>NC_140706.1:8640000-9240000 GCF_050655825.1 Lonchura striata | reverse complement strand
AAACTGCTTTGTTATTAGAGAATAAAGCCAACTTTCTTCTCTAGTTCCTAGCGAAAACAAATGCTATGAGTTTTCTAGCACCGTTAAAAATCTCAGTACTTTCAAAGCATTCCAACTCTAGAGAAGGTATGATCTGCCCAATATCCACCCATGTGACATCAAACAGATTTCCCAATCCAGGTCTCTGTTGAGATCTTTGTCAAAGTGATGACGTGCACTGCCATCTTGTGTTATGGTTTAGAACTGAAGAAGTCTGAGAAGCTGGGTTTCACATATGCTTCCAGCTTCTGCTGTTTTAACAACTTCTTCCCCAGCCAGTGCTCCACATGAGGAGTCTCTTCAGTAATGTTTTATATATAGATATAAAACTAAGATCTAACTCAGGCTGCAACAGATGCAAGCCTGCAAATTCCCAAGAAACAAAGTTCATACTTTGTTTCTTTGTCACCTAACTGATGCAGGTCTTTTTTTAGTTTTGCAGGGACAGCTGGTGCTAAGTGGCATGGATATTACCTTTTAGGTTTGAGCTGCTATTCCTCCAGCACAAGCAAACAAATCCACAGACAAACACTGCATTGACAAAAAAATGTGAGTCTAAGATATTAATCCCTTCCTCAACTTTTTTCTGAAGAATAATAGAAGATGTCCCTTTTATGTCTCTAAACTATATTTTGAAGATCGATATTGTTCTCAAAATCTCTTCTGGAACAGGAGACCAAGTGTTCCTTTACCTACAATGGCTGGGTATAAGCTGAGCAACTATAATCTGTACCAGAAGCACACACTGGGATAGGAGCTCCAGAACAAAAAAGAAGGATGTGAAGTTGTAGATGTTTCAGTGGTCTGCAGCCAACCCAATCCTGCCACATCCACGCCTCACAGGGGACATGAAAGCAATTGCCTGTCAAACCTTCCCAAATCCCAAGCTGAGTGTAATGACACTGTCTTGCAATTGAGTCCCAACCCCAGGGGGTGGATCACAGAAAAATATGTGTTAACAAGCAGAAGAAAAAACTGTGCAACAGCTCTGGGAAAGGACATTAAATATATGCTGAGTGGAAAATTTGTTTTCTTAACCAAAAAAAAAAAAAAAAAAGGAAGACTGCCTTACAGTTTGGGCATGATCACCTAGAAATAAAAAGCCTTCTGATGTCTCTATTCTGAACAGAGTATCAGAGGACTTCTACAAGTGTGCTATCTTTACACAGTTCAAGCTCCTAAATCACCCATCGTCTTTCTCCCTGGGCATACTATGGAACTGCAAAACATTACTATATTGTTAACCATTTACCTGACAGCAGCATCAAACCTACCTACTTCACTACTGCACTGCTATTAAACTGGAAATTTCTGTAGTACCTTGTTGCACACAAATGATCCACTGAAACAGAAACATTACAGTAATTCACAAAAGCTTAGTTCCAGCAATCAGAAGGCATCTTTCTTGCTCTAGCAAACAGTTTTTCCTATCATGTGAGTTGGCAAACAGAGAATATAGCAAAGTTGATAAACCTTCACTGACCAATTTTGACACACCTGAAATTCAGTTTACAAAATTTTTTCTATGTTTCTTTCTTCCCTTTCCCCACCCACACAGAAAAAAGCAAGAAAAAAGCAAGACACAAGTCATCTGCCATACTAATGTATTCCATCTTTCAAAAAGAAAGACATGATTTTAATATTACTTAACAATATGTTAAAAAAGTAGCCAGTTAGGCTTCAGTGTTAATACAATTATACACTCTATAACAGATTTGATAGTGTGAGTACTGTTCTTTTTTAAATTTTCTCATTCTGCAAGTATTCTTACACAAGCTGGCTACAAGTCAGGAAGAAAAAAATCAAAACACAAATAGCGTAACTTGTACACTCTTAAACAGTAGATTGTGAAAGAACTGAGGGAATACTTGTCCCATAAGAGCCTCTTTTCATGAAGTCATGTCAGGAGAATTCTGGAGCAGATGAAAGCACAACTGACTAGGTCCATTCCTTTGTCAGGAGTCAGAATGACAAAACATAGCTAGATGCAGAAGTGACAGGAGCCACTGCAGATGATGCAACCTAGTATTTTGGCCTCCACCCAAGCCTAAGCAATTTAAAGTCTCTGAGGCCAAGGCATTCAGAAGGAGATGGAAAAGAGCTATTGTTCCAACTCCAACAGCATACAGCTACAATCAAGTAAGTCTCACTCACAGACTACAAGCACACAAGCTAACAAATTCAGGTAGAAAGTGGCAATTTTTCAGTCCGCAAGAATTATCAGGCCAAAGGGTTCAGTGCAGATCCACACAGCACTGGGGACAAGGCAAGGCAGCACTGGCTCAAGACCAGATAAGCTCTCAGCACAGCAGGACAGGTAAGTGGAGTTGTCATTCATTGATTCCTGTAGGGTTCCCTCCCTGTACTGTGTCATTTCAATGTGCAGCAAAGGTGGTTTTTTTTAAGCTAAAATTGGACCAGTTGATGGAAAGTCTCTGCCTTGTCTGTCTGGCAGAATCCAAGCAGAATCTGAAAAGAAAAAAAGCAATAAAGTGAAATCAGTATACTTAAAATCAAGCCACATGTGTTATCCCTCTTTTGGAGAGAAGCTCTCATTCAGAAAGACAAAACCTCTTAAAAAACCATACCAAAACAACAAAAAAATCACTTGTCCACCACTCATATACATCATAATTCTAATTATGCAATAGTGTTAAAAGTAACTGGTTTAAGTGAAGGAGGCAACAAAGAATGTTGCACATTCAGCAGCACAGAAGCATGTTAAATGCCAACTAGAAACAGAAATGGCATTGCTGCATTCATCAAAAATTTTGAAAGGGTAAGAAAAAGTGATAGATGGTGTTTAAAGCAGCATCACCAATGGCATGGGACACTGTGCTTCTCTTCTTAATACAGCAAAGCTACATTGGAGACAAAGATCTAGGGAAAGGAGGTCACTAATACAGCAGATAAGTAGCCCATGTGCCTGGAAATAACACCCCTAGAACAAAAATCCTCTTATTTGCTTTCACTGACCAGAGTTTATAGAATAACTCTGGAAGAAGTTGCCACATGCAGGCCTTTCAGGGACTGTTAATCTGAGCTGAAGAACTTTATTGAGGCAACGCACAGCTTGGTGAGGCTAAAGGCTGCATGACTGCATCAAAGCAATGCAAACCTGGAAGGTTACACTGCTTCTAAAAACTGAAAGCCAAAAAAAGGGGGGCAAACAGAAGGAGCACAATTAAAACAGGTACAGCGGAAGATTACAATCAGACTTATTTTCCTTCTGTGCTGGTTAGAAGCAGTGTGCAATATTAATCATGACGCCAGGGTGTAATTAGGGTATCCATCTATTTTTACCACTACAAAACATGAAGAGAAGATGATGAATGAACTACAAGTGAAAAATATGAATTCAGTCAGTCTGTGCAGCTCATTGCCATGTAGGGTTACTAGAACAAGCCATGCTACTAGCCTTCAAAGTATTATGCTGGGCATAACCAAAAGAACCTAAGTATTAAAGATGCCCTAATAGCATTAAATATCTGTTTTTCTCCCCTAAAATAGCACCTATTAGGGCTTGTCAGACACCTTTTTCTTAACAGGTATCCATAAAAAACTAGACAGTTACACACACTTCCTAACAGATGACAGTAAAGGAGCAGAGTCCATCCATTAGAGAATAGGTTACAAAACAGCACACTTTAAAGTGATAACTCTTCAGCTGGAATCACATTTGACCATTTTATCCCCAAAATTCAACTGCACCTATACAAATGTAATACACTGGTTCATTCATTCTACCGAGAGTAAATAACTGATGAACAGAGCTTATCTATTTACTGTAGATAGTGGAAACCTGAAGGAAGGTAAGAATATTCCATAACAAAGGCTTATACTGTATCAACACTAGCAGTATCTAACACATGCCATATTTCACCTGTAAAACCTGAATTTTGATTTTAAAAAAATCTTTTAATTGGCACCACTCAGAAAAATAATTTTAAGACTATGTACCTGTGACCATGCACCTGCGACAATTTCATTGTCTTGCACATTGTAACTCCATAATTAATCAGATATATGCATTTTGTAGCAATAAGCAGCAAGTTCTTTGCAAGACCCAGACACACATTACATCCCAGGCATGTAGGCTATGAAAATTATATAAATTTAGAAAAGAAATCCATACTGAAAGTTATTTCTTGTAACAAATGGCTTGTGTTGCTTTGGGAAATACTACTGTTAAGTCCTAAATAATTTAATTACAGGAAACCGAGTTGTCACATTACAGATTTGGCTACCATAGTGAAAGGCTCACTAGATGCACCCATGGGGAACCAGCCCAACCAGACAGCACTGGAGAACAAATTCAAACAGATTTCAGTATTATGGAAGAACAAGTGCCACACTATTTAAACATGAGCTGTCTCCTCACATTTGAGGAATTTAGAGGTAACAAGTATCACAAAATTTTCTGAGTTTGAATATTCCAACAAGGAATCATCAAGTCCAAATCTCAATATGATGCACAAATCCCAAAATCAACCAAAAATTACAGAAGAAAAAACTTTCACAAGCATAGGTTTATATTATTCTTTTTCTGTCACTGTACTAGGTCAGATGAATGAGGCTTTGAGCAACTTGTTCTAGTGGAAGGTGTCCCTGCCCATGCCAGGGAGACTGGGACCAGATAGTTTTTAATGCTCCTTCCAATGCAAACCATTCTATGATTCTAGGATAAGCATCCTTAAAGTCTGGCATAAGACACTTAGCCCACAGTTAGAAATCTCTGCTTAATGTACAGTATAAAATTCCCAACTAACAGCTTCTGTAAACAAGGAACAAAATAAACCTTTCTGATGTATCTGTTTGAAAACTTAAATCTAATCACTTTTGTATAAAATGAAAACATTAATCAGTATTTGGCTTGTATGGCTAATAAAGAAAATATTCACAGAAACTTTGCTTATAAATAATGGTAATTGACAGTATTCTGAAGGCCTTGATGAGAACCTGGGGGGGGGGGGTCACATAGATAATTCTGGCATTTGGTTTTGAATTTGTGCTATTTAGCAATGAGCTGTTCCCACAGATCACAGCTCTGGTGATTGTTAACAGTGTTCAGAATGCGAGCTCTAACAGGATTTGCTGTGTTACAACACAGGCTTTTCTGACAGGACTTAGTTATTAACTTGGGGGTTGGTGTGGTGTTGTTTTTTGCTTTCTTTAAAACCATAACACATGGAAAGTAGCAACAACAGCATTATGCCACAGGGATTACAGTACTTTACCTTTTAAAATACTCCACTTCTCGTTCTGTTTCATCCATTTCCACGCTGTCTAGATCAATGTCTTTGGGTAGAAACACATCATCTACAAAGAAAAAATGATGGCACTATGTTAGATTCCATGGGGAAAGGGGAAGGAGAGATTAAGAAGCTGCATTAAAGAGGTCTTTGGAGAACTGACTGAACCGCATAGACTATTCATTATTCATATTACACTGAATTAATACACACTTATAATTAAAAAGACACTTCTTAAACCCCTATACTAGTATCTCTGCCCAGACTTGAAGAAGTTACACTAGTAAAAAAGAAGAATTGGTCTAACAGTAAATGTATTGATTGCATGGGCTCCAAAAGGTACTATAAACCTGGAATGACCATAAGACTAACCAAATCATACAGAAGATAACTGTTTAATGCCTGAAATTTTTGGTCTTACTACTAAAAATGTAGCTCTAGAAACATTTTAAAAACAGTATTTATAAAGAAAAATACTTAGAAACTTCTGGGTTGTTGATTGCTGCAGCCCCTCTGGGACATGATGATCAGGCTGTGTCTGCAAGAGTTTAAGTCATGCTAGCAACCATTAGACTTCATTAAAAAAAACAAAACCCCAAATATTTAACATAGCAAAGAAGTCACCATAGAGCCTGTTGGTGTAATGTACTATCTCAACATATGGTTTTCTTTTGGACTTTAAAAAGATAAACATTGCAAACCACACATTTTCGTAGAAAGCAATTTGAACATTTTCTTCTTGAAGTTTCTTTCTCACTGTATATACACTCCAGTCTCATTTCTGAAGCAATAGAATACATTTCAAAAAACAGGTGAGACAAAGCAAGTAACCAAAACGACCATGAACACACTTGACTACAGAATCCTTGAGATTATGAGGATAGACAACTCATGGTAAAGACACTTGTGGTAGTTTTAAAAGTTGCATGTATTTGCTATTCAACTTATTTCTGAGGAAGCAGAAAGCCCTACAAACACAGGGCTTCCCCAACACTCCCAGCTTTCTTCAGCCTGTTTGTAACAAGAAGTAAAAATACTCTGCCAGAAGAAATTTTTTTAAGAAACACAGATCTCACCAAAAGCATATTTACTGCTTTAGTACTTCATTTGAAAACTCAGTTAAAATCCCCTAGCTTTGTTTCCTTCCTTTCATGTTCTCTCAATTACCCTAAGTTTTACTTAATTTTTTCTCAGTTCAATCTTTGTATCTTTGGTAATTTGGTACATCAACTCTATATCTTAAAAAAATTATAGCTACATGAAAAATCATGTATTACAGTATCTTTCTTGTAGCTCTCAAGTTAGGATTACTTAAAGTAAAAATCCTGTCCCAAGTCTATAGAGCACTGGTTTTTTTTTTTTGACAAATTCAGAAACATGTCCCTGTATTTTTTCATATTTAAACATTAACTTTTGGAAATTATACGTATACTTGACTTAAGCAGGAGAAGAAAAAAAGGTGGGGGCAGGAAGGAGGACAAGATGCAGGAAGGTACCTGCACCTCCTACAGTAAACACCCTCTTTCATAGTTTTTCTTTCAAATGTCTCCAGTCTTCTCTTTCTGATCCCAGTTCTGGAGTTCTGTCTTGCTCCAATCACTGGAGTACATTCTTCTTGATAAATTAAAAGAGCCAAAACCCAAACACACCACAACAGAATATGCACTAAGCTGTCAGAGAAAATTGTTCCATACTGTATTGCTGCTGACTGACACAGAATGGAAACATTAGACATCAGATTTAAAAACAGAGACAGTGGGCTGACCCAATCCAACCATGAAATAACTAAAAAAAACCCTAGCACTTCTTGCAACCAGGAATTAGCTTTATATTTTTATTAACAAAGCTTAACAAAAGTAAGTACTCTGAAACACTGGCAGAGAATGCCAAGGCATGAAGGTCTCCTGTCTTGCTGTGCTTACCAGTCAGAACGGCAGCAGGATATATTGAATTTATGCAATGTTACCACTCAGCTGCCAGGTGATCCCAGGGGAATGACCAGGTGCTCCAAGTAGACAGATGTCCACACCACAAAGTTGCCATCTCAACTGGTAGTCCCAGTAGAGACCCAGGATGTGCAGGAAAAAAGAGGTGCCTGAGAACAGCAATTTGACTATGGTGCTGACAAAGCCAATGGGCCAGAACTGTGTGTGATTTTCAGCTCTGGTATTAGTTGTTGGATGTGTTCAGGCAAACAAAAAAAAAAGTTGGAAATAAAATTATTCAAGTGCAAGTTGCTTCACTTAACTCCATCTTCTACAGCTGTATTACTTCCGAGAAATAAAAATAATTCTGTTGACTAGAATGAGCTAATATGGAGAACACAATCAACTTAATCAACTAATTAACGTTCCACTACAACTTTTCCCTTTGGCAAATAAAAAATAGTAAATTAGTTTCTTTATTTATTTATTTACCTGTTGATGTAATTAATATAAGAAATTAATTATTTCCACTGAAAAAAATGCATACTTATATATGAATGACCATTCTTTACCTGAAGAATCCTCTTATTTCCCTTGCCTAAAGAGCAAGACCAACTTCATACTATACTCCTAATGCAGTATGAGAAACAATCTTGTTTTGAAAGAAATTCAAAATGGATTTCAACATACTATTGAATTAAACAATATATTTATTTTAAGCAAGAAAAGAAAGCCAGTCTCCTGGAAAGTCTAAACAAAACCCCCTACAGCATATGCTTATTCATTTGTTTTTAAAAGAATCCTCCACTTGACTAAAACACTATCCATCTCTTAATTGTTGAAATTCTAATAACATGACTTTTCCTGACACCAGTTTTTCAATTTCTCTGATTTACATTGGCAGGAATGCCTGAAGATAAATATGTCAGACTTCTGGAATGAAATGGTAAGAACAGAACATAACCAAAGTTCTTCAACTTTCTTACGTACTTACCAATGGAATTGTTGACTTTGTCCCCTTTTTTCTTCTTGTTTTTCTTATTCTTGCCTTTTGGTTGAGGAGAATCTGCAAGTATTAGCTTATTATTTTGCTGCTGTTCACTTGGTGATGGGGACTCACTTGTTACGGGTGCTTTCTCTTCCTTTACATGGTTCAACTGTTTTTTGTTGTTACTGTTTAATTTCTTCTCATCCTTTTTAGGTTCTGCAAGTGTTGGGAGCTCTGCTGCTTTTGCTTTGGATTCTATTTGGTTTCTGGTTTTAGTCTGAATCTCAGCTGCTTTGGGGGATTCAACAGGCTTTTTCACTTGTTCAACACACTGTTTGTTCATCTGTTTTAGTTTCTGTTTGCTGTTTCCTTCTTTATGTTGATGCATAATATCAAGCAGAAAAGAGAGGGGCTCATGCTGCTTTACACTGCCCTCTTTCTGATAAAGCAGCTTTGAGTCTCTAGTGTTTACAGGATTGGACAGTTCACAGCCCGTCTCTAGAACTGGCCTCTGCTCTGTGTGATTCACATGTCTTGACAGTGAACCAGCTGAGTTTTCCATCTTTTCTGATTGCTCCAGGGTACCATTCTGAATGTCTTCAGGTGTGTTTGGGACAGGTTCCTTCACTGCCTGGCAGTTCCTAGGGAGCAGGTCTGCCTTCGGACAGTCCTTACTTGTTCTCTCTTTCTTCTTTTTCTTTACAGCTCGTAACTGCTGAAGCTCTTGGAGCCGCTGTAATTCCTGTTTCAGTCGCTCTTCTTCCTCTTCCTCACGCCGCCTCTGCTCCTCAAGCAACTGGTGATGCTCCCTCTCCCTGGCTTCAGCTTCAAGTCGAGCTTTTTCTTCGAGCTGCAAAGTAACAATAGGTTTATTGAAAGTGACAAATATTTTGGAAATTAGGAGTTTTAGGGATTATTATTATTTTCTTTATGAATGTTATGAATCCTAGGATGTGAACATACAAACACTTAAATCTATAACTCTGCAGAGCAAGCAAATAAGTATACAAAGGCTGCCCTTTTAAATATATTACAATCCTTTCTCAATTAGTATTTTCTATGTTTCTGTAACTCATTTGACCATTGTTAATAACAAAAGATCAACTGTTGATCTTTTCTTCCCTACTGCTAAATCTAACTTCACATTAAAGTTTTCTACAGCCATAAAACATTCAGCTTCCTTCTCAAAGACTGTGTGTTTCTAAGGTAACTCAAGCTTGCATTAGGATGTATCATTTACCTGTTCTCTTGCTATGGTAGAAGAGCTGCTCTGTTTTAGAGATCAGCAATGTTATGAAAAAAATAATTAAAAACATTCTGCATCAAAACACTAAGTAAATAATAGCTCCATCAGAAGTTGTCAAAAATCCTAAGGATGGCAGTTTTCCATTGTCAGCCATTAGTTCATTAATCAAAACAAAGACATAAGGGATTTTGCCAGCCATTACTGCCAGTGCCTAAAACTTTGCTGTGCTGCATTGATCTTGCATCATTAGCAAAATGAAACAAAGCCGAACAATGAGAACAACTATGACCATTTATTTTCTTGAACATTTAGAGGTGCCTGTAGGGCATTACTTTTTCTCAGTTACAGGAGTCATTCAAAAAATGAGAACGGCTCATGAGAATGACCTTATGGGAATTTTCCACTTCTTACACTCAAACTGCACTGTAAAAGCAAAGTGAATTTTGCACTGCAAATTTTACAAAGTTAATTTTATTTATGAATAATCCACTAAACCCTCAAGATGCTGAATAGTGCTACAACATGAACATAAAGAATTTAACTTGTGAACATTAGGTCTTCCAAACCCATGGAAGAATTTAAAGAATGCAGAAGTAGTGCCAGAAGAAAAGCCACAAACAAGAAAATATTTACAGTGTGATCACACAACATGCTTACCAGAAATCAAAAACATTCAGCAACCAATTGCATTGTGCCTTGAACTTTATACTTATGTCTGATACTTGAATTGCTCTAAGAAAAGGTTTCCTGCCTGTTCCAGCTTTTAAAAAAATGGTATTTCCTCTATTATTCCTTTTTCATATTTCCTCTATATTATCATCAGTAAATACTGTTTCAAAAAAAATAATTTCACTATTACACATTGGAGTTCTTTAGAAATCTTTTTTGCCAATTTTAATTTGAAAGCAACCTGTAATTTCTTCTTCCCTGTCCCCTCCCTGCAGCTTGCCACTCCAGCTCAGGATAACTCTTTGTGTCATCATGTGGCACAGCACTTAACCTCCGTCCATCAGGACAGCAAGGTGCTCAGTGCAATTATTCTAAAAATACCAAATGCAACTCCTCATAAAAGCACTGACCTATGTTTCCTGGCTTCCTAGAGAGATACTTTATCAAAACCATTATCCCAGTACAGAAACACTGACTTTCTAACTTCCATCATTTTTAAATGTCAATGCTATAAAACAACAACATTTCCAACATTTTTGATACTCAGAAATAACCTTCTGAAGTATGGGAAATTCCAATATAAAGCTGACTTGCACCAAAGCACATGACAATGGCATTTTCAGGAATCCTCCCAGTCTAGTACATAACTCCTCAGATAGGCCCCGAACAGGTAAGCCAGTTGTGTAAAAACAAACTGGCAGTGTACCACAAAGCACAATTACAGCATTGGGATAAATCAGCATACACTGGCATACTTGAGGGGCGTTCACAGATTCAAAAGTATAAACATACTTTTATGTCTTACCTTTCTTTGCTTATGCCTGGCTCGCTTGGCTGCACGAGAACTGCTTACAGGTTTGGTTTCAGAGCTGTTTATAAATTGTAGCAAGTCTTCCACCTTTCGATGGTCAACAACACTTTCCCTTTCAGAGATCTGATCTGGTTTCTTCGGCTGCTCCTCTTTCCTTTTCGTTAAACGCAAACGAAGCTTTTCTCGCATTTCTGCATAATTTCTACTGGTTGGTGCAGCTGGAGGCTAAAGGACACACAACAGATTTTAGTGACTGAATGGAAAAATTTCACTGACTTAATGCTTTGGAGATTTTTGAAATTTCAAAATACTCTCCCATTACATTACATAGGAGGTCCAAACCTGACTATCAAACTCATTGTTGGTATGTGAACCTAAAGTGTATTTAACAGGCAACAGACCTGCCAGACTTGGTGCTGGCTTCTGAACTATTTTTTCCAACTGAAAGAACAGCTGATCTTGAGGAGAATAGCATGAGTAAGAAGACAAAGAAAAAACCTTTAAAATCAAGGAAAAATACTGTGACTTTTATTTCCATATTCTCTTGTGATTGGTATGCTGTATTTCAAAATTTCAAGTGAGCAGATGTTTACTCTGTTTTCATTTCCTGTGAAATCTGTTTCAGAGGTTGGGCTACACAGGCCTCTGGGCTGTACCTGTGAAAGGCTGATTATCCTGCACTGAAACCTGCCAGCACACCCTCTCAGCAGAGTCCCATCGAAAGCTTAACACTGCTGCAAGTGGAATCCTTGCATCATGTTCCATATCTGTATTCCCAGCCACTGCTCCTGCCTCTCCACTCCTCACTGCCTCTCCCCTCCTGACGCCTTACCCTCTCTGCTCCTGTACCAGACCTGGTGCCCATCTGTTCACAGCTACACCAGTTCAACTCACTAAACCAGCAAAACAAAGCCTATTAACTTAAAAATCCTGTCACATTCTGCCACTTCAGCAAAATGAATAACTTACTGTGCAGTCAGGTAACTATCAAACACAAATCAAGCATGGACATAGTGGGAACATGCAAGGAGAAATGGAATGCCCTCCCAGCCCCTTCAAGCCACAGGGCAGGGGCTTTTAATTCATTTGAAGAGCTAAGATGAAACTGACCCGATCAAATACATGACAAATAAAGTGACCTTCTACTTCAAATAGGAAAAATGCTAGTGACTCAAATTGTACCAGTGAATTGATTATTAAAACAGGCCATACATAGATTTACAAGTTAAGAAAAAAATAATGTGCTATATTATAGCTAAGGATCTAGAGCTTTTTCTCTTTTTTTCCTCCTTTTTTAAAAATTGTATTAAAGTGAATACTTTGAGGATTGCTATTTTTATGGATAGCAGACTAGCTCATAAATTGCCATAAAGATTTAAACCAATATCCTATATAAAGTGTACTTTTACCCTACCTCATCACATTCATTGTAACTACAGTACTACAGACGAGACAATGAATTTTGTAAAGTTATTTAAATGGTTCAATGCCCCTGTTTCCAGTTTCAGTCAAACATGGCATCTATTATTCAAGTCAGCTACTTCCTAAATCTTTTAGTCATTTTTATTGCTCTTAAATGCTGTGAACTGGAAAGGTTTATTTCAATCCTTCATTTCAAAGAGGAAAATTACTTTTTAACTCCTTTTACAAGTGAGTTCCAATGCTGTCCCCCAAGATGCAGTCTGAAAAATTACCAGCAACCTATGATGAGTAAGTGACAAAAAAGCAAACAAAAGAAATTTAAAATACAAAAACTTACTCCTCCATGGCCGAAGAACTCACAGTAACAGCAGTCACAGTATTTTCCTTCCTTCTGATTTGTGGAAGTTGAGGTACTGGAGCTATGCTCTGAACAGCTATCTTCATCCTGACTCTCCTCTCCATCATACTGCTGATGATCATACGTGTTGCTGTTCTCACAGCGATGGCCCTCACAATCTGGATCACTATGTTAAATTAAAAAAAAAAAAGCTTAGAAAACCTTCTGATAACAAATAAGGTACAAAATGTTATATAATAGTTATAATAATTATTATTTATGATAAAGAAATATAAACATGTTCCTGCCTCTAACAGGAACAATGGTTCTCAAACTGGGATATCAGCCATCCTAAAGCTTTCATCCACTAAGTCACAAATGGAGACATTCAAACCCAAGCAGTAGGACAAAATGATACACAGAAAACTGATCTACAAAAAACAAATGTAGTGATGCCCCGAATAAGTAGCATAGAGAGTGAGTTTTGGAACAGTTCTTCCTAGCTTTAGACAGGTATTTTGAAAGTAGTGACTCTAGCTTTTTAAAATGGAATAGTTTTGAAACTGTTGCCCCTCTTACCACTTGTAACATCAAGGTTTCAAATGCAGCTGCAAATCTCCTGGTTTTAGATAGATTTTCAAGCTCTTGACTTAAATAAAAAAATCCAAGGTCAGCTAAAATCTAAAGTTCCCATTACCCTGTCTGCAACTTGATTTTGAAGGGGAAATACTAGAACATCTCTTCAACAAGCAGGTCCATGGCAGTTGATTCCCCCAGAGCTCTGTGTAACTGCACACAACATTTCTACTGCCCAGGTCTTCTAAAACCCAAGGTGATATTGCTTCAAAACAAAGCAGTATTAAAAAATCCCCTATCATAAGTATTTCTTTGTTATTATGTTAAAAAGGTGAAAACAGGCTATATTCTGCCTTATCTACAGAATAGGTACAAATCTTCTTTCAAACCTCACTCCCCCTCCCCAGAATGCAATCCTTGCTTCTGGGTCTCTCTCAGTTCATTTTTTTTAACAAACTAAAAATACCATGTTAGCACCTGGATACAATGATAAAAAGTTGGATTTCTACTGTATCTATATTTAATTATCTCCCTGCACTAGATAAGAAAAATTCTTTACAAAACTGAATTAATTTCTCAAGTATGAAAGAAGTTACTTCTCTTGAGATATCTTCAATAAAACCAGTTGATATCAGAAACAAGTACATTTTTAAAAGTATTTACCAAACTCTACCTAAATTTCACATCATCTTCCACAAACTTACAGCAGCCAGGAGACTACATTCATAGCATCCATGATCACAGCCCCACAGCTGAGAGAGTTTAGAGCAATGACTCAACTGCTTTTCTGTTACGCCTCCACCCTTCAGACACATCAAAGGGCTGGCACCATTGTCAGCCTGCCACAGTACATAACACTACCAGAAGACAGCTCCACCAAAGTCCTTCCCACCTCCAAGACCTTTGAAAACCTTCAGAAATCACAACATCCTTCCATGCTAAAACCACTGTATAAATGGTAGGACTGATATCTAATAAGTCAAAAGTGTAGTCAGGAAAACGTGTCATCGCATGGCAAGTTTCAAGACCATGTATGACCTCTTTATATTTTGAGCTAAATTACAAAGTAAGTTTTCACAGCTTTCCATTCCTGCTTGCCATGTAATGCCAAAATGACAGAAAACAGGTATGTAATACAAGAGGTTTGTGTCTCAGCAGCAGCAATCATCAACCAGTAATTACAGTAAGAAAGAACAGTTTGACTTGTATATCCCAGGCAATATTTCTAAATGAGCAAACATTTGTTTTCAAGCCTCTAAATTCAGTAACTGGACTTCACAATGGAAATCATATTTGAGAAGTCTCACACCAAGTTACATACTAAGTATCTGCACTTGGTTTCAATTGCTGAACACAAACACAGCTTTTACATTAAAACCAGTGTCAAGGAGAAGAGGTATCTGTATTTTCATTTCCTTTCTAGTGAAAAAAAAAGAATGGCAAGAATAACAACATACTTACCTGCAGACACTTGGTGGGGCACTTACAGAGCTGTCTGTGGTTGAAGTAGGAGGTGCAACTGTAGCAGGACAAAGACCTGAATGAGGATCCACAAATCCAGGGGCTGTTGCAGCAGTTTTGGGGAAAGAAGGAGCAGCAAGGTTTGGAAGATGTGGTGTGGAGGCTGGAGACAGTGCAGCAGGAGACAGGGAAGGAAGGGATGCTAAACTGGTAGGACTATTTCGTGGTGCAACTGGCGCAGAATGTCTATGGTCCTCTTTATTAATATTGTGGAACACTTCACCTAAATTGGCAGAAAAAAAGAAATCACCTACAGTTAAAAATAATTAGTAAGTCCCCATAAACTATCCATAAAATCATGCAGAGTACTGTATATTCTCAGCTTGTATAAAAATCAGCAGTATTTAATCTAATTTCTATTACCAATTTCAAACCATAACATCAAGGTCTTTCACAAAGTTCTTCAATCCAGAAGTACAGAGACGAAACCAATAATAATAACAGCAATTAACAAAAATCATCAAGATGCATGATGTTACTAAATTAAACAATTATATAAGTCCTTATAGTTAGCTACATACACTTGAGCCAGTTAGAAGCTGCATCTGAATTACAAATCCTTACCTATTGATGAAGGTCTCTTGGATGATACTTTGAACTGGTTGCTGCTTGACTGCACTGTAGTTGCTGTGCAGGAGACAGAAGAAGTGGCAGAAGAGGTTGCCATAACAACTTTATTAGCTTCCATAAAGGCATCCTGGAAATTGTACAGACATTTCTTCTTTGCAGCATTTTTTTTCTCTTTGCTGTCAGTAACTGCTGTTGTTTCATTGCTAGATGTAGCAGGAAGTGCTTCGGGTCTTATTTCTGAGAGTGCTGGTGCTAATATATCACTCCCTTCAATTGAAACACACGGAGTAATTAACAATCACATAATCACTGAATGTCTTTATAGGGTTTAGAATTACAGATTCAATAATTCAGATGCAGACATGGGATATATTGGCTTGGTAGAATTAGTGAAGGGAATCCTCCTTTCCCCCTCCATCCTCCCAAATAATGTAGCTATAAAAAAATGAGCTGGCAAGTATCAGAGCAGAGTCACAAACCCTAAAGACAGATTCTAAGAATGTTAATAAATGTGCTAACAAGTAGCAAATGTGCTACAGATCTGTTCATCTACTTATAATATAAAAATTTTAATTGGACAACATTTTACACGCTAAATATATCATCTCCACTATCTGAAATCCAGGTAGGTCATGACAAAATTGTAAGATTAAACATCATATTCTTTTATCGATACAGAATTATAAACTGTTTATTTATTTAAAATTCCAGTTAACAGAAACACCTTTGTGATAGACCTTCCAGGTGACTCTGCCACTAACCATCTGTTGGAACAGCTACCCACAACTACATTTGTAAATGGATGAGCTGTCCTACTGGGTAAGTGTTCTGGATGCTTTTAATGCCTTTCTTTTTAAGAATCACTGTAGTAGCTTTAACAACTTAGCAGCAGATGGGTCTGAAAATGAAAGCCAACACACGCAACCCCCAAGCCTCTTTTTTTATACAAGTCAAATAAAATAAAAAATGCTTTTTAGTGTTTGCTAGGATGTGAATGGAAAGATTTCTCTCTCTAATTTTCTTTTTATTCTCTTTCACTTTAACCATTAGGATTTCCAAATGCTTCCTGGCTTAAATGAATATTTTTTCTTGATTTATGCCTCTTTCTGAATGACAATGTGGTTATCTGTGTGCATTATAAGAAGCAGGACACAGTGCCTCATTACCAGTGTTCTTACTACTCTTACTATCCTTTTGTGGAGAGGTCTAGAAGTTATTTAAGTTTCCATTTACAATACTAAACTTCTGAAGAAAAACATAACTCTACAATGACCACAAGTGAAAACCCGCATGCTATTTATTTGCCTTTAGCATCTTCTCCTCAGTACATAAGAATTTATTTTCCAATTTTCAGCCCAACTAGAGTAGAAGTGGCAGCAAATCTGCCAGAACCCCATCTTATAAAACCATGGTGATAAAATTCACCATTCCTGAAAAGAAACATAAAACATAAGGCTTTTAACTAGTCAGTGTGAAGTAGTAACAAACCCTCACCAGGAATTGTGTCAGGCAAAAATGTAGCAGGATTCCAGTTCTTGTCATTCATCACTTCTGAACCCCAAAGACTTATAAATTTAGAGCTATTCCAATCTGGAGTGCTTCCAAAACAACTTGGATAAATATGATCTTGGAGAGATGCATTGAATACTTGATGCTTGTTTGTATGATTCTGAACTGGAGCTGGTGGTAATGCCTATAACAAAAAGAGTATTTTCTCCATTAATATTCTGTTTGCACAGTCATTCCAACAGCAATATTCAAATCATAGTGTTTAAATTGGGAAAATAATAATAGAGTATTTCTCAGAAAGATAAAAGACTGATTTGTTGATTATTATAATGCATATACTACATTACACAGATTGTATGTATATGTATATATTTTACACTCACAAAGCACTGCTTTTACAATCAACTAACTCATGAACACAAGATATCTAAATCTCAAAAACCAGTTGTGTTAATATATAATTAAAACCAGTATTTGTATGAATTTAGAGCTTGCTAGGAATTACTACCTTTCAAAGCACAAACTGCCTAAACAAACTAATCTTCTCTGACATGACAATCATTACCTCATAAGACAATTGTGAAAAAGGGAGTACAAACAGTTCAGCATTGAAAATAAGGACAAGAGAAAAAGAAATAAAACATATAAAACAAAAGTTTATTGTTTTCTTCCTTTCTTTTCATTTTCAAGTATTAAGTGATTCCTAACTTAAAATTTTTAACAGACAGGAATACATCTTCTCCTTTTAAGAACCAACTTGGGGGGGGAAAAATGAAGCACACTTTTTTTCTCGTTTTATAAAGACACAAGTGGTTTGGGCTCTTCTGGCTGAAATTGCTTATGCACATTCTAAAATGATCTTTCTCCCGGAGACCTCATGCAACATAAACATTATATTCAAATATTGCCAAATTTAAAAACACTGAGGAACAGTAGGTTTTTTTCTCTTTTTATACTAGATTTGATGCAAATTAAAAGCTATACAGAAGTAGATATAGATATTACAGATACAGATATTAAAAATATCAGTTGAGTCCAATGACATTTCAGACATGAAACTCATGGCCAAACATATACCCTGGCCAGATTATATACCTAGTCTCCCTTTTTTATAAAGAAAGAATTTCATTATCTGTCTAATAGGGAATGTGGGAGGGGCTGGAATAACCTGTATTAAAGAAAATTCAAATACATGGGTGCAAAGAAATACTTAACATGGTTTCAAAAGGAGAGCAATGGGTCGTTAGTGGCACATTGCACCTATGGAACAGAGGTAAGGAAGGGACATCCAAGACAGGAAAGCTCAAAGTGGATATGTTAAGGACAAAAAGGGCACATAAGAGTCATCTTGGTGACTATCCTACTCTCCTTGCAACCTTGACCACTGGATCAGACCAGAAGATGACAAAGGCTGTTTGCCCCTCTCAGCAGCATCCACAGTTCAGCTGCTTTAAACATAGGTGAAACAACATCCCCATTAATAGGAGTGCTTGGGTTTGACTCATATTTCTGAAAAGCTGTCACTTAGTCCCAGTTCTTGCTCCACACCTTTCTCTTGTTTATTACTTACTAGTTTAAGGTCAAAGGAATTTTGCAGAACCTGCAGTAATGCAAGTTCTCTTGAATAACAAAGAACCCCTAACAAATATGAAGTAAGACTCCTATATCTCTGTTTTCTAAAAAACCCCAACAAACACCAACAAAAAAAAGAAGAATTGACAAAAATTTTAACTACAAATCTCAGAATTACTGCCAAAATGGAATACTAAATTTTTCTGATATATATGAAATGAAAATTTAATTTGTTCTCTTACACTGACTGAAGACCCATCACTGCTTCCACTGTGCAAGACCCATTTGACTCAACATGCTTTCTAATCACAGTGAAGATATTATCAGTCTTTCTGACAAAAAAATACCCTCAGCCATTCTGAACAAATCCTTCCAGCACTTCTAAATCTGTCTTACTCCCTGCCCCTCACCATTCCTTGCAAAAGGAATATTATAAGCAAACCACAATTTGGAGCAACGTTTCATTGTTTCACTGATCCTCAGTCATGCTGGTTTATACAGTTGTACAGAATTTTCCCTGGGATGGGGATGGATCCATCTCCTTGTTCAGGCTTACCTTATTGTGTGTGAAGGGAGAAGCAGTGTACAAGGTGGGATGGATAAGCGGACGAGGCAGATGAGGAATTGTATGCAATGGTATATGTCCATGGATGTGAGGATAAAGATGAAGTGCAGGATGTGCAGGTTTTTCAGGATTCATAAACTGGTGCCCAGCAGGCAGGCGTCCAGTTGCAAGTGCAGAGACTGTTAGTCCTGAGGCTTCTTGTTTGCAAACGTGACATTCACAAGCATTTGGACCTTGGTCAGCCTATAAAAAAAACCCAACAATATCCATTAAAAATTCAATCTACTCAACAGACAAAAAAACCTCAGTAATCACTAGTATTATTTCATTTTGCATACATCAATTAATATTTTCAGAGCATCCACAGAATTTTTTTCTAGTACCAGTAGGAGAAGTCTTATAGTGAATGAAAAGCACTAGTGAAGACTCTTACTTAAAAGAATACCCTAAAAACAGAGAGATTTCATACCATATGGAGATTTAATGTCCACCATCAGTGACAACAAGGAAAATACTGATACAAACTTTGACAGCATTCGATCATTACTAGGCAATCACCCCAGTATAAAAAGAAAAAACCTAACTCAATATTTTTCACAATTTTCCAAGCACATGGAAAAAATAGGTGTAGAAATAGTGGTAAGAGCTGATTAGCTGATAAAATTGGAAGCAGTCCTCAGCAGCACTAGGCAGAGCACAAACAGCATGTCAAGGGAGGCAATCTCTCCACTCTGCTCAGCACTGGTGAACCCAGTGCCAGGCTCAGTTCTAGGCTACCAGTATGAGAAACATGGACACACTGCTGTGAGACCAGTGAATGACCAGTGAGATGGGATTATCTGTCAAGGAGTGAATGAGAGCACTAGGACTGTTCAGCCTCAACAGAGGAGATTCACCCTGACTGGGTGGGGAAGGAAAGGACAGAGAGGACAGTGTCAGGCTCCTCTCAGTGGTATCCCATGAAAGGATCAGAGGAAACGGACACAGACTGAAATACAGGAAATTCCACTCAAACCACTCATTTGTGAGAGTGGCTGAACTCTGGAATGTATCACCTACAGCAGTTCTAGAGCCTTCACTCATGGTGGTACTCAAAACCCAACTGGACATTGTGCCAACCAACTCTCTCTAGGTGATCTTGCTTTGACCAGGAAGGCTGGTCTGTATTATATCCACAAGTCACTTCCAAGCTCAACTACTCTGTAAATACGTGAGGGTGACATTTCTTGTAAAATTTTCACAGTCTCACCAACCGTGAAAAATCCACTTCAGAAATGTGTACTGACCTCAAGGTATCATCAGCCTCTGTGGTCTCAAGAGAACTCAAGACTTTAGAAGAAAAGCAGCCCAAGAAAGAGCAGCTCCATTTCCCTTTAAGTTCATTACTTTTTCCAGCCATTGTCACCTGACATTTCACTGGTAGATAATTTTACCAGAAACAATAACAAGAATACTTCCCAATTTCTCCTTTTCCCACCAATGTGGCAGTGCACATTTTTCCAAAAATGTAACATTAAGATTAGCTTTCTAGAGAAGAACTGACAGGTGACGCTCTTCTTAAATATCTCTTCTTCTCAGACACAGGTAACTCATCATTATCACTTAAAGGCATTACAACCTTTAACACCAGGTATATTTTAACAAATAACATAGATTTCATAAACCAAATACAATGACTGAATTAATGTCATGTATAAACTAATTTCAGGTATAAATTCCATGTATAAAGAATTAATTTCATGTAAATTAATTTCATGTATAAAAAACCCCACCTTTATAATAAAAATACTGTACTATCCAGAAATCAATACTAATCAACTAACAAATAAAAATGGAAAAAACATTTCAAACAAACTGAAGAGACTCAAACTCAATTCTGACAATTTGGGTACTGAAAAGGAATCCAAGAGAAATAGCAGTACTGAGTAAATTAGCAAAACCAAGAGGTAATGCCAAAAAATCTTGAATTCACATGACATATACTAGTAAACTCAATCGCTTAAATAGAATACTACACTACTCAGCCCTGATTAGAAGATCAGACTAAAAAAAGAAAGACATTATGACTTCCTCAGAGTAATTCTGAAAATATTCTTATTCCTCAAAGAAAAGAAAAAGAGAAAGGCTAAATCCATCTTTTTATCTTGCATTTTAGTTTGCATCCCTAAGGCAAGCAGACTTATATAATCTAATTTGATTTTCCACAACAAATACTGAATCTCTCCACCAGTTTCAAACTAGTCTGACAGAGGTCTGACCTCCTGTAATTTTTGTCATAGGTCAGCAATACATAGAAAAAACCCTCAACGTACTTGCTGAAAGAAAATTATTTTAATACTCTTAACACATGAGAAAATACTTCCAGTGGAATGTCTTAAAATATCCTAACCAGAGATAACATCTGCTGGGAGATAACTGTTGCCTAAGCTCTCAAAGGTGCACCAATATGAACTTTCTCATGCAGTGTGACAGTTGCTCTCAAAGCAGGGAGTCTGTGTTGTAGCTGCAGAGTAACTCAGATTGAAATCCTTGTAGTTACAAAGACAAAGCCATTGGATACTTTTAGTGCTCAGCTGTTAAACCAAACACCGCTATTTGCAGAGCAGATAGTAAGGCATGCAATTGATTTAAACACACAGGGTTTACACAGGGAAAGACAACTTGTGTAATAATTCTGTGATAGAATATGAAAGAAATGTTAACTACATAGTCATAACATCCACCCCCCCACCCTAATTAATTTCAAATAACATAACACTAATATTTAGCAAAGACCAGGTTGATCTTCCAAACAGAAATGCTTGTTAGTTTACATTTCTCATTCATGCAGGTAGGAATAAGCTTTTCCCCCTTTTTCTGAAGCAACTTTTGATGTAACTAACATATTTCAGGTTTTGACTAAAAGATTATTTGACATGACAATGTAACAATTAGTTATTTCAGGTGTCATACTTGCCTACTGACAACTTAATATTTTAAGTTAAAAAATTAATTGATGATGTAAATGTCTTCTCCTTTAACAGCCACATTTCAGAAATTCATCTACTACAAGATGCTTTTAGATGACTGTACCTGCTGACTGGGGTAAGAAGGTGGTGGACTATCCATTTTTGTTTCATCTTTCCTTAATGCCCTTTTTCCTAGAGACATTTCCTCCTTTTGAGTCCCTGGTGGTTCACCACTGCTCTCCCCATCGGCTTCCTCATCATCCGCTTCTGAGGAACTGCTGCTAGTACTGCTCACCTGAGGAGACTAGACAACATTAAGTCGTCAACATGGAGACATTAATAAGGACAAGCATTTCTCCAGTGAGCACACACAAAATCCAGAACAAACTAGGACACTGTAAATGCTGTACCTCATCTTTCAATGCCAGGTTTTCCCCGCCGCCGTTTAGCTCGCTGTGGATTCCATTCATGTTGGCTACAACCTCTGCATCGTCGTAATTATTCAGTGGGTAGATATCAGCAAATTTTGCTGATAATGGTGCAACATCATCATCATCACTACCACTGAGGGGAAAAGAGGCTTAGATAAATCCCAGTGCTCAGTTATAGTGAAAGCAGCTAGAATACCAAGATGAAATAAAGTTGAGGGCATCCCTTGTATAAATGTTCCAATTAGGAGTCAACAGATATTCTTCCAAGTTGTTCAACTGAATTTACTTTTTCAAGGAAGTAAAATCAAACAACCTGCCACATAATCTTACTCAATATAGCAGTCGCATGCCTGAATTACAAACTCATTGAAAATAAGATTCTCTACTGGTTTTGAGTAAAATATTTTTCAAGCACTGTTTTCTGACCAAGAATCTATGGAATTGATAATTCCAGGATATTGATGACCTTTAATTTGATGTAAAAAGCCTTAAGCCAATGTCTTCCTTCACAGAAATTGCTAAGTGGAAAAACCTACAACATAAAATTTGAGTTTTTCACACATTAAATATCACACCAGTAAAAAGGGAACACTGACCACAAAATTGCTCTTAAATTTCTCAATAGCTATTAGTTTGTAGACAACCCCACATCTGCATGCTTTTCAGAATCTGCTCTAAAATACTTAGTGGAATTCTTTTCCTAACAGATAGTAAAAGAATGTGCACATTTAATTACTCACTCCAGGGAAGTGTTGCAAAGATCAGTTAATTCATGTTGCTACAATAATCCAGAGCTCTTAAAAGAGCTCTTAAACTGTGCACTTTTATCTTGTTACATTCCATAAAATACTCAGCCAAAATTTAATTACATGATGGCACCATTAGGCATATTTCAAATGTGCAATGAAGAAACAAAACACAACAGAGTATGAGACATAAAATGGCACTTCCCCAAGGAGCAGTGGTATTTCCCTAAAAATAGGCTTCTTACAGTAAATAATACTTGGATTCAACCGAACTAGCTTCTGAAGAGACAAACAGAACAATTTTTGACATTTCAGCACCAAAAGTTGTGAGAGCTTATAGAAATTGCAAAGCACACATTTAAGAATATGTAGCTGTTTTCAAGTGCTCCCAAAATGGGTTCAGAAACTACACGTCTGTAATGAAATATTAAACCATTGGTGGTAGTAGATAAATGCCTAGGTGAAATGGAACTTAGTGACTGACAGGCACCAGAAACACCCCACACATCTGCACTGTCCTTGTTCATCACAGCATATGAGCACAGAACATTATGGCAAATTCCCCTGACTGCACCTACAGCAGATATTTCATTATTTCAATGTTCCCACAATGCAAGTAACTCAAGTTGGGTTTTTAAAGTATTTCTTTAGAATAGCACATAACAGAGGAGACTCCTGGTTAGCTGTACCCTTCCTGAGTACAAAAGCCAGCCCACCAAGCAGCTTTAACTATTTGGAATTATGAAGGGGTGGAAGTCCACCATTAGACCAATGTCTCAAATCTGATAATGACTTTGATTGGAGTGTAAGAAATTTAGTGTCAGATACTTCTGATAGGGACAAAAATTTTTGATGCAAGATATATTAACACAGCTTCAACAACCCTAAAATCCATATGATAAAGACTTTTTCTGGATCTAAAGCGATTCATGTGAAATGATCCTTCAAAGAAAGGCATGCCAGTTCCCTTCCTCAGTTTAGGAAAATCTGACATTTTAAGATGATGCTCTAAAGTAGATCAATATCTGATGTCTCTGTAATTGCAAAGCAGGAAAGCACACAAGACAAAAACTTCCAGCAGTACTGGTAATACAGTATCATCAGAAATCTTCAGAAATTTTACAGCATCTTTTTTAACATATATGTTTGCACAACACACAGCTGGAGTTGTGGCCAGCTGAATACAGTACCATTATTAAATAATTTTCTGAGGCAAAACTAGCATGACATAATGACAGTCTGCCAATGTCATTTGCCTGCTTAAGTTCAATTCACTATAAAAATTTAAAACAGAAAAAGGAACTTACAAAGTTGGTGCAGAACCATTATCTGCGAGGATGAGTCTGGGATGTTGCTGAATTGTGATTGGTGAGCTGGAACCCGATCCTGAACTCGCTGAAGACATACTGGGTGGGCGGATCTCAGATAAATAATCCGGAGCAGAATCAATTTGTAGTGGTAACTGGTTAATGTGGATATCATCCGTTATGGGAGAATCCATGATGCCACACGTTAAAATGTGTGAAAGGCTGCAGTCATCACAAGTACATCTGTTCAAGAATTAAATTACAGGTTTTTATGATCTTGTTTAACTAGCATTTATTTAAAGTAACCACACTCTTTGTTCCAATAATGTATTTCTTTTTTCCTTGAACAGGAAAGTAAGGATTTATTATGATTTCATACTAAAAACATCAGCTCACCTTCTTCTATAATTACAGTTGGGACAGTCAGGCATGCTCAAACGTGATGACAGCATGTGTCTCATTGTGTCTGTGAAGTTGTTCTCCCCAGATAGTGCTTTCTTGTTATTAAGCTGAAGTAAATGGTAAAAGCAGTGTTTTAGTAGTGCAAGTCTTCCCATTAAAAATTCAGCGGCACATAATGACAAGTTACATAATCAAAAAGGGTTCTTTGGGCAAAATAATTTAAAAACAGAATAATTCATAATAACTCCACAAAGGTGGTATTTTAATCACAAAAAGGAAGTTCAAAGTTACAAATGACAAATATTTGACATCAATACTCCTCAAATAAAGTCTATCTCTACTATGAAACAGGAAAGTGGACAAGTCCGTCTTCTTGACTGATTCATACATACATCTTGCACTGCATTTCTGCTGATGCATTCTGAACCTGAGCAGTTTTTGTCTGTAGTTTTGTCTATGCACAAAAGGACACTGCTGACAAATGGGGAAAGCAAACTGACTCTTAACTTGCAAATCAAAAAAATTTAGGACTAATTTGGTAGCTACATTGGTATGGAGTCAAGAGTAGCTGCCCAAAACAGGACTTGACTGCATTAGTGAAAAAATACAATCCGAATAATCTCCACCTGGCAGAGGCCTAATCCTGAAAGCACCTAATTTCATTAGACACCTACAAGCCTTAGGTTAAACAAGGATGTGCCTAAGCTCCCACTTCTATAGATGCCCAGACCTGATCCTTACCTAAGCAGCCATGGTCTTACAGCTCACTTAAGGCCAATTAGGATCAAGGAAAAAGAGGATTCTTCCTCAAGTCCTCTGAGGAGACCTGTATACCAGATGTTCTGAATACATGGTTAACACAGGCTTATGCTCCTTATAGGAAAAAGTACTTACTGATGACTGCTTTGAGACATTGGCAATTTAAGCTTAAGTTAAAGTTATTAAAATGTACTATCATACTCTCTCTGGCTCATGACTAGCGTTTCTTTCTGCATACTGGTACAGGAACGGAGAGGTTCTCCATCCAGAGTTGACTCTATTCGAAGCCCACTGTACTCTTACGGAAAGCATGATGCACACTTGAACACTTCTAGGCTGCAGAAGAGAGTACTGAGTCTTAAACAGTAGTTTTATAGTAAGATATAAACTTCTATTGGCCCCTCTCTGGTTACAGCTTAAAAAAAGGAACACAGTTCTGCTCAGCCCTTTCCCCAAAAAACAACTGCAGGAGCTCTCTCTGGAGTCTCAACAGGCGGAATCACCTGCCCTGACACTGAGGCTCATATTCCTGCACACACACAGGCATTTGTTGAATTCTTGAGCACAATATTCCCTACCATGTACGTCAAGACAGCTCCACACTCAATGTATTGGCTGTTTTGGATCCCACTCTAAGGCAACAAAAATTCCCCTTTTTTCGTACAAAGATTTTAAACATCTGGCATTCAGTCCTAAGACTACAGTGTTTATGTTTTACCTTGTAGTAACTGAGATTACATACTTTTACCTGCTCTTCTTGGATCTCACTTTCCTGTATTTTAGTTGATCAAATGTCATGCCTGGCATAGTTGCAGAATTAGATTGCACAGAACTAGTACAACATACTACACTCATGTTTGCATCTTACAAATATATGTGCAGCATTAGTATAATTTAGAAGGGTATGAAAAAAATCCTACCTGCTCTTCAATAAAACGCCTCTGTTTAAAAAATTCCCAGTCTTCCTTTAGCATGCGTTGTTTTGTTTTCATTGCCATCTAAAACAGAATTTGAGGAAAACTCATTGATTTAACAATAGACAACCTACTTTGTTGTCAATTGGCCTGTTTCATTAAACCTAGTTTATCTGTACTACTCTGCAAGTACTTACACATTTAGTCAATATGAAATGTGTTTTATCTGCTAATAATTTGAGTCACTTAAACAAAATATTTTATTTTTATTTACATGATTTTTCACTTGTATTTTCCACTCAGATTTTTCTACTGTTACTCCTTATGTTAGTATTTCTTTTCATTGAATAGTTTCATAATATTTTTAATAAACAGTGATTGCTATTAAATACTCAACATCTCAGATTCACTGCAATCCATTAAAATCTAGAGATACTGGATTTACAGCAAGGCTCCAATGCAGGCTCAAGTGTAAACCCTGAAGTACCACATGTAGAACTAATCAGCCAAAGAGTCAAAGACTCAAAAGTAGTGACCTAGACTAACACTATTTATTCATCAAGGTTTTTCACGCCCCTTGATTTATCTAAGGCTGGAAAAATACTTTATAATTGCTTGTCTCTCAAATCATATCAACATAAATGAACATAGGAGTCCATAACTTTTTGTACACAAATGATATTTTTCTGATTTAGTAAACAGATTTACTCTGAGGGAACACAGAAGCTTTCATAAACTCTAACGCAACAAAATGCAAGAACAAAACTCCTGTGGTCATACCTTACAACTTCTAGCAGCATTACTTCCATCAGTGAGGAAAAACAACTACCTGGGTTATCTTTTACAAATATTTTTTAAAATCTACCTAAATAATAATAATCATCATAATCTATCACCTTAAAGAATATAAGATATTACTGAAACAGGTTCGTGAGCCAAAGACCACTAGGTTACACCATTAGCAGCATTCTTTTTATCTTCAAAAGCATGGCTCCAGAAATTCATACTTGATAAAAAGTTTAAAGTCCCACTACTAAGCTAAGTATATTATTGCTATTATCATTATGTAACTTAGGAAAATGAAATTTTAAGCTGGGTATCTGAAGCAGTATTAAGTGGGAAAAATCTGCCTAATTAATTTCCGAAACTATCAGCATCACATTTTAATTACTATTATGGATTTGGATTTCCTCTACTCCAGTGAGATAACGCTAACACCAAAAGAATCAGTTTACCATGTCCATGTGTGTTTATAAAAAATAAGAAAAAAAAGACATCCATGAAATATTCTTAAATCACTCATACCATTTCCTAGACACACTAAAAAGTACTGCAGAGTTTGTGGAAGCAACATCAGAAATTTCATCCTGGATGAACTATCAGCTCCTGAGAACCCTTGAGCTATATTTAAAGCCAGCAGCTCTCACTGATTTGGGTGCCCTGACACCTGAACCTTCACCATCGAAGCCAACCACCTCCATTCACTACACTTTGTAAGAGAAGATTTTAATGCCAGAGAACAACATTTAAAACAGCCAGTGCATTAACTGGGAGCTGCCTACTCAAGCCTGCCAAGAAACTGTCACAGCAAACAGCATAGGATAAGTCCTGGTACCTGAGCATTAATGGGAACAGGAGCTGACACTCAAGTTTTCCTACTTCCACCTTTGCAGCCTTGCCAAGCGAAAGTATCTTAAGTTATTGATTCCATAAATAATAGAAACCCACTTCTCTCCCTCCTTTCTTTTCCCCAGTGAATATTTATTTCACCAGAGCAAAGCAGCTGCAATACAAACCACATGAATCATGCCCAAGAACTCTGCTAGGGAGTGGGAGATAAATTAAAATGCCATCAAAAGAAAAAATTTACACTTCAGTCTTGTGCATCTGGACTGAATATGCTGTTACAAATGCCCTACAGAGAAGAGAGGGCCACTATCACCCTCTTCCTTCCTCCCTATTTATTTGAGGCTAAAAAGTATTTGACCTCCATCAGACAAGCAAGACAGATAGGTCAACAAGTATTTTTCCATTCTGAAATGGATTTAATCATGATACGAAGTCAGCAGTCTGGTCAGAACAGAAACATAACATTAAATCATCTGTGAAAACTCTGGTATCCATATATATATCAAGGCTTCTTCCAAATTTTAAAGTCTGCACCAAATGTAAATTGCACATTTGAGCTTCCCAAATTTCATGTGTGAATCTATTTTCCTAGACTATTTCACTAGAAAGAACAAAAATAATTCCTCCTATCACAAACTCTCAGCACACAAAAATGCTGACTGCTTCAATTACCTACACAGCCACCATAAAGACAAAAGCCAGTTTATGCCCATACTATTTTCCCTATTGAGTTGATCAGGACTGTAAAAAGAGTAAGAGTCACACATTAATATGGAGAGACAAACAAGAAATTCTGCCTGGGCAAAAGCACTTCAATTTAAAAAATAAATTAATAATAAAAAAGGAAACTAAAAAAAGGAAATCTTTTGGCACAAAGCACATATGACTGTCCCCATTATTTGTTGAAATAACCCAGGACTTCCTAGGTAAATGTAGTGTAAGTTTGGTAAGGAAATCAGGATCTGGATGTACAGGCTACATACAGTTAAAACTCTCCTGTACTCAAGATATTACAAAGATTCTCCTCAGATTTAGCATATGATTAATTCAGGCACTGATACAGATGATTCCTTATCTTTATCACAGCATACACACATGGCTCACCAGTGTATTAAATTATTCCTGTGCATGACATAGCTATCTTACATAGTCTTAAACAATTAATATTTGTATTGCTTGCAAGAGTTATTATCCTATTATCTTTTTTTTTTACCAACAAGTAACGTAACATACTACAGTGGAGGGTCCATCAATTATTTTTGCTGATGGGCTGCTTTGGGTATAGTTCCACAACATTTAAGTGAGAACCATTCTTACATCTCCTTTCCTTTTCAACTTTTCAAACACCACCTCACAAGAAAACCTCATCATTTTGTTGAGCCAAGAAGCAAACAGCTAATGAACATGCATTCACTAGTAAGATCCACAGTTTCTATAGCAGCTGGGCTTTCTGATTTCTAACTTTGTAACAAAAATACCACTGCAAATTCAGGTATGATAGTTATACTGAATAATGTATTTTTGATCAAGAGAGTATAACCACAGATTATCACCAACAAAGGGTTTAAGGCATGACTGTGAAAATGCTTTTTCCTACAAATAAATGCCAATATAAATATGACTATCTTCTTTAAAATTTGAGGGTTTAAGTTTTACAATTGTTTCTCCTACACACCCCCACATTATTGCAGGTACTTTTGGTCATCAGGAAGTAAGTCATCATATTAACTTCCCCAACTGGGAGAATAGTGCCTGTTTGCATAGGATACAGGCTTCACTGAGCAAATTTATAAAATGCTACAAGATGGGACTTGTGGCAGCTGCATGGTCACTTGATAAAAAGAAATAAAGAAAAGTCAGTTAAGAGCTGATCAACTGGTGCAGGACAACCAGTAACAAACCAAATATGAATGTGACTCTACAGAAATACCATTTAAAAGAATAGCTGAATAATAGCTGGGAAGTGGGCTCCTTTCTTACTAGAGAGGCAATATCAGACAGCCATGACACCCTGACACCATGGGAAAGATTACTTCTAATAGCATAAATGATTATGACATTTTACTGAACTGCAATCAAGTATTTAGGTGTGGAAAAGCAGCCAGACCAAGAGAAAACTTTTTAACTCAAAGCTCACAGATGCAGTCCCCAAATATAGAGTGAACTCCAAAAATAAAATTAGTTATATCCTATATCCTGTCTCCATCATTAAGGCACTGGAATTAATGGTAAAAAGTTCACTTAAATCTTCAACACAGGGAAAATTAAATTTTTTTGAGCATGACACAAAAGCCACAGGAAAAATTATTCATGAGTATAAACAACCACTTGCAAGATAAACAGCTAGTTTTCTGAAAATTAAGCTCTCAGCAATGTAGGAGTCAGCACAATAACATTGCGATTTGGATTATTTTTTGAAACAGCACAAATTCAGAAGAATAAGCTATCAGATAATATACTTGATCAAACGACTACTTCAGAGGTCTCAAATATTTATGCATTGAGACAAACTGCAGTTTCCATTTTGACAACTGTAAAACAATCATCATCACACTGTGAAACATGCCATAATTTTCAAAAGCTATCTCTTCCTCTGGATTCCATTTAATACACTTATTATTTTGAAAGCTTCGGGGGTTTTGTGGAACAGATTATTTCTATTTCCTATTGCTCATGTACTGGCTAACATATTTATAAAATGTTCAAAGACCTCTAAACAAGAACACAACAATCTGCTTCAACAATTTGAATATGTGGTTGTACAAGCACCAACAAGTATTGTACGTGAATACTTTTCTATTGTGAATGACTAACATGAATGAAAAAAGTTAAATTTTGTTGCTTCAAAGTTCTGGATAAAAATACCCAAGAAATAACTCTTCACTGAAGGCACAGTCCTGCATGGGCTGCTCCATACATAATCAGTCTTGAGACTGTTTGCATGACTCTTACCTGTTCATCAACATAATCATCTATTCTTTTCTGGCATTCAAGCCATGCTTCAGCAACTTGGCCCATTTCCTGCTCCAGCTGATGATACCTTTGTAGCAAGGTACTGTACATATCTTCACTACAGGAATCGTGTGTTGTTCCAAGCCTGAAAGTTCAAACAGCACTTGTTACTGAAGAGACATTTGACTGAAGAAGTTGCTTATTCCAATCTTCTGTAACCAACAATAGCAAGAATGTGGGAAGTGCCACATTGCTAGAGCCTCTTTCCCATGAGCAACCAGATGACAAACCTATTTGTTCAAATTCTGTTGCTTGATATAATTATCCTTCCAAATTCTATGGGCTAAATATACATGTTGACTATCCACTGCAGAGCTACATAACAAAAATAAAGCCAAAAGCTTGTCAAGCAGAACTCTCATGAGCAGTGCTAAAAAGAATACTAGACAAGTTGGAGTTCCAGGTGGGAAATGTGTTGCAGAATGAGGCAAGTGAGATACAAGCAGTTATCTACTATCACTTGAGCAGCATGAAATTCAAAGTATGGGTATGCCAGTCACTGCTGACTGAGTCTGTGAGGAGCACCAGAAATAGGAGACAGACTTACCTCCCTTCCTACAGCTACATCTTTGCACAGCATAATGCTTCTTAAGTTAGTATGTCAACTCCCAATACACTGACTTGACAAATAATAAAATGACAAAATTCTACTCAATAATTTGTTTAAACCACGCTGAATTGCAATGACCTGCCAAGTGACACAAATAAACTGAAGCTTTACAACGTTTTACTACACAGTAATTAAGGAGAAACTGTATCATAATTAATTAGTCACAGAGGTTGTGTAGCAATCAAAGCCAGTACCAAAAAAACCAAAATTCAAGGATCACAAAATGTGATATTTAAGCCCAGCTTCAGCATTACAGGGAGGTTTGTTATAGATTTTCATTGCAATAGGTTGTCAACCCAACCTCAGAACCACATAGTCATGCCTGTCACCTGGCAAAGAACTAACCCCTTAACTTGGCAATTAAGCATAATAAAGAGCTCAGCAAACAGACAACTCAGTAAGCACCAAGTTACAGCTGATAGTGTGAATTTGCCAAAAAATTCAAATTTGTTTTGTTGTTTTTGCCCAGAACCTGCAACACTACCACTTAAGAAGGGTGCACAAGCAACTCTGCACAATAGAACTTGGGATATCTATGGCTGAAGAGTACAAAAACAACTGTCAAGGGATACAGTGCCTTCATGATACAACACTTCATTACTATCAGTGCAAACACTGTCAACTCCTGTCAGTAGACCACAACTTAGTACTTTATTTGGAACCTCTGTTTCTAGTATTATGTAATTATGTGAAAATCAGATCCCTACCATATAAAAATCAGTAATTTGTTCTCATAACTGCTCCTGACTAGTACTATTCTTTCACACAGTAGTAGTACACAAAAGACTTTTTAAAATATGTTCAAGTTAGAAGCAAAATAACTCAATTAAAAAAAAAAAATTGAACTAGCAATGCAACAGCATTTACACTTCAATTTTTTATTGTGACTCTGAGTAAAGGTAACATGATACTACTAAATACACCTTCACCCCCCAAGACAAGTATAAAGTAACAATTAGTTAACATTTCAGTCCTCTAAACAGAGGTGAAATATGCTCCTTCACTGCAGTAAAAACTAATAAAAAGCAAAACACATAAATAAAATTTAACAAGAATTGCTCACTTTAAAGTAATTGAGACTTCCAAGCCATACCTGTTGACAAACTGGTATGCCTACATATTTTGATCAGGAACACAATATTTTTGGACAGTGGCATTTAATCAAAGCTCTGCAAATATCCTCACCGCTGTCCCATCCTATGCTGGAATAGCAAAGGGAACAGAGAAGTCCCATATATTGGTCACGTCCTTGGTAATCACATCCCAATAAAGCAGTGTGGTGAATTCAGAAGGCATGTCAGAGGCTGCATGTAATCAGAAGCATCTTAACCCAATCAATATTATTTAACCTCTAAGAAACTCTTCATATTGACACCTTCATCAGGAAGCACTACCCACTCATCTTTGAAAGAACTGGATTTCCTCAAACATTCATTATGAAAATACATCCTTAAGAGATGCTGTGTCTGACCTAGAAGCCCTGCTCATTCACTCTTGCTAAGCCATGGACAGCATTACAGCTGGTCTGCAGACTGTGCAGCTGAGCTGCCTCTTAAACAAGCCACAGACGCTGCCTATGGAGCCAAACAAGACACAACACAGGAAGACCCTGGTAGTTTACCCCAGCAGATGTTCCCTGTCAGCTGTGGAATACTGACACAGCTGATCTTGTATCAGCTAAGCTAACTCCATCCCCATAAGGCTGCTGTTTAAACCTCCCTATGTGAACACCTTTTCTAGTCTGATAAGCACCCTTGGAACTAACCACAGAACACCAACTGTATATTTTGGAAAAGCCAGAGACATGGAAAAAATTTAGTGATTTAAGCAAAGGATGAAAGAAAGGATGAACATCCAAAATCTAAGCAAAGCTGAGATGTCAAAATGCCATTTCACACTTCTCTTCAGGAAGAGAAAATAATGAGGCCAATGTTCTTTGTAATGAAACTCTTGCAATACTTTCTCTACTGAACATAAGTGATTCTCTGTTCACCAAATATCCAGAGGACTAGTGTCCTGGGTTGACTGTATGATGCCTTTATCCCCAATCGTCTGCCCTGTTCATGTTGAATAATAAGTTCTACACCTTTAAGACTTGTTCCAGGAGGGAAGGAGGGGGGGAAGAAGCGCGGAGTTTTTTTTCAAGAACTGCACTCACTCCTCCACATTCCTGCTCCTGGACCGAGTTGTCTGCGTCCAGACGGACAACAAGACGGAGCTCTCCATTGGTTTTTTTCCCTTAGTTTAATTAGTTTTAGCTAGCTGAGGCAAAGTTCCCTGGACTGTGTTTTTTTTCCCTTTCTCTGGACCCGCTCTGGACTGAACACCAGGAGAACAGCAGCAGCAGCACCGGTGGCCCAGCGGGCCGGGCCTGGGCCGCGGCATTTCCAGCGCCGGAGGGACTGATCAGAGACTGAGTGAGCCCAGCTGCAACCTGAGAGATCTTTCTGAGATTGTCTCTCTTGGAGTGGCAAGAAGTTTTGTTGCTTAATATTGTCTAAGTTTGCTAGTTTAATAAACAGGTTTTTTCCACTTTTTCTCCAAAGAGGTATCTTTCCCGAACTGGTTGGGGGGAGGGGCCGATTGAATCTGCTTTCCTGAAAGAACCCTTTTGGGGGGTCTTTCCCCAAATCTGCCCTGAACCAGGACAACTAGGCTGATCCCTGCTTCTCCATGTAAAGCTTCTGTGACAGAACATTTCTCCACTAATTTCCAATGGAAAGCAGAAACATATCCTTCCCAGAGAAATATAATTCTGTCACTTCAAGACACAGAGAACTCAACAGTAAAGTCCTGAGAGACCATGAACACAAGCAAAATCTCTGTTTATCAAAGAAAAACAAGACATACACTATATAACCTAGAACTGGGAAGCTTGTGCTGAACCATTCCTGTCAAAAAATGAATCATGTCAACCAAACTAGGCAAAACCATAAGTTCAAGAGTGTTTCTCATAAACTACCTAGAAAACACAAATGCACTGGAGAAGAAAGTCCCACAGGGAAGAGATTCTGATTTCATCATATTTGGAAGCTTTGAAGGTGGCTGTCACCACAGTGACAGCAGAAACACAACTTATAACAAGTTGTGTTTCAAGTTGTGATCAAGCACAGGAAATGAAAAATGCTTTTGTTAAGAAATAACCATAAAGTTCACTAAGACCATTCTCAGCTCTGCAGATAAAGGCAATATAAATATTTTTATATAGTCAGGATTGCTGGAGTAGAGATAGAGAGAGGCCTTATCAAAAAGCATGGACATGATGAAGGTTAGTCACAGAATAAGAAGCCACAGATCACTGGAAAAAATACACAATCAACATGCTGTTGAACACAGCAACAAAATCAGCTGTTGGGACAGGGGGAGAAAGGCTTTCAATATCAACCCAGGTTAATCTAAACAAATAGAGTAACTTATGAGGGACCTTAGACTTCTTGCTGAGCCTGGCAACAATTCAACTTTTTTGTCTCTTCTTTTTTCCTTTCTATCATCTACTAGCAAAACAAGGACTCAAAAAAATTTTTTTGCCTCACTGTGCAGAACATCTCTTGTAACAGAATTAGTCAAACTGCTCTCGTACCATGGAAAATTACCCAAGACAATACCTTTCAAACACAAGTACACAGATCAAAAACGTGTCTTCATCACAAACAACACTGAGAGGTTAACATGAATCACCCAGACTGTATGCATGTTACTTAGGGTAAAGAAAATTCCTATTAATACATCTTCCCTAGAAAACCCAAACACTTTGGCAGCACACAAATTACAAGCAGAGCAGTCTTTCTAAGAAAAGATGCAATTTAATGCCTCAGGAGCTTTAAAGCCATGAGATCTACAAGCATACAGCAAGAGGATTTCTCCAGTGAAAAGATGCTTAAAACTCCAAATTCAGTTCTGTGCACCCTGGGAAGTAGAAGGTAATGAGGCTTTAATTTGCTTGTAGAGCTGCAGAAACAGCAGCAATGCCTGATAACAGTACTTTTCAGTCGTAGCATCTGTATTTACACAGGATGCTGTCATTTTACTGAGTAACCTACAACTAAGCAAACTAGGGTTGTAATTCTTCTGACAAGCAAGTTGTGACAGTAGCCTGCTCAATCAACAACATTCTTTTCAAAAGAGATCCACAAAGATTTTTACCAGTTCAAGTGTAGCAGCCTATTTTTTTTTAATGCTGTGTTTGCAAACATGGGTTTTCATCTCTTCTTGAGCCACAAAACAAAAGTTAAACCCTACCTTAGCTGTGACACCAGCGTTGGCAAGCTATTCTGCAGGAGTGGCTCAGAAAATACCAAATTTTCAAACAGATGCTTGTTGTGCAATTCCCAAGTCACCTGAAATTTCTTCAAATGTTCATTTTCCTATAATGATAAAACAACCAGAAATAAACCAGGGTTAAGGAAAAAACCAAACATCTGTACAAGGCAAGAATTTTTTTAAAGGTCTAATCTCCAACCTACAGGCTGTATGAACCAGCTCAGATCTTATGATGTTTTAAAACCCAAACCCTCAGAATTGAAGCAATTTTAAAGATTTAAATAACCATAGGATCATTTCTTTCAAATTGTCATGCATTTAAGAAAAAAAAATATTAAAAATATCAGTCTACATTATTCTAAGTTCCCATTCATTTCTGCACCAAAAGATGCATTATGATCTGAGCCTGTAATTCTCAAGTTTTCTTGTCAATTGCCTATTTATAATTATTTTTCAGTTTTTTGAACTTATCTAGCATAAGACACATACACAATGTCAACCTATAATCTTTATTCAAAACTGACATAAAATTAAATTACCAGCTCTCCTCAACTACAGCTTAAAGAATGAAGTTCTCTAAACAGACGAGACCAACAGCTTACTTCTCTGGTAAGCAGAACATTTTTGTATTTGAGGCTATTTAACCCATAATTGTATGTAATTTCAAGAGCTAAACCTTAAAACTATTATCATTAAAACACAAGAATTCAAAACATGTACAATATACTTTTCAAGGCAGCAAGTTTTCCTACATATAGCCAGTAGTGTGCACGCTTTCTATACCAGGACTCAACTACACAGCAGAATTAAATGCAAGCATTCCGGCTCTCAGATCAGCAAGTGGGTCTTAAGTACTATAACCCTAAGTATCTAGAAACACCATTATACTCTGGAATTTTCAAGTTTTGTTAATAACAGTGAGTTAAAAAATAAACCAACCAAACATATTTATATCAGACCTGAAGACAAGACTATCAGTATTTAGAAAAACCAATTAAGTTCAAAGTATTATTATGAAGAAGGGTGGGTAGTGGGATTTTTTGAGTTGCAGAAGGCATGAGTACTTTTTCATTTTGAATATTATGTCTTCAAAATATTTTAAATTACTATAAAATGCTAATAATGTTTCAAGGTTCACTGAGGTTGATTTCTTAAGGAATTTCCATATTATGCTGTGAACAAAACAACCAACATTTATCTACAAACTCTTCTGTACCAGTTTGCATAGATTATGGTATTTCTCACAAAGAAACATCAGGAAAGTTTTCTTCTCTGGTCTGTGTACTGGAGGGCCCTTCTGCACTGACCAGAGTCTTTCCAAATTGCTGTCAGTATAATCTGTCATTGCCTGCATTGATGGGGCACAGAGCTTTAGTTCCTGCTATTGAAGCCAGATGGATTCCTTTGACAAGAAGGACAACTATTCATAATTTCATTGAGAAATCTGTTTCTCACAGGTGGAGCTTCAAGGCATTATATACCTTTCTACAGCACACTACATGCAAAGCTTTCATCCTTAAAAGGAAGGCAGTACTGAGTTTAGAAATTGTGGCTGCCTGTTATGTATTTTAGCTGAAAAGACTGCTTCTTCCATAGTGTACTGGTATCTTGAGAGGAAACATCCATGCACACTGAAAAAGCTAGTGACCCTATTACCTGTACTGCAAGCTGTGACACACTACTCCATTTAATAAAAAGGTATTTAATAAATCTAAGAAATGTATGACAAAAGACAGTATCTGACATTCTCACATTTCAGTTCCTCAAGGTCACAGTTTAGTAGAAAGATGTTTTCAGTACTGACTGGGCTGCAGAAGGAAAAAGACACATTTTGTGTTTTCTTATGCTTCATTCTTTAAAAGAGGATAATAATTTTATTTTAATTTTGTCAGGAAAGGGGTTGACTAGGGAGTTGAAGCATCTTGTGTTTTCTCATGGCTATTATTTCAATCTCCCATACCTACTAGTTTTCATAACTACTAGTTCACAGTAATTGCCAGGAAAAAGGTATGCAATGGTTATTTTCTGATCAGTTGTGTAATTCTGGCATTAATGGGCTCATTACTGGCAGACCCCCTTTGGGAAAGCTGAGGTGCACTGCAAACCATTTGCTTTACAGCTGAGTAAGCTGCAACACAAATCAATCTCAAGAGCAACTCTCTCTCAAGCACCTTGTTAGAGACTTAGTGACTGTTAAAAGCAGCCAATAAACAGGAGATAGCAGTGACCTCACATCTGTATCTAAGCAAATACAGAGCATAGACAACAAAAAAAACCCGTAAGATATGCTCAAGTTTCTTAGAAGAAATATCTTCCTGCTTTGCCAATTTAATTTTATTGACAACCCAACTTCAGTAATGAAACTCTGCTTCCTCTCCACTTTATATCCTTGCCTGGGGCCATCATAGTGTCTGTCCCATATGCTTTTTCCTCTCTTTACCCATCCAGATAGTCACTTTTACCTAACTGGGAATTAAATTCAAATTCCCTATTTTTGCCATCTTTTCTTTTTCTACTTGCACAAAACTTACACAAGAAAAGGCATGGGCAGGATGATGACATTAACAAAGGATGCACAAGAAAGGATTAATAACAAAACAGGACTAATAACCTTCTAAGACCTTAAACAAATAGAATTATAGAATTTGTTTATGGTATTACTCACCCGATGGACAGTTACTCAAGAAGAAATTTTTAAGGCTACTGCCTATTTTATACCCAAAAATGTAATCCCAAGTCTAACATCACAATCAGTTGACCAAAAAAAGCATTTAAGGTAGAACTTCAGAAATAATAAATTACATAGCAGATTAAGTCTGAGGCAACACAATCTCTTCAAGTAGTCATCCTAGATAGTGAAGGAAAAGTTGAACATGGAAACATTTTAAGTTAGTGCTACACACAGCAGTTGGTGTCACTTAATCATGGTTGTGAAGACACCGTTAAAGATTACCAGAGAAGCGTTCTCCACATTAGGATTTGCCTTATTTTGTAAATCTGCTTAAAGATTTGTTTCAAAGTGCCACAAACAACATCCCACCTTTTTCTTTGTGAACAACAACAAAAAAAAATTATCAAGCCACTGTAAGAGATGCCTACTCCACACTTCTGAATATTTAACTGCATTTTCACAATCTCCCTGTCTCCAAGGTCAAACAAAAAAAATAACTTTACAATTCACCACCACAGAAAACACCTGAAAGAGCCCAGAAATAACTCTGTCAGCATTAGCCCTGGCAAGCAGGAGCACAAAGGCTGTTTTTACAGTCTTACCAGAGTAACTAGGAAGGCGCTGATTGTACAGGCTGCCTGACAGAGTGCACTGTACTCTTCAAGTAGGAGTGAGATGAACTGCTGTGCCTGGGGTGGCCCTTCTGTTGCTAACGTCGATGCAACCTTGGATCCCAGGGACAGGTGTCTGAGCAGACGAACCTTCATTTCCAGCACATATTCCCTAGCTTGCTGCTCCAACCGCTGGTAAAGCTGGTATGGATCTCTTTCACAAAGCCTTGATTTTTAGAATTATTTGTGACAGAAGAAAAAAAAAAAAAGCATGTAATCAACAGTTTTCATTTTCCTAGAAGTATTTAACAGTTACCATTATGCTCATAAAAAATAACCTCAGTGGCTCAGGTTTAGAGAACAACTTTAAACCTCAGAAAGCACAGCCCAGTCCCCTACTTCTACACATATGGGACTGAACTCCTGTGTACCTTAAGGAGTAGGATGCCTGCACACCTGAGGAGTAAAATTATTTAGGATTTAAAATTTCACTTCAATGTGTGAGCTCAAAATCTTAACTGCTTGCATCCAACCCCGCAAGCACACAGACTCTTCAGATAAGCTTCTTCAATTTCTCCATGTTGTTTTTAACATGTGACAAATTAGCGCCTACAGAAGAAAACTACACATGATGACTGCTTTGAACCACTTTAAATAATTCAATTTCACTCTAAATTTCTCTGTGTGGAGTTTAAGCATGCACAGAATGCTTTGGGTTTTTTACAGCACAGGGAGGTGGGAAGAAGAAATGAATGGGGCAAGTACTTAAGAGTTAGATGAATAGAAGTCTGCAGCTATCTAATCCATGCTTTTCCCTCACCATTTACAAAACAATCCTATCATACTGCCATCAAGTACTCCAACATACAATGGGAACATTACTTGGCACCACTACTTATTCCAACAAAGACAAACAGACACTCCATTTTTCGCCAGCTGTTCCTAACAAGACCCAAGCATGGAAGTGGGAATTTCTGCATTTTAAACAGAGTTACTCAGCCACAGCATGGTCTTCTGCATACTACCTATATGGAAGATTTTTTTTTTAATGCATTCAATACCTACATTGACTAGCTTTATAAAAAAATTCTGCATGATATCAGCACTACAGACTGGACACACTGGTACCTGGCCAAACCATATCTTTTATTATTTCAAACTTTATAGACCATAAGGAACTCAAGTGAAAAATAATCCAACTGGCATTTAAGGTTTCCTTCTTTGAAATCCAGTTTCTGTCTTTGTATTTTAATAATCTCTCTCTCAAAAGTGAAAAACAGTTCTGAGTAATGAAAGCTCCTGTGTACAAAAGAAAGTTACACAGTATTATGTTCTGATTCCCAAAATTTTTCTATTAAGGAGATGCATAACATCAATAACCACTTAAGCTATGATTCAGTTTTAATTACCAACACACTATGCAACACTTAAACATCTTTGATTCCCAAGCCTATATTGCATGTTTTGATCACTTAAATAAACGAAGTGTGACTAATAGGGAGGGACACTATATTGCTCTGCTTGTACACAACTCATGTTCCAAACCAAACAGTTTTTATATAAACAAAGTGCAATATGCTTATTTAATTATCTACTAAAGCCAGTTCAGGTGCACAGTCATATTAAGAGCAATGCTAGATGAATTTCTCTTTCAAATGTGTCTTTACCTCACCAGAATTTAGGTTCAACTAGAAATTGTACATAAGAACTACAGCTCAGGTCAGACTGCTCAGATCTCAGTATATTAAGCACATATGGAACCAAGGAGAACAAAAACTCCTTGACAACATGTGGAGTTAGAAATTGAAATGATCCTACTGGAGCCCTTTAAGGTTTGCCACACTATTCTTAAAAGCAAAAAACCCACTGAGGATCTCATTATGCCCATTTTCATTTCAACACCTACAAAAGCTACAATTGTGACTTCTAAAATGACAATGAAATTGAAATCTGCCTCATCTAGTGATCAATGTCCAGTTTTTATAAAATTTCTTCCAGGTATTATAATCACAGTAAGATGCAAACACTAACTACTACCACTAACTCAGGCTAGTTCCACAAGGTAAGATTTTCACATGAGGCAATTCAAACTTAACAGTGTCTTATGAATAAGGCCTTTTGAAGAATAACATTCTGGAATCCTTTCATAATTATGCATTTATATTCTCTATGCAAACAGCATATTAATTTAATAGCTTCCCATGCATTTAAACTAGTATTGAAAAATCCTGAATAAAATAGAATAAATATTCTTTGAAGTAATATACCTATCCACCAGCTCTTTCATTCCTTCTTTATCTGGTACCAACGATTGGTCTTGGTCATCTGCCAGAGGGGTCCCAGCTTGACGATAAATACACCGAACCATGTATCTGACTTCAGACCAGTAATTCTGTAGCTGCTGAGGTTCACGTTCAGGCTCTGCTGAATTTTCTCTGCATTTGAAGACAAAAATAATTGCCCTCTGTTTGTATGCATCACATAAGTGTATCAACTCCTACTATTCCAGAAAAAAAAAAAGGATATCTGAAAATGCCTAGGATAAAGTATGAAACTGGGAAAATACTGACATGCAGAAATTACTGTTTCAAGAGTTTGAGGACACACCTACAGACAAGCTACAACACTGCCAAAGTCTGACAACAACCACCCTGCTGCTGAGGTTGAGCTCAGTTCTTACCTGCGCTCATTACAGGCCTCACAGTTGCATGCAATGTCTGAAGGAGAGGAATTGCTAAGATCTGCAGCAGGCACTGTCTGTGCACCAACAGTTATTCTTCCTCCTCCTACAGATTCCTGCTGTGATCCACTGTTTCCAAGAGGCATGTGCAAAAGGAAATCTTGGCTCTGGAAAAAAAAAAAAAACAACCCAAACAGTTTGTAATGTCTGAAATGTTATTAGGCAGACAAATATTAAAGTGGCAATTGTTAGTGCTGCATGTATTTTGGGAGAACACTCAATCAAGCACAAAAAATTAGTCTTTCAAAAGCCTAATAAATCAAGAAATGAACAGAGATGACCAATGATACAAATAAAGCTTCATTTCTAACGACCAAAGTACACTGGCTATAATTATCACCTTTATGTACTTCAGCATAAACAATGAACTAAGCTAAAGGAAGGCTTGCATCATCCACACTTAATCATAAATCAGCACTGTCTCTTCAGTCTCCATGTAACAGTATGTTTGGCTTCTGGAGTTTAACAATCCCTTCTAGTAAAAATCAAAAATCTTGTTTGTAACAGCCAGACACAGTACTTCATAGCAATGGATGTCAGAAAGCTGCTGCCATTGGAGATGGATGTGATCTCCTGTGTACAGTGCTGTTCAATTCCAGCAGAGGACACAGACCACTCGCCCAAGACTGCTGCTATTTCTGTCTGCAGTTTCCCTCCCTACTCTGTGCTCCAGCCCCAGCACATGCCATGCTTCTCCCCTGTGCCCTCCCAGGTCTGCCACCAGACTTCCCTGGCACCAGGCAGAGACTTCTCTCATATTGGTACTGTGACTGAAGGTGGTTTTTTTTGTGCCCCAAATCCTGGATCAGGATGCAGAGATAGGTAAGAACAAACTTGCATGCAGTTGCTACCAAGCAAGTTAATGAGAACAACAGCAACCTGAACATAGGAACATCTACAGCAAGCCACCTGTATTCTGACTTGCAGTCACTAACATTTTTTTTTTAGCTAATTTTGGCCTTTTTTTCCCAGCTAGCTTCTCTAATTTGACTAGCCACCTAATTCCTGTATTTGCCTTTTTAAGTCAAGCTTTCCTATCTTGGGAATGTATTTTCAATTTGCTTTTAAAAACTCCTATTTAGAAAGAAAATGGGTCCCAAACTGAAAAAATGAAGGTAAATTTTTATTTACACCTGCAGTACCTGTAACTCAAACCATGTAGGAAGCAAATCCTGCCTTCCCTGCACATCTAGGATGCGCGTTTTCTTTGCTAGTTCTTTAAACAGGGCTTAAATGTGTAAAAAAAATTGACTCAACTGAACTGTAATATGCCTCAGTCTTGCTGTGCTTTGAACTCTCTAGGATGTGTTTACCACCATATCACAAGTATAATTCCCTTAGATGTAACCTCTTTTGATTGGTTTATTACCCTTGTTAACAGCAACATTATCTGTAAATACAAGTTGTATACAAGTGATATACTCTTATATTTTCCTCACAAAAAACATCCTTGACTATACTTTTAACACAAGCTTAACAACACCCTCTATACAATCTTTCTTTACAGTAATTTACTGAAATAAAAAATGTATGTGTCTATGGGTGTGTGCACAGTCTGTTAGCTCTCTGCAAGGAGGTGTTAGCTGGAATCTACAGTACTTCCAATTATCCAAACTGTGTGACTTCCCAGGTCAGTCATGAAGACTTGGTTCTGCAGTATAACATCATTTGCTTCTAATGAGGTTTTGCTGGACCTGTCAACAAACTTTTAGTATCTTCCTGCAACACTAAGCACAGCTATTATGTGAGGTTGAATTCACAACTTGAAATATTAGCACCACATATTAAATTGGTACTTGTAGTGCTACCAAGACTAGGAAATGGTTACATTCATGCTATGCAAAACTGTACTTCTTTATTAAAAAATACAAGAAAGAAAAGACAGCAAAACTCAGAAATCTGCAGGAAGGAATCAGTGCAAGTACAGTGACTCAAGAAGTCCACTGAAAGAACACGGAAAATTCAGATAGTTTACTTCACACAGAGAAGACAACGCATTATGAGCAGACAGAACAGAAAAATATATAATGAGTAAGTTCATGTTAGTAAAAGTATAATAAATTGTATTTAAGTACAGGGGATAAGGACAAAGCTTGTGATCAAATGAATTAAAAGCAAAAAGCTCAGTAAAATCAGATACAAACCTTACTCTACTTAAAACTCCTCAACTCAGATCCAGAATTCCTCACTTTTGGAACAACTTCCCTGTTCAGTTTAAATAAAACCAACTCAAAATCGCCCACAATGCTTTTTAAGCATTTACAGCTCTGGTGGTTCCAAAGCACAAAGTGACTTGCAGCCCATAATTAAGCATCTTCTCAGTTTACTGAGGTACTTGAACTTACCACGAGAGACTGCTCTATGGTAGCGTGCCTCTCCTCCTTTTCAACTGTTCTTCGACAGTCTGGACACACCCACAGTGGAAGATGCAGCATATTGTTTGCTTTTGGAGATGTGGAAAGTGCTGTTTTGCTAGAATTTTTGATGCCGCTCTCTGAAAGCGAAGTATCTTTTCGTTCACTTCTACAAAGAAGACAATGCTCGCCGGTTGTATATGGTGCCCTTTGGCCCAAGCCAAAGGTAAATGGTGTCTACAAACAAATGTTTTGATAGATAACTGATTATTCACAGAATGCACATCAGAAAAGATATTCTGATATTTGAAAAAAAACAATGAAACCCCCAAAAAACAACATGCATATTTTACTAGTCATTATAAAAGTGAATACCTGGAGTGCCCTAACAAACACAGTAGGCTCAATATCCATGAGGCAAACAATTCTGACTATTAATACACACCCATTTAGAAAGAACGTTTTCAAGGAGCATGGTCTACAGCCTTTCCCTCTAAAATACTTTGACCTAGTGTAATAATCCAGCAAGTAAAATTAAAAAGGGAGATTTACTTTTACTGTCACCATTTACAGATAAAAAAGAAACATATATCATCTTTGAAGCTCTGTGACACATCCTTTTATAATAGTACCTGAAACAAAGTCACTTTCAGCTAAGCCTATTACAAAATAAAAATTTAAATCAAACTTGTTTGATTGTTTTTAAATCAAACTTGTTTCAACAAAACAAGGCAGTAGGATCCTAAAATCCACTATCAGCTATTGAATCAAGTAGACTTGGCAACTTAAAAGGACAGAGATACTCCAAAACCTGAATTCTTTTACAAGATGCTACTGAGCATGAAACTATGGTTCAGCCATGCAATGCTGATTCTTCATCAAGCCTGATAGTCAAAAATAGGCAACACAAGACAAAGAGAACCCGATTTTATGAGACATAAGAAATGACTGGAACAAAACATCATGTAACAGCAGAATCACAGATTTGCCCACTTTTATTACAACTGCTAACTCTGCCTTAATTAACACCTTCTGTGTAAGCATCAAAATAGTTTAATTCTTTCTCAAAGAAAAAGCAAACTTTAAGTAATTCAAGCACTGATCTTGATACTGCTCCAACCTCAATACTAACAAAAAATATAGTTTTAAAGATCTTGTAAGGCTGAACTGCACAGGTGAACACTTCTTTAGGGCAAAGGACTAGTTCAAGCTAAACCACAATTCACTCTCTTCTTGCCTTCACAGCAACAACAAATCAATCCTCTAGTGGTGACATCTAAAGAAAAACAGCAGAGCATTATGAACACTGATTTTTGTGTTCTTCACATTTGTAAAACTGTCAGACTCAGCAATATGGAAAAGAAAACTAAGAATTGTAGACATAAAAACCCCAAAGACAGACTGATTTCATTTCCACAAATATCTTTCTATCTTTCAGAAGTTCATGAGAAATTTAACAGATTTATTAAGAACAGCTAACCTTCGCTCACTGCTGCCACTTCTAGAATTTGCACCTAAGCACTAAAGCAGAAAGGAGAACACAATCTCTCCAGGAGTCTACTGTACGTTTTTAGAAAACCTTCTCATGCAGGAAGACTCCCTCTGCCACCTGAAAGGCCAGGACTGACCAACTCCTTTCGAGGCTCTACAAGCACCAACAGATTTCCCAAGTTAGATGCTCCCTTTGGCTGACCTTCACACAACTGAAGATCTCATTCATGCCTAAAACCCCTGCATGCAGGAGGCCATGGCTGTTTATCCCTTAGCCCTGAAAGTTTCCTTCTTAAATAAAATTTGTTGAAGGCAGATTAGGTGAGTCCCCATCAAAACAGCTACTTTACAGACAAATCCTTATGAATATCATTTGCAGGACATCTTTCAACAAGTAGGAAAAGAAGAGGACAAAAATGTAAAAGTTCAGAAGCTAAGACAACCTGACACTTAGTCTTTTGCAATGGTAAAGGTCATGGCAAATACACCTCAGCCACGCTGCAGGGACTTCTAGAAGTTAAGATGTGTGTGTGCAACTTCCTCAAAGCTGCACCACAATCACTAAAAAGCTATGGCAAACACAGCAGGAACAACAATCTTTGTTATGGCCAAACTCAGTGAAACCCTAACTATCTCCCCACTGGTGCCATATTTATGACAGAAGTGAATCTCAAATTAAAGCCCTTGGTTCCTAGAGCACAAGGCAAATCAAGAATCAAAACTGAAACTTTAACAAAATCTAGACTACAAGCATCTTTGATACCTGTTATGACTCCATCCTACTAAAATGAAGCTATAAATTGCAGTTTCTTGTTTATTTAAAGCATGATGAATGCAGTAACTATTCATGTGACCATTTCAACATGAGCAGTAAACTCTTGCTAGATTAGGAGAGCTTGAAATTAGGTCACATTTGTAAGTCTCTTCAGTATCATCAGAGCAAAGTGCATATTTTGTGAAAAGCAGATATTTTTCCACTAGTCAAGCTTCAAAAAATGTGGGATGCATCTCTGCAAGAAAACACCCAGGCTCACTTTGTCTCTGAAACATGTTCAGATATAACATTCATAAATGAAAGCTGGAAGTAGGACAAGTTGGAACAGAAATAACTGCATCACTGCTATGTATTTAGATTTATTTCCAAGAATAACTTTATTACCATAAAACTGCATAATTTTTTTTAACATCCAGGTCCAATTTCAAGCATACTACAACAATAAAATTTTACTTTAAAAAAGATTCCACTGCTTTTTAAAGCTTTAAATAGGAGATAATCAAAAACTGACTTCAATTAGCAACATCCAAATCTCACACAGCATTATTTTTGAAGAGTATAATTTAGTACCTTTAATACAGCCTAATATCGTCTCCCATTAGTAAATAATTCTGCTTTAATATATACCCACAAAATTTGACTGCACATACCTGAGAAACACCCGTGAATTCTGATCCAACAGAACTGTCTGTAAACTGTGTACCATTTAGTGAAACCTGGAGAAATAACAACAGATTGGTTACAATAGCCGAGTTTATTGCTAAAAGAGCTTTACAAAAATTAAACAAAATCTTCCTCAGTATCTGAAGACTGATACAACAGCTTTTGAAATGTGAATCATCTTTCAACTGCAGAGATGGAAATCTCCTTTTCTTTTGTAAAAAAGTTCTACAGAAGCAAAAGTTTGGATTTTCAACTTTTGCACTATAGCAACTCTGAGCTGAAAGAACTTATATAGGAAAACAGAAAAGTCATAAGCAGAACTACATTTTTCCTTCAGTATTTGATCGTTTGCATTTAGCTTTTGAACTTCTACTGTAAATCAAAACAATTAACAAAGACTCTTGCCTTTTGAAAGTTGAATACCATACTGCTTAGAAAAATATGCAGTGTTAACCAGAAGAGTATTCCACAGCAAGGCTCCCAGTGGCATTCAGCCACTCCAGCTTCCCTCCTGCCCCAGGTTATAATTCATACAGAAACCTCTGAGATCTCTTCTACACCAGTGCTACAGAGAATACACCAGACAGCAATGAAGTGCCTTTTACAAGCCCCAAGTGTTCTCCCGCAGCACTATTTGAGGACACTAAATCAAGAGTAAAGTCAAGACAATGTATGAATTCAAGTCAGTGACAATGAAGAGCTCTAGATCATACCAACTTGAAGAAAAGGCATTTCATTTTTAAAAAATGAGAAAGGACAAATAAAGTCAGTCAATTATTTTAGTCTCTCCTTCTTGAGCACTGGTTGAGCTTTTGAATTTCAGGTATCAGTTATCTCATGTCTCTGTTCCACCTTTCACATGCTTTTTCCAAACTCTTTTTTGCCCTCCAGTTTCCCACCAATTGCTGTTGACTATTAGTGTTTCTAAGACTACTCTAAAGACCACAGTAGAACCAGTCTGTCTGACCAAGAACCCCCAGATCTTGTGTGTTGTACTGACAGAAAACATTTCTGCCCTGTGCCCAAAGCATAAACTCTAATTGGAGCTGTCCTCAGTGCAAAGGAGTGTCCTTCAGTTTTTCCCAACTGCTCCTTTTAGAGACAGGGAGATTATTGCAAAGCCACTGCCTTCAGCTGAATTTTTCCAAAGGCAAAGTGGGAGATTGTCAGATCACTGATAGAGAAAACATCAATAGGAAATCACACAACTTCACTTCCATACACTATGCTATCTTTCCAGAGTAGATATTTAAGAAAAAAACCCTCATATGCAAGTCAAGCATCTCAGGTCTAAAATTATGGGAACAAAAATGCTTATGTAGAACAAGTTGCCTATTTTTATTCAGGCACTTTCCAAAAAGTGGAAGAAATAAGGGTTGTTTGATAAAAAGAAGTCTTCTTCATCAAGAAAAGATATTCTCCAGTCTGGAGGTGAACTGGTTAATGGCATTCATATACATTCAAAAATAAGGAAACCAGTATGAAAGTTTAGAATTAAACAATTATCTGCAGCTAAAAACACTGTTTTGGAGAAAATTAATAAAAAGAGAAATTTATCCAAAGACCTTACTTATTCATTAATGGAGTACATTTACCTTCTTTACATTCAAGACAGTGATAATGAGAAATACATGAGCCATCACATTGAAACATGCAGGCATTGAGTGACCAAGCTAAGGTACTCAGAAATGTTATAAAAGTAAAGACAAAAACAATGGGAGGTTTTGTTACCCACTAAATGTCACAGGAAGCCAAGACAAAATACTGAATATCAGCAATGACTGCTTCATGGAACGAGCTGTCAGAAAAGACATCTCTTGATTCTAAGCACTGTGCAGAATTTGCTTAAAATATTAGTGTAACCCTCCCCCAGAATTTAATAGTGACCTAAATAACTGCAGGAGGAACACCAACGAATTTAAACAGAGGAATTAGACAAATAGGAATAAACAAAGAAAATCATCAAAAACTAAGTGTCTATAGACAATGAGATTGTATGTGAGGCCTAGAGGAAACATAAAAATCACAAAAAAAGAAGGACTTAAGTGGGATGAATAATGACATGACAGGCAAGGAAGAGGATGGCTAAACAACATATTAGAGAAAATATTAGAAGAATCTTGTAAAAGTTGTCCAAATGAGGCTGAAACAATAGCAAGCTAAAAACAGAAAAAAAATACGAGACAGTTTCAAATAATTTAGGGAAGAAAAAAAAAGCATAAAAACTACAATTCAATCCTTTCTTGAGGCCCATAAGATGCAAGGAGCCTGTCAGGATTGGTAAGAGTACAGCAAGTAAACAATTTGAAGCATTACGAAAAAAAGCTTAAATAATCTAAAGTCAGGGCAAAACCACCAGAACAATTTTTTGCAAGTTCTTTGGGGAGGAACGTGAAGATATTCTCCCAGTGAAAGGCCTTTATGGAATATGCATTAGAGAATCTGTTTCAAAGCAAAGCACTGCTAGGCAAAAAAAAAAAAGACAAAACCAGTACAGAGAAAATGGACAAGTGAAAAATTAGCAAACCACCAAGAGTGGATGACATTCAGCCAAGAGTCCTAAGGAAATTCAAGGACCTCAGAGTTGCACTAATAATTTCAGTATGTTAATGCTTGCTTTGTGCTTTGCTAGCACTAGAGGAGCAAATTATTGCTTTTATTATTTATTTATTAAGCTCTCAAAAGACAAATTGCTGTTATCCAAAGTCTGTAACAAGAAAGTATCTTGAGATGACAAAGTCAGCTAACAGCACTAAATTCTTCATGTAACTGAAGAGACTGAAGAATGGCAGAAAGACCATCCAAGATCTAGTTACTATGCCATATGTTGACAGATACAACTCTGTGTACAGAAAATTCAAGTAGAAGTGACAAGCTAGATGCTGTCACTTCTGGATTATCCTAATTTTTTTATTTAATTAAAAAAACCCTTATTTTTTCATTCCTGAGTATCCTTTTTTAATAATAATGATTTTAATGTTTTGTGTTTTAAAAAGCTATTTCCTGAAGGTAGATTCCATAAGGAAGGCTGACATGGATGATGAGGAACATCTCAATCTCCACACGCATTCTTCACCACAATGAAATGTGTGTGTGTGAAGTATTTCTGTTCTTACTATGATTTTATTTATAATGGAAAAAATAAAAGGAAAGATATCTTGTGTTTCTTGAAAGTTACTGTCACACTAACCCACCTTTTCCAAAACATTGATTTGCCCGGAGAATAAGGCATGCAAACATCGTGGCACAGCATAGTTCATATCAGAAAGCACAGAGAGGGAATCACAGTTTAAACAATACTGCCTGATTACAGCAGAATGACCTTGAAGAACCAGTTGGGCAATTACAAAACAAGCACTCAGAGACTGCCACAATTTGCTCTAATAGCCTGTCACTATTGAAATCAGACCACCAGGAGGCTGACACATTACTAGACAACACACCCCCATCTGTCTCACATCTGAAGCCTTGTGAAGACACACAAACATCATGAAAGTGAGAGTGATGCAAGATCTCAGGAGAACTCAGGAAACAAAAAGCACAGGAAGGAAATTTAGATTCAATTCACCATCACTGAACCCTACACTGTTCAAAAGAAATGTGATGCTCAAAAACAAAACAAAAAAATTGAATCAAATTTCTCCCAGAGAAAAACAGCATGGATAAATTACACAGATTTTCTCAGGTGCATTAGGAAAGACAGATCAGAAAAAAACCCCAATGTTTTCAAGAGACAAGTAAGCTACACTTAATTCTACAAGGTTCTAATATAATAGTTGTATTCCATACCTTATTTTTATATAGTGAAGTGAAAAATTAATTTTGCTGAAAAATCTGTCAGTATCTAACACTCAAGAAACCAGCCTGCCACCCCTCCCAAAACACATCCAGATGTCTTGTCCATGCCACTTGTTCTCCTGCCTGCATTTTAAAGCCAAATCCCATTTGCCACGGTGCTCAGCCTTGCCCCAGGCACTTAGAGCAGCTCTGCTCACCTGCCACTGCTGTCACCCAGCACCCTTTGTTGGCAGCACTCTCAAGTCCCACTCTGCTCAAAACCTTCTACCCCACGGCCCCAGTGAAGCTCTGACTTGGGCACGCTCCAGTCGCAGCCTGAGCTGCTTCTCTCCTCTCCCAGCCACAGCTAAACTGGTGACAGAACTGCTGCTGGCAGCTGAGTGACACTTACAAGATCCTAAGTGACTCGCAGATATGAAGAATGATTTATTTATGCCTTTAGTTCAATAGATAGCAAACGATCTGATTTCAGTAAGTGAAAATTCAGACTCCTTCCCCCCGACCAAAACTGATTTAATGATAATCCATTGTAAAAGTCAAATGCCTGGTGGATGAGGGGAAAGAATGATGAGAAACATGTCAGAGAGACATTTAACAGTAGGTAACAAATCAAATATATAGGACACCCCAGGACTGGTAAGGCCTGTGAAGGTGCACAGGAGGAAGATTATTTTGCACATGCACTGTAATTCTCTCCATTCTCTAGTAGCAAGCACTGTCAGACAGAACACCACGCTGGCCAGACCTGTAGCATAGCAAGGCTTTGGGGTTTGCTTTAAACACTTCTGAGCACAGGCAGGAGTGACTGCAGCCTCTGCAAAACATGTATTACAGCACTGAAGAGATATTATGATGTAAAACACAGAAAATGAACTATCAACACTTATCCCTTCCTTAATCCTCTTCTAAGTCCACATTATACCCAGTTAACTTCTGGTACAACCCAGTTTTTTAGAAGAACAGCAAACTGGAACAGTTCTACTTGGCAGTGTCATCATTCTTGAGATTTCATTTATTTCAACATACTGATTGTTTTTCATCTGCTTTAAGAAACCCATGAGCATTTGTAAAGGCATAGAAAATACACTACCAAGACACTAAGCAAAGTACTGCCTGGTATCTCACAGAAAAGGTTGTTCCACACTCTGGACACACCAGCACCACGCACCAAAATGCCATAAGCCCTGCAAGATATCAACTACTGCAAAACTGAAGCAAATCAAAGCATATGTCAAATAAAGCAGAACGTGTATTCCATCATTTTTTTCATCAAACTACTTGTTGTTAAGGGTGGTCTAATATTGAAAGAAACAGTCCAGGGAGGTCCTGGAAGTCCTACATCCAAGAATACTCTTCGAGAGGACAACCACATCCAAATACTTATAGTCAGTATCAACACAGCCAAGAAATGCAGAGGAGCCCTCTATCACAGCATGCCTGGGCCTGCTGTGCTCCAGCTGGGCTGGCCCAAGGTCACTGAGGGCCCCTGTCCACGTCACCGAAGTCTGACACCCAAGTGGAGGTGAACAGGAAACTTTTCTAACAGAAGGGAAATTCTTCTTTTCATTTTTAAACAACCCCCAAAAGTACAAGAGCTTTTGTACTAGGAGAGCATGACTTCTAAAAAAAAGCATTTTAAAATGCTATTTTTTAATAAATTAAAGGTAAGAGTTTTCTTCCTAGCACTGGAGAATGCAAAATAAGCATGCCCAATAGTGGGCCAGAAAATAATCAGTAATATACAACACATTCCCAGGCTCATTAGCATAGCAACATTCAAGCAGATATCAGAGTCTATAATTACTGGTTTTGAGGGGGAAAAAAAAAGTCTTTTGCCATGAGTTATATACAATTTAATTTCAAATACTTTTGAATCAGTAGCTTGGAAACAGGTAAATGTTTGATGGGCAGAAGGGAAAAGTTTGGAGGTTCCTACTCCAAACATAGCTATGGTTTAGTGTGAAGCAGCAGTGAAATGTGTCTTAAGGAAGGAGGAATAAATAAAGACCATCAGTTGGTTTTATTAACTATAAAGTTAAAGGATGAACAAACTAAATAGTATCCCTTCCTGATCTAGAAACTGGAGTGTTCCGCTTAAGAAATGGACAAATATCTAAATTTCCATGCCACAATCACAAATCTCTAGTGACACTGAACAGAATGCAATTGTACATCCTAACACAGACTTGCTTGCCAGGGAGTCTCAGGATTATACAAGACACACTGCCAGACAAAGTGGTTACTGATTATCTGCAACAGTCACCAACAGGGAAAGTTGTGAAGACTTCCTATGCAAAAAGATCCTCAATTTTACTACAGGTGCCAAAGTACCAAATAAAAAAACAGCACAAGCAAAGACAAGGTGACAATTTAAGTTCAAATATCCCCACTAAGGCAGCCAAAACTTGATCTGGCCAGCTGAGTAACTTTGCAGACTATAAATTTATTTTACCAAGCATTTTGTCCTTGGCATTAATATTCACAAACACCACAATTATCCTTTCCCAGCCTACCCTGCATTATTCTAGTGCACTCCACACTCTTGAGATTGGAAATGCTTTAATGAAGAAAAAAAATACACATAAACAAGTCAGTGATATCACAAGTCAGCCCTTGGTACTCCTTTGAAAAACTAATGGACTAGACATAATTTCAGAGAACCTTTAAATCTTTATGTCAATTATCAGGATACAAAAAAGTGAAAGCTGAGAAAGAAGCAGCATTCCAAAAAGAGTTACAAGACTATTGTGACTCTCCTGATATTTAGATTTTTTTAAAATTGTGATATTACTCTCAAATACAGACAAACCAGCTTTTAGATATGAAACAATTTAGAAGCAGGAGAAACAGAAGTTGCAGAAGCTGAACAGTCAAGAGTAAAGCGCACATGAGAAGCTTGTCAGAGCTCCAGAGGGCAAAAGCTCTGCACATGAATACAGCCAGCATGCTGACTCAACCCTTCTTTATATTGGTATCTAGTGCACAGCATATCTATGTTCAATAGCTATAGTACATAACAGAAATATTTAAAAAGCAGATTTGCTGCAGAACACCACATGAAATACACCACCTAGCTCTGAAAACCAGCATGTTAATGGTTTATGTACCATCTTGTGTACGTGCATTGGGATGGGGCAGGTTGGAAATCCGGTGACTATAGACAGACCAGCCCTTTCTACCATGCTTCTTTCACCATGCTTAGCCAGAAGGAATTACATAATCAAGGGCTAAACATGGGAAATAACCTATGAAGAAGGAAGAGAGACAATGTTGGGTCTAAAAAAAGATTGTTTATCTAATTTGAGAATTCACACTTGCTTTGTTTATAAAGACAAGCAAGAGACACAAACATGCATAACAGTTATACTCAACTGCAAAAACCCAAATACTTGCAAGGAGCTAACAAGGCTTTGTTGAAGTCTCTCAGTTTAGCCCACCAAAAGGTGAACTATGATATTACTTTATATTAGGGACAATATATTAGGATAAAGATATATTTGGCAATAGACTCTCATCATATTAAACGAAAATTAGGTACTCCCTATCAAAGCATTTTTACAGAAAGTGCTTATGAACAAAACTGTTTCTTTCTCTTTCGAATCATACTACTGCCAAAACAACCTTTTTAAGACCCCAGGTTAAATCCTCATTAGCCAATATAACTAACAGTCTTATTATATGAATAATGAGGAAAATAGAAATAAAGTCAACATGATGAGATTTCAATAATTTTAGTGATACTTCTACTGTAATTTTAATCTGTTTTATGTAATAACACTGACTTCCAGTGTTTTCCTTATTAAGTAAAACCACACCATTACAGAATCTGACTAACCTGCAAGACAGGTTCTCTGAAGCCTTTTCTTCTTCAACAAGTTACAGTATTAAAACTTATCACTGGGCTTTAAGTAAACATAACACTACTTTCATAGTTCAGTAAAAACTAGTCCTAAAGTAAATTGTTGATGTCAAGCAAGCTGACAATCTGAGGGTGGGGAGGCTTAATCTAGAAAGCTCCATTACCTTGCATGTAGGTTATGAAGTAAGTATACCATGAAAGGCTCAAATCCCCAAAATTATTCCTCTCCCCACATGCTCAAGATCCCAAATTTGAATTGCTTCATTTCTAACAGTGATATCCTTTAAGACATTTGATACTGAGTCAAAGTGTCAATGGAATTTTCAACAGGAACTGAAATTATTTCAAATTACACTTCTTCCAATTGAAGTGTTTGTTTTTATAGACGTTCAATCCATGGAGAGGAATTACAAAAGTGTAAGTAGTAGGCATATTCAGGACTTGTTTGAAAGGACCAATACTTTCTGGTTTAGCAATAGTTATGAGTTAAGAGTGAGGTCAGAGTGCATGGGGAGGCTGTCACCTCACCCATTTGGGGGGATATCCTTAATGACAAAATGACAAGTGCCTACTACCTCCTGATAAAACTCAAGTCTAAGATACTTGGTGAACAAGACTTTTTCCCAAAGCATTTTTCTAAGCTATAAGTATTTACAGGCTTATCACAGGGGTGGGAGTAGAAGGATAAAAAAATCACCTGTACACAGAGATGTTTTTCAAAATGAGGCATAATAGTGTCTGAGAAAGTAAAGACATCTTTTCCTCCACAGTTTGCAAAAGTGTTGATCATGCACTGTCAGCTTCTGGTGGATCAAGTGCATCAATGACTTGTAAATGTCTGTGCAAGAAGTGTACATAATTAAGTTTTTTGTTTTGTTTTTGCTTCCCAGACATACACAAAGCCTTCAAAAACAGAGCAGGGAGGAAGGAAATCAGACAGCCTTGGACAATGGAGAATTGAAAGAACATCAGTTTTCCCTCTACTTCAGTTCTGTAAGACTCAAGTCTGCTGAAAACTAAATTAAATCACCACCTCTGGGAGACTTACACAGAACTGATTATTTACCTGCTTCGTTTATTTTTCCTTTGGATCCTCAGTGCCAAAATAAAACAATTCTACTGCAGCACAGTTATCAGAACAGACTGAAGTCTAAACAGCTATTTAAAATTCACAAACCCATCAAACCTGGACTGACAAAAACCTACACTCAGAAATACAGCCATCTGCAATTACATGATCTACACTGCAAAGAAAGCTACACAAAACTCCCCAGTGAAAGTATTTTTCCTCTGCAGTACTTTAAAAAGACAACTTTGAAGTAGTACTTTGAAAATAACAGAGATACTGTTACTCTGTAATGAGTTTTAAGGAAGCAACATCTATATTCTGTGCCATTCCTCCCACGCATTCTTCAATAGCACACTTAGTTTTCTTTTAGCTGAATCAACCTAAACTGCATCCTTCAGGAAATGAGCACCTCTTAGGAAATAAGGAGTTCACAGGTTAGAGTGCCACAACATGAAAATGTTAGCACACACAAAAAAGCCATGATCTCTGCAGGAATTGGGAAGAATCCACAATCCAAAATTAAAAAGATGAAACTCTGATCTGTATCCTGTTATAAGACAGAACATTCTACATTCACATATTTTTTAAATGGAAATTAAAGCAAGGTTGTACTCAGTAAGTTTTTCTTATCTATTCTGCTTTATTGAACAAAGTCAAATGACCTCCTTGGCCTTTAAATTTGAATGATGCCAACTTGAACTATTTATTCCATGAAACTCACAGATGGGTATATTCATCTCTGCCTCAACCATTGCCATAGAATTCACCTCCTCTGCTTTTTTATTTTCAAAGTCCCATGTGACAACTGATCACTATCAAATAATACCCTAAGGAAAAAGAAAATTAAGAAATAAACAGTTGTTTTGCATAATGGAGTGTACAGACCTACCAGAAGTCCCTGCTGTGTTCTGTAGATATTCTTGAGTTCAACTCCACCAAAACCAAACCCACAAAAGATGTAATTAAGAATTTTAAAAATATGTAATTAAGAAATGCATCTAAGTGCTGCCTGGCACATGATCTCATGAAATTTGTCTTGACAAAGGCCAAAGACCTTCCTGAACTAATTACTGTTGGGTTTTTTTTCCATAAGATATGATCTGGTATAATCCCTATTTAAGAACTGCAAGTAGCAAATCATCTGTAACAGAATTCATCTAGGCTCAGAATCAAACATCAAGTAGTACTCTTCATCATCACTTTTCTTCTGTTACGTATTCAGATGCTTTTATCTGATGAACCATTTTCTCCTTATATTGCAAGGAACTCGAATGGGCTAGAGAACAGGATCACTGGAAGACAGGGACACAGACATCTACATCATCCTTCCTACAAAATACTCACAGAACTGGTAATTCTGAAAGAAATCCCTGCCCGATACCCAATAACCTTCCACTTGACACCACTGTGAAGAGATTAAAGGAACAGGATAATCTTTTTTGGTTTTTTAATTAATTCACAGAATATTGTGCACCCAGACAGAGTCCATCAGCACATCCATCCTAGAGGTCACATGAAATTTGGCAAGGCTTCCACGAATACTGTTTGCAGCATATAAACAAGTACTGGGTTTTGTCAGGCTCAGAGTTCTGATTATCCCTCTCTAAATTGCTGTAACCCCTAGAAGCTTTATCAATATAATTTCATGTTTTCTTCCAAAGCAACATAAAAACAGCATTACCACAATTCCCTATAACCCCCTAGCAAACCCATTACTGAAAGTTTTCCATGACAAAAAGCTGGAAGATCCATGTCACCTGGAAACAAAAATACTCCTATTGCATTTGAAATCTAACAAGCGGAAATCTCCCTTTTTCAAAAAAAGCAGTAGGTGCAGTGCTGTCCCACCCTGAAGACAGAAGTGCCCAACTCTCGCCATGGCCCTGCCCACGTCCCTTCTCAAGGAAGATGTGTCCAAGCAAGGGTTAATAACACCACAGTAAATCTGACTGCAGTCTCTGGTGGTTAATGGTTAATTGCTTCCAGCAGAGGAGGACCACTATAGCAGAGAGCAACAGATTCCTGATGCCATGAAAAGTACTTATGTTTGCAAATCCCAACTTGTCATTTTATCTTCCTTTGAACCTAAAACCATCTGTCTTATCTTATAAAAATTTGAGAAGTATTAGAATCACAATTTCTACCATGCCTACATTTATAAACATCTATTTGAAAAATATGTAGCATCTACCATACTGAAATACGTATTGTACTGCAAAAAAAAACTAAGGATTTTGTCCTTGGGGAGCAGGAGGGGGAAGAGAAACCTAAACTTACACTTTTGCCCAACTGTCAAGCTTTATTTTCCAAACTGCAGCATCACTCTTTGTACAAATGGCAGCTGCAGCTGATGAGCCATTTCCTCATAGCATCATAAATAGAGGAAAAATTCAGTTGCACAGTAAAGTAAAATTATTTTGGTCATTAAAAGTAATTTTTTTTAAATCTACATTTAACCTTAAGGGAGTAAATCAAAACATAACTTAGCGGAGAAATATTACAGCCTATTTAGTGTAGTAAATAATGACACTTCAGTAAAGAAATAGTGAAGATAGTAAGAATCACAAAGCCCCATATTTTGATGTAAAATTTAAATACCAGTCAGAAAGCTGCAAACCATAACATAAGCTTGTGTTCATCTTCTTTTAATCTTCATTTTTCTTAAAGAAAATGGTTTTAAAGAGAACAAAATTCAACCAACTACAATACGCATGAGGCTATCAGCTCTTAAACTGCGTGAAACCAAGACAACACAGCATGCCTATACTTGTGCAACCAATTACTTGGCCAAATAAGACCATTTATTCAGATTAAAGCCAGCAGAATTAATATCCTTATATTCCTTGTATTTTGCTTTGCACTGATCTGAATTACTGCATGTAAATTAAGAATATATTGCTAGAAATTGGTTATTTTTTAAGAAGTATAATCGTGCACATGCATATTTAGCTATTTGTACTGATGATTCTGTAATTTGTCTTTCATTATATTCATTATTCACAGTTTACATTTCCAACTGTAAGAATTTTTCAATTCCCATCTCCAAATCAAAAAACTGCACATCTGAAAAGTGCACTGACACTGAAAAGTGTCTCGTTCTGTATTTGCAACCAAAGAGCCTTTCTCAGATTAACTCTCTATCAGGACTGGGAAGTAAAAGGGAATTTTGTTATACCAATGGCTGATGCTCATCACTACCATTGTGAAAATTAAACATGGTTCCAAGATGCATCATACTGTTTTCAAGAGGAAGGAAGTATTAGTGCTGCTTCACAGCCCTTTGGAGGAGACCTCATTTGATCAACCACCCTCAAGAAATGCCTAACAGGAACAGACATGGTGACAGCCAAACTGGGCCGTCAGCAAGAGCCTGCCTCGTTTAGCTTAGCGAAGCAATTCAGCTCTCTGCAAGGGTACTGGGGATGGGCACAAAACAACAATTAAACCAAGGACAGGGAAGCAGAGTCAAGTGTCCTGGAATACACTCCAACTGAAGGACAAGACTATCAGTCACAGCATGAAGGCTGTGAAGCAGAACTGAAGATATGGACAGTGAAGATCTATTTCAAATGAAATTGAATCAGCTAGTGAAAGGCATTTTACATATTTCTACAGAGAGACAGAATCAAAACAGCTGCCCCAATCCCTTCACATTTTTATCACCATTCACATGAAAAAGCTTTGCAGCCTCCCAAATACATCTGCAACTCAATTGTAATACAAGAGCTGCCTTTGTCTTCTGGGTGGTTTTTTCAGCAGCAGAAGAGAGGAAGGGAAATTTGTCTACAAGAGCTTTTACAAAGCCCTTACATATCTTTTAAAACTGCATTAAAAATAAAAACAAAACAAAAAAAACCCTACTTTTTTTGTGTAAAGATATGGACAATTTGCAAGGTAAAGCAAACTTAAAAACCTGAAACCAAAATAAAATCATAGGGGAACGAAATCAGCTCTTTCACTGGTGGATGTGCAGGAATTAATTGTATTTCATGAGTTTCAGCACAGCATTAAATGCTATCCCCTAGCTGAAAGTAAAATGGCAGCAAGTATACAAAATAACAGAATTAACTTAAGTGCAGACAAGCTTGGACTTGAGTGAAAACACATTTGTATCTGTAATACTTATATGTGCAGCTACCAAGAACCCAGGCTTTCCAGTGGAAGAAGGAAGGGAGGGAAATTTTGTTTTAATTACACACATCACAATTCTTTAGAAGCACATATCCCTTCCCACATGCAATACTTTCCTTCTTCGTAGCTAAATCTGACACAGCAGAACACAGCCAATCCACCTCCTACCAGGATTCTGCCTTTTCTGTTCTAGGAATATGTTCAACATTTTCCCAGTGATCTTGGAGCCACATGCTAAAAAAAGGTACCAAAAGCTAATAATGAACACGATTCAAGCATTCATTTTCCCAAGTACAATGAGCAAAGTGTTCTGAGCAGGTAGTTAAAACACCCCGAAATTCTCTCAACTAGCCCTGACAGGTAACAACCATGCATATGCATTACTCTCCTAGTCACAGTTGTTAGAGCTTTAATCTGTTGATTCAACTTGAATACTGAACAGAAATAAATAAAATTAATAGGATTACACAAAACCAACCCAACTCCAAGATGTGCTTTATGAACAGTAGAAAGCACTCATCCAAAGGCAAGTTGTGTAAGACAACATACAGGAATTAACTACCTGACTATGTAACTTCAATGCCACAACTGCAGATGCCCTACTCCAGGCATTATATTACAAGAAAATGAGCTCACTTCTTAACTGTTAAACATACATCCTCCTGACAGAAAAATCTCATAAAGCATTAAGTAAATTCTGGACATGGGAGAGGCCATTTTCAGAATAATCCACCAAATGCAGTTTCTAGAACTAGCCATGTTTTTCCCTCAACCAGAAAAAAGAAATGTGAGGCAAATTACATATGCTGTACTACAATATGACACTGACAGTACAAACCAGAGAAATAGTTCTCTAAGTCATTTCAATTCTGCAAAAATTAGCATCAGTGAGAAGCAGAGTCCTGGTTTTAATAGTTAAGAACAATCAGCAAAATTACCGAAGATGCAGCCAGTGAGCTTCAACATCAGACCTGTATTCAAATGCTGTGTTTCTAACAAATCATTACAAAGTTAATAAAACTCCAAGTTAAGCTAACAGCCACACAAGATTACCTCAGTCCTTGCACTTCATTATCCTCAAACCACTGAGCTCTCAATGCTCACCATACACACACATATCACGTCACACCACTTACTAGTTTCTTATGGCCACATGAAATACACTGCTGAAACACAACACATGGTTTGCTTCAAGCACCACCATGGGAGGGAGCAGACATTTACTGAATCAAATGAGGAAATGTGTAAAACATGAAATCTTTTGACCCAAGTTTACTGCTACAACTCAAGAATCAGAGATCAGCATCCAAGGAGCCTATTCAGCTACCCCTCACAAAAATGCAGGGGTGTAACTGGCAGGAAGATAACAATGATTCCAACATACATAAAAGGAACAAGAAAAAAGACAGTGGCATCTCCAAAACTTCAATCTGGAATGTTCCCTGACCCACGGATGAAAAGGTTATAATGGGACAGTGAGACAAATTTATGTCTTGGACTGGATTTCTAGGAACATTTGCCTGTATTTCCTATACTGAGGAAGATTACAAGGAAAACATACAGTGTGCATAGTTCTACATTACAGATTCTTAGAAAGAGGTTTTGAGATTTGGATTGTGGGGTTTGTTTTGGCGGGGTGAGGCATTAAGGAAAAGCAGGAGGCAGCTGAGCCAAGACATCTGTGACTGCAAAGTCTTTAAGACCATTTAAGAGACTGCAAAAGACAAAGCCAAGTAAACAGCTGTATCAGAAAAAAAACACCATAAAGAACAAGCTGTATACTTGGATGCATATTGCTCCAGATGTTCTTTGCCTCTTTCAGACCCAAGAAAATAAAAGCTGTTCAATGGCCATTCACCACACTGACTACTCTTCATGGATACTACCAACAACAATTGAGAACAAAGAAGCTCCCAAACAGCTCTCCACTGTCAGGAACAAATTCTCCTTGCAGACAACCCCATTAATTTGAAAATGCTATCAAGGGACAGCTCTGGTTTCTCTGACCATGTGATGAGGGTCTGCGTGCCGGTAGGTGAGAATGTACATTACAAAAAAAAGCCTTTCCTGGTTGTCAGCCTGAGGGAAGACTGTTTTTCACTAGGATGATGAGCAAAACATCAAGAGTTCAAAGATGATATATACCACAGCAAGAGCCCAGAAGTAAGTACAAGCAATTATTCACAGAAGTTCATAAATCCGAGTAACCATTCAGTCTTAGAAAAATGCATACTAATGTGCAAAGCATAAGAAATAGAATTCTCTGAACGGGACTATCGCAGTGATCTACTCCATAATAGTCCCTTTCCCACTGGAATACTAACAGAAAAAGGATCCAGTCAGTTCACCAAAAAACACAACAAAAACATAAATATGAAAGCAAAAACCCAAACCAGACAAATGCTGAGGAGTGTTATGCCCTGTACCCAAAGGACACAAGCATCACAAATGCAGAGAGAGTTATCGTCCTGCAAGTCTGCAAATAATAAAAAGAGGAAAGCACATGAGTGTTATCAAGCTGCAAGCTTACCACAGACCATTAGAAAAGGACAACAGACAGATGTTATCCTTTCTGAAAGGGGGAAAAAAAACCCTAAGATTTTTTGTTAAAAGGAAATAATAAGAATCTAGGCATCTACTGGGAATGGCTCAAGGAATGTAAATTTTTAAAACACAGAAAGCAACTGGAGACACTTCCTTGAGCTGTAGCAGCAACAAAAAACTAGCTGATAGTAAACAATAAGAGTTTCACTGGAAGTGAACCATCAATTCCATGATTACTGAAGAGGGAAAGGAAGGAAGAATAGCAAGAGACAAATTTCACATCACTAAGAGCTGACACATGACAAGTCTATGGGAAGGAAGAGTTAATTCTCAAGTGACACAATAGAAACAAACAAATTCAAAAAAACCAAGCACAGCAAGAGAACAGAAAACATAGCAAGAGGATAATGACTCAGAAAAAGCACACATGAAGGGTGTAACAAGTATAACAATGGCAAGAGAGTAAGAGGGACAAATATGAAAGGCTAAAGGCACAAAACTAAACAATTCTTACTAAACAGCTTGAGGCTACTAAGAAATCATTCTATCAGTATACTGCTACTACTAGAATTTCTCCATTGCTGAATGAAGAGAGAAAAGAGACTGATGAATAACAATTATCACCAAAGAGGTGATAATTATCACAAACAGATGACCAGCACAATTAGCACAAGTAAAGGAGTAAAAATATCCACCCAGAATCAACTGACTATTAGAAAGAGTCATACTTACATTTTTTTCCAAGTAGGCAAGATCTGATAACATTTAAGAAACTTCCTCAGGAAATCCTTTGAGCCACCTCAAAAATCAATACTCCTGTATTTGAAAACTCATGGAGGATGTCTTAGATAATCATAAGCTTAGAAAAAGGTGAACTATTTAAACCCTTTCTTTAAAAGAAAGAAACAACCTCACTCCTCTCAAAGAAACCCCAACCCTCCATACAAAAAAAAAAAAAAAAATTAAAACCCCAAAAACTGACGGAGAAATAAAAGGATAGTGAAGGTAGAAACACCTGATGAATGGATTGTCTTCAGTTCCCAGAAAAGTTAAATATGCCCTAACAATCTTTTTAAGCACTTGGATGATATGAAGAGAAGGAACAGCCACTTTGGTTATGTCAAACCAGTAAAATTTTCTTCAATGAAAGATTTACACAGGGGAGGAAGAATAAGTGTCATTATTTACTTGATTAATGTTTTTTATAGCCTTAAGTACTGAAACGTTCTCATGACCAAATTAAATAGCAAGATCTTGACAATTACTATGTATTTCCAAATAGTTCTAAATGACTATATGCAAAAGAGGAGTCAAAAAGGTCAGACTAATGGAAAGAATGAATGCAACTTGGGATGCACAGGTTATGTGACACAGGGTTTTTCCTAGAGTGCAATTAACAGCAAAGTCCTTTCACCTAATACTGCTCCAGTAAGCAACTCATTCTGAACACAGGTCTTGGAGCCAGACAATAACAGCTGGAGAAAAGCCACAACAGAAGTACCACCAGACATAGACAATATTATCTGTCAGAAAAGGCTGAGAGAACTGGGAACACCAACCTTACACGTCAGAATACTGAGGAGAAAGAAGAGTCAGCTCTCTCTACCCACAGCAAACAGAATAACCAGCAAAATGTTTGAATTGCAGCAAGGGAGGATTCTATGCAATAGAAAATTAACAGCAAAGTAGTTATGAGTAAAAATAGGCTGCTTGGTGAGGTTGTGGAGTCTCCATCAAATAGGTCATTTTAAGAGCAGGTTAAACAAACAAGTAACAAGAGCAGAATCAGTACTGTCTCCACTGGTCAGAAGACAGATGAATGAGATAAAAATAAGCATGGAAAAAACCTTGAAGTTAAGACTTTAGAGCACTGATAAAATATTCTGGAATATTACAATCAGCTTTGGTGTCAGATTTAAGGAGCTAGTTTACAAAGATGGCTGCTTGGATTTTTGTCTACTTCCTAGAGTGCAATTAACAACCCCAAAACAACAATGACCAAAAAAATATTTTAAAAACCACAACATAAAACAATGTTAAAGAAAATAAATTGTATTCTTCAGACAAATAATCCACCTTTTAATATTTATCAAGGTATATAATTACAAATACTAATGTGCTTTAATATTTTAAAAGAAGATTAAAAGGTCAAGAATTAGTGGAGTCTACCTGATACGATTCACAGAGGGAAAAAACAGGGTCAAAAAGCTACACAGCTCCTGATAGACTGTGGTGGTCAGACTACCTGCCTGCTCACCAGTTACCCACACACGTGCTCTCTCTCACAAATGCTCAAATGAAAGTGTGACTAGGAAAATGGAAAAAAAAAAAGACAGCCTAATTAGAATGATAAATCCACACAGTAGCAATGGGAAACAGCCATCCTTTCTGCCTCTCCCACTCCTATTTATGGCAGCATAGTGGAGCTGTAAGCCTACCCAGTAAAATTTCCAGCTATCCAGGCCAACTAGCTCAAGAGGTCTGACCACAAAGACTGATTTTCCATAAATAGGAGCTACCAAAATCCTTCCTGTTCAATAGTGTCAGTCGAATTTCACTTAAGTGGAAAAGAATCCCAACAGCATATTGGAAGGAGAGGCACAAGAGGTGCCAGAAAGATATCTTCCAGTGGTCATCTCATGCTTTAACAACAGGGGTTTGTGCTCCACTAAACTCCAGTAAAGTCCACTAAGCAGAGACACCTATAAAAGAAATCATTATCAGACCTACCACCTTTCTGATCATGTAGTAACATTCATTAATATATTACTGCCATAGCTATGCAAATTCTCTCATGTCAAAAATGCCATCCTACACAATATCCATTTTGCTGAAAAAATTAAGACAAGCACAATTTCTAGTCATAAAGTCTTAAAAGCATGAATAAAGGCAGTCCATTGCATCGCCTATTTTTTGCTGATCATGAGTTAATACTAACACTAAAAAAACTTTGCTTGTAATTTCAAAAAGTTAAACTACTCAAGCACACTATACAAAGAATATATTTGTGGTAGAAGTATGAGAGGCAAGACAATGTCAAGTAAAATTAAACAGTGAAGACTAACTTCCTGTAATAAAAAAGAAGGAAATAAATGAGTAACAAAGAAACCATAGAAAAAAAAATTCCATCAGACAAATTCATCCCCAACTTAGGAAAACAATTAAAACGTAAAAATACAATTATTGGGAAATTATTTTTTAATATTAAGGCAATACCTCACATACTGAGGATTGGAGTGGGAGTGTTGATATACTGGAAGGTAGGAAGACTCAGCAGAGGAATCTGGACAGGCTGGATCAGTGGGCCCAAGGGTCTGAGGTTCAGCAAGGCCAGGTGCCAGGTCCTGCCCCTGGGTCACAACAACCCCTGCAGTGCCACAGGCTGGGGCAGAGTGGCTGGGAAGGGCCCCGTGGAAAAGGACCTGGGGGTGCTGGTTGAGAGGGGCTGAGCATGAGCCAGGTGTGCCCAGGGGGCCAAGAAGGCCAATGGCCCCTGGCCTGGATCAGCAGTGGTGTGGCCAGCAGGACCAGGACAGTGACTGCAATTCTCAGCACTGCTGAGAGGCCTCACCTCGAGTCCTGGTGTTCAGTTCTCAGCAGTTCACAGCAAGGAAGTCACTGAGGTCCAGAAGAGGGACATAGAAGCTGGTGAGGGGTCTACAGGGTAAATTGCATGAAGAGTGGCTGAGGGTGCTGGGGGTGTTTAGCGTGGAGAAAAGGAGGCTCAGGGGTGACATTATTTCTTTCTATAATTCCCTGACAAGAGGCTGTAGCCAGCTGAGTCTCTTCTCCCAGGTAACCAGCAACAGGACAAGTGGAAATGCCCTCAAGCTGTGCCAGGGGAGGTTTAGGTTGGACATTAGAAGGAATTTCTTTGTGAAAATAGCTATTAAACATTGGAATGGACTGTCTGTGGAAGCGGTGGAGTCACCATCCCTGAAGGCATTCAAGAAATGACTGGACATGCCACTCAGTGCTATGGGTTAGCTGCCATGGTGGTGATCAGTCAAGGCTGGACTCCATGACCTCAGAGATCCTTCCCAACTTAACTAACAATGTGATTCTCCATTTTGTGACATTGTACACTACTGATATGCTATTTCACCAAGTTAAGACTTCATCCTGATCATGAGCTTTTTCCATGCTGACTTTCTCAGGATTATCACAAATATAAACAGAGTTGGGAGTAAATTTCTTTGATTTTTTTTTAAGTGTTTTCAGTGCAAGGAAAGCCTAATACCAGTTAGGATCCTCTAGGTTTTAGCAGAGAACAGACAGACTACCATGGACTTTTGCAGCTTAGGTGTCAAATCATCAGTAACACCTGACTGAGAGGATGAGCCAATTTCACCAACAGGTAACACTATCAAGTGCAACTCACTGACTTCAGAGCTTGTCTCAAAACTGGCTTCACATTTAGACAAAGCCTGATTTCTGTGACCTTAGTTAAAAGCCACAAAGGCAAGCATACATTCTGACTTCTGTCTGAATGTTCTGCTTAAAGAATAAATTGCCATAGGCCATTTCTAGCAAGGTTTTAACAAATTTTTAGCAATCAGAACAATCCCTGAAACCTTACACAATCACTAGATTTTTCACCAGAATAAAAATGAAAACAAGCCCAGAACTACTTTGGATATTGACAGAAGAAAGTTCCTCTTCATTTTTTAAGATGCAGCCATGAAGTTTACCAAAAAAATACAACAAGCAGTGTAAATAATATTCAATGTGTGATTGTCATAATTTCCGCATAATTCTGGAAAGCAGTAAGCTAGGTCACCAATGACAGCACTTCTGAAAACATTAAATAATTAATATTTAACTTAGTTACTATGCAATGTTTCTCAGTACAAAGTTCCATACCCTCCTACATAAGGTTTCAAATCTCTTAACTAGTGTATACTGTAGAAGTTTGGCAGCCTGTTTTCCAGCCAGAAAAGTAATTGTATTTTTTTTTTCCTTTGAAAGCATAAGAATTTTTTTTGAAAGCTTTTTTTTTTAATCTAAAAATTATGGAACTTTATCCACTTTTATTCTTGTGGTTCAGACTACTATGATGCTAAAAAATCCCAGCCTAGTCAACTTCAGGCTGACTTGCTACTGCAAGCTGTCTCAAATCACAGCAGGCACCAGTACAATTCCCTGCAGACTCCCTGAAAAGAAGTGGAGAATGACAGTATAGTGGAGAGAAATCTTGGGAGTAGCCAGGAAAAAATGTCAAGATAAAATAAAGATGATCACACAGATAAAACTGCAAAGTTTCTTTGACTATAAAGGAGAGCTCTATCCCTTGCTGGATGACAAACTAAAACCATAATTCATCTGAAGCCTATTTCAGTGAAGGTCTGGGTTTCAACTACACATGAGCTACAGCCACATAGATAAGTTAAGGCCATAAAAACAAAATTGTGAAAAACTTCTAGTGAACCTCAGCTAAACCACCATCTGTTGTGGCAGCAGCTTATTGAAGATAAGCAGCCTGGAAGCATTATGGCAATTAAGAAATCTTTTGGTCATTAACTCCACACCAATTAAACACCACAGGCTGGCAGAACCGTACTGTGGCTCAGAACTGCTTTTTAAGGTGAACTCTTCTATTCCCAATGATTGGTTTCATGAGGAGACAGTGTGGCAAAGAACCTTTAAACATTTACTCAGGTACTTTTTTGTCCATTGGTAGCCCACATATATGTGTGCTCTCCTGCTCAAAAATAATTTCCATGCACACATACGAAGTATTTACTTCATTCCTACACTTACACAGCAACCTCTTTAACCCATATTCAAAAAATACACCATGTTCCAAAAAGCCTCAGAACATGCACACACACATTCTCAACTCATGCATCTGTCCATGAAAAGTGTCTCTGGGCTTGCATCAGCATTAGTGTTATCCAAATTCAGTGTCATATCTATCTCAGTGAAATACTCCCTACAACACATTTGAAATGGTCAACTGTTGAGTCTGATATAGTTACAGAAAGAGGTTCCTTAACTTCCTTTAATATTTATAAACTAACAAAAGTCTGCCTAGGACAACATGTTTCACTGAAGGCATTTTTAAATTAAACTACCAATCTCAGTGGAAAAAAGCACCTAATAGTAGAAATATCTGAACTACCTGCTCAGCCTCAAGAAGAAAAGAAGACAAAGAGTACATCTTATCAATGTCTTTAAGCATCTGGGAGGAGGATGTCAAGCACATGGAACCAGGTTCTACTCAGTGGTGCCAGGCAATAGCACAAGAGCCAAGAGATGGAAACTGATGCACAGGAAGTTCCACCTGAACATGGAAAAGAACTTCTTCACTATGCAGGTGACTGAGCCCTGGAACAGGCTGCACAGAGATGCTGTGGATTCTTCCTCACTGGAGATATTCAAGAATTGTCTGGAAACCATCTGGTGAAAGGTGTACTATGAAGAGCCTACTCAAGCAGGCAGGTTAGACCAGATGACCCCACCAGAGGTCCTGTCCAACTGCAACAATTCTGTGTACAATTCAATGTATCATCACCTTCCTTCCTTCTGCTCCGAGAGCTGAAGTTTCTATTTCTGCACACAGGGAAAGAAACAAGCAAACTCAAAAACACCCCACCCAAAAACCAGAAAATAAGCTTTGGCATTTAAAAAAAATCCTAGTTTAAAACCTTAATTATTTTAACTCCAAAATACAGAAGAAATCATAAAGTTCACAGTGCCCACAGTTAGTGTGCTGACTTCAACCACATCAACATAGAGCTGTTTGTACTAGGTCTCTCTCTTTGAAAAAAGCCTCAAAGAGAGAAGTGGGCGGCAGAGTGTATTCAAGTCTGGCACCCCTGCCTAAAGCCACATCTTTTGCTTCTAAGGAGCCATCAATGATCCAGTTTGACAGCACAAAGCTGAAAGCAGAACAGGAGTCAAGGTAGAGCCTTACAGCACTTTACAACACTACATATAAACTACATTTAATACGTTTTCCAACATATTTCAACACTACACAAGATGAGATATCCCCTAATACACAGACTTTAGAGTCATGGCTTGCATTAATTAACAGACTGCTTTCAGGAAAATTATTCAGTTGACAGCCTTCTTTTCCTTCCCTCACTTTACAATCCTGGTATCATGACAGACATTCAAAACCTGAGGCACATGACCAAAACTTCTCAGTCAAATTCAAAACACAAGTCTACATCATGCCATACTTAGCCAGTGCATTCAACAGTCTTCCTTGAACTCACTTGTCCATTTCAAAAGGCCAAGCATATTTCACGTACCATCAACAATGCTTGCTCTTTTACAGTGTTCTTCCCTCATTCACTTTAATTCATCTCCTACTTCATCCAAAAGGAAAAAAACCCACATTTTAGTCTTATTCTCTCCCTACAAAGACCCCACCCTCATTCACTACCCACAGACTTCTGTTAACTTACCAAACTGCCACCTGTTTCTTCTGGCATATGAGGAGAACAAAAGCAGAGCAAAAAAGACCAGTCCTTGCGAAAGCAGTGTTTATCTACAAAAAAGGTGCTGCTTCAGGGTCTTGTTCAGATGCCAGTCTAGTTGGCAAATATCCATGTTTAGAGCTCCTATACAATTGCTGGTGGGCAGAGCTCAACACTAACACTGAGCTATCCTGCACTAGCTCTGGCAGCAGCCAGCCCTGCCAGCACACAGCTGTGCCAAGCCCACCTGAGAGGCAGGTTACTACACTAAATCTCATCACATATTAGCTTAGATAGCAAATTTTTGATAAAAGTGGGCTCAGGAGATAGATGGTCCTAACACAACATGCCATATGCATTTCCCCCTTCTCAACAGATTTATGAGTGTTACAACTGAGATTCCCAGTACTGTAAAACCTCCTTCAGCTTCTGATGCTGCTCTACTACTCCACTCCTTACCTTCCAGTACCCTTTCTGAGGACTAACTTTAGAGGTTACTTCTGCTATGCCTGTGCATTTCCTAAAGGAGGTGAAACCTAAAGGAGGAAGTAAAAAGGTAACTACACAAAAACATCTCAATTAATTCACTGTTGTCCACACAAGTCTAAGTAGTAAAACCCTTTGAGTGGGCTTCAGTTGCCAATGTTTTTATAACTAATGAATAAAATTACTATAATAAAATAGTTATGAGTTCATGAAGCCCTTTACATTTTTAAATGACAACTACTGGATTTAATTACTACAGCTAACTTATCAATCATATATTATTTAATAAACAGACATCAATAATTAGAGTTTTATATTCTAGTGATGCATGCATATGTTAATAGCTCATGTCTACAGCACATGTACAGGTCTGTGACATAAACCAAACACTGCCCAGTTCTCTACAGTTTGGTCTTGCTTTAAGTAAAGAAGATACTATTTCCAAAAAGAGCAACAACTGACTTAGGAATCAAAGTGAGCAAAACTAACATTGCAATGCAAGCCATGACTAAACAATCACTTTTGATATTGTAGGCATAATTAATATCTAGAATAATAAAGATGGGCATCTGAAGATTTACATGTAGAACAGTGAAGCCCCCTGTGCTGCCAGCCAGACACCTCTACCCAGCCTGCAACCTTTCCCTGGAGAAGAGAAGAAACAGCTATTTAGAGCAGCAAACACTGCCCCAACAGCTGATCACATCCTCCATCTGTCTGCAGCTCAACATACGCCACTGAACTGCTGCCAAAGCAGTTAAAGGAAAAAAAAAAACCAAAAAAACCAACTTTTTCCTACGAGCAACTGTCATCCATGAACTCTCCCAGAAATTAGTCCTCACTGCCTATTATGGCTCCTCCTGGACAACAAGCAATTTACCTCCCACAGGCACGTTCTAAGAGGAGGAGGAGATGAGCCCATAAGAGAAAGACTTAGAACCCTGAAGTCCAGATGCCATAAGTGACAAGCTTGCTCAAGATCCAGGCAGTCCACAGCACTGGACTTCAAAATAATTACATTTGTGACTTTGTAAATATTTAATTATTTACCTGGATGATTGTGGTCTCATGTTTTTGAACATCCTTCACAAGTAAACACCTGTCAAAGCTACTACAAGCCAGTTCAACAGATTAGCGTGCGAAAGGAAGACTAATATAAAGGACTACTGTCCATGAGGACTTTGTGACCTTCCACAGTAAGTTACAATACAGAGGCACCTACAACCTACTGTGGCTTGTTCATCTAGGCCTGAGGAGAGAGACTATGTATAGGAATATTTCATGGAAGCACATGGATTTTCTTCTGAAAAATGTACAATGAAGTAAATATTTTATTTCCTCCTTATAAATGAGCAAAGTTGCTCTTTAAGATTTAAGATATGACCCAAGGGGGCATGTATCATAACCTATTTAAGCTCCAACTTTTTGGGCTTTTTTCAGAGGAAGAAATCATAACTGAGTAGGCAGGTAGAGGCTAAGCATGGCCTCCTACATAGGTTTTTCACCTTATCCAACTTCAGCACTCAGCTTGTACCAAAATGTCTCCAGGCTCTCTTTAATAAAGACTAGAGAGAGACAGCCCCTCTACAGAGTGATGCAGAACAGGAAGCTGCCTCTGAGGAATTTTGAGATGGAGAGAACAACCTTTGTGGCTTTTGCAAAAGAAGGGGTGTTGATTATTTAAGAACATGGTTCAAGTTCTCAACCCAAGGAAGTTTTTCACCAGTCCAACATGAAGAACTTCAGTTCAAAAGCTTGGAAGAGGCTTACAGGCAGCTCCACTAATCTTCCCCCTAAAATCCACTTTGTAAAACAGTGCCTGGACTAACTTCCGCATCACTAAAGAGCCATACATCCTCTATTATAAAAAGTAAATAATGACAAAATACTTAGGGAAAAATATTTACCTCAGACATCTCTTTGATAGTATTTTTGGTGTGTTTCATCACAGGCGAGGAGGTAAAGGTCAATAATGTCATAGGCTGCCTTGAATTTTTACAACACAAAATTAAGTAATTGTTGTGTCAAAAAAAAAAAGGCATATTTATTCTACTGCATTCTCAGAAAAGCTTCAGTTTGGGCAGTTCCCATAATACCATTAAGAGTAACATCATAAATGTAATTTCCCTGTTGGACTCTTTATTTGCAGCAAAGAAGGAACTGAACTGCAGTATTCTTCAAGACATTTAACTCAAATATTTCATTATGTTTCATTATCCTAGGAAAATTCCACATATGGAATATTCTTTCTCAAAGCAGACCAGTCCACAGCTACCTTAGTCACTATTGATTTTTTTTTAAATACCACGAGAACGGGAAATGTATGGACTGTTTCCTTTACCTAAATAAAAGGTAAAAGGATATATGACCTCCTTTCCCATCAGTGAAGGAGCCCCAATAAATATTAAACCTTCTTTGATTACTCAGATCCATACAAATCCAGAACACTGCCTTACACATCCATGAAGTCCTGTACATCCTAAGCAAAGCAAGTTTATTTCCCAGTTATTTCTCCCGATCACTTTTCCACAATATGTCTTCAGTAGGCCTGGATTTGTTCAGGACCACCTTTGCTAATACACATCAAGGTCTGATGGCACCAAGAACCACCAATCTGAATTTCCACATCCATTCAGCTCTCCTTACCAGGCAGAAGAGAGGCTGACTGGATCTCTCACTGTAAAGGAGAAAGGATCCAAAGACTCCCCCTAAGATGAGATATATACTACAGCAGGATAAATGCCATAACCAAGAAAATAATGTAATATTAAATGCTTACATAAAACTTCAGGTACTGTTTGAAGTCAAAAAACTTGCAGGACAAGAACCCTGAAAATTCTCATCAATAAACACCTACTTCAGAATTAACTTTTCAAACTAATCTAGTTTCAAATTAAATCAACAAGGTTTTGCTTCCACAACCAGTAAACAAAAGGGAGGAGAGGAAGGGAGTCACTGTTTCACTGTTTCTTAGAGTAAAAAAATTTTCTCTCTCAATCTCTCACATTTTGCAACCAATACAGCAAGGGAAAAAAAATCCTCTGCTTTCTTACATGGAATCAAGTATCTCCCAACAAAGCCAAAGGAGGATCCTTAGCTGATACAGATTAGACATTGCTGAACCAGATGCCATTTTTTCAGACCACTTTTGGTATATTTCATTTAACAATTTACAACCAATTATTGTCATTATCAGTTGACCATGATTTTGCAGGTGCAGGAGGTGGAGGAGAAATGGAAGGCTCAAGGATGGGATATACATCAAGGTCATGAGTACACATAGGCACACACTTCCCAGGAGCAGCATTATGAGATCTGACCCAATCACTGGTACGTGTGCCTCTGCTCTCAGGTCTGTTAGCCTGAACTGAGCATGGGAAGAAGCTATGAAAGAGCTAATAATGTGAATGTTATGCAACCACTAAGCTTGTTTTAAAGTCTGAAATGTTCTGTTTAGATTCTGCTTCTAAATTAGCAAGTTAAGTCAACCATACCATCTAAAGCAAATCCTAATAATTTTATCCCATTCTGTCTCACTTTATTGTAAAAAAAAAAAAAAAACAAACCCCAAAAACCCCACAGTGAACTACCTTTAATCAGAGAAGAAATTTACTACCTGGTAGTCAAAAAGCCTTGTTTTTCTTCAAGTCAGCGTTTATAAGTGCTACTTCAGCCTGAGGAGCAGAGGTTCTAATACTGTTTTTTTAATTGGAGTTTATCTAGTTTACCTGAGCTTTGACAAAAATCAGACAAAAGTTTGCTTTTGGAGAGGAGGATGCCCTACATAGAAGCACCAAAGCTAGCTATTTGCTGAACTTCTGAGCTCCTGACAAAGCTCCTCTTCTGAGTGTTTGAATCTTGGAAGGGGAAGAAAGAACAGGGAAAATCTGAAATCACAAATCAAACACAGATATCACTAAAACACAATAACTACAATGATGCTGAAGAAATTGGCAATGTACATTCTGCTGTGTATAGAATCTCCATTTAAGAAGCAGTAGTCCATTATAAAAAAACATTCTGAAGTATTTTATGATATTCTAAAACAGCTCTCTCTCTAAATTATTCCCTTTAATAATACAAGATTGGTCAAGCCTGCAACAAAATGTATTTCTGTAGTTGATCAGCTACTGACATACCACTCTTCACTCCAAAATACCTGAACATACTAATGAATAGCCAAATTTGCTATAGTATATGTATGAATTATGGAGTGGTTGCTAGAGATAATCAAATGCCTCTCACAACATCAACAATCCAATTGTCTGTCAAAAATTTATAGGATCAAATTAAGAAACCCTGATACAATGCATTACTGAATTAAAACAAAACCAAAACAGAACATAAAGCAAGATCTATTTCTATAAATACGCTTATTAGAAAGAAAAAATCCTAGAGAAATCCTGCAGCAGCACTGCATAAGTAAATGTCTTGGTTTCCAGTTCCAGTGAAAGTTGACACAGTCACAGGTTTTCAAAACCAAGACTCCCTTGCACTGATACACTGCCAAAGCACTCTTATTTTCACTAGCACTCCAAAACATCTGACAGTGCTTCAGAGGACGAATTCAGGTGCTATAAAGCATGTGCATGGAATAACATACCTTCCAGGAAGATCCCGTTAGGAGTTGCCCACTTGCATCCCAGAACAAGACTTAGCATGTACTCTAATGCAGAATTTAGCCTACAGTCTTAAAAAACCCTCCAGATAAGACACATAAAAACCTCAATTCAAATTTATAAGTTAGCTCTAACAGGGCTAGCTAGAATTTCAGTACTGGCACATGAGCTTTTAGTCTGAACCATAAACACATTCATTTTTAAACTACAGTCAACCTGTTTTATTAAGCAGGTTCAAAGTAAACATTATTCTGAATAATTATTGACACACAAGAATGTGGACCACACACAGGATTATTCATTTGAGATCCTGTTTTAGTCTGTCTTTTAGACAACTTTTGGAAGAATCACCTAACAGAACACAATCAGAAGGATGTGCCCACCCCACCCAGAATAGCTGTCCTTAAACCAGGTAAGAGACAAAAGCTGGAAAATACATGACAGCCATGAGAGCAGGAAAACAAGTAGAACACACTATGCTGTGAAGCAAACACTAAATTTGTGGTGGGCTGGTGATTATATTTCACATCTTTTCAAAGATTAAATATTTAAATTTGTTCAGCAGAGAACTGGTTGATGATTTCTCTTACCCACCAAAGGGAACTTACCCAGAATAATGTGAAGATGAAAGTAAAGCAAATCTGGTTACTACTTTACAGCCATTAGTGTGTTGCTTACTCTCCATCCAGCCAAAACAAACATTGTACCTAATTTAGGTACAGTGATCTGATCGGTCCTGTAAAATACAGTTTTCTTTCTCAAATTCATCCAGAAAAAACATCTGCTAGTCTTTCACTCAAAAGACCTAGCCTTGTTTTGAAGTACCTTAAACTATCAAATTTTTACATACCATTAAGGTGATCCTATCTTTACATCAGCAAGAGTCATGCAGTGATGTTTTAAGATTTCACCTTTGCAACAAGATTATCAGTACATTTTTAAGTACTGGCAATTTTCATGTCACAACCATTGGAAAGCTATTGGAAATGTCAAGAAAGAGGTCATTGAAACCAGTATGGAGTAAGCAACACCAACTTTAAAGAAGTGTAACAGGGTATAAAGCATTTAGCTTCCAAGAAACTGAGCACAGGGATTTACCTATCCTCAAAACCTCATTCTAGTATGCTTACTGTTTGATTGATCAAGGTCTCTGCTGCAGGTGTATTCTAGTTTAACTAACTAATCTGTTTGTTTAACTGACTTAACTCTCCACTTGCCTATCAGTTTTCAGAACCATTTGTATCACACTACAAAGGCAAATGGAAACATTTGACAACTCACATGCACATGTTAGACAAGAGGCAGAAAAAGAGCAATTAAGACAGTCACATGCTGTGTACACTTACAGAAGTACAAATAACATGTAAGCAACTATAATAGACAGATGTATTCTCCCAAAAATTTAGTGCTGAAAAAAAGTACTTAATTTTCAAGACATGGCATACTTTCAGAGAGACTAAAAAATGTTATTTGGAACTACCTAGTCTGAAAGAAATAAGGAATATGAAGTAGGTAGACTAGCAATGATTTTGGCTTTTAAGATAAATTTCAGAATGATCTGATACAGTCTGATGAGAACCAAAGTTATAGACTACACATAACCACAAGCCACAAACATCAAAATATTGGGGGCAGTGGAGCCACATCAATATCCCATTCTGAGCATCACTTCACTGCTGCTTTTATTTCCCTTGGCATGATGATGTTTAACAATATCTAGGAACCTGTGCCTGTAAAGGCTTGTGATCTAAGATATAAAACAAGATGCATCTTCTTGGTATAGGTTTAGTTAGAACAGTGTTGAGTGATAACTTGCAAAGTTGCAAATAAAAACCTGCACACCTCTTTGCCATTAGGCCCATCATTCTTCTGGATATCTAAGTCACATATAGGCTACTGTCCCAAAAGGAAATTATGCATGAAGTTAAGTGTCAGATTAGGACAGACATACAGAAACAGTTAATCTAAAGTATGAGAGCCAAGTATGAAAGCACATGAACACGAGCTTTAAAGAGAGAGGGTGAAAAGTCAACCTACAATCACCAGATTGACTGTTGACCCAGCAAAATATATGGGCACAAAACTACATGGAGAATAAAATAAATTCATTTGTTGTATCACGGTATGTCAGACATACCACATCACAAAAACCAATTCTTTTATTTCCCTTCCACATGCTCAACAAGTTTATGAGAGCAAGAGGAAACAGCAGGTGGTATGACATGCACATGGAAGTCTGAAGATGCTGTCAGCAGGAAATGCTGCTGTAAATATGATACCTGAACACAAGCTCTGTGTTGATAACAAAAAACTTGAGGTAACCTTCACAAAAGAAAGGAAGAGAAATTAATGTCTTTGCTCTTTTGCTACTTGAACCAATAGGACACCTTTATAAGTGCTTAATCCTTGAGTATTTTTTCTTGGGAAAAAAAAATCAGTTAAACAACATAATTTGCTCCTAATCAATTTCAGCATAAAATGAAATAATGTAACATATCTGAATGATTCCAAGGCACCAGCGTGCCAACCACAGTCCAAGCTACAATGAACCTCCTCTGGTTAATAACGAAGTTGGCTACTGCAAAAAGGGCGTAATGGAGGTGTCTTTTTGCCTTCTCAAGGCCTGCGCGCCTATTTCTTACAGCTCCTCCATTAAGGTGAGACCCCGCGGCTGGGGACGCCGAAGCCGATTTCAGGACAAGCCCCAGGACGAGCCGGCCCCGCGCAGCCGGCGCGGCCCTTCCCCCACAAAGGGTGGGGAGCCGGGGACGCTGCCCGGCCCCACCGCCCCCTCCCCGCAGCCCGGGGCCCGGCCCCGAGACCCCCGCCGGGGCCCGAGCGGGCCGGGGCACGGGGGGATGCCGGGCTGCCAGCGCGGCTGTGCGATGTCACCGCGCCCGCCCCGGCCCCGCTCACCTCGCCGTGTCCCGCCGCGGCGCCGGCGCCGCCCGGGGCTCCGCTGCCGCCGCCCGGAGCTGTCAGCAGGGCGCCCACCGCGCCCGGCGGCGGGGGGGCCGCTGCCGCCGCGCCCCCGGCCTTGCCCAGCCCGCCGGTGCCGCCGCTGGGTCCCGGCCCGCCGGTGCTGCCGAGGCCGCCGCCCCGCTTGTTCTTCCGGCGCTTCGCTCCGCGCTTGGCGTCGGCCGGACTCATGGTGCTGACACCCGGGCACGGGAGGAGGGAGCGGCGGGGAGGAGAAAGAGGTGGGGGGAAGGGGCGCGGGGTCGCGCCAGGCGCCCGGGGCTGGCGAGGCCGGGCGCGGCCGGAGGTTCCCGGGCGGCGCGGGCGGAGCGGGGCTGTCACGGCCGCGGGGACTCGCTCGGCCCCGGCGCCGCTGGGCAGAGTTACCGTCCAATATGGCGGACACAAGGGGAAAGTGATCCCCCTTTACGTTGGGGGGCTCCCCCTCAGCGCTGACGGGAACCGGCCGCGCTCGGCACGCTGGGAGGCGTAGTTCCGCGCTTCGCCGTAACCTACCACCTATACTGGCATTGGACTATAGTTCCCAGCGTGCATCGCGACGCCCGCCTGGGCGCGGCGGATGAGCTCATCCGTCCCCGCGGTGGCTGGTGGGAGTTGTAGTCCTCCGGCTTGCCGTTAGCCGCGCCGGCCAGCGTTGCCACCCCGGTCAAGGGACTACAGCGCCGCCCAAGAGCCACGTGACTCCTTAAAGGGGCCGCAGCGCCCGGGGATGAGGCGTGAGGGGCTGTTTTAGGCAAATCTCCGCCTCAGGGGCCGCAGCCCAACTGCCGTGCCGACTTAACACTGCTCTTGAGTGTCGGGCTGTTCTGTCATACTGTCTCTGTGCAACCTTACCTCAGAGCAACACAGGCACCACCGTCCTCAAATCCCACACGAGGCAGGCTGAAAATGGAGGTTACACCCGCACATTGGGGCCGAGGGCACTGCTGTGCCCTGGAGTGCCAGAGCCACTGCCTGAGTCACCATCCCTGCAAGTGCTCGATAAATGTGCAGATGTGGTGCTTCACAATGGTTTAGTAGCTTGCCACATGTCTAGTGGTGGGCTTGGCAGAGCTGGGTTAATGGTTGGACTCACTGGTCTCAGAGGTCTTTAAGAACCCAAAAGATTCCATGATTCCCTCTTGTTCCCCACAGTGCACAGTCACATGCAAGTCCAGGAAAGGTGGAATGCTGTGGAATGCTGTAGCTCTGCGCTTTGACACATCCGAGTGGCATGATACAAAAAAAAGATGTGAGCACATTAAAACTCGTGATAACTCTGTGGGATCATGGAATCCATTAGGTTGGAAAGGACCTCTGAGATCGAGTCCAACCTATGACCAAACACCACCATGCCAATTAGACCATGTCACCGAGTGCCATGTCCATTCTTTCCTTAAACACCTCCAGAGATGTGACTCCATCATCTCCCTGGGCTGCCCATTCCGATATCTAATCACCCTTTCTGTGAAGAAACTCATCCTAATGTCCAACCTCAAGCTCCCCTGGTGCAGCTTAAAGGCTGTGTCCTTTTATCCTGTCATTTTCCTAGGAGAAGAGGCCAACCCCCACCTGGCTACAGCCTCCTTCCCTGTAGCAGGGCTCAATAAAGTCACCCTGAGCCTCCTTTTCTCCAGGCTGAACATCCCCAGCTCCCTCAGCTGCTCCTCATCAGACCTGTGCTCCAGACCCTCCACCAGCTCCAACACCCTTCTTTGGAGGCAGAGAAATGCTTTAACTTTGGGTGGTGTAATGCAAAACTTACAGGTGTGAGCACACCTGGTGACTGCTTAGGGCAGTCTAAAATCTCTTTGGCAGCATTAAAATGGTGAAGACGTTAAGTGGTTGTGATAGAGGGTCAGAGGATTGTTCAGGAGCAAAAGCATATTTGCCTTTTATTCACCAACGACCATACAGTCTTAAAAGATCGTGGGAAAGACAGCCTTAGGAGTTTTGGGAGAGCAGGAAAAAGGCCAGTAGAAGCTGCCATCCACACTGAAGCTGTTCCAGGCTTAGTTTGTCTCAGTACACATAGAGGAGCTTTGCTTTTACGTGCAGACAGCTGGGAAACCAGGAGAACACATTCTAGTAGATGGAAAGGGTTTTTTGTGGCAGGGCTCTAGTCTTCATAAATGCATTGAATGCTCAGCACACACAGCCCTGCATAAACAGCAAATAGCAGCAGCAAGAGTAGCTGTGTACACATAAACATACACAGCCTTTTACCACAAACAAATTTCAGACCCTGAAGTACAAATTTGAAGTTGACTTATCTTCGTAATATATGGCATTATTTTCAGAGCTAACATCTTTCACTTGAAATGATGACACAGTCTTACATAGGGCTGTCTTTATCTTCCTTTCCAAATTATATTTTCACTTGAACCCTCTTCATTTAACTCTGTGGTTCTGAAAGAAAGATTATAGCTCTGTCAGTCTCTCTATCCCCTATGTATTACAGATAAAAAGCATTATTATGAGAAACTATTATAGTAAAATCACTCAACCATACAGGAGCTAAAGTAATGCTACTTAGTCTGACATCATAGTATTTAATTCTGATAATCTTATTGAAGAAACAAGTGCTTTCCTTTTATACTTCAGAAAATAAGGGACATCCTGATGATTTTTTAAATCCAGCTTTCAATATTAAAATTCACAGTGCAGGACAGTGAGTTTTTATAAACTGTTCAGGCCACGGTCTTTTTTTAAACCTGCAGGTAAATACTCAGGGAAATTAAGTACTCTTACAGGTTTGCACTGAACTTAGCTACCACTTGCAATTAGCTGCTGAGCCAATAGGTTGTTTTAGAAATGAACTTGCTACTTCAGTGGTGGATTTGAATGTTTGTATGAACCGGAACAAAAGGCAGAGGAAATTAATTTGACTGCTGTGAAGACCTATGACTATGTTTCTTGTCCTTACTTGAATTACATTACTGATAACATTCCATCTCATCGCTAAGAAAATAAACTCAGACATTTGAACAAACTCATTTACCTCATTGCTAATCTAAAGCATGACATGGCATTTCAGAACCCTTTTGGGGGAAAAATTATTTATACTCTGAGAATTTTTCACATTTTCCAGGAATGACATATATAAAAACTCACTGCATCAACAGTGCAGATCCCTGCAGGGCTTTCCCATGCTCTTCCTTTGAACCAACCCAGTTTCAGCAGCCTTGTAATTTTCCCTGTGAGCCATTAAGTCAATAAAATGCTGAATAGAGAGCTCAGGTCACAGTTACCTTTGAGTTCTACCTTCAGGGTGTCAGAGTGGCTGGAAAAACTCCATATGGTTTTACCATCTCACTGGAATATTTGTACTGGTCTCCTGTTGCATGCAGAATGACGTAAGGAGTCTATACACTGACCTACTGCTATAACCTCAAGTAAAAATTAAGAGACCTGTTGGTCATTATATTTTCTGAAATAATAGTCTCCGTGCCAGAGAGGTTAAAATTTATGGTTTCTTTAGTTTCAAGGGGCTCTTAATGCTGTATTTAGTTCCCAAATTTGCAGGTGCTACTCGATGACATTGGTAATAGACTGAACTCAAAGGAGCAACTCGCACACAAGGCAATACCATGGGAGTTTAAAGCACATCCAGGTTTTTTAGGAATCTTCTGGCCTCTGTTGTACCAGCTGTGATGCTTCCAGTTGATTTCTGGCAAGTTGAAGTCCCCAGTAAGGATGAGGCTGTTGGGTTGGAGTTGTCCCTTCATTCCTCAAAGACTTATTTGTCAGCATAATCATCCTGGCTGTAGATCTATAGCTGACTCCCACAGTGACATCCACATTATTTGTTTGCCACTTGATTGTAATCCAGAGGCTCTCTACTGCACCATTCCAGCTGTGAGCTCCATATATTCTAACCCTTCTGTTCCATACAGTCCCATCCCTCTGCCTCTTCTGTCCTGCCTATCCCTCCTGAAGAGCCTAGAAGCATCCAAAATGGCACTCCAGGAACAGGACTCATCCCACCAGACCAGGCCAGAGCTTCAAGGTCCTTGGGTTTGTTCCTTATGCCTTGTTAATTAGTGTAGAAACATTTCAGGTGTGGTACATTGTAGCTAATACTTTGTAAACCAAATTAAGTGTTCCCATTAGTGCTCATTTCCTCAGGTTTTTGGCACACAGTGCCATTGCTCCTCACAGGTGAGCCTGGTTTTATCCCTTTCCCCCTTCCAAGCTACTTTGAAGCTCTGTCAAGGAGCCCCATGAGCTCGTGTACTACAGCTCTTTCCCCACTCTGAGACAGGTGCATTGCATCAGCAGTCAATAGACCAGCAACAAACTCAACATTTTTCCAATTACACCAGTCTTGGAGCCATATATTGACCTGATGGATCTGCCTAACCGTATCATTCCTTGAAACTCGAAGGACCAAGAAAATCAGCACCTGTGCTCCCTTATCCCTCTGCCAATTTTCCCAGGGCCCTGAAGTCTCTTTTGGTGGCACTCAGACTTTTCTTTGTTATTTCATTGCTGCCAGCTCAAACAACCAAGAGCAGATAGTAATCAGAGAGCCTTCCTAGGCTGCAGAATTTTCCAGTAATGCCCCTTGCCCAAGCCCCTGGGAGACACTAAAATTCTGTGTGAGTTGGGTCCAGTCTGGACAACTTCAGCAGCTGGCACTGATTTTTTTTGCTGTCCAAAAAGCTGCCATTTTACTAGAAGTTAATTTTCCTCTACAGGAGAGTGAACATGCAGGTGGGTAGTTATACGGAAGGATATATTTACACATAAGTGTTCAGCATCACAGTATATATGTACACTGACTGCCTTTTAATCTCCTTACCTGCTGTTCTCATACCCAATTCCAGCGTATCTGAGCTCCTTTCACGTACAATGGATATTGACATCAAGCTCCTGGATGGCCATGGAGTCTAGGCACTCCCTGCTTTTCAAAGAAAGTAGATGTTCTCTGGGTGAGGTTATTGATTTATTTGCTTTGGTTGAGAGAATTTCTGGTTGCTTGGTGGGACTAAACTGAAGAATAATGAAAGCAGCATCATTCTTCTAGCAAGGCTTTCTGTAAAGCAAAAGACTTCAGGTTTTCCTTTAGATGACCAAAATTAGTTTCATCCAATCTCCTCTGGAATTTGTTTCACAGCCAGACGCCTCAGCTGAGAAGACTTTGTCTAATGCTGAAGAGGTTTAGAGCAAAATAAAAGGAATCTCACATGCTGCATAGTAACACTTCATTTCAAGAGCCTTATGACCCCTTTGACTTTATGGTTCTTGAGGTTTTTTTCCTGGACAACCTTCTGGTCCTTGAACTATGTGTTTTTTAAAGCCATAAACAGAGGTCTTGCAGAAAGTCAGACTTACTCCAGGGCATCCACCATGAGAACAGCATCCCAGGGGAACCTTGGTGCTTGCTGTAGCTGGGAAGATGTGTGATTCCTGGCTTCTTGTTCTCAGTGCCTGTGCTGAAAGATTCACGTGTTGTGCTGAACTTAAAAACAATAAATGCAGAAGCAAAAAACAAGAGAATATTTTTTTCTTTCCAAGTAACAGTAAAAAACTGAACGAAGGTCAGTTTCTTATAATGGGAATGCTAGAACATACATTTCTATGGAACTGATCTTAATTCAGCAACTTTTTTCCAAATAATACTTTGATTCTGATTTTTTCCCCATTTAGAGAAGACTCAGCCTATTCTGAAGAATGCCTCTTGAAACATAACCTGCATTGTATGAAGAATTACCTAATTCTGGCCACTGAAATATGGGTTATGTCATGTAATATTGCTTCTCTGCCAGCTGGCATTTTACATAATGAAATTCATTGCCTTTTCTGCATTAAAAAGCAACATTGCTGTCCCCTTGTTGCCCTTGTGAAACAAAGAAACGTTTTGCACATCAGTACTAAGACAGCAGGTAAGACTGTACTGGTTGCAGCTTTTCCTAACTAGAGCATGAGGCTATCCCTGAGTGAGGGAAAGGCTGTGTCTGCAGGTTACTGGCACACAGCTGGAGGATGTCCTCCTACCAGCAATTCCAGCAGCAGTTCAAAATGAAGCAGAGCAGCTTGGACAATGCGTCCTCAGATGCTTTCAAACCCTTGAAATAAAGTGTACAGGGAATGGTGTTTAGTCTCTCAGCTAGCATTTGGGAAGAAAATCCAATTTCCACCTTTCAGAATAGGTGTTAACCTACACACTCAGAGCTTTGATGGTGTGCTGAGGGACTGAAGAGGATATTTTCATAGTGTGATCTTCTCTATTCACAGAGTCCCTGCACAGGAAGAAAATACAGCGGCAGTTTCCTTGCTCACAGTTTCCAGTCCTGCCTGCCCAGCCAGCTCCCTGCCTTCAGGAGCCCAGGCTCTCTGCTCCCTCTGAAGGGATGTTCAATTTCCCTGCCTTTTCCTCTCACTAACCCTTAAAATGAAGCATTGGCAGCCATTCACTGAGAGGTCTCCCAGCATTTTTGGTTGGTTCTGAGTGTCAGGTTCAAATTATTCTAGGAGTCTTCCTCCTGTTTCCAGCTACTGCTTTATAACAAGGTTTGGGGCTCTTTTGACCCTTTCATTTCACCTTTTAAAAGATGCCAAATCCATCCATCAGTTTTAATCCAGAGAATGACAGCTGAAGGATCAGAACCTGCCTCCTGGCAGCCGTTAGCACATACAAGCACGTGTCCAATTTCTTTGTGAGTTGTACCAAAAGAAACATGTTCTGCTTTTGCACTCTTTTCATCTGGAGCTTTTTAACATTATCAAAATGAACAATGCAAGTTATGAATCTTTCTTACTGTTTATGTTTCTGCTTTGGCTTTTAAATTTATGATCATGGGGGGAAAAAAAGTATCCCGTTGCTCTTCTGTCAGCTGCTTCTTCAATAATTTATTTTTCCCTGTCACTGAATTGTCATTTTAGTAGCAGATCTCTTCATAACATGAAGAGACAGAGCTCATGGATTACCCAAGTTTTCACCCTATGTCTAAGAAACCCAACAGAGAAAAAAGAAAAAAAATTTCCTGTTTTCCTCTGTTCATCTCTGAGCAATCAGGTTCATGAATTTTAATTGACATTTGTAAAGTAGTTGAACCCAGAGTAACAGTGAGGGTGTTAATGGGTTTGCATCATCTTTCTTAATGTCAGGAGAAAGTCCTACATAGAACATCCCCACACCAGCAAGACCCTGTGGAATTAACAGCAGTCTCAGTCAGCATCTTTTGTCCATCCTGACACAACGAGGGGGAGAACTGGGCCTTAGGATGCTCTAGGTGCAGCTTTTAAGCCTGGATAAACCAAGTTTACCAGACCACCTTCAACATAATTCTTAAAATTTCACTTACTATTGAAGTCAGTTTCTGGATGACAATGTTTTCCAGAAGACAACCTTAAAAATACCAAGTAACAGAGGACATGTGGTCACATGGCACTGTTTGTGGTGGCACTGGTTTTTATGGTGCCCTGATCAAACAGAGTAGCAGGAACTCAGGTGAAGCTGATAATCCTGTGTTTCCTGTTCTCTTCTCTTCCCCAGGTCTTCTGCAGTGTGGCAGTCCCCATTTCTGAGCAGAGGCTGAGGCAGAAGAGATCCAGCTAAAGCCTCTATCTCCTTTACAGGAATGGAGTCAAACCCCATGAGCCTGTGATCTTTGCACCCTAAGCTGTGATCCAGACACTGACCACCAAACCATGATGCTTCAGCTACATGACACAGTGGAGGACACAGCACCAAAACTAAGTTTTGCTGCTTTTAGCCCTGGCACAAGGTTAACCTGGTTCACACAATGCCACACAGCAGACAGATCCCATGTTTGGAGTGGGGTTTTTGGCTGCAAAAGAACATAAAAGTTTAAGCACTAAAAAAAAAAAAAAAAACAAACCAAAAGAAGGTAGGAAAGTAATTTCTATAAACTGTTTACAACTGTAGTGGGCAAAGGAAACCAAACCAATGCTAGCACCATGTCTCAGTGACCCAATTAAGAATTTTTTAATCCACCAATCATTTTCAGTCCCATTTGACAGAGGCAGCAATCCCACAGGTATGCCATTCTATGAGTTTTAGGCAGATATTAGCTTTCACATCCTAGGGCAGTCCTACCAGGGGAAAAACACTTCCAGTCCTTTTTCAGAGAGGCAAGAACTCACTGGCCAATCAGCCCATGTCAGCACAGCATAAAAGATGCTGCCTCTTGCCTGGCCAGGCAGAGAGGAAATGAGAGAGCTGGGAAGGACAGGGAAGGACTGTGAAGACACACAGTCCAACCCCATGGAAAACTTCATTTCCAGCCTTCATAAAGCAGCCTATTTCCATGGAGACTGAGATTTAGAGGTGGCCTTGCAGAGACTTCTCCAGACCTGGGGTGCTGGGGGCTAATTTTGGTTCAAAATCAAAGATACCAAAACCATAATACCATAATAAGCATCTGTACTTCAACTTAAATATTTGATGAGATTATTGCAACTGACTGGGTTTGCCCCTACATTGTTGAATCATTTTCATCTCATCTCCTAAATTCCAAACCTGGTCTTTTAATCCTCAGAAAATGAACAATTAATATAATGATGTGTTCCAAAGAGATGCCAAGCACCAAAAATCTCATAGCAGCAAGTATAAATATGTCTGGATTTCAGCTGCAGGTCCTTTAAGAGTTACCTGTTATTCTAACCAATTCACATCATTTGCACAGTGGGGCTTTTTGCTGGATTGATAAGCAGTTCTCTGTAAACAACCATTTCATGGTATTTATATGAATACAGGGTGCCGTAATTCTCAGCTTCTTTCATCCCAGCAAGAGAAATTATTCAAGGAAATTCCCCAAAGGGCAAGTAACATTTGGATAAAGCTGGCATCACGCCAAGAGTGTGAGATTGCTAAAGAAAGGGAATTTACTTGAGGAAGAATGAGAATATAGCATTATTTACCAGCTAAGAGCTGTTCCTACAGGGAGTGGAACATCATCTGCCTTGGTATCAGAAGAAACTGAGGCCGTTCCACATCTCAGCCCCAGATTTAATAGACACTGACATGTTTGCACAGTATGTGCTTGCAAGAGGCATTTCTGTAACTGCAAGGAAGCAGTTTGTGCATTAGCAAGGCTGGCAGAGGTATTTTCTGTGCCACTTCAGTATCAGAGCTGTCGAGTGCACTATCAAAAGCTTCAGCAGAAATGGGCTTTTTAATGTACACTGTTTCAGGGCACAATCCATTAGCAGAAGGCTACAGTTCCTGGGTTTTGGGGATTTTGCTGGATTATCTATTGATATATAAAACCACTACATCATATGCTTAAGTAAAATAACTTGCTGCTGTGAGAAATACTCTCTGCTAAAGATTTACTTGACTATACTGCACTTCTCAAAGAAGGGTTACCTCTCTACATTTCAAACTAGTTTATTTTCTTCAAAGTGCAAAAGAAAAAAAAAATGGGAAAATATTTTAATTTAAGAGTTTGTGGTAGCCAAATGCATTGTAGATGAAAATAATGGGTAATAACTCAAATCCAGAAGGGGCAGCAGATTCAGTCTGAATTAATTCTAAAGCTTTGTCAAAGAGAGCAATTCATTTTTGGCAGCTTGAAAGCTTAGAAAGCTGGTAGCGAAAGGGCTGCCAGAAATGTGTTTCTTGGAAGGAGACTTTCTCCTGAGGATACCCTTTAGAAATTGATCTAACCTGGGTTACCCACAGGTGCTGCTTGTGCTCTGGTTTAGGAAGCACAGGGATGGTGAAGTTTCCTTTTTGCCCAATGTCCTCCATGATTCCCACCCTCTATTTAACCTCTTTAGGTTCAGTTTCCCAAGTTCTAAATGGAAATAAAACTCATGGTGCAAATCTTTCTGAGCCTATCTGGCATGATACCTTACTGCATGAACCATATACATCCCATCTATAAAGTAGATTGATCTGTAAAAAAATCTGTCATAGTTGAACTAAACCCTTGTTTTCTCTTAAAAATCAAAACACTAACATCATATTAAAAGTCAGTGGAATTACAATGGCATAGAAAAATATAACTGACCATTTTTTAAGTTCTGCATAAAATTGGAAAATGCTTCCCCTGGTACTGTTAAACTGCAAGAAGTCTCATCTGCTTGGCTTAGTTAGCATGGGGGAGTTTTTACAGTGTTTTCTTCCTGTTATCCTTGTCGAAGGAAGCACAGCTGCTGAGAAAGACATACCCCAAAAAAGGCCAGGAAACTCAACCTCACAGAGCTGCAAGTGAAGAAGAGCTGGGACTTGGGCAGGGAGAGCAGGTGAGTGTCCCACGAGTGTCACGGGAAGAGAGATAGTGGCTGCAGGCAAAACAGGAAGACATGGATTTTTGGATGTTTCTGGGACTTCAGCTGTGGTGAGGGTCTCCTGAAAATCCTCCAGCAAGCTTCTTTGGCAGCCAAGAGGGGAAGGGGTGAGGGTGTGTCAGCAGAAACCAGGAGAAGATGGTACAGAAAATGCAGTTCAAACAGAAGAACAAAAGACAGAGGGGTTTAGGAAAAATGTCGAGGTTTTGAGTCACCCTTTCTTTCACTGTATCATGCCCCTGTGCAAGATCAGCTCACGAGCAAAGCACCTGTGCAGGTCTGTGCACTACAGTTAAGTTGTGGCAATCTGAAAATGCCCCACTGCGAGACATGTGAGCTCATCCATGTTCCCTCAGCACAAAGGATGAAACCTCTTCCTTAAAAAAAAAGAGTATTGTCTTAAAAATTGTTGCTTAGGGTACATACAAATGACTGTAACCTCCTGCTCTTTCTCAGCAAGGCCAGGCAATACTAAACACCCATTTTCTCTTTTTTCTCCCCATTCATGATCACTGTAAGGGAAGGAAGTGCTGGCTTTGTCAAAGCAGTGGGAAGATTTTGCATGGCTGCATATGTCTTCAAGCTCAGGCCTTCAGCTGAAAAACCTATAAATTTGTAAATGAAAAGGTTGATTTCTCCTTGTTCATACAATAGAGTTCTGTTTTCCCCAAATACAATGCTAATTAATGGTTTTCACTTTGTTCCCACTGTGACAAGCAATCCCTTCCCAAAGCCTGAAGCCCTGTTGGTGCCTCCATCATCTTGAGATGCAGGTGAGTTCCTTTTCCCAGACTCTCAGCATCACCAAAGACAGATGTTTGTGGTTTTTTTGTTTGCTTTAGTCTCTGTGAAGATTTGATTTTCTCAGCCTGAGGCAGCCTTCAAGAGTTAAGACAGTAAATTAACTCCTCTGCTTTATGGTTTGTAGCCATCCTGCCTGGCTGCCAAATTGCTCTGCATGGCCACATATTTCCTCTGAGTCTGATGGAGATGCAGAGGGGTGCCCCCACACACACAGCCCTGGTACATCAGCTGGTGACAGATTCTCCTGGTTTTGTTTCCAAGAAATTGTGCCCAGAGTCCTGAGTCCTGTTGGCCTCCATCCATGGTGAAAATTGTGCTCTGGGTCTCGTGTGGCCACTGGCAGCAGAAAGCATTGATTGCCTCCCTCTTTGGGCAGCTGAGTGTTGAAGGCTGCATGATGTGAGCTCCCAAGGTGGACAGTGAAAGCAGTGAGCAGGGAAAAGCCCGATTTCCACTCCAAGTGCAGCCTCTCCACCTTTTACCCAGATGACTTTTCTGTCTTATCAAGACCAAGCATGAAGGTAAATGTCTTCAGTGTCAGGAGTGTTCTCAATATGTCTCACCTTTAGTAAAAGCATCCTTCTGCCTGCATGCTGAAGAGCTCATTATCCTTACAGCACCCCCATATCACCTTGAGGAATAAAGGTGTGTACAAATATCACAGCTAGCTGACAAGCTGAAGACAATTATTGCTTGCTCCTTATGACCCTTGGTCACACATTCTCTGCTGCCCTTCTGCCTTTTTTCCTGCTTCAGTCTCACCAGATCCCCAATACTGTGTTTTGCAGTGTAAAAATTACAAAGAGCAGCTCAGTTCATGATAAACACAGAGCACATGTAGCTTTCATGTCACTGCAAACTGCAGCACTCCCTCAGCACAGGGCATCTGCCCCAGCACTCCATGCTTTTGCACAGGATACTCTTGCCAAATTCCCTAGTAATGAGATAAAACAAGCAGGATCCCCTTTGTTTGTAGCAGGACAAACGCTGAGCTATGCTACAGGTGCCTTCCCAGGCCTTTACTTTGTTTTATTTATGGCAATGTGTTGGAAGGGATCTCTGGGGTGGCCAAAACATCACAGGAGACTTTGCAGCTGACTCTAGCAGCAGGCAGAGCTATTCCATGTGCACAGGGTGAGGGTGTGTGACAATACTGGGCTGTTGGGATAAAACACGATTGAAAGAAGATAGAAACAACAGCCTGACTTCATTCTACAGCTCTGTAAGTGTCTGTGTCACTCATCTATTTTTTTTTTTTTTTCCTACAAGAAATGCCACTGGTTTTCTGCTTTGTCTTTTCTGAATACACCCTTCCCATGTATGCATGCATTTTGTCTATTAAGAGCCACAGATTTGCAGGCAGTGAGGCCATTCCTTTCCACAGTGACATCAGCCAGCGGAGGATGTGATTTATTTTAGCACGATGCAACTCCTTGTAATCAGAGTAATGCTGCTGCAGTGGCCAGAGGCTCCCTCCACAATGCAGAACATTTTGACGCAGTGCAAAGACTCCTCCTTGCGATAACAAAAGAGACATTGAGAGATGTGCTCGCCAGACCTGCACCACTGATCTTCACACAGGTCCTGAAGCAGCATCCCAGGCCTGGGTGCAGAGTTTGGAGCTGTGCACCAAACTGCTCTGACCCCGCTGCCCCCCGTGCCCAGGGCTGTGGAGTCACGGCTCACAAGAGCCATAGTCAGCCCTCCTTGGTCTGCCTCCACCTGGGTACTGCTGCTCCAGGAACAACAGATCAAGAGCTCTCTGGAGAAGGGCAATGCCTTTTCAATGTCTCTGCAAAGCATCCCACTCTCCTCTGGACACTGCACAAAGCCGCTCTGCCGTTTCCAAGGTGATGCCTGGAGGTGAAGCCTGTTATGTATTCTCTTGCAGGTAACAGCAGCTGTAGCTGAGAGATGCCCTTGGATGGGCCCATTGTTTGAAAGGAGGAAAAAGACAGAAAGATCTATTAGTAACCAATTTTTAAAGACTGGTAAGAAAAAAAAATGAAAATAAGGACATTTATTTTATGTTTTCTAATGCAGTTCAAGTTCTTGCACCTAGGAATGAGCATTGTATCTATGTTGTAAACAAGAAAATCAATCATTTGATCCTAGTTTAGTTTTGTCCTGTAAGATAATGGTTACAAATGGTTTTTATGCTTAGTATTAAGTCTTGAGTTGCCTGAGGAGGACTGACTTTATAAATCAAAATGTAGATGTTCCTTCATGAGGTCTGCTTAGAGAATGGGCTGGCTGTGGGTACAGCACTTCATCCCTTACTGCCTTGGGACCTCCTGAAACCTTGGGGGACACTTTGTAAACTTTAAAACATCCTTCTGGAATTTCCTCTCAGAATTTTGCCACAATCCAAAAATTACATTATTTTAAGCCTGATTTACATTCCCTGCAGTCTTTCTACTGATCTCCTTCAGCTCAAAATTTCACAATACCCTGTGGTTTTGCAAGCAGTAGCTGAATAGACACATTTCAGTCGGTATGCTAAGAAAACAAAAAGCAGACTCCAGAAGATGCTTGTTTCCTTTCTCGTTTTCCTTCTGGTAGCTCCATGTGGGAACCATAAGTGTATACCATACACACTTGGGTAAACTGGGCATTTCTTCAAAATGTGAAAGTCTGTTCCTGCAGGATAGCGTTGCTGTCCAGCAAGGCCAGACCAACATCTCATCCAGGCTGCTGTCTGCCACTGAGAAATCAATGCTAGACATTTGAAGGGATAATTGATAAAGCCAATGCAACAGCTTGGAAAAAAAACAGAGACCACTGCTTCTTCCAGCAGGATCCATCTTTATTACACACAATCCAGTATTTATATTTCTGCTATGGGAAAGTTTAAAGGAAGTCTTGGGAACCCACAGAGGGAAAGACAAAACAGCCACAGCCACACCACCAAGCACTGTTAGAGCAGATGTTTCTGCCCTTGGTGGCCATTCACTCAAACATGCTGCCTCCCAGTGTTCTGCAAGGCAAAGGAAAAACATTCACACATGGTGTTTATGGCTGCAGCCATCTCTCTGGCATGCACCTTTCCCAAGAGAACAGAGAGTCTTTATCAAAGTTAAGAGTAACAAGTTGCTGTTCTAGACAGGACTCCCATTAAGGCTGGGATGGCTGCCTCAGGCTGCTGCTTCTACAGCTAGTCCCAGGCCTGGAAACACAAAAATCACCCCATGGTGTGATTTTTGGGGCTGTCTTGTGCAGGGTCAGGAATTGGTCTTGGTGATCCTTGTGGGTCCCTTCCAACTCAGGATATTCTATGAAATGAAGGCAGGGAGATGGTGAGCAGTAAATACATCATGGGCACTTGAATTGCTGTTGTCAGCACATTGAAACGCGCTGGTGGTCGGAACAATGCAAGGCCTGCCCCAGGCTGACCAAGAAACTCCCCAAGTCCAGAAAACTGGGAAAGGGGAGGATGAACAGAGATGAAGAGAGCCTGGTCATATCCCCTCCTCCCTCCAATCCTCACCAGGAGCATAATACAATTGTGGTCATGCAAGCAAGCACTGAGCTGGAAGTCCTTTCAGCCACAGCCTCTGATGCAATGGAGACCTGTGGAGGCTGGACCAGTGTCTGTGATTGTTCAGGAAGCAAGAGGGTAAGTAAATCATCCATCACAGAAGCACTTTTTTGCATGTTAAAATGTGATAGACTACAAATTTATTGGTGTCTGTGTGAGATGGGTGGTTTATTCCCCTCCTCAGCCACGATCCCACGGGAGCACCACCATTCCCACAGCAGGATTTGCTTTGCAGAGAGAAGACCAGGGGGACTCTCCTGCTTTGTAGGCAAGATGCAAGGCATGACCTCTATTGCAAGAGAGACATCCTGGGGCAGTTTAGCAGTTCAGGATTAACTCTGTTTGCACTGCTTAGCCTGGCACAGAGGGCTTGACTGCCCCTCTTGAACTCAGGGCTGTCCCCACCCTGGCTGTCCCAACAGAAGGATGGCAGCCATGCAAGAGCTGCTGGCAGCTGTGGAACGGTGCCTGAGCATCAGCATGGGATGCTGCAAATCCTCTGCCTCCACATCCAGCAGCACAGCACTGCATTAGGTCATGTTTTTGTTATTTTTACCCAGAGGAATTGAGCTAGGGTGTGGTAGGGAAATAGAGAAAGTTTATTTTCCATGGAAAATGATGAAACCCACATGGAAAGTCAAAAGCACGCTGGCACCTATGCTGTGCAAATCCTTGGCATACAGCAGCTCTGCTTTCCATCTGTGTAAGAATGTGCATATCTATTTACTGTGCTGAGTTCCAGGCAGCACTGATACATTCAGAGGGCACAATAGACATCTCAATTAGGCTACAAGCATCAGTTCAGTGCATTTTGTGTATATAGTTACTGGTAGATTATAGACTTAATAGATATTTCTTCTAACTGGCACAGGGAGCACCAAAGAGCTCAGAAGCTGTTTCAAAATAAATCTCCGCTAACACTTACATCTGCTCATGAAAGTTATGATCCTTTAATCTGTCTCTGATGTACTGAACTTCTTCCATGTGCTCGTTGTTGCTGATTTACAGTTCTTGCAGGTGCATTCAGGGCTCACAAAAAAGTCCAACAAAGCAGATGAGGGTGAAGGGAAAGAGGCTGCTGCAAGCACGGGCTGCATCCCCTGCCTGGAATCACTTCCTGTGCTCAGCCTGGGTACATCACACAGTGCCATGGGCTGTGCCCATGCAGCAGCTCTGGGGATGAGAAGATGCCCTGCCCTGTTCCTGGGGGCTGTTGCCAGTCTCCCTTGGGCACTGGCTGCCCACGCAGGAGTGGGGTGCACCTGTTCCCCTGGGGAGCCTGAGACCTCAAACCCTGCGCTCACTTTTGGGCCCAGCCACTACGAGAAAAGGCACCGAGGGGTGGAAGTGTGAGCAGAGGAGGGCAAGGAGGTTGGAGAAGGGTCTGGAGCACCAGCCCTGTGAGGAGCAGCTGCTGGCACTGGGGCTGCCCAGCCCATCCCTTGATGTCCATGTCAGGCCAGTGAAGGGAGCTGACACCTCCTCTGTGGCCATCTCCAGGCTGCAGCTGTGCACAGGCACAGACCGTCACTGCTGCAGGGAGCTGCGGCAGCATCACTGACATATTCCCTGTGAGAATACAGACACTGTACTTTTCATCTTTAAGGGTTTGAAACATCAGGATAACCTCAGAGGGGGCTTGGGAACCCTGAGGAGGGCATGAGAGAGGTGGAAGTATTTCCCTGTGTGGTGGAGGGAAGCTTGAAGTAGATGCAAACCTGCAGCACCTTGCTGTGGACGTGACTTGGGCTGACAAAATGCAATTACTGGATCTGGCATTTCTCCAGGACTCCAGGATTAATGTTCTGATTCACATGAAACCTATTACCTCCCCATAAATACTCAACAACATTTTAAAGAGTTAATTTATTTTCCTCTCCTCTTCTCTTCTTCTGCAATTTGCATTATCTGTTGCTAAATATATGATGGCATGCTTTACTCCAATTCACCACTTCAAAGACCTCCCCGTAGCAATTTCATAAGTAAATCACTACTTGATCTTATAACTCAAGTACATAGTGTCAACCACAGGAATTTTATTTCAGTCCAAATCACCATGCTTTTGAAAGTTAATATCCATTATTTTCCTCTAGTAGTTTCATTTGCTCTACAGCAGAAGGAAAAAAAAATATTTCTGTCTAGCTGAAGCCATTAGGTGGAGATCTGTTTAATGGGGACATCCCAATGCTGCCTGTTAATCTCTCCTCTGGAGTTGAGGTCATTTGAAAAATATGAGTGTTTACTTTGTTCACCTCTCTAATCTGAGCCATAATTTCTTTTTCCTCACAGACCCTGGAGCACACAGAGATGATCATTGTTTAAGCACATCAGGCACCTTTCCTCCAGGGCAAAAATATGATGTAAATTTATTATTCAGGGATCCTCAGTTTCTTGCTGGCCTACAGGTGACCGATGTGGTGGCGTGCACAATAGCACCAGTGACCACCTTCTGTGTCAGGCAAATCAATATCATCTTCCCACCTTTTCACCCTTTTACAGCACCAGCTGGCCTCGTACCAACCAAATGTGCTAGCAATTGTCGAGTTTCCTGGAAAAAATAGCTTTGGAGGTGGTCCTCAGTTCTGAAAAGGGTCTGGTCTTTGCCTCTTCAAGTAGCAGTGCCAATATTTTATGCTGTTGGCAGACTCTTGTCCTTTCTCCAGCCAGAAAATGGGGAAAATGGCTCGTCTGGCCCCTGCCCCTGGACTGCTCCTCGCTGAAGTGCATCTGGCAAAGTCACAGTGAGCTCCCAAGTGGCCAAGGCACGGCGAGGGAGCAGCCCCGGAGGCAGGCGCTGCCTCACCAGTCACCACCTAGAAGGGTGCTCAGCTGCTTGACAGAAATTAACTGTGACAACAAAATTAATGTCAATTAAAATCAGCATGAATTGAAACAAATCGGAGCTAGGAGGGGAGGGATTCCTCTCTTGGCTCAGCACAGGAGCTCACAAAGGTCCATGTACTTTAGTGTGGGGAGGTCAGCAAGAGCTGCATGTCATGTATCAGTGTCCTGCACTGATTTATGATCACAATCATAAATAAAAGTGATTTTCAAGAAAATACTTAGCTCTTGAAGAAAAATATTTTCTGGTTTTGACGATTCTTTGTAATTCTTGGTTTCTAGGCTGCCCAGAAAACCCTGACAGGGGCCTTATTTACTTTTCATTGAAATATGTTCAAGATTTTTTTCTTCAGCAAGAGGCAGGAAGATCTTTTCCTCGTTGGTGAGTGGGGTGTCCAAACAAGAGGGGCAGCATTAAGAGCACGAGTGGCCAACACTGTGCTACGAGATTGCCTACCCCAAATGTCCCTTCAGGGCTTGCTCAAGGCTGCATTTGTTCCAATCTGCTGAAGATGAGGAGAGGCAAGTTTTGCCTCGATCCACAGCTGCAGAAAGGAATCAGGTTCTAAACATACCCAAAAGAAAGATTAAAACACAAACAGGGTTAAATGTTGGTATTCCAAGTGGTAATTCAACTTTATTTTTTCATAAAAGAGGAGGGAAAGAGAGAAAATAGTAAGGTGGGAAAATGCCACGAGGAGCACAGGAAGGGGGTTCCCAGCACCATGGGCCAGCATCGGCCCCCAGAGCTGCAGGGAAGATCTGTGCTGGGTGTGATGCCAGAGCAGCAGGTGAGGCAGGGCAGCAGCAGCACGGACAGCAAAGACTCCAACACTTTGTAGGTTTTGCAGCAGCCTCTGTGTCAGCTTGGGCACTTGTTTATGGAGGGGTTTGAGAGTGGAAACCTCACGTTCCCCTCACAGCAACAGCACGTCAGTGGAGAAGTGCCTTGCTCCCTCCAAGTTCATTGACTGTTCATTGGTATCCAGGCAAAGTTCACCTGATATATCCAAGTGTTCCTTGTTTGTTTACCTGAAGTATCAACTACAAGGCCTTTTAATGACCTCACACAGCCTAATTTCCTAAAATTAAGTGGTTCAAATCTTTAACTTTCAAACCTCAATCTTCAAAGAGGCAATGGAGAAACACTGCTTGCTTTTTACTAGTTCACTACAGCCCTTCTCCCTTTCCAGCATTGGACATTTCCAAGGGTTGGGAAGCTCCTGACAGGTCCCAGCAGGCTCCATTGCTAAATCCAAATTGCCCTTCTGTGAGCTGTGTGTTTTTCTGTCCATCTGTCCACCCATGTGTTGGTCAGAGGTTTCTCCTCTTGTCTCACGTGTTAAACCTAAAAAGGGAAGATATTGGTGAGATGCCTGGCTCACAGCTTAGTGGTGAAGGGGAGAACCCCAACTACACATTTTAATGTTTGCTTTAATAATCTTTAATAATCACTTCCCTCTTACTGGGCCTGTCACTGCAATAAATTTCAATATACTAAACATTTGAGTTAAATCCTCTCTAATAGTTCCCTTGTTAGACTGAATAAAAGTCAGATTTCTTCACTATGTCCCACCAAGATCCCTAATCATCTCCATTGTTTTCCTCTTGGCTTCTTTAGTATTAACAGTATGCAGTTTAAACAGGAACTGCCAGCTTCCTCATCAACTTTAATAACAAGTGTTTAATAATTGCAGGTGTAATTATTCACAGCACTGACAAAATTTGCTATTCACCACTAATTTCTTCAAATTACTAAATGCATAAAGCAAAAATAGACTAGTTAGAAAGACATTAATTTTTAATCATTTTCATTATCGTTGTTTAATGAACAAAATCTGCAACTCAGCGTTCCAACAATGTTTCAACAAAATATAAAAAGAAAGCCAGCAGGATTCTGGGTTGCATCAACAAGGGCATCACCAACAAAGATAAATATGTCATTATCCCACTTGTCAGACCACACCTGGAATACAATGTTCAGTTTTGGTCCCCACTACACAAAAATTATATGGACAGGCTGGAGAGGGTCCAGAGAAGGGTCAGGAAGGGATCAGAGAATCGGGAAGCCAGCCATAACAGAAAAGGCTGGGAGAACTGGGTTTGTACAGCCTTGGGAAAAGAAGGCTTAGGGGAGATATTATTACCACTTCCCAGCATTTAAAGGGTGGCTACAAAGAAGATGAAGACTCCCTTTTTACAAAGAGTCATGTGGAAAAGAGGGGTGGTAACAGGTACAAGTTACCCCTGGTGAGATTGGACAAAAGAGGAAAATTTTTTTCACACATAGAACAGTCAGTCATGGGGATAAACTCCCCAGACATGTGGGGGACTGCCCAACACTTGACATTTTTAAGATTCAGAGGGACAGGGTGCTAGGCCATCTTGTCTAGACAATACTTTTGCCAAGAAAGGTTGGACCAGGGTTCCTTCCAAGCTGGCACTATACCATAAGAAGAATAAAGATAATGGTGACTTATGTGCACACATGCTTTGGACTTGGCTAGGAACACTTAGGCCAGGGCGTGTGCCCAGACCAAGGATGTGCAGTACCAGCCAACGTTGTATGTGCTCACCTTGGTTTTATCCTATTTGTAAATTTTGATTAATCCCACAACCAGAAATCAGGGAGACATGGCACAAAGCCCTACACAAAGGACTGGCATAAACCCAGATCTCCCGTGCGCTGTCACTTCCCCCTGTGCATCCCAGAGGACATTTCCCACATGTTCCCACCTGGCACAAAACCCTTTCCCAGAAGAAATCTGGTGGGGGGGGGGCAGGGGGGGCAGCTTCCCATGTCACTCCAGGCATGTCAGTGCTGGGTGGTCTCTCCCATGGGATCTTGGCTGCAGCACGAGGTAGGAGCAACATTACTGAGCTTGGTGATATGAGCTCCCACCTGTCCAGGAACCAGCCAAAGCTGCACTGCCAAACACCAGGTGTGTCCCAGCAACAGCCTCAAACTCTTCCTGTGTGTTGGACCTAACCTAAATCAGACACAAAGTGTTTTCTATCCTAGTGAGCTGCCCTGTGTCCTGGTCTGGCTTGCCATAATCCTGTCTGGGCATCACTATGGCAGGGAATGAGGGATGAGGACACAAGCCCAGGACCACAAGGTATTTCCCAGCCTACAAACACAAGACCTTACGCAAGGGATGTTTCAGATATTAAGGATGCAGCCTTGTGGATATTTGCAATTTCAGATGTGGAAGCCCAGAGGGATGACTGAGGAGGTTACACTTGGTCTCACTCTTGTCCAGGATATCCAAACATTGCAAGTCTGTCTATAAAATCAGTGTGTAGGATAGATAAAATACATAAACATTTGTTTTCAAAACAAAAAAAAAAGCTTTTTACAGGCATCCTAACAGATACAAAACAATACTAAAACAAATAAAATCCTATAAAAGATCTAGGTAGAAATGTTGAGGTGTAACAAGAGTATATGCAGCTTTCCTGCCTGTTTTTTATAGCAAACTCTTTCTACTTCCCTTGCATTTCCAGGGAGATGCTATGCACACAACACAATTATTTCATTAATTTCTTTAGATGAGTAGGTACTGCCCTGCTGTGGCTCAGTGAAACCCCATTGCTGTCAGAGGGAGTGGTAGGTTCACAGCAGATCCAAGGGCAGCAGCCTTTTCTCTTGGCATCCCTGAGCACAGGGCAAACAACAGCCCTGCTTCCTCAGGGAAGGAGGGTCCAAAATGAAGGCTCTGCCTGAGTTCATGCCTGGGACCCTGGTGGCATTTATTAAATCCCCAGCCTCCAACACTGCTTGAGTTGCTCGTCTCTGCTTCCCTCCAAAACAGCTTTGAGGGATAATTTGCAGCTCCCGCAGATGGCTGTAAAAGTTTATGCAGCTGGCTGATTTTTGCTATTAATATAAAATTAATAATAAAACAATCAATTTTAGGGTCCAAGAACCTCCATCTGGAAGTCTCCTTTCTTTCTGAATGATGCTGACAGTGGCTGAGCAGCACTTTGTTCCATCCAATGCTCTCTGCCTTCAGATATGAGAGGTGGGAGAAGACAAAAAAAAAGGAACGCCGATGGCAAGTCTAACAAACCATCTCTACAGACAGAGAGCCCTCGGAATGCCCAAAGCACTTCAAATAGTTTTTAGGCAGAAGTGTCAGAAAATCAGTCTTTTGTGAGCATTTCTTCTAATTAGCTCTTTGCAATTCATGAGGCCTCGCGTTGAGCAGACAGCTCCTTCCCAGTGGAGTCCTGGCTGCTCCTGCAGCCCCGCGCTCAATTTGCTCAGCTAAGGGGAGTTAATGCTTCAATATGCAGCAGGCATTTTCTTAAATGTTGAAAGACTTAAACAAATTGTAGCCATCCTATAATTTGGCAGGTCAGAAAAGAAGCTTTTAAAGAGCCTTGTAAAACGAATGACTTAAACCTTCACCCCAGGCTATTTTTAAAATGCATTTGTCTGCACTCCAGCAAGAAAGAAGGCACAAATATATGCATGATCCATGTCTAAAATTTTTATTTCTGAATTAGTTAGAAATACACTTCAATCTTTGTGGTAACTGATAAATTATTTGGGGAAATGGTGTTGTAATACTGATCATGGAAATAGCCAGTCTCATACCCTTCCTCTGCTGAGCAAGGCTTGAAATTAGATTTGTGGAGGAATTTTTGGCAAAGGAAAGAAGCCATGGCACACCACCTCCTTGCAACAGAGTTTTAATGACTAATTTTCGTGTTCCTTTGCACTGCAATATTTGTGCTTTTAATCACAATAATCATGAATTGCCCACTTGTGATGATGCTGCAAATCAAGAGATGCAAAAAGAGCTATGCAGAAGTTTACATGAAGAAAATAATGCTGATCTATCTATCCCACCCATAAGGCACTAAGTGGGATGAACTACTGCTAGAGAAAGCAGACTCTTCTCTTTTCCCAGGAAGCAAAAAGAATCCCTTACTATGTATGTATACATTTGGTGTACTGCCTGTAAAAAAAGTTCCCACACAAAGAATTAGAATGTGTTTAAAATTGACATCTGCAAGTGCTCATATAGACACACCTCTATGACCATTAATCCCTTGACCTCTATAACCTCTGCATTAAATCAATATCATGATCTGTTGTTTTTCTGTGTAAGACTTTTAATGGTAATATCTTCTTCATGAAATATGAGAAACAGGATTAGAAAAAAGCAGTTCTCCATTCCCATTTCTAATGTATCTGCTTTTAACTGCTTACCTAAAACCTCAAGGTAACATCTACTATGGAAAATAAAAATATACAATCTACAATCTGTGCTGCATCCTAACCCAGGCAAGTGGAGGTTTGAGCTCGGCAACCAGAATGCAGCCATGGCCCTGCTAACCTGTTTCACCTGCCATACACCAACACTTACCCTTGGCAATTCCCCTTTGCCAAGAGTCTGCTCACACACAAAAAAAGCTGCAAACACCTCTGTACACTTTCCTCTGTAGTTCCAATTTCTAGTGTGTGATGTTCCTGCACTGATCCCCAATCCATAGCCATGGTCTCCACTCCAGCCCACAGGATAATCCACCCAATCTCAGCCTTCACTTCAGACACTGCAGCACTGCAAACATTACCCAGATTACATGTCCAGCCCAGCCACTATACCATGGTTCATTCCCAACTCCTTAGACCAGGGCTGGTATGCCCTGGACCTGGCTTTCTATCTGGTTCATGTTTCATATCCACCCCTTCCACTTTCCAAAACGGTGATACAGAATCAAACCCCAAGTGAGAACAGCTTTCTGTAGTTGCTGCATGCTTCATCCATCCAAAGTGCCAAATCTGGCTGCAAATCAGAGAGCAGATCCAATATTCCACCAGAAGCAGATCAAGGGCTTAACTGAAGCAGCAAGGACTCCCCATAACAACAGTCTTCCTGTCCACACAACCCTCTTTAAAACATCTGACAGCTGTTGAACAGCAGGTTACGTTATTGCATGATGGAGGTTGTCACTTTAATCCCGACTTGTAAAAGAATCCACTATTACCAAATGTGGTGTAATAAGGCAAAGACAGTACAGCAGAAAGCAAAAACATTATAAGCTTATTTTAGGATAAAAACAAAAGTGCAATGAAATAGCAAATTACTCATCAGCATTTCAAAAGGCAGCTACTCCATATGTGTACAATATAAAGAGTAAAAAAGAACAAATTACAATAAAAACAACTAAGAGGGATAAGCCAAGACCTTTAGGAAACAGCATCTCTCTAGTTTCTTTGGAGGAAAAAAATATCAACTGAGCTTTATTGTGACTTTGTAACTACCCTGCATCCAGTTCTCTCCTCAGCATTTCTCTCACCCTATCTCCAGTGGCTGCTTCACATCCCGCAGGCAATGGGACCTGCAGGGAAGCAGCCCAACACCTTCCCACCCTCTCCCCTGCTCTGTCTGGCACTGGCCACCAGGCTCCCCCTGCCCACAGGCCCACCTCTGCATCGCCCTGTGGGAACTCAAAATGTCTCTCAGACATTTTTAGAGGTTCCAGGCCTTGGTCAGAAGCATTCTAGACCCTGGCAGACAGCTGAAAAACAACTGTGATTTTGAGTTTGAGCCATGGAATGAATTACCAACTTTGGAGGTGGAACAAGCAATCACAAAAGGTTAGATAGTATAGTATAAGTAGTTACGAAGTAGAGGGGAAATTTTTTTAGTATTGTACAGGGGGGTTTTAGCACATGTACAGGGGGGTTTTCACTTTGTACATGAGGGTCAGAAGTTCTAAGATGGAGGAAAGTGGGCTGATCCCATCCTTCTTCCTTCTTCTTCCTTACCTCCATGTTCTTGGTGATGTTGGCACTCACAGATTGGTTTAGAGTAGAAAAACACTTGGCAACGTAGGTAGTAGATATTGGAGAATAATTGTAAACATGTTATACGTAATATATCTTATAAAAGATAGCAGCAACCCTGGGCGGAGAAAGAGACGAAGAAGACAGCAGATAGAGAGGATGTCAGGGTGTGTGTGTGCCTCTACCCAGGCCACTGATCAAATAGCTGCAGTCCAAGAACATAATCTGTTAGATAACTAGCAATAAACTGCCTTGAGACCAAACAGCTAAGCCTGCGGAGTTTTTCTTTGGAAGCACGGGTTGGAAGAAGAATTTCACCACCACATGTAGCCCCAAAACAAGGCTGGGGTTCCCACATCGCCCCACTGCCCTTGCCCCAAGCAGGACTTCACCTCCTGTCTCTACACCCCCCTGCCCTAGGCAGTGCTGCTTCTTTGCCCCACACAACCCACACTGGCCCCAGAATCTGAAAGGCTTTGGCCTTCAGGATTATTTCCCCCCAAATCAATGACTCCAGTACAATAAAAAAAAACACTTGTGATTGATCAATCCAATTATTTTATTTTCACCCGTTAAGAGAACCCTCTGCCTACCAGCAGAGTTCAACATAGAGGGGCAAACAGACTTGAATACAATTAAATACAGGAAAAATTGAACTATATACAACAAGACAGACATCTACTTTATATAAAGATCTTTTCATTTTCTATGAGTTCTTGCCAATGTGAAATATTGCTGGAACTTAAATATATCAGACTTATTTTTTCCCCTTAAAGAAAAAGCATGGAATGAATTTCTATTTTTTTCCCTATGTACTGAGACATAATATTCTCTTTGAGATGCACAAAATTTGTGGCACTTCACAGGGTACACAAAGCTAAAAACTCTTTGTTATAGTTTATGATATCTAAATTTCAATTAGATCTGTTAATTGAGACACTAACTCTAAAGTGTTATTTACATGGAGGAAGTTGTGCAAAATCATTTAGGCCATGGCTAGCAGACTGTGAAAGATGCATGGTTAAGTGACTCACCCTCATCCTCAGCAGTAATCCCTTAAATCCTCTTCTGACTGTTCCTTTCACACAGCAGCCAACCCAGGAATCAGCCATAATATTTTTTTCTTTGTTAAGCTACTGGGACAAAGTAGCTTCTGTGACTCCTGTGGGTCTCTACAGTTTTAATGTTGGGCTGCTTCTCCTCATGTAATTAATGCTTTAAGCATCAAATCTCTGCTTTTGGGACACAACTGCAGCCATCACTGTCACCACAGTATCCTGAGACAGCTGTAGTCCTTGCTTGTAGTTTGTCTTACCCATGGGAGCACAGAGGAACCATCTGTGTGTAGCTCTGTAGGAGTCACCCTATTGCCACAATAAAGAAACTTCATATTCCTGTTAATAGCACTGAACCAAAGCCAGCCCAAACCAGGGTGGGGAAGGTACTGCATTTCTTCAGGCAGCCTTTGTATAACAAAACTCCCTATTACTATATCTAGAAACATAATAATTAAAAAAAAAAAAAGTCAACTTTGGGTTGCAAGGCAGCTCGAAACAGCTAATTTAGAAGAGCTTCTTTAATTAAAGGCTCCCTACAGATAAGGTCAGGTTAACAAAGACACTTGTGATACCAACACTAACTAAATACACCCTTCAGTTGTGCTGCACCAGGGCACAGAATGGTTCTTATAATGGTTTCTATAAGCAACCAACTGCAGAGAGGTGGACAAGTTTAATTCTGGAGTTTTTCATAGATGCACCTACCACAGCTGTGGATCATAAAAACCACTGATTTCAATCATCTTGTCTACATCAACCTGTTTCTATCAGCTCACCCTGGATTCCAGATCAGCTTGGACATTTTAGCTCTAAGTTTAAAATAGACATTTAGAACTCAGTCCTGAGCAAAAAGCGATTGGATAAGAGTGCATAAACTGGTGTACTCCTGCCTTCTCAGCTAGAGGATTTGTCTTTCCTAGGAGATATATCTGACTTCTTTTTTAAACTGCATAAAAAAACCTGGACAACCCTCAAGGGAAAGGGAGATTAAACTCTTCTCTAACTGGCTGTCAACATTGTTACTAAGCAGTTTTTAAAGCCTGCACTCCATAATGGCAGTACAGTTATTTAATTTTCAACCCTATTCACCAGGCTACATCCAGTCGGGTATCAGTGTAACAACAAGCAAAGAACAACAGCAAAGAGAACACACTGAACTTAAAGCACTACACTGAGATCAGCTGATAGAGAAAGAAGATCTGTAGGTAGTTTGGTATTCAGCATACAGATGAATTTGCTTCTTGTTCTTCACTAGGAAGCCTACAGAAGACTGTATTATCGACAGTTATTAGGAGAGAGTGTTACAGCACAAGTAAACTCAAGAGACCATCTCATGTGGGAAAATAAACTCAGCGTTGGGATTAAAATACAGGAATTCTTCACAGTTGAAACAATCAAGGAATTATTTTCACATTGTGCATGCTGCAATGTGTCTGTGTACTTGGGATCTCATGGAGTTCATAAAAACATCTGCATGTTCAAATCTTCTGCTCAAAACACTTGACTGCTGATTAACAGCAGCTTACTTTATTGCATAACCTTTGTTGTCAATTTAAGACTGATTTATGAAAAAACCACCCTTCAGTACAGTACTCACTCTACTTGGGCAAAGATGATATGCAAGAAAGCAAGAGTCATGAGCTTTTTACAGAATGAAAAAAGGCATAATGAAATTGTGAACTGCTAATCTGCCTTCTGAAAGGAAACTATTCCATATCTGTATGTGAAGGCAGGAATAATTAATAAGAGTAAAAAACCCAAAATATTCACACTCCCTCATTTCAGCATCAAAAAAAGTAGAAGGAAATGGATTAACTGCTTCCTTCGTAGTCTAGGTTGCTGATCTAGTTTAGACACAGTCATAGATGTAGCATGATAACCAGAAACGTAACAAGAAGCAACATGGACCATAAAAAAGCTGTCTACATACGTTCAAGTTGGTCTCCAAAAAAACCAGTTTTATTTGGATTTGTGCACAACCTGCTGCTCTTTAAATCTTCAGAGCACTGAAAATAAAACATTTCCCCCAGAATCCAGTTGAGTCTGTCCTGAGAAATAAAGTATACTCATATATAAATGGGATGATACTGTCTGTGAGTGAGTTTCTTCCTGCAGGTTGGGCAAGAGTTGGCATTCCTAAGGGAGTCACGGAGGCACTGACTGCAGAAGACATGGCCACATTTTGTTGACACAATCAGTCGTCCACTTTGCACAATCTAGAAGAAAAGAAACCACAACAGGCATTAGAAGTAAAGAATTCAACTTTGCTGGTCTACTGCCATCACACAAAGAGGACTTAGAATAGTAAGGAACCTGAAGATCTTCCAGTGCCATCCTGCCAAGGGTTCCTCCCTCTACTCCCACCACTAAGAAGTGACTTAGACTGATAAGTTATTATGAGCTTCAAGCCAGCTCTCTGTAACATCCCACATCAGCCAAATGAGTTGTACGCTCCCCCTCTGGCCCCTTCTCCCTCACACAGCATATAAAGGATGACAGCATGTGGATCCTTACCTCTGAGTAGACATCCATGCAAATTGGACAGCTAACAGTACCCGACGGCCTTGTGGTACAGTAAACAGAAGAAGAAAAAACATGCAGCCATTAATTTCACTGCACATCAAGGGTTACCCACACACAAAATGTCATGTCACCATCTGAGTGCACCATGATGCATTTCTTCTCAAGATTCCTGTGTACCTTTAACTCCTCAGTTTGTGGCATGTAATAACAAGATTGTGTCTCTCTGTCCTAAAGGAAAGATTTTTCCCTAGGGGGATGATGCACTCAGTCACCATGGTCTAGCACAAGAACTCACAGCAGTCTCTTGTTCTGTTCAGCACTAATCTCCAACAGCTCATCAATGACAGCTCTGTAAAAAAAGCACTGAGTTGTGCCTTGGAAACGAGTCATTCTAGAAAGGGAAGAGGCTGTCAGAAGTTCCAAAATCCCCTGCTCTAAATTAGCAACAGCCCAGTAACATAGGCATTCCAAGAACTCCTCCTTATAAAATGTAGGTCAGGAGCACACTAACACAAGGAAATACTCAACCCTAAATTTCCCGTTCCAAGGCAGAAAGACCAACTCAGTGTCTGTTACTGGGCTGTGGTTACACACGAGCCTCTGCTGCCTTCAGCCTCCACGACAGCAGTACTGCACGCACACTTAGCAACAGACACAGCTCGGCTGCCTAGGGAACGTGTCCCAGCCCAAGGGCTGAATAGTATCAGCTAGCAGAAACAAAAGAGCTTCCTGAAACTTTTCTTTACAAACTCATCTCTAGTTTAAACCTTCAGAACTCTTTACCTAAATGCTTGGCTTTCTTGTGTCACTGCCCATGCTGAACCACAGTTTGTAATTTATTAATTAAACAGGCACAGAAAGCATGAGATGGCCTTTAACCCATTATCTTAAATTCAAGGAGGGAGCACTACATCTACCCCTAGTTTCATCTACAGAATTTAACTCCACTAATTCTCCCATTTTTACTCCTCAAATTCTTGAGGCACCAGCTATAATACTTCAGTAACAAATTCCAATTGATGATCATCTTAGAAGGATTAAGAGTCCAACACTACAGATGGCTCTGGCAATCCCCACCATCAGGAAGGACTCTTTTGTCAATGTTAAATGTTGCAGCACTGAGTTCTTTCAGCCTTACCTACACAGACCAGGAAGGTGCAATCTTTAAAAAAAGGAGACTGAAGGAATGAACTATTACTTTTTATATTATCCAATTAGTGGTATTTGTACCCTGAAGTACTTAACAACCAATATTTAAACATTTACAACTTCACTGGCAAAGCACATTATGGATTAGAGTAACAGGAATTTTTGGTGGCATATTTATGACCTGGCACCAAAAAGCTACATATACAAGTTGTCTCCTACACTGCCTTTCAGTAATCCAAAAGGTTCAAAGCACATCAGCTTCATTTAACCCTGTATGTCCCCTGTTCCTCACAAAAAAAAAAATCCAAAAAACCCCAAAAAAAAACTTTAGAAGAAGTTTATACCACAATTCTTATATCCTTCTGATGCCTTAGACAGGCTACCTAGAAGACAGGCTAGAGAAAGTTGAAAGAATAAAGTGGGTATTTATTAAAAGGCCTTCAAAGGATATACCTTGGGCAGTACAAAGCCTCACAGAGGCCACACCCAAGATGGACAACAGTCACAAGTTTCTCAGCTGGATGTAAGTTTGGTCTGTTTGCATATCAGAGGTTAATTGTCCAATTATAGTTTCAGGTAATAAAGTCACATTTCCCCAGTTTCCCCCACCATTCATTTTTGTTTACATTTTCCAGGGCCCGAGGCAAATGGGGCAACCTTGGTTCCCAGGCCCAGAAGGATTTAGTCTAACCAAAAAATGGGAAGAAAGTATTCTAACTAGCATTCTATATAGCCTTCAAAGTTATACACTAAAATGCAGTACAAAAAATACAAAAGCTAATAACTTGAAGGCATCACTTCAACTTGCTGAGTCACGTAGACACTGGATTTTATTTCCTCAGCCTAACACACTGAAGCATGATTTACTTTCTCTGCAGTATGGGGTCTTTACTGACTCAAACAGCAAGATTCCCATCCCAGATGCAAACGTATCAGTGCTCCATGACATCCATGGGACAGAACAAAAACTGACCATAGGAGCATGACCTCCAGCATCACCTTGCAAATATACCTTGGGGAAGCACAGTGGTTCCTTTGAGAAAGGCAGCAACTGGCACAGTATGTAAAAAAGCAGGGAAAGCATGGTTTTACTGGAATTTGCCAGTCTGATGCCTGCCAGTCTTGTGATACAAACCTCATGGACACTAGCATAAGTATTTTATATCTAATGCAACTACTGGAGCTTTGTAGGAAAATGAAATACAACAGAGGAGCTCTGGCCTGTGACTAATTTCCACTTCCTTGCCATACCCCACACTCATCTTTAAGGCCGTATACAAAGCTGTAGATTTGTTTTGGGCTGGTTTTTCATCCTAAAGTGAAAATGGTATCATTTGACTATCATGCCACGTAGGATGCTATACACTCATTAAAGGAGGAAACTGAGTAAGTGAAGGCTTCAAAGGAAGTCAGGTGATAACAAATACAACTCAGTCCTGTCTGTCTCAAAAGAAGCACAACTCCATGTTTGGTACCTCACGAGGCATACGTACTTGGAACTTGCAGTTTCCTCTTCCAGTGGTCCCAGTTCTCGAGATGCTTTATCAGCCACATACACATCATTATCTCTTGTTTCATCTTCATCATCACTACTCAGTACACAGCTGTCTGCCTGTCGTTGGCTTCTTAGTCTCAGATTTCTCCTTTGTCGTTGGTTCTCTGTAAATTAATTTTGTTAAATTTGCTATACTATTATCTATCTCTGGAACTATCCTTGAAATGCAAGATTAGATCATATTCAGCTGGGTTAAAAGCAGTCTTAAACAAGCTAAATAAATATTAAGGCTGAATATGTTTAGACACTGAATATTCTGCTACATACTGACACAAATAATTTGATCTATTCACCCTACAAACAGCTAAAATTTAATCTCGAAGATCCTCAGTGTCACACTGAGGAATTCCATGTAATTACACTACCTGTGAATTAATCTCCACTATAAAGGGAAGACAATTCTCCCAATCCTTACTGACAGAAACTGCTACAATCCTATGTTGAGGAACTGCAACAATTGCTATGATCTGGAAGAGAGAGGACTGAACACAAGTTTATCTCTGCAACTCCGGTATCCATGTAGAAATAAGCTACTAAACAATAAAATTACACAAAAAGGCACAAAATTAAAACCACTTCCTGCCCAAGTGTTCAGCTACAACTTTTACTGTAAGCATTTTTCACTTACTCTTGCTTCATTCAGAGTACAGAACAGATTACGCTTTAGATAAGCAGCTGACAACATAATAATGCATCTCCAATAATGTAATTAGAACTATGTCTTAAAGATGTAATAGATTAACTTCTTTAGACCTGTATTTTAACATCTAAAGTAGAAAAAAAAGTTAATATTTCTCACTGCAAAATTTGAGGCATGGTAGTGATTTGTGCTCATAGTATGAATTAGTCTTTCTTTAGTTCCTTTACTGCAATACAAGTTAAACCAAACATCTGACTCTTTTTTTCATTCGCAACCAATATTCTAGTGCTAATTAAAATTATTGTCAACTTGGGGCTTAAAGAAATTTTGTCTTTAGAAATTAAGATAAAGTATTTAGAGCAGCTTTTGATGTATTTTATTTCAGATACTTTCTACAAGCTCTGATACTAACTAAAAAACAGAGACTGGATTAATTCTCTAAGGCACTGGCCAATGCTTTAACAATGTCCTTGGTCTTTCGCAGTTTCAATAAATGCTGCTCAAATTCATTGGAAAAGGCAAACAAAAAATAATAATTATTACATTTAGGAGAATTCCATTATCAATTTTATTGAAATGTCAACTCACCTTCAACAATCTTGCATCAATACACATGGGAAGGGAGAGAAAAGAAAATACAATTAGACTTTGTTGCGCACCCCTGGTCCTACATACAAAGATGAGCTAGGCACAGAAGTTCCAACAAAACAAGTTAAGAATGATAGGCTATTACTCTTACTTTGATTAGGACTATTAAAAGTAGTATATTAAATGATTCACTGTAAACAACTACGTGGATGCTGATGGTTCTGCTCCCACTGCTCCAACTTTTCAAACCACCTGAACCCACTCCTCCCTGCTCCCCCATTTCAGTTCCATGGTTTAGGGTTTCAGGTGATTCTTTCTCCTCAGTACTGATGTCTGTAAACACTTCATATTACAGCAGCTGCTGAAGAGAAGAAACCCAATCCCCAACCTGCTCTTGGTGGAACTGGAGCAGGGTAAGTGCAAATTCTGTTGTTAAGTTTGAGGCCCTTCCTTTGCAAAGGCTCAGGAATAACTCCAGCAAGAAATACTCCCTATGCTATTCCTGTTGCTTGTTTCTGCTTGGCACAGCAGCAGTGGGATCCCAAAACTGAGGGAATAAACAACACTGTCAGCTGGATCAAAGACTATTCTAGCTTTCAAAAGAGCAGAAAAATATAAGGTTTTTAAAAGACTTCTGGGAGTATTAACCTGAACTTATCTTACCAACTCTTTTTTTTACTTGGCTTTTTCTTTAAATCATTGGCCTATAGGGGTATTAGAAAAAATTCTTCACCAAGAGTTGTCAAGCACTGCAAGGGACTGCCCAGGGCAGCCCAGTGGCATTGGCCTGAAATTACCCCTGGAACTATTTCCAAGACACACAGTTGTGGTGCTTATGGACATAGCTTGGTTGTGGACTTTGGTGGTGCTGGGTGAAAGGCTGGACTTGATCTTAGAGGTCCTTTCCAACCCAACAATTCTGATTCTATCTTTGCTATATCTGGAAAAAATTCAACTATCAACTGCATCTCTAAGTAATGTTACATTATTTATGACTGATCTATATAAACTCCATGTTCCAGAGCAAAATGTTATTTTATACTACCCTATCACTAACTGCAAGTACACCTCCAGAGCAACTTCTTTGTTATCTGTAACACAGGCCCTTCAGGCCCTGACAAGCCAAATACGAACTTAAAACTTACCCTTAAAGTCAGATTCTATCAGGCAACACATGAGAAAATTAATCTGACTACAGTATTTAGTCAAGTGTGCTATTCACTACTTACCACAATGGAATCATTATGAGTTAGATCAACGACTACAGGATCAGAAGATTCGCATGTGAGATCTACTACTTCTTCACCAGCTGAAAATCAAAGTTAGAATCGAGGTCAGTGATTGCAGAGGAGGAAAACTGCCTGCCACTGTATAACAGCCTAGGATTCAACCATCTCCTGTCCATTTTGTCTTCAGGAATGAGTCCAACAGCTTACTCAAGCTTTGCCCTCAGCAATCCACAGAGAGCTTTACCAGCCCTCAGCAAGCTGAAATGCAAAAGAGCAGCTAAGCTCCTCACACAGTTCTGTTGGATGACAACAGCAACAGACAACTCATCTGATGGGAGAATGCTTATCACACAGAAATATAACATGAATCATATAGGATATAATAGTACTGTGCTGTGCATATTCCCTTGAGGGATTCGGCACAATTAATGATAAAAAGTTTTCCTTATCTTCTTCATAACTGGGAGTTTTGAAATTTTGTTTGCCATTCTGTGTAGCGGCAGCTGCTGTAACTCCCATCTCATCTGAATAGACATGCAGATGTTTGAGCAACTCTTGAGGACTTTCTGTGTAACCCATTTATCACTAGTGACAAATGCACTGTAGCTCAGTAACAAACCAAACCAGTTTTCAGTAGGCTTGTTGTTTAGCCATGCCATAGTGTGTGCCACTAGGCACTTCCTAAAATCATGTTTCCCTTCTTCTCCAGTAAACAGCCTAGAAACTGGCAAAAACACATGTTCAGCTGGACCCAAACCCTCCAGAAGCACTTTCTGTTCTTATCACTTCAAAAGAAAGCTTACCACTTTCTTCAAGTTCTATTGGCTCTGCTTCTGAAGCCATTTCAGCAGTAGAAGCCATGAGCCTGCTTCTTTTTCGAGCTTGCCTAGAATTAACTGTTCCTCCACGGCGCTTCCGTTGAGTCTAAGAGAGAACAAAGACTTAGCATTTTCTGTGCAAGCAATATTAACATAGCCCTCAATTTTGCAACACCAATAAAAGCACACAAGGGTACAGAAAACACTCCTGGAATGGCTGTAATAGTCATCAAAAGGTGGTATGGGTTATTCTTACCGGAATCGATTCCAGCGAGGAAAAAACATCAGCCCAGATCCAGATCTCTTACCAGCTGCCTCACCAAGAAAAAGCCTATCATGATGGTTTGCAAATGAGAAACTAGTTCACAGTTTATCAGGTTTTGCTGACATTGTGAGCATTTCTGTACTACTGCTAGCACCTAGAGTGATTAAAAATCTTTACTGAACTTACATGAAAATTCAGTCTACTTATGTCCTGTGTTTTAGCTACAAACTCTTAAAACAGTTTGCAGAAATACAATGGAAAACATCTTTCAAGAATCAGGTTTGCAGTGAGTAGCAAAATACTTACTGTGCTCATAATGTTTCTTGATCTCAAACCACTGAAAATGAGGTACAAACACCACAAAAGTAATGGCAAGGAAGCTACAGCTATAATTTCCTTAGATTCCTTTAGGTAGCTCCCTAATAAAAACTCCAGGTTTCTGAAGATGAGAGGATGATGTTCTTCCAAACCTGTCAAAGAGAAGAGAGAAGGTTACCCGTCTGCAATGCTTGTATCTCCAATACCCCTGCTCTAAGATTCCCATTCCTGGGCCACCAGTTTCTGCCCAAAGCCAGAGGGGAGAGAAGTCCCCAAGTTCAGTATGTGAGCCTCAGACACCTGCAACTGGGCCTGAAGCCTCAGTCATTCTCACCTGTGAACTAAACACCTGGAAAAGTGAGTTTGACAGCAAACTAGAATATAAAACATCCCAATGACATTGAACTGAAAAACAACTGAATGATACTCAAGGCAATGTCTGTGGGCAGGAATCAGTGGGAATTTTGTCATCAACAGCCATCTTCAGAGAACCTGAACTCCAGATGAGTGGCTTTCTTCTGCAACCCATCTCCAGATTCCAACAGCTGGGAGCCAAACAGCTTGAGAGGAATTTAAAGCAAGTGAAGCAGAAATTTCAGTTTCAAAATACGTGCTGACATGCAGGAGAATATGAGCACCCTGTAGCTGCCCTGTTACCTGCACATGTGCACGCCCAGCTAACTGCCGAGGAGGAGAGGTGACAAGCATAAAAGCAGCTCTAACTGACAGGGTACTCAAGGTCCCATCTCGGAGCCTGCCTGTGCTACAGTTCCCACCTGTCCAACGCACAGAGCAGAGCTGGGGCTGGGCAAGGGCACAGTGGAAGGACCGGGAAAAGAGCAACTGTGTGTCTTGAGGTGGCTGCACACTCTGGTATCCCCTGTCGTCTGCTCTGTGCTCACATAGGAGACCTGTAGCTTCCAGTTAGACCTGAAAGGGGCGGGGGAAGTAGTGGAGTTATTTTGGTGCCTGTGTTCAAAAACACAGAGATAAGAGTCTGGATTTCTCCCAGCTTTCGGTTTTCTTTCTCCAGAGAGAGAGAGTTTTTCCTTGTGTTTTTAGCTAGTTTCTTGTTCCTTAGCTGAGGCAGTAAGCTTTTTCCTGGGACTGTGGCTTCTTCTTGTGGAAATGTTCAGCTTTTCTCTGGTGCAGAACATTAGAACATTGCCCGGGGACCCCCTGCTGCCGAGCCACACCTACAGAAAGGACTCTGAATCTATCATTTCTTCAGAGCAGCAAGAGGTTTTATTATTTAACATTATTCACTCCTTTTTTCATGCCTGTGACCAATCTGATAGTGAAAAAAAACCCCAACCTGTTTATTTAACATTCTCCACGAGCATTCCTTTTGAACCTGTGGGGGACAGGTTGCTAAATCCAGCCTTTTATTAGGGGTGACACCCTTTCAGGACGTTTCCTCCTAAATTTGTCCAAAACCAGGACACTATTTTAAACAAGAACTGCTAACTGTCTTCAGAGCTGACTGATTTTTGCCACAAAGACCAGCATAGACTCTGTAGTCTACTCCCAGATGGGGAAACATATGAACACACAATGGGATGGAACAGCACTGGTAGTCAATGCTAGCCTTCAATTAAAGGAAACCTGACTGATCTTTTTCCGCTTCAACTTACTCCATTTCTTAAATCACTTTAAGAGACCTGTTAACACTGAACTGTGACATTATTAAAACAAAACATGCTTGATAAAAATGCTTGCACTCAATTTGGTACTTATTATGAAGCCCAAAGATATATTTATGTAGTTTCAAGTAACACAATATACCACTCATCATTTTAAAACCAGTACAAAAGCCAAAATGAAAGTCAATATGCCTTTTTTTTCCCCCTCAGTTGAACTACATATGCCAATCTTAATGCTTAGTGAGTCCATGGGCACAACAGATCTCATTTTCAGAACTATTATGTGTAACACCCACTCCCAAGATATTTTTAGAAATCTAAATTGACATGCTGAAATTTCTGGTAGATAAGAAATAGCCTTATGTTGTCACCTGGGATGTTGAAGGACTCAGGCTACCAGAGAAGGTAGAGTGACTTCAGTCTCTTGCTTCCTCAATGCAGGATTCACCTGTGCAATCATTTCCTTAACATTTTGTGTCCAGGTAATGAGAATTCTCTTTTTAACACTTCATCCCACTGTTCTTAAGGCCTAGATTTCATTTCACTTGCTAAGAAAGAAAGCTCTGTGAGCTTTATCAACATTCTTGGGAACATCCTATTTTACTCACTTTACTGAGTTTCTGGGATAGGAGCCAAGAACTTTTAAAACCGGACCATGACAAATGCTGCAATCGTACAAAAACCCAACCAAAGAAAAAACAGAAGAACGGTGAGACATTTTCTAGTGCTTTACAAGTTCCTAGTTCCATATGACTATTATTTATGGATTTGGAGTTTTCAGGAGACCGGGGAAGAGAGAGGGGAAGGAGGATGATGAGGCATGAGGGATGGAGTCAAGGGAGAGAACCATCCCTAAACCTTACATATCTGCTCTTTCAAAATAATTGCTTCAAGACAAGTTACCATCTTCGTTGACCAGCTACAAATGAAATGAAAAATTACTTAGGTAAACCACTTTTGGGCACACAGCAAGAGGATGAACAAGAGTGAGCAACACACAAGGTATACTAAGAAGTTAGGCCATTAGATTATTTGTAAGTCATCAAGAAAGCCAAGACACGTTTTCCTCGATTGTCGTCAAATATTGAATTGGAAAAAATATCTGGACATTAAAAAGCTGGGAAAGGTTAGTCAGTGCACACACCTGAGAAATATAAAGAAATGAACTTTATATAAGCTTATTTTAAATTACAAGTTGTCAGAACTGTTTTTAAATAGAATCTTTCAGCACAACAACATTGACATATCTGCAGTGCTGAAAGACAGCAAAAAAATAAGCCTATTGTATTCATAAGGCAGCACGGGTTTGAATGTAAAATACCCAGAAAGTTTCACAACTTGTGCTTTTCAGACTTAATACTGAATACAACCCAGTGCAATGGTATATTTAGAAAGGGTTAAAAACCTTGCAGGGAACACTTCTGATGGCTTCAAACAAAAACTTGCACAGATTCTCCTTGGCTGTGAGTGGCTTAAATGCCTAAGAAGAGCATAACAGAAGAAAAAAATTAAGCCAACCAACCAACCAAGCTGAATTTTAAAGTTATGGTGAAAACAGAAATAACACACAATATAAGACATATTAAGACCTTCCTATCCACTTTAAATACTCAGATGCTTCTTTATCCAGACACAAAAGAACAGATTATTTACAGGATTACTGTAATGTTTGTGAACATAGGATTACTGTGAAATGTCTCAGAGGATCTCATATCAACCCTCATTGCAGTGGAGGACAGAACCACCTTTTGATACAAGTGACAGAGCACACCTTTGCTATTTAAATGGTTTAGTTTTCAGAATCTTAGAACACTGACAACTGGGTTTCTTTATAATTAATGCAGAGAGTACATAAAAGGCACAAATGTTCCTTCAGGCTCAATGCCTCTTCAGAAGTTGCTTCTGAAGAACTGAGAACAGACAGTCACAGGGAAGCTCATCACTGTAAAACTACCACAAATCATCACCAGTAGGTTCATCAATATCAACATGGCTCATCTCAGGAGAGTCCTGTTTACTAAGAAAATCAGACTGCTGGAATTTATTAGGACTATGGAAAGAGTCTTACGATCCAGTAACATTTTTGCTTTTTAAGAGCAAACCTTTTCTGTGGGCATATAGATATCCACATGCTATTGGCTTACTTGGGAAACCTCACTGAACATCAACTGCCCAAATATTTTGAAAACAAAGCAGAATTCATTTTCTTAAATACACCATAGATCATGTTTAGTAATTTACAGGAATAGTGTATACACATTGCACATTAAGAGATACACTCATCTGGAAGGATTCCTTAAAAAATTTCAAAACTGCAGGACCACTTAATAACATAGTTTGTTAAACAGGACTAGACAGTTAATGGGCTATATATATATATATACATATATATATATATAGCATATAACACTCTTCTTCCAGCAGTCACTATGAAACCACCCAGCACCAAGACTCCCAGGAGTTGTTAATATAAGGAATTACTGCAGCAACCTCTCCTCTTCAACACAAAGACATCCAGTAACCTCACTCACAGCTTTGGCTGCAGTTATCTGTGAGATTCTAGCAAAATACATGCAGACATCAATTTGAAATTCTAAAGTTATGACTTTTGAAGAAGTAAAAAGACTCTTCTTTGTGTAAAAACTTAGCAAGCCAAAAAATACTTTTAACTTTTACAGACTTTCTACTGCTTCACTGCAGGACAGTACAGAACCAGAAAAGGCCACTCCCCTTCCTGTCCTATGCAGAGTTCTGCACATGCAGTTATTGTTCCTAAACAGTGCTGATCTCAGAACAAGTAACATTTCAAAGACTATAAGTACCAACTTTTCTCTGTACTTGACAAAAAAGGTCAAGCTATTTAAATTAACAATGTTTATACTAGGAGTGATAACTGCTGTTATTCATCATTTAAGTCTCTTTTTTTTTTCCCTCTACAAAAAAAATCAACATTTTCACTCAGTATAAGCTGAGCTAATTAAACATGTTGGAATTACCACTCAAAACCAATTCATTCTCTAGAATACTGAAAACTTTTCTTGCACCACTCTCAAAATGAAATCTTGGTCTCCCACGTGAATGGAGGCAAATTGTCTGAAGCAAGAGATAGACATTTCCCCTGTCTCACTAACACAAATAAAACTTAAGTTCGTATTTATCCTAAACATGACAAATACACTAAAGTAGCTACTTAAAGAAATCAATAATGCCAGTCCAAACATTGGGAATGTGCAAGGCACAGCTGACAAGACAATTATATGTTGAATTTGTCAAAATGGGATATCTGAATGATGCCTTAAGTTTTAGTTTTATATTTTCAGATCCCGTACTGGATTAGTGTTTAACTCTGAACTTTTATATAGACTGTTAGTAAGCTCTCATCACAGTTTGGTCTGACAAAACAATCCTTCCAGGCCTGAAAACCAAGGTTACCATCACAGCCTCATACCTGAAAAGTATAAACAAATGTAAATTGGGGGTAAGTAAACCGGGGGAATGTCACTTCATTACCCGAAGCTGTAATTGGACAATTAACCCCTGATATGCAAGGAGACCAAACAAGTATCTGCCTGAAAAACTCGTGACTGTAGTCCATCTTGCTTGTAGCCTCTGCGAGGCTCTTGCACTGCCCAAGGTGTATCTGTTAAGAGCCTTTAATAAATTCCCACTTTATTCTCTAATTCTGTCTAGCCTCTGTTCTAGGCAGCCAGTCCAAGACATCACCATGCCTTTAAGACTTTGCTTCTCATTTCTACTCCAGATGTCTTTTTGTACCCCCAACAACAGGAAGCACTGTATCAAAGATGCATCTGCATAACAACATTTTTGTCCTCAGAAGATGCACATACCAGGCACAAAGTGCTAGTCTTTTTTTTTTTTTTTTTTTTTTACCGCGGAGAACACTAATTTTTCACCCTTCTAAACCTTCCTATCCTGTATTTCCAGTACTTTTAAAGACGCTCTCATTTTCTCAAACTGCTGTGAAAAAAGAAACTGAGTCTCTGTTACCCAAATTAGGTAAAACGTTCCCATACTAAGAGACCTTGTGAGAGGCACCATAAAAAGAGTAAAGATGAGAAATAACCAGCTTATAAACAGAAACACACCAGTCTGCCTGTTCTAAGCAGGCAGTTACACCTACAGACAAATATGACATGTTCATAAATAACATAAAAAACCCAAAAAGGTTCCAAAAACAACCAAGAAATCCCCCAAACCCACCCACAGAACAAAACAACACACTGAACCTTTTCATCGGCCGTATGTCTTATTCCAGACAGAGCAAAGAAAAATGGATACTGGCCAGAAGTAAAGCTCAGTGCTCCTACTTGCACAAGTTTCTCCGAGAGACGCCACAACTCACTTTCAATAATCTCAAAAACAGAATAAAGCAAAAAAAAAGAAAAAAAAATAGTAGAGTCTTTCCACATCCTGTAATAAAGTGCAGGTGCGGGCTGAGGCAGGCGAGGAACATTCCCCCCCCCCTCCTACTGTCACACAAAATGGGAGGGCAGAGCGACAACTTCATGCAGCTACATCCACCGAGCCCCGGCCGCTCCTCCGGAGAACAGACCCGTCCTGCGGGGCAGGAGCGGCGACAGCCCGGCCGTGCCCGCCCCTCGGCTACGGCCGCCCGCGCCCCGGGCCGGGCAGGGAGGAGCGGCCCCGGAGCGCCCGGCCGGGCCGAGCAGGGCGGCCCCGCCACGCGGCTCTCGGCAGCGGCTGCGGGGGAGCCGCTCGGACCGGGCCGCACCCGGGGAAGGGGCTCGGGCACCGTCCTCAGGCCGGAGCGGGGGCGGCGCCGGCCCAGCCCCGCGCACCGGCAGGAACGGCCGCATCTCCTCCGCTCCCCCCACTGCGGCCGGGAACGGCTGCTTCCCCTTCCGCTTCCCCTTCCTCTCCCTCACCTGCCGCCCCGGACCGTCGGGCAAGCGGGAGGGACGGACCCGGCAGCGCCGCTCCCCCCACCCGGCCGAGCCCCCGGCCCGCCGCGCTCACCTCAGAGCCGGCCGGCAGCGGCCCACGGCAGCGCCCGCCCCCGCACGCTTACCATTGGCTGAGCTGCGGCCTCGCGCCCGCCGAGTGGCCGACGCGCACGTCAATCAAATAGCGGTTAGACGGGCGGCCCCACCTCCTCTGCTGCCGCGGGGCGTGCTGGGAGCTGTAGTTCCGCGCGGGCGTGGGGCCTAAGCGGGGCTGTAGAGGCCCGCTGAGTTTTCTCGCCACCCCTCGGGAAAGGTCTCCTGGTCCTCGGGTTAGTTCGGGCCTGACAGACCCCGAAAGGGGCGGCCGGAGCCAGATCGTGCTTTTGCTGTGTTCTCTGGAGCTGTTGTACCTGGAGGTGGAGTGTGCGTGAGCTTTGGGGTGGGGTTCCCTAACCCCCTCCCCCCCCCCCGCCTTCCCCTTCCCCCTCCCCGTCTTCTGGAAACGTTTCGCAGAATGTCAGATTCGTGGAGTCAATTAGGTCGGGAAAGATCTTCGAGATCATCAACGCCAACTGATGACTGAACACCACCATGTCAACCAGAGTGTTATAAACTGCTCGTGCAGAAGGAACACTTAATAGAGCTGTGTGGTGGTTACTGCACCTTGTAACAATCCAATTCCTTCAGAAACATTGTGCAGCTTTTATACCGAGGGCGAAAACCAACACCATACGTGGCAGACCACCAGGGGTTCCTAAAGACCCTCAAGAGGCTCCTCTGAGGCTCACTGGGCAAACCCAGGCAACTTCATATCTAACGCTTCTCTGATTAATACGCACACCACAATATAAGGAAGATATTAAACTAATAGAGGGCATCCAAAGGAGGGTGACAAATATGGTGAAGTGCCTTGAGGGGAAGCTGTGTGAGTAACAGCTGAGGGCACTTGGTCTGTGCAGCCTGGAGAAGAGGAGCCTGAGAAGACAGAGACCTCAGTGCAGCTACAACTTCCTCATGAGGGGAAGAGGAGGGACAGACACTGATCTCTGCTCTCTGGTGAGTGACAGGACCCAAGGAATGGCCTGAAGCTGTGTCAGAGGAGGTTTAGGTTGAATATTAGAAAAAGGCTTTTCACCCAGGGGATGGCTGGCCGGTGGAACAGGTTTCCCAGGGAAGTGGTCATGGCACCAGCCTGACAGAGCTCAAGGGGTGTTTGGACAATGCTCTCAGGACAATCACATGATGTGATTCTTGGGGATGGTGCTGTGCAGGGCCAGGAAGTGGGCTCAATGATCCTTGTGGGCCCCTTCCAATTCAGCATATTCTGTGATCTCTGGCTAATAAACACATATATCATCTTCAGCCAGGCATGCACATTAGGCCAAATTATCCCCTGTGCATCTGGTGTTGTACTAAAGTAATGCTTGCTTCTTAACACTGTATTGGTGTTAAGGAGTTTTAGTCTTGATTTTTGCTGACAAGATCATGGCCATGTCCAGTATTTCCTTAAACACCCCCAGGGATAGTCACTCCACTACCTCCCTGGACAGTCCATTCCAATATCAAATCACCCTTTCTGTGAAGAAATTATTTTTCTCAGTGTGCTTTCAACAGACTGAGCAAAATTCATCAGAGCCTTTAGTGTGGGAGATAAGTTACCTCTTACCCATGGAATAATTACTCCAGATCCAATGTCTAACTTGTAAACACTTGCAGAGGTGTTTCAAGATCCTTACCTCACTATCAAAAAGGGTTTTCTCCAACAGTTTTACCTTAGCACAATAAGCAGCTGACCTTCTCTTATTTATTGCCCTGTGCCTGACAATTTGGCTGTTCATAGATGAACAAGTCACTAGCTTCCCCTAGTGACTTGTCTTCCCTTCTCCTCCTCTGGGAGAGGAGTACTGTAAATTTGCACTAGGTATTTTTTTCCCTGCCATCCCAACATAACCATCTCTGTGTCTTTAATTTCACTGAAATAATAAAACACCTATATTCTCTAGGGCACTTTGGATTACCTGACATGGCAGTCACTGAGCGTGTGGAAGAGGGAGCCAAATGCCACCAGCAGTGACCATGTCACCTGAGTGGGGAGTGCCTGTCACATGGCAAAACCCCTTGGTCTTCCTCAGGTAATCTGGAGTTTGTTACACCTCCTTACACTGTAGTGGCATGTGAAGGCTTCTGTGGTCTGGCTGTGCTGAAATGAGAGATCCCTGAATGTGCAGCTTCCAGCACTACAAATGTTTCCTTACGAGTCTGTCACTACGATCAGACAGGTGCAACCTCTGATTTTGTTCCTCTGTTTTGATGGACGATTTCAGAGTCAGCCTTCTTCACTCAGGCTCTTCTTCTTGGCTGTGAATGGTGTTACAAATGTGTAAATGAATGAATCATGAATTATTCATCCACCTGTGTGTGGCTGCAGCAATTGTAGAGGCGTTGCTCCCTCAGTTCTCTGTGTGTGGCTGCAGCAGGTGTGGATGGTCCCTGCCACAGGCACCAGCTGAGGCAGCAAGTTGCAGTGAGCTAAGTGCCTTCACAGCTCACCTGGCTCCAGTTCATTGCAGCTGCTTTTGTAACACAAGGCTAACAAGTCCCACCAGACCTTTGATTGCTCTGCATTGCTCACCTCAGGTTTCCATGTACCACACAGGAATACTAGGGAATGTCCTCTAGAAGCCAAGGCAGAGTGGTTCTGGATAGGATCTGCTGTGTTCAGCATCAAGTTATACACGTTTGTCAGGAGCAAGGTGGTATTTTTTATGTTATTCTGTGTATTCTGTTGCAAGGCCTGCCATCACTGAAAAATCAATAGGCTGTATTGATACAAAAATACCAATACAGGAATATATTGGTATTTTCTTCAAAACACATTGTTTTACATTCCTCAAAATCTTGATTCTGAAGGTGACTTTATGCATCAGATCCCAAAGTAACAATAGGGCTATTTGTGATTTCTGAAGGCAAAAATTCCACAGCTGGATTATTGAGATTCATCTATTCCTCAGTCCTTTCATTTGAGAGCAAAGAAAATATAGAGAAGGAAATAATTCTGAATCAGCTTGATTGCAATTCAATAAAAATTTTGAAAACTTGGTCCAAAATCACAGGGGAAGAAGCTTGCAGTGTGATGGGGATTTAAAATTTCCACAATCTCAATATCTGCTTAATGATGCTTTTGTTTTTCCTTCTTAAAATTCTTATGAAAAGGTTTGAGAACTGTTCAGCTGTGCAATATACTAGACCATGAGTGTCAGCTGTTAATTGCTGGCTTCTGGAAAATTAAGGTGTTAAGAGTCACCAGTTAGCTTTGTTGCTCTGGAATGCAGTGTAAAAGAATGCTGAACAACCACAAAGGAAGACAAACTCCCTGCCACCAAGGGTTTGTCATTTAAAGATATACAATACTTTACTAGACATGGTGTCATGGTTCCCTTTTCTATGTAGTTCTACTTCTATGATTCCTTCTTTTCACTCTCCTGTGTTCCTTAATTCTTGCTCTGGAGCATGAGCCCAACCTGCATTGCCTTTCTAGACTATTAGAGCATTTACTTGGAGTGAAAAATAAAGCACATTTTATCAACTTGTGGGTTGTGGAAGTGATCTTCACAGCTAGATGGCAATAAAAGAATTCCATTAGACCTCCTTCAATAAAAAGTGAGAAATGCAATGTTGTGAGAGCATTAGAAGCAGCTGCCTGACTCTAATGTCAGCGACAGTCTCCTTCAATTTAAATATTTGCAATAGCCATAATTAAACACTTAGTAACTGGCATTGAGTTAAAATAGAAATACATTACATAGACTTACTGCTGGGCGAATTTTAATTTTGATTTATATCCTCCTTGGCTTTGTGCCTGGATAAGTTTTTTGATTTAAAGGCTGTTTTACACAGTATAGAAATTGTCAGAGGGCAAATTGTCTTCTAGGTGAGTAACAGAATTTTTACTTCTTCTGGAAGCAGCTCCCTAAAGAGATCAATGTTATGTTCTCCTTTTACTGTTTAAAGACTGAAGAAATTTACATCTGCAAATAGAGAGATGGCCTGCCTGGGTCACTGAATCTAGACTGACTTCAGGAGGCTTTCACATCATCTAAACCTTCTGAACAGTTTTTCCCTCATCCTCTAAAACAGTGTTGAAATTGGCAATCCTTGTACATAGTTACAGTCATGTAAGAAGGCATTTTAGGAACTTGGGCTGACCATGCCTTCTGAAAAGATGCATAATGTAAACAAATATTCCTTGGGGTTTGCCCTCATTTTTATTCTTTGGAAAAATGATTGTAGCAAACCATGGCATAGTATACCAAACCAGAAATACAGGCCTCAACATTCTTACACAGATATTTGCTATTATGCTGTAGGAGCTCTGATGATAATGTTTCTTAAAGCTTTTGATTCTAGCAGAAAAAATCATTATGTAATGAATCATTTTATCATTATAAAATAACATAAAAATTAAATTATATTACGCACATTTTTATTCTATTGTGCCTGTAAGACCCACATTTTTCTAATCACATTGTAAAGGTGAAATAAAGAATACAATTCAACCTTGTAGTAAATAGGTACACTGGGATATTTCCAGCAGGCCTGAATTTGTTCCAAATGTGTTTTACCTCAGATCAGAGCGCAGTACACAGGCTTTGGCTCCACTTCTTGCTGCTGCAATGAGCTCCCTTTTCTGAGCTGCCTCCCTGTCCATGAAGCCATGCTGAAGGATTCTGAACTGTCTTTCCCGACTCTCTTCCAGTTCTTTCCAATGGTTCCATTGAAAAGAATCCTGCAGGAAAGACACAGAGATGATCAGACTGCAGGTTATACAGTGATACGTTTCCTCTTTAGTGAATATACTTCTATTTGATAATGTGCTGGCTGACAACACTGTTTGCTCACATGATTGGGAAACTTGTTAGCATCAAACTTGGTGTGATGAACAGAGTGGGTTGCCTACTTTAAGATGACTTAAACACTGCTGCAACTCTCCACAAAACCATGGGAATGATAAACTGTAACATGCCTTGGGTGGGAGAGGGGTGAGCATCCCAGTGTGGTGTGATGGGACATGTGTGATGGGAAGCTGGGAAAGACAAGAGTTGGAGATGGGGTAAGATGCTGTCTTGATGGGATATCAAGTGTGTGGTGGTAGGAGTGGGAAGGCAGGTGTTGAATGGATGAGTCCTGCTCTGTGACTGCAGAACATGTGAAAAGAAGGTGAGGTCAAGGCCACGGCTGGAGAAATTGTGCCTAGGCAGGAGGCAGGGTGTTGTTATTGCCAGCCATGTATGGCACCATCTGCCTCTGCCCCCATGCCAGTGCTGGCAGTTGAGCAAAGGTCTGTGAACAGCAGGTCTATTGCAGATCTTTTCTCCTTATGTAATAACCAGACCTTGCTTGACACCATTCTGGTTTTCTGGGGGCTAATCTTCAAGAGTCCTGCTTGTTTTTTACGCTCCATTGTTTTTTCTGTAATCTTCTTCTGCAGGTTTAAAATCCGTTCATCTTTCATGGGTCTGTCACGGGACTGGGACTTTTTCTTTTCTTCATGCCTGAAAAGTCAAAAAGAAATAATGAGAAAGTAAAATATTATCATCCCCACAGAATAAGTCCATCTGAGCATATATTACCTTAATAATAATGAATTTACTCTTGCTTCTGAGAACCAGTTAGATTCAAAAGATATTTAAATTATATAACTTGCATGTGGCACTCACAATTTGCCTCTTGTTTACAGAACAGCATTACTAAACCACATCAAATAATTTTTTCCCACAGGATGCCATGATAACAATATCTGGAGTATTTCAATCATGACATGACATTCTTTAGGAAAAAAAAGACATGCAAAACTTGGGATAATACTGCAGCTCTTTGCTTGTGTGAACTATGGAGTGTGCCTTATATGATCATTAGTATTCATCTTGATTGCTGTATTCCTTAGAAAATAAAATATTTTTTTTCTGTGTAATGCCAATGCCCAGATACAGAATCAATTGAATGGTGATGTCTTAATTAAGGTTAGTTGCTCTGTGTGAGCATAAATTGATAGCAGCATATGCAGCCTAAAAGTAAGGCATACCAGAGGCATTATTGGATAGTCTTCCTTCCCCCTCATTTCTATTGCAGCCAATTTTGTGTCCCCTGGAATTTACATTTTATCTGGTTTTACATACTTTCACCCAGTTGGCCCAATTTACCCATAACTGCTCCATGTAGGTTATGACTCACTTAATATCCAACTTTCTCTTTTATTCAACATTGCCCTCAAATTTAGCTTAGTAAGGTCGAATTGTAGAGTTAATATTATGTAATGAGCAGCTGTGATTCTCTGGCTAGATTCAGAGCTAAAGGAAGTGTCAGATCTTCCAAGAAATGTACACAGTTGTATAGCCATGTTAGATCTGCTAGGAGCAGCTGGCAAAGGATAGTTTAATAAAATGTCTTTTTATATTTTTATGGTGCAACGTTACAATTGCTTTTATTGGAAACCAAATAAAAACTCCAAATGACCCAGAGCAGAGTGCACCAGGGCACTGTTCAGAGATTCTGTGCTGTCATTCTGTCAATGGCAGGACTAGTTTCACAGGCAAGTTGCCTTTTGAAAAGAAATCTTTTACAACTGAACCCTTTTCTTATATCTTGGATGATTTCAGTATAAGACACACTTCTCAAGAAGCTGGCAGATGGGAAAGAAGGAAGAAGTACCTTCTGATGCTAAACACACAAATTTGCTTTTAAAAAGTGTCTGTATCAAGGATTCAAGGATCCAAACAGTTCTTTCACCTTGGGAGAGATGGCTTTTGCCTGCCTTGTTAGTTTTATCTCTGCTTATAGGAAACTCTGTGATAACAAGTTCTCTTCAGCACAGCCATTCCATACTAGAGGTCCCCAAATCCTTAGGAACTGGATGAAGGGGAAATATGACCTGTGCCACATTCTGAAATGAGACTGTGATAGTTAACCTTGGCTTCTCTTTTCCAGTTACTTTCCTGGGACACTCCCTGAACCCCTCTGCTCCATGTGTCATGCTATCTGGTTAGGATAAGGTTTCCTTATCCACTTTAAGACTGTGATATACTCTGCTACACTGAGATTAATTTTTAACACTATATTGTAATTCTAAAAACTGTCTGCTATCACTTAACCTGATTGATGGCATGGTTTATTTCTATGTGCACTGTATGAAGGCATTGTATTCCAAAGGATATACAAGAATGTAACAAGTAAAAGTTTTATAAAATATAAGTTTTAAGTAAATACTTGATGATTAAGTCTTGTCCATGAGAATAAACAACAAAATCTTTCCTTACATGCAAATCTAGATTCTTGTAAATAAAATTAAAGGAAATATAGCAAGAGGTTTAACATCAGGAAGCAGCAGCAGATGCTTCTATATTAACATTATGAATAGTTGCTTATTTCCAGGGTAATATTATTTCCTTTTCTAAGTGTAGTCTTGTGCCAGTCATCTACACTATTCCAAAAAGCTGCCAATCCCATAGATTTTCAGATGCCACACCATATCATAACAGAAACTCCAAGAGACGAAGGAATGAAAAAACAAATTTTAAAATTCTGGTTTTCTGTCATCAGTTGAGAACTTTGAGGGCTCAGGATAGAAAAACCTCTTATGATCTCTTTCACCTCATATAATGTATTTCCTAAGGATGTAAGTTAACAGCCAGTCAGAATGGGATAGTACACAGAAAAATCCTCTCCAGATCTATAGAAAATGATGTGATGATTTATTAAAATTCTTCTCAGCTATATTTAAAAAATGGGAAATTTGAAGATTTGAACAGAGGTTTCTCCTATAATCTGTATTTGGCTCTTCATTTTAATTTTCAAACTCCAGCTTTGCATCAAAAGTATAAAGACATAGATGTATGTAAGAGCTGTAGTCAGGTCTTAACTGACTCAATATTTGTAGGAGGTTGAGTAAAAATGACCACTTGACCATTCTAGGCAACAAAATATCAAGCAGCTAGGACTGTATTTATAAGCTCACACTATAAAATGGAGTCTTGTGCAAAAACACAAATATTTTTTTAAAAGCAAAATTGCTTATATTGAAAATAACAATATTTTAAAAAAATTTCTCATAGCCTTATTGAGTGGGGCTGTCTATACTTCACAGTATCTTGCTTTTTTCTGTAATGCACCATATAATTCTAAGTTACTGCAGTTAGCAAACTGAATGTATCCAACTGTTAACAGCTCACTATTAAGGCAGTTACTATTTTGACATTTAAGAACACTACACTATTAGACTGATTACTGTTTTGTACTAATGTGAATGATTTAAGCACTCAAAATCCGACTCTCTTCCAAAACAATTAATTTATTAAGCACCTAATTTTAGGTGGGGAAATGATTGCTATTCATAACAGTGTTTTTCTCATGTGAAGTAAAAGTTTTGAAGTTGCATAATCAAAGTTCAGTCACTAAATCACAGAATGACTGAGTCTGGAAGGGATCTCTGGGGGTCATCTTGAGCACCCTGTGTGTTTAAGCAGAGCCACCTTGAGCTGTGTGAGCTGGTCTGTGTCCACATGGCTTTTGAACACCTCCAAGGATGGAGACTCAACAACCTCTCTGGAAAATCTGTGCCAATGCTTGGTCATCTTCACAGTAAAAAGTGTTTCCTCATAATCCTCTTGTCCCCTCAGTGGCCACCATTGAGAAGAGCCTGGCTTTTTTTTACAGCTTCTCATATTTCTGGTCCATCATTACTGATCAATTTCCCCCTTTGTTTCAATGATAGTGAAGGACTCATTACCTCCTCCTGCTCCTCCTGCTTTGCTTGCTCTGGCTGCCTTCACACTATTGCTCACCCTTCCCCACCTCAGGCCAAGAGAGAGGGGTTACCTTTGTCTCAGTGTGTGTGGTCAGTGCCCCTTGTCAGGGAGGGATCTGAGCACTGGCAGTGGCAGGGAGAGAAAGGATTGCTCTGCCATCTTGGCAAACACACCATCAGTTGTAATGCAGTGCTGGGAGTCCAGTGTACCATAGCATTACCAGTGTGAGATGGGGATCCAGGGAACTTTTGACTTGGTGGGAGTCTGTACATCTTCCTCACATACAAGGAAGTCAGGGAGGATTAGTGCTGCTCTCTGACAGCTTTAAACCACGTGAATGGTGAGAGCTTGCAGCCCCAGGCTTCAAGTCCAACACGACGTAACTCTCCCCCCAAAACACAGGTAATGTGGATGGAGGGAGCTTCAGACCAATTGGTTTGAACTACTGTGTCATTCTCAGGACATTAGATTGCAGCAATACATGTCCCTCACTAGAATGAAATGTTAATGTACTCAAGTACACATGCATGTAACTTGAGTACATTAACATGCATTCAAACACACACACAAATCTGTTGGTGCTTGAGTTTGAAAGCTGAGAACAGAATTGCTTGTCCACATCAAATGACAGTGCTGATTTTCAAATGGTGTGAAATTCTAGCAATTAAAGGGATGTCCAGCATATGTACCATCCTGCAAGCACTCACAAAGCTACTGCTGTGATAGATGTTACAGCTTGCAGTCTATTAAAGGACAATGTGTCTGTAATTTTTCATGTTCCATTTCCTATTTTGTTTAATATAGCTCATTATATACTTGCACAATGTGCTTCTCTTGTGTTGATGTATGACTGTGAATGTTATTGAAAGGAACCTGCTTGGTAGGGACCTGATTAAACTCGAGCTGTCACTAAAGCAGGTGTTTAGCATAGTTTAGCTGCCGTACTTTAGCTGATTAGTAGTAGCCTTCAACATAATGCAATTTAAGATGTAATACATAATTTTATATTGATGCATAAGGCTAACTTATGAGGACCATTGGTAAGATTTGCTATTCTATCCCTATAATGATGAATCAATTCTGTAAACATAAAAATTAGCTTTTTACACCTCCTGTGCAACATAGCAAGAATAGAACCCAAGCAATTAATCACTCACACTGGTTTGAGAGGTATTTCAGGATTCAAAATCCGCAAATAAGATTTAATACACAAAGTCCATAGTTTCTATAGAGAGAAATAAAAACTGCATGAAAGTGTCTAGCATTTGTAAATGCCATGGCCAGCATGCGATATTTCTGTATTAACAAAAATAACACCAGAGATTTGTATTCTGTATGAAAATGCATGAAATACACTCTCATAGAAAAACATTTTTGATATACTATGATGATGCCTTTTTATAGGAATTACTTCCAACATATACATAAATTTTATACATACATAAATTGCTTAGGGACCATGAAAGGAAAATGTCTTCTAACGTCTATAATGAAACATTATATTTCTTTATTTAGAAAGCAGATAGGGCTCCATTAATATTACTGTATAACTTACCAAGAATCTGACCAGATTGACTGATTGAGTCAGAGGCTTGAAATTTAGTGTATAATTTAATTTGGATTCTACTATCTTTGGCACGTTGGTCTGTTCTAAAAAGCATTTCAAATGACAGAACAAAAAGTGAATCAAAGTTTCTCATTCAAGCACAGCTTATTTCAGGATCAGAACAGTTTTAGTTCTGAATTAAGGCAAAGAGTCTAGTTTAAAGGAACCCAGCCCTATACAAAATTCACAGACTGCACATCTAGAAGAACAGATGATTCTTAATGCAGGTACCCGTGAAACAGGTTTTATGTAGTACACAAGTTCTTAATGCTTAGTCTCCATCTCTAGTGGAAAGCAGTGGCTTGAGTTATTCCCACAGGCTTTCACAATACTGAATGTTTAGCAATGATAGTATATTTCCAGCTCCAACTCCATTTCAGGTTCTTAAGTCTTAAAATCTTTTCTTGATGCATACCGTAGAAAAGAAGGTCACTGCTCTGTGGAGTCAATCCACTGCAGCTGCAGTTATCAATTCATTAAATACATTAAACTATCTTCTCAAGTACTAACATGGTAAAACCCCAGTCTTTGGAGACTGGTTATCAGTAACAAACCAAATTAGAGCTGAGGCGAGTGAAAACTAAAAGAATACATCAATACTGCCTTCTGTAACTGAGATGTAGAATTGGATAATAAATGATTAACATGAATTGAACTCTGAGAAGTCACCTTTGGCAATAAACATGAATCTCAGACATGTTTAAAAACATGTGTTTGTAGCCTGATAGAATATGTCTTCTGAATGTCAGCCTGAACATCAGTTTGCAAAATAAATATGGCAAGACAAGGACTTATCTCTCAAAGCCACAAAAGGGAAAAGAAAAAAGGCAATTAGAAAGAAAAAAGTGGCAAATATTTAAGATGCAGTAAAAATGGTATAAGATCAAGAGGTGTGCCATGTTGTTGTATACTTTTACACAGGCTTTCTTCCAGTTGAGCTTTATTTGTCAATAGCTTTAACTTAGATTTTAAAACCCTTGTGGAAGGGACCTGTCTTCTGCACATGTGAAGCATCTGCGATGGTTATGTATCCTTTATGACAATGATTAATAAATTTGATAGTGAATAATAAATGTTAGTCATGAATGCAGAATTTGCTCAGCCTGTAAGCAAAGAACTTCCTTTTTGATCTAATCCTATAATGTATTTAATTTATAGCTGATTATTGCTATCACAAAATCTTCTTACTAAAATATTTTTAACTTCTAGAATAAGGCCTTCCTTTTAACATTACAGAGGAAATTCAAGGAAGAAAACTACAGCTCTAGTATTGGTTTAGATGAGAATGAGAAACAACTTTAAGTGTCAAGCTAGAATGATTCTAATAACATCAAATTAGTTCTGATTAGCTGAAAAGGAACAGAAGAAAGGCAAAACTTATTTCTAAATTTATATTATTGGCTCTGAATCCTGAGGCAATACTGTCAACACTAGCCTATGGAGTGTCCTCAGCCATAAATGATGAAAAAGATTTGTTAAATCTGATGAAAATTATTTTCAAGAATTAAGAGGAAATCTTGGCCCCAGTGTAATCCTTGACAAAAGTCATACTGATTTACAGAAGGGCTGTATTTTGCTCTCTGCTTGTTCTTCTCCTCAAGAGCTGGCAAAATATTAACAAAGTTGCAATGTCTTAAATGTCACATGCTGTTTTATACTGACTTTAAAGCAGCTGCTCGTCCAAGTTCTGCTCTGAATTGGGAAATCTGGTCCAGTTTGTCTAGAATGAGTTGTTCCTTAGCTTGTTTTTCATGAATTATCTGATCTCTCTTCTCTTCCTCTGCTGCCTTCTGTGCTTCCTTGAGTAGGGCGAGGCGTTCACGTAGTTCCACTATTGACATTTCACCAAATAAACCATGGCCACCAGTCTAGAGAACAAGAAATATAGGTCTAAATAACACTGTAAATGCCAAGGGAAGAGTAAATGAGTAAAACAGAATATTTTGATTGTGTTCCAATTCACACTGAATATATTGTGATTTCTGAAATATAGGGATGATCCTAAACTAACTGGTATTTAAAAACTGGTTTTAAAATCTAGAGCATATCTTTCATAAAACATTTAAAGAAAAAGCATTGAAAAACATATAGAAGATTAATCATAAATACAATATATTTGCTCTCAAAAAAAAATTCTACTTGACTTTTAATTAGACTTTTGAATTTTTAAAATGTGTAAAACTATACTTTTTTTTTTTAATGTGTGAAGCCCGAACAGACTTTACACTAAAAATATGCACTTTTTGTATTTATCTATTTCCAAAATATGCTGTTGATCTATATGGTATCTACTGTTTTTATATGAAATTATTAGGACTAAACAATGCTTTGCACCCAGAAAATTCAGATAATAATGTTCAAGTTTAAAATATTTGAACCTGAATGTTTAATGAAGGCTTTTTAATATCCACTTTGCAATGTGAATGATAATGAGATGTTACAATCTAAGGAGAATTTCTGCACTTTAGTTTGCAAACAAAGATAGATCATTTCCAAACAGCTTTATGAAGGCTTGGAATTTTAAACTCTTGCTCTTATATATACTTTTCCTTTCCTTCAAGTCCACCATTAAACTTCAAATGACCGCAGAATTGTATTCACAGGAAGTGAAAGGGAAATGTTTTGCAACAGGGTATGTATATCTGTAGATCTCTATATCTATCTATCTATCTATCTATCTATCTATCTATCTATCTATCTATCTATCTCAGTGGTAGTGTTTGGGCATGACAAGCAGACATCAAACATGTCAAGGAAAGAGAATTTGTTCGAGGCATAGAGTGGTAGAAGCTGAATGTTTTTTGAGTGTCTGCATTTTAAAAATGCTCAGTGGAGCCAGTGAAGTAGTTCCTAAAATAAGAAAAGTTCTACACTCATTCAGTAGATACTGCTGGTATTCAAGAAATGAAAGTACCATTAAGGGAAGAACTGGTAGTTTAAAAATTAGAAGAATGAATGGGAATTTTATTTACAAATACTTAATTGCATTAAGCCTGAAGAAGCCTTTTGTAGAAAGAAAACCAGGGCAAGCTCTCACCAAGAGTGTGCCAATTCACTAGAGTGCTGCTGTAATACTCAGTATAATGGAACAGTGAAGTTGTGTTATAAAGTCACAGAACAATTTGAGTTGGAAGGGACCTTAAAGACCAGCTAATACAAATGCTCTCCCATGGCCAAGAACATCCTCCTGACCAGGTTGCTTCAAGCCCCATTCACCCCAGCCTTGAACTCTTCCAGGGATGGAGCATCCACAACTTCTCTGGGCAACCTGAGCCAGTGGTTCATCACACTCAGTGTAAAAAATGTATTTCTTATGTCCAATTTTCTTATTTTCTTCTGATTAAGTTAACAAATGAGGTAACAGAGATTTCTGGATGCTGCCTAAGTCTGGGCATTGCAGAGCCAATCACAGGCATAAGAACTGCGCATCAACAGCAAGTCCAAGAAGTTTGAGATACAGTTAATACAGTTACTACAAACTACAGACTTACACACACAAGTTATTTACACAGAATTGCAACAGCTCAGAAGGTTTTGGGTTCTCTTGACAATCTCTTTCATATACCTGAATGTTGACAGTTTTGAAAGCAAAGATTAATCTTGCTAATTACCATACACCACTGCAATATAACTAAGTATACAAGAGTCCAAATTTGTGTTGATTCAGTTCTTACCCTGACTGACAAATCTTTGAATTTGTGAAGATGCACAGAACATCTTGTAATCACTGTCCAGACTCTTTTTGTAAGATATTGGGAAACCCAGATCCTATTGGCAAAATTTGAAGAAGGTTCAAGAAGATTAAGATTTCACTTGCCATCAGAATATTCTTCTTGATAAAATTTTCACTTTATAGACTTTGTCAATGTTCCATTTCATATCTAACTTTTGTCATGCAATATGACAAAATACAACATGTGTGGAGTCACTTTGTACTTCATCCATCCAGACTGTCATGTATCTGCAGTACACAATCCATCTGAATGTGTGAAACATATACAGTACACATTTATGTAAAACTAGTAGTTTATTCTTTTGAGCTTACCTCTGTTAAATCAACAAATTTGTGTCTGATGCTAGGTGCAGACTCAAGAGCTCGTATTTGTTGAATTAGTTCGTATCTTTTCCTATTCCTCTCCTCCTTTTCTGCTAAAGCTTGCCGGAGAAGTTCTTCACTTTCTTCACAAACCTGCTGAACTGAAAGATAAGAATTAATCTCAGTTAGCTGTTTGCCTATTTTAACAAGTAGTCCATCTGGAGGAAAATTCATATGCATTCATGAATAATGATAATAATACTGATCTAAAGGCACTTGAGGGAACAGTCTGGTATTGGTGGGAGGAATCATTAAAGAAACAAATGAGTACTTCCCACCTCCACCATCTATCCTATTCAGCACATAAATGTACTATATGCATACACAGACACTGAATTACTGCTTTGTAATTTCTATTCTCATTTGTACACAGTGTTTCATTACTTAATAAAAGGATATTATAAAATAGAAAATATTCATAGTCTTCCAAGCTATGTATATCCTAGAAATGACTGAATTGCAAAGGCTGGTAGGCTCTGCTAGTCCATTTTGGAGTGACTAACACTCTTTGCCTGCCTCTATCCTTATGAATACAAGTATGGAGATACACAAGCAGAGAAGTCTGCATTTGACAAAGTAGAGTCATTATCATGTGCTACTTTTAGATGGAAGGGAAACTGGTTGCAGAACATTAATTATGTATTTCTCCTGTTTAAACTAAGAGTAATTCCCATGACCAGTACCTTAGAATTTCTAATCTTCCCATTGCCAGCTGATTCCTGAATTCATATTCATACATTCATGGAAATGTATAGCCTGGATATTTCCCTCAATTTCACTTTCCCTTCTGTAAAAATTGTAATTGGTACACTAAAGAAAGATGAAGTAATTTGGGGATATTCAGCATCACCTCTCATTTTTCTGGCAATATATATACCTATCTGTTGTTTGTATTCCTGGATCTTTGCTTTTACTTGCTTTACATTCTTGTGTCCTTCCATGACCTGTTCCACCAGCTCTTTTATTTCTTTCTGTTCCTGTAGACGTTTCTCTGCATACAGGTGCATCAGCTCTGTTTTCTAAATCACAAATGAACAGGTGAATACAACTCCTGATAAGTGGTGATCTGAGTGCCTCTAATCATTGAAACAGGGTAAGGACAATTGGATTCACACTATTGTATCATCCACAAAAGTAATAAAGGACAATGGCTGGGGCAAGAAAGAGTCCCACATTTAAGCTCCCCGCTCTGTGTCTGTTTTTTACATAAAGTATTATGCCCTGCATGACATTTGTACTGCTGTTTTCCATTATTCACTCCTACATGTTTCCAAAAGCAGACAGAAAGAGTAATTTCTGGATCTGGTTGTGAGATAGCAACCAGAAGTATGCTAATCTAATATATTGCTAATTGTGTGCCTGCAGGAACTTCTTGGGCCCAAGTCACAGCTCTGTATTGTCAATTCCACTTTTGGGTACCATATTCCTTTCTTTGTCAGAGGAAAGGAAGAAGCAGGAAAATTTATTTTCTCAGATTAGATTCCTTGCTGCTCTTCCTGTTTTAGATGGAAGACCAGAGTTTTAAAAGAAGGAAGGGGGTCAGCATGACAGCTGAATATTGGAGAATATCTGGAGATCTGCTTGTTGACAAGCAAAGGGAGATATGTGGAATTGGTTGGGCTAGAGCAATTAGTCTTTGCACATCCCCAGATCTATTCATTTTGGGACATTTCTGCTAACAAATAAAACACATATGCTTTGAAGTTGAATTAATATAATTTTGGAATGCGTATGAGCAATCACACTATGCTCAGTTGTACACACTGGGGTTCGCTTTAAGTTCTTGCTATAGTCTTCCTAAACAAACATGAAGACTCAATGCCAAAAAAGATTCAAAGGTATTGTAGGACAGAAAAGGAACTCAATAAACAAATTTTCATTTTGTAGCATGGTCTTTATGAAAATTTTGTACATTTGTGGTCTCATTTTATGTTGCTGAGACACTGTACTGACATTTGTGAGATGGTCAAGAGACAGGTATTGGCCTACAACTAACTGCAGAAATAGAAAAGAATGTGATGGTTGCTGTGAAACGTTTCAAATCTGTAGTATTTGGTGATTCTTGAACACCTGTTTAGTTTATAAGAAAAGCACTGGGAAAATGTGAGTTGTGAAAATAACAAAAAGATCTGGCAATGATTTTGAGAAACTGTGATTTGCCAGATTGAAAACAGTGTGAAAATATTTCTTGGCATAAATATGCAGTTTTCCATATAGATGGATTCAAGGAGGGCTGTCCGTCTGAATTTTCACCTAAGAAAAATCTAGGTGTGTCAGATAGTATGAAGTAAATTGAACTATGTCAGTTTAAGAAAACAAATACTTTCATATTTGTGGCTCTCATTTTAACAAGATAAAGAAATCAGTTATGTATTGTTGATTTCAATGCTAATGGTGCTTATCTCAGTATCTGTTCAAAAAGGATTTGCATAATGACAGAATATAGGGGAGCATTCTTTGACCTGCTTTTATTCAGTTTACTTCATTAAGTGTTAATCAAATGAAAAAAACTTGTATAAAGTACTTTAATGTATAAGCATTTCTGTATCTGGAAGTTATAGCCCTCTTTTTCCTTTGTTTGCAGACTCCAGTGAGTAAAGAGACTGCATAGAATTTTACACCTCTAATAACAGGTATTCCTGTATGTATTACCTCTTCTCTCAATAGATCAGCTTTCTTCTTATTTTCTTGGATTACACTCTGATGGGCTAGAACTGCCTCTTCATAACTCAGTTTTCCTTGAAGCCTCCTACACTCTATTTCAGCCAGTTGTTCTTCCAAATCTTTTCCACGCATCTGTTTCTGCCATTCCAAGAATTCAGTTGGGTCTCCAGCTCCTTGTTGCAAATTTTCAACTCTGCAAGAGAGAAAATAAGCATATAGTATTTTAGGGATCTGGCTTTGTAGCCCTTCCTTGGTTTGTAAAGCATTTCCAGTAGCCTTTGATAGAAAGTGTTTGATCTCTGCCAAGAAAAAAAGCACTTATCACAAAGCCGTTTGACAGATATATTTTAATTCCAGTCTAAGAGGTGTTCCTACTATGCGTACAGCCTGAGAAAGCCAGACTGGAAGAAAGTGCATGAGAGCAGGGACCTGAAAGTTTTCAGTAAAACAAAGCCCCAAGAGAGGGCAAACTTTAGCTGTGTATGGATTCTTGTAAGGAGCAGAGAGAATCAGGTAAAGGGATGTACATTTTCTCAGAGGACTGCGTTGCTTAGTGGTAGAAAGAACAAGCAAATTTTCTCTTTGACAGTCTTCTTGTCAACTTTAACACAGAGAACAAAAAACTTCTGCTTAACACTCTCTGTTTTGTATTTTGTCAATTAAATAATATTGCTGTAATGAGCCAAAAAAGTATTCAGCTCTTAATCAAAGTCACATCCCTATTTTTTGTGCTCAGCTGAGAAAAACATAGCAAAGCCCTGGGGCAGGCCCATGAAAGTCCTGCAGCAGAGAAGGGAATGAGCCAATAACTAGGGCAGAGACACAAACACTGGAGTGAATTGCCTCTTACTGCTGCTCCCCAATGCATATACATGTGATACATCTCTCTCTCTCTCTCTCTCTCTAAATATATATATATATATATATATATATATATATATATATATATATGTTTTGTGTTAAATGCAGCTGAAGATTAAAACTCATGAAGAAAAAATAGTGTCAAGTTACAAGGAACTATTCCTTTGCTGAGTGGAACAAATTCTGCCAGCTAGAGTGAACAGTTGCATATGTAATATGGAGGAACCTCAATATATGTGAATAGCTGATAACAGTACCTGATTGATGTTTAATATTTACCTGCTAAAATCCTGATGCATGAACCAGAACCTGTTAGGTCCAAAGATCAAATCCAAACTTACACAGTTTTTCCAGGACTTAAAATGCTATCAATATTTAGTGCTTAGCCTGCTAAGCCAGGATTAGAAGTAATACTAAAGCAGGATGACATGATGTAAGTTTTATCTTTGTGAAGTATTTTAGTGAAAATGTTATGTGATTCCAGCTGTAGAACACAACTTTCAGTGGCCATCCAGGAGTCACCCTTTATCCTCTGAAAAGCTTTGTTGCTGAATAAGGAGTAATCTTTGTCAGGATTTCTTAGAGTGCTTAATGCACAAAAAGACCTGCAAACACTTATTATCCCCCTTCCCCACCACCCTGATTCAGTGCTTGTGTTCAAAGACAGATCTGCTGCAGTGTGACTGTTTAACAATAGATGGGACTGGAGTGAAAAGAAATATGAGAGGAAGAGCTATGGAAATCCCAGTTGGTGTGTGTATAGTTTCTTCCCAGGAGACACATTTAAGCCCGGGTTAACAGCCTTGGTCCTTGCCTAAGCTACTCCAGAGATCAGCCTGCAGCCAGCCCAGGGCCAAGTTGACTCTGCTTTCTTGACTTGGCTTCCTGGCTGGACCTTGGCCCAGACTCGTCCCTTTGGACTCTCGTAGCACCCTTGGCTGACCCTGCTGCCTGTCCCTGAATCTGACCTGCTGCTTGCCAGGGGGCCGTGGAGCCTCTGTCAGTGAGGACACTGTCCCTACTTGCCCTGCTGTCACTCTCAGCTCTTGGCTTATCTTACTTTAAGGAACAGCACATTCTTAGAGTGCTATATCTGACTGTGATAGAAATGGACAGGTATTTTTATGTACATATAAACAAGTTAAAGTATCATACTTGGCATGTAGTTGATCACAGCCATTGAAGAAAATGGAGATTTTTTTATTTGGCTTAATATAGATGCATCTTGTACAAAGGACACAGAAATAGATATGTATTCAGGTGATTATTTAGTCTGGAGAACTGGAATAAATATAAAAGTGATCCCTGTTAGACTTTGCAAGTGGACACTATCCAGAGTGCTAAATCAGAACACAGTAACAGTGTACAGCATCTACACAAAGATAATTACTTTACTGTAGACATTTTCCTCAGTCCACTTCAATCCGGTTCTCTTTTCCTTTGTAATTTGTTTTTATAGAATAGAATGCCTTACAACAGATCCATTAGTTTAATTTACCTGGAATTTACTTAATTCTTTTTGATGTGGTTCATATCCTGTGGTTCATATCCAGGGATGTGAAAAGCAATCTTAGGTGGAGTGTGGTCCTACCTTTTGAGCTCCTCTTCCAATTTCCGCTGGTAGAGGGCGCCCTCCCTCAAAATAGCTGCTGTGTTTAATTTAATGGGTATATTGTCAATCTGTCAGGAAAGGGAATGTATATTCCATAGTTAGTAATGTAAACCATGAAACAGGGCATAAAAACATCTCAGCGGGTTAAAGAAATTGACCCAAGACAGCATAAATTTTGCTTAAAGCATTCATCTAGCATTAATCTGACATTCACAATGAAATTGCATGCTGTTCATAAACCACTCAAGCTGCTTAAGAAATCAGCAAAGTCCCCCAAGTGGATTATAAATTTGTAATCAGTCTTGGACCATGTCAAATCCCATAGAATGTCTTCACTTCCTTTCATATTTTCCAGTGCTCATATACATTGTGCAAAAGGATTTGATCTGTTTTGGACAAAGACAATAAACTGCCTCTCTGAAAGATGTTTAGTTAGTCAGAACAGTGAAGTAAAACAAAAGTGGCACCTTTCATAGGAAGATCTTTGAAGCATTTGATAAATAATCACTATTACAATGTAGAAATATTTCCAAGACAACTGGAATCACCCATTGCCATATCAATTTTCTAGACAGTAGAAATGAAGAATAGCTCTCAGTGACTTTCAGGCCTCAAGGTGTAACTTGGACTAGATCCTGTGGCTGCTTTGTTAACTCTTCAAAGTATTGTGTTAAGACTGACTCCCAGACAACTTCTAAATACTGAGGGAGGAAAGGATCAATTCCTCTGCCAGTTAAAATTGTTCCCTGCACAGGTAGGGTGTTCAGAGAAAATGGGTCACCTTTGCAGACACATGTAAGAGACCTGATCTGACCCAAGCAAAGCAGTGCTGCTGAAATAAGAACTGGGATCATTCCTGCAGAAAACAAAGCTTAATCTTAACATGTTTGACTTCAATCCAGACAAGTTCTGTGTTCAGAATTCAAATGTGTATTTAAATTCCAAAAACACATGCACAGAATCACTCAAGCTACATACTGCAAATATTGTATGCAGAAATATGAAGTCTCCTGAAATGCATAACTGGAAAAAACGTGTTATAAATTATATTAATTAGGTAAGTTGAGAATAGCAAACACATTCCATCACCTAGAATTCACTAAGTAAAATTACTGTTTTTATGCAGATAGCATATTTTAATGCAAAAAAATTAATTACCTGTCAGTGTAAATGATGTAAATGCCAGTGTGAATTACCTGTCAGTGACAAAATGATGATAACTTGAAGAATTTAGGAAAAGAATCCAAAACAATGTATTTTATTTCTTTTGTTTGACTTACTATGACTTCTTAATGCCCAATGAAGTTCTACCTTTTGATTTGCATCTCAACACATCTCAAAGCCTTCTGCATTATATGAACAATTTGGATTTTATGCCTGTACTGTGTATAAAATATTTCCTTAGAAATTTTCTCTGACACATGTAGATGTTTCCAAACTTTGGACAGTTTTCTGTGTATACAGATTTCATGTTCTGTATTTACCAGCTACAATTTAGATAGAGAACTGAACCAAGAACAATTATGTCAATACCTTAAACTTCAGTTTCACAGTTTATTGACCAGAAATCTGACTGACAATGAAACAGAAATATGGCAATATAGTTAAAATAACTGGGACTTCCAAGACATGTGCAGGCAGGTATAAATGAAATAACTGAATATATTCTTCTATGTCATACAGTATCAAGGAAGTTATGAATTTTACTCATTATCTTCCTGTCATGAGATATCTTCCCTTTTTTCAAGATGAGAAAATGGAAGTAAGTTGAAAAATTACAGAGCACTAATTCTTGTCAGAAAATATCATATTCATTATTGCCACCTAATGAACATGCAACAACTCACCAAAACAAATAAATATGTAAAGAGCAAATATTATATGAGCAAGAGGCAGACTGAGATAGAGTGATTACGCATTTGTACTGTCTCATTCTCCCAGTGAAAAGGATGAATAAATACTTTGGAACAGAAAGAGAAATAATTGCTGCTGCACATAATATATGTCTCTAAAATAAAAAAGAAATCATATAATGTGGGTGTTCTAAAAAGAAGAAAGCAAAATAACATTATATAATTCCATTAATTTGAAGATAGATTAAAATTTATATATATATATCTTAGATAAGCTATCCTCTTAGGATTTGTCTACTCAGAGAGTGGCACAGGCAAGAAGGCGACAGGAATAGAAAGTATTTTAAAAGTCAATAACAATGTGCCTATCTCTGCTTGAAAGTTACAGCAGCATCTTGAATATCACCTAACCAACCTTAAGGCAAATGTGTTTGGACAAGATAAAACTGTTTATGCATCTAGAGGAGATACCAGCAAGTTTTAGAAGTGATGCTAATCAATGCCAGAGGATGCCAGATCCATATTTTTCTTATTGCAATTTAGGCAGATGGCTTGACTCTTGTTAGTGTGCACTAAAATTGTATTATTTTATATTATCAGAAAGGGCAATGGAATATACAGAGTTTTGAACTGAGCCCACGTAATTACAGGTCACTTGTGTTTGTTTTAACTATGGAAATATTTCCCGGTTTGGGTTTTTTTCTCTTTCTTTTTGTGCAAAATGAAAAAGGGTCTGATTACCTTCCTGTAATTTAAATGCTGCTGGACTGTAAGCAAGCAGACTGAGTAGTTGATAGTGTTACTAAAGATAACTTCAGTGTGTGATAAATGCCAGACAGACTTTAGAAATACTTGCCAGATGCCCAGTCCTCCAAGCAGAGATTCAATCTTTTCACAGTGTTTATGAGCTGTACCTAAATATGTAGTTTTAAAGAGTAGGCAGACCTGTTCACAAGATATTTGAGACCCCAATACAAGCACAGCTGAAATTATTCTGTGTAAGAACTTGAAACAAATGAAAGGTGCCAGACTGAACAGTATAAGACTGAAGATAATCTGTAGTGCAGTTATTGCAGAAACAGCAATGTGAGTTTTCATGTGTTCCATTGTTAAGGCTGAACAGCTCTTTCCCCATGTTTACAATTCTCTGACCCTTGAAAATTCTACAAGAGAAGCAATCAGGATAGTGGATTTCATGACCTCAGTATGTGTCTGAAAGCAACAAGGCAAACATCCAACCTGATTGTATATTGTGTAGCAGACAGTCATTACCTGGAATGATTGCTCAGCATTTTTTAGGATCTCATTTTGAAACAGTGATGTACTGATGCAAGATTCTTCTGTCCTTATGCCAAGTTCTTAAACTAAGGATTCATGATTATTTGTTTGCTGGGCACAATTCTAATTTCATACTATTTTACATAAAATCTTCTCCCTTTGTAACTGAAAACGCTGTTAAAGCAATTTGTTTACATTGTGCAACTGCACACAGTTTACCTCAGGGAACCAAAAGGTTTTGATCACCCTGACCAGTCTCACCCAGGACCTCCACTCACACCATCTGCTCACTGTCCAGGGAGCCCCAGTTGGACTTAGAAATGGGTTTCAGTTTCCATTATGCTGGGAATTCTGCTTCTGGTTGTGTCTCCATTTCTGTCTCCTGCTGTCAGGGTTCTCAGTTGCCAGACCTGATTTGTTACCTTGTTTTATCCAAGACTGACTTGCTATCAACAGAACCCATCTCTGCCACCAGCCTCTTCACCTTCAGATACTGTGTCCTGCTTGATGAGGGCACTGCTTGTGCCTTCATCATCTTTGGCTCCTTACTTCTCTTCATGGAGTAACCCTGACCATGTATTTGTGTATTATTAATGGTGCATAGGACAAACTCTATGAACCATAGACCCAATCCATCCCATGCTCCTGGCCAAAGATCTTAGTGTAAAAACATGGATTCAAATCAAGTTTCCATAATGACAAAATTTGCACGTGTCAGATTTTCAAGTACATTTGACAACAGTTCCTTAAAGGTTACTCACCTTGCTTTGGATCTTTTGAGCCTTGAATGCTGGTTTACTCTCCATAATGTCATGTATGTTCTGCAGTTCAAACCAAAAATACTTTATTTCATTTCAGAAACAAATTTTCAATTACTCAGCAGAAGATATTAGGTATTTATCAAAACTAACACTTGAATATTAATCAAATATGTTTTGTAGAATAACAAATTCCACATATTTTGTAATTGAAAGATACACAAAAACTTGCTATGTACACCCAACCTAGTGAGAATATGAACTTACAAAGGTAGGTTCAAATATTGACTAAAATAATGCTAAGAAGTAACAGTGATTCTTTCTTTGACTATGAAATATTACTTATATATATATATATATATATGAATATATTCATCTTTCAACTGAAATAGATACTGAGAGGACAAAATAGAATATCAAACACACTTTATGGAATTATTAATTAGTGGTAGAATTCTACTGATGCTTAATAATTTAATGTTGTTAGCTATAGATACTGATTTACATAGTTTGATGACATAACTGTGAACTGGGAATTAACCAAAGCAAGGATTCTGTATGAACGGGACCATTATTCCCTCAGCTTGGCTGCTCTGTGGCATAAAAATTAATGGAAAAATAATATGTGGATTTAGAGAAATATTGCCAGTTTGGAGATTTGTTGGAGCAGTTTCACAGAAAGGTTGCTTGTCTCAAAATTAGGAAACTAATAAAGCAGCACCAGAAGTATAAGAAAAGGGGGTTGTGCATTATGCATACAAAAAGGCAAATGCTGGTAATAGGGATGTGAAATGACACTATAACTATAAATTGTAGCACATCATTCTTAATTCCAAATAAACATATTTTTTAAATACTCTCAGGTATCTTTAAATACTCCAGTCATTTTTCATCTCCCTTCTGGGGAATTTTTCGGCATGTATTTTGCACCATACCTCTCTCTTTTCAGGCTTGATGGTTGCACACCTGAACTGCTTAGTATTTGCTTCCAGGAGAAGATCCTACAATTGAAACAATTATCTTAAAGACTGTGTTACATTTAAATTCTCTAAGAATAATTTTATGTCTCAAAAAGTCTTGTAGCCCCAACCACTATATTCACAGAATTATGGAATGGTTTGGGTTGGAAGGGACCTTAAAGATCATCTTGTTCCAAAAGCCTCTGCCATAGGCAGAGACACCTCCCACTAGACCAGGTTGCTCATAGTTCCAACCCACCTGGCCTTAAACACTTTCAGGGATGGGGCATCCACAGCTTTTCTAAGCATCCTGTGTGAGTGCCTCACCATCCTCACAGTTAAGAATTTCTTCCTAATATCTAATCAAAACCTACCCTCCTTCAGTTTGAAGCCACCCCTCCTCATCCTGTCACTCCCTTCTCTTGTAGAAAGTCTCCATCCTTGCTGTGGGCTCTCTTCTGGTACTGGAAGACCACAATTAGGTCACTCTGAAGCCTTCTCTTGTCCAGGCTGAAGAATCCAAATTCTCTCAGCCACTCCTCTTAGAGGAGGTGCTCCATCCCTCTTGGAACAGAATCCAATGTCCCTTTCACATGGACATGTGGACAGCTAGTAATGAGTAGACTTGTACTGGCTAGTAAAAACTAGTCAGGAATTTTCAGAACAGGGGTGGGAGAGTACTGATAAAATGGAGCCACATGGCATACCTTTTATCAAGTTTATATTATTATTTGATTGGATATGGTGACTACAGTGTGGGAATGGAGAAATAAAGTGGAAATGGATATTTAATTAATTCCTTTCCAATGAGAAGACAACAACAATCTGCTTTAACTATGAGCTACCTCATTGAAGAAGATTCATGTCAAAGTTTGGATCAAATAGCTAGATCTGTTTGTATTTTCCAGGCCCTCCCTTCTCCTACTGTCTTAACACACAGAGCATGTACTCCGTTTCTTTACAAACCAGGATGACTTCACACTCTCTCAGTCTGCTGAAGGGAATGTATGAAGAATATGTAAGAATATGAAGTAATAATCTGCTGGTATTTTAAAACAGTGAATGAAATGTGGTTATTTTTCAGTTATGACAGGAAAAACCCTCAAAAATATTTAACTTATTTTGTAATTTGTAATTTTGTAATTTGTAATGAATAAATGAATACCTTATATATCCACATGTCTGTGGGATTAGAAGAACCATTGTGAAGAAAAGAAAGTAATCATGTCTCTTCTGCTATTTTACATGGCTGCTTGCAAAATTTCATGTATGGTACTTTTATAGTGAGAAAAAGATGGACCTTCTCTTGGACAATTAGTAATAAAATAAAGAAGGTGGGAAAAGGGTGCTAAAACAGAGTAGAGGATACAAACTCCATTACTCTAGAGAAAAAGTCATGAGCTATTTATTTGCAAAAGCAGATATGTTTCAGATAAAGTTCTAAGATTTGTGAAGATAACACAATAAAGAAGAATCAGTTTAGAAGAAAGGAAAGGATAGAAGAACAAAATACACTTACTTTTGCTTTTTGGATATTTTTTGTTTTCATTTCCTCTAGTTGCTTTCTTTCCTTTGGAGGCTTATAGATGCTTGAAGGAACCTATATTAAAAGACAAAAATCTCTAGAATATGGGATATAAAACATTCCAAGTGACACATTCTTGCAGGCAAAAATAAGCTCATCCACTTTTACTGTAGAATAGCAGCAGTTAATTTTTAAAAATATTGATTCTTTTCTATTAGTGCCACTCTAGAAGACAGGGACAGATTCCAATTAGTTGGAACTACCTAGCTTTTCAGTTCTGTTCAATATAGCATAACCCCTGCTCAAAAGACCAGAAAGGACAATATTGGAGCTAGTACAAGAAAGGCTAAAGCAATAATAAATCCTGTAGGACCTATCAAAGGGAGAAAAATGTTTCCAGAATGGGAACAGTTCTGTTTGGCATTTCATAAACTTGACTTTCACAGCAACAACAGCCAGATAGGGCAGCTGAATAAAGTTAAGCTGTGGCACCATGTGTGGTAGTAGGAACAAGTTACAGACTCCAAAGAAGTTCAGGGAAGAGAAATCCTTTGAAGTTTAATAAATACCCAGGACATTCATTGTAACTGAGGAGGTCTTTGAGCTGAAATGGTGGGACCCTGAGAAGGAAGTTGGAGAAAAGCAGCAGATGTCCCATCCCCCTGATCTTCCCAGACTTCTGTGTTTAAGCAGTGCTGGGAAAAATACACTGGGTAAAATGGGCCTTTGTTTTGGTTTACCATGGCTGTCCCAATGTCCTGGCAAGGGAAAACCATTGGAGGTGTGGATTAAGTGTTTGGAAGGTAAAGGACTCGGAGGACCCCTTCTAGCATTAGTCAAAGACCTGGGAAAGCAATCACATGTCAGCTAAAATGACCAGACCGTGACTGGCTGTCAGTTGGATCAGCAGGACATTAGGGACTTCAGGTTGATTTCTGTATTTGCTTGAGCAATACATTTATCCCAGAGTAAGCTCTTAAAAAAGATTGGATGTCTCCTTGAGAGGAGTGGGTGAGAGAGTCTGACAGTTTACTGGACATCTGCCTAAATATTTACCTTGCTAAAAATGTGCTAGATCAATTAAAAGTTACAGAATTAATGCAAGGATTAATGGGGAAAATATATATTCCATCTTGTACTGGAGGTCAGTTCAGGGAACATGGGAATCCTATCTAGCTTTATTGGACTATATAATGAACTACACTTACAAAAAATCATTAATCTGTTGGACTTTACACTGTCTTTGCAATGTGACATCTTTATCTACAGGTAAAACAAATGCACAAACAGAAGAAGCTAGCAATTAAATGCACTGCTGAGACTCCTCAAGCATTTTTGTGAGCTTTTAAAGTGAAGTAGCAGTGAAAGTATTTCCCAGAAGTATCTAATAATTTTTATTATGCTTTTATGGATGGAGAAATGAAAGCCCAGAAGATTTGCACAGGATTCCACAGGCAGTGAGTATCAGTTTATTTCATTCTTCTTCCTATTCATGTGCTTTACCTGCAAACTGCACTCATCTGCCAGAGTAAGCTGAAAATGTCTCCTCAGAAACTGCTATGCTTATTCCAAGTAATGGAAGGAGGAGCATTTTCCATCAGCTGTTTCAAAAACATTCTTTGCCTTGTGATTTAGCCCATGGGGATGAGTACAAGCAGACAGACAGACAGACAGACAATGCAGCAATTACCAATTGTTGGAAGAGGATAAAAAGTCACTACAAATAAATTGTAAATTACAGCAACAGAGAGATCAAAACAGGCCAGACTGTACCTATTTAATCCAAATGTGAAAAAGGGGGTTGGGGATAAGAGACACCAACTTTGCTTTCCGTCCCCTGGCAGTGGTCAGCCTCACATAGCCTGTGTGACATCCCTTAACCAGAGGATTATTTAGGGAGTAGGAACCACAAGAAGTTTAAGGAAGAAAAAAATGAATGATCACTTTGAACTTTGGTACTCATCACTCTCCTATTTTTTAAAGTTACTGTCATAAGATGGACAAGGGAAAGCTAATGCAATGCTATTGTATGATGTGTTTCTATTTTTATAGATAAAATCACAAATATATTAGTGGGTTTGCATATTTGCAAGCAAAATCCTCTGTACTGGCTAAATGATTTTACCCATTTAATTATTTTAAACAATCAGTAGCTTCACTCATGAAGCAAAGATGAAATAATAGAAAAATATATTAAAAATATATTAAATTTGGCTGAATGGTGTAACAATAATATCCCAGTGCAGCCTTTTTTTAAAATATATGATTGGTTTACAGAAAATTTAAAAATAAAATAATTGCATAATCTTATTATTTTAGTACAGTGCTGATATTAAAAGAATGGATTTTGTTACTCTAGGCCAAGATATCCAAGAAAGTTGAATGTGTCTAAATAATTTTGCAGATTATCAGGTGTATGCACCCGTCTCCATTTGTTTCCTTTGAAAACCTCAAGGTAAAGCACTCATTTTTCCTTGTAAAATTGTATTTATATGTGTGCATATATATGGGCACTCTTGTGCATGTGCAGGTGTGCAAAGGCCAGTGGAGACATGAATAACCTTTAGACCAAATATTTGGAGTGAATTGTTTTATTATTAGTTCTCAAAATTAAAATGTTTTTCCTTTTTACTTAGTGGCCCCCATTTTTGATGAATGTTTATGATGATGAATGATTATCTTAAGCTTCTAGGGCTGTGTTACCCCAAGGCCAGTGGGGAATCCCATCTCATTATAGGTCACTACTGCCCTGCCCTCCCCTGGGAAGGGAGCGTGTGCTCAGCACACAGGATGGCAGTGCCATCCCAGCTCCTGACCCAATGTGTCTGAAATATCTCATCTAACTTGGAAACAAATGCCTGGAATAAAATAATGCTAGAAAGCAATACCTAAAATAATAATCCTGTAAATCAGAATGAACTAATTGCAGTACAGGGATGCAATAACCTATGGCTCAAATTCCAGATGCCTCCATATAGTTCTGTACAGCTGTTCCAATGTGGAGCAGTAACTGTGGGTCAATAGTCCCTGCTGAAAAACCATGTGACAAGTTCTTTGACAGGTGCATGAGAACCATGAGTAAAACACTGGTATCTCATAAAATGAACACTTTTGTGAGATAATGGATGAGAACAGATTATGGGATGTAATGTGGAAGAGCTTTATTTCTTTGTGTTCCTCTGAATTACAGACAACCCTCCACCATACTGGAGCCACACTATGTCTGGCTCTCACCTTACTGACCCTTTCCTGCCATGTGAGCTGTGTTTTCAGCCTCTGTTCATTTCAGGATGTAAATTGGTGATACTGGCAACAACGTGGCAAAGTAAAGTGAAGCTTAATTTGCTGTGAGAGGTACAGAAATGAATAGAAGATATGTCACTACTACACTAATGGCTTTAGAGTCACACAAGCTTTAAATTTGCAAACCTGGCCAGAATGTAAACCAAATTTAGTATAATCCAAACAACACAAACGAACTTCACTAAATGCATCTGCATTAAAGCAAATTTATTCTAAGAGAGGCTGCACAGCATAAAGTTCTAAAATGACAGCAACATGACTCATTCCTATACTGATTAAGTAGTTATTAAATGCAGTTTTTCAGAGCCTGGTATTAAGCTGTTTCAATGTAAAATCCCATTAACTGTATAACACACTAACATTAAATTGCTCTGCCATCCTAAAATGTAAATGGTTTCTAAGAGCATTCAACACATGTATTATTTAAAACCTGAAGTGCTAATACAAGGTGGCAGATAATGCCCAAATCTATGATTTCTATGCTCACTTCCAACTGCATTTAAATACAGATGATTTTGCAGTCTTTATTAAGTTAGTCATAGTAGCTTGATCCCAGATCCTGTTGGCTTTACCCCAGTGAGATAACATCAACTGTGGGTCTTTGATTTGTACCAGTGTAACTAAATCACAATGTGAGACAATAAGTAAAATAACTTAGCAATTCAAAGACAAATCTAGTCTCATGAGCACTGAATTCAAACTGAAAGCCTTAATTTTAGAGATTCAGCATTAAGACAAAAATAAAATTCCACCTTCAAGGAGGAGCTGCAAACCTAGAGTTCATCTCATTTCCAGTGAAACAGCTTCTTCATTTATTTTAATGAGAATTCATTTACAAAAAAATACTAAATTTAGATTATTAACTCCCCTGCCAGGATTTTGTGCACAAGCATACGTGAAATTTAGTGTCTTTCAAAAAATAAACCAACTTACAGGTTGTCTTTTTGGCAGTGCTGGCAGAGGTGCTGGTGTAGGTGGAGGAATGGCACGTGGCTTGGGTACAGTCAAATTAAATTCCTTTGGCTGAGTGACTCTCGAAGTCTTGACAGTGGTGGTACGATTACTTAATTTGTCTGTGAGCTTTTCTATCAGTTGCTGCACTTTCGGCTGCCACCTTCAAATAAACACAGATTTTTCAATTTTATTTTGTTTGTCTCTTTCATACAGACTTACAAACAGTAGATAAGGTTGGCATTGGTGCAAATTCTGCCATTCAATTTTAATAAAACTGACCTATGAATCAGTACTCAGGATTTAGCTACACTGTGTTATTTAACCTCTTGATAGATGCTATCCACCCAGATTACTAGTGGTGAAATAGCCACAGTTGTTATGGAATAAACAACTATCTGGCCAGTTGGTTTTGTGCAGGGCCAGATTAGGAGTCAGAAAAGCAGCTGTCATAGGCTAATTGCACGCTTTACATACTTAGATGAAGAGACTATGAACAGTGGTCTGGGTGTTGCCACATGTACCAACAGAGCACATGCAGATCAATCTTAAAGGACAGGCAGTTCTAATAGAAAAAAATAGAAAGATCCAAGGAATTTGGTGAATTATCAAATGAACCCTCTGGGGGCAGCCAAGAAGATTTTGAGTTCTATAGTTTTGGGCTTGTATCAAGGTTCAGACTTCTAAGGGTTGACAGGAAGACGCAGATTAAAGGTAAAACACAAACAGGGTATCACAGTCTAATTAAAGTGACAGCTTCAAGACAGTTATTCTTCCTCTATGTATGTTATATTCTTACATATTACACATGCAATGGAGCTTCCCGAGGAATTAAAAAGCAAATGACAATTCAAACTTAGTCTAAGTTGTTTATAGGACTGTTACCTTAGGTAGTACTGTCATTACAGGGTAAGGCTTGCAAGTAACTTATGCAAGTAATGAAGCTCCATTAAAATAAATAAGACTCTTTATATTAACCTCACTATTATATAATATTCTATTTATATTAATATTAGAAAGAGGAACACAGACACATTTAAAAGAATTTCAGCTACTGAACTGATTAAATTCATTACTGCATCTTCAGACCCCTGAAGGATGTTTCAAACCCAGTAACCAAATCTAGTGTTGAACAGTCTTGTATAACTTACATTCACCACTTCCAGGCAAAACATGGATTCATTACACTCAGTGTAACTGACTGTGAAGGACAGCTCCAATAAACTTGCTGTTAATGAAACAAGTGGTGGTCTAAGCCTCAGCCTGCATGAATGTATATGTGCAAGAACTGTGTGGGTATGGATGTATATCTCCATATCTCTCTAGCGGTATTTTTATACTATTCTAAGCTTTTGTTATAAATAGAATCACTACAATGGAATATTTTGAGTAAAATTCTGGCTTCAGATCTATCCCTGTGGTCCCTGTAGACCTTAGTGAATTCAGAGTAGTGCAAGCCAAATCTATGTTATATATTTGCTAAAGTGCTAATAAACTACACAGTGTGAAAGGATTAGTCTAGGGACTTCGATATGACAGAACCAGATGCAAACCTCTTTTTCAGCTGATATTGTTCATAACATGTTTTTGTCTAACATTGTTTGCCATCATCTGAGTTGATCTATCCTGCATTGAGAAGGATGAGTGACTCCAGCCACCTTGGTGTAATTTATCTGTTCTGGGTAAAAATTAGAGTAAAAAGTGACCCAGTAGGCTGCAGAGCTACTATTTCTCGACATGAAAATGTTCCAGTTTGGCAAGGGTACAATTGCTAGCATATCACCACCTAACCAATGAGTTGATGCACCTCAGAGCCTTTAAGCTGTTAAATGGTGCTGCAACTGTGTAAATAATAACTTTAAAAGACTTGCTTAAATGCTTATCTGATTTGCTCAGAAGGGATTTTATGACTATCAGTATAAACAAGTCTGTGCATAAAGCCAAAATCAGAGAAGTCAAACATTTTTTCAAATACCTAATGTCATAGAGATGTTGAAGTGACTGATGAGGCATGACTAAGATAATTTGAACCTTCTCTTTTACTTTTATTCAGAGTATGATATTTTATCTGTTCAGGGGCATCAGGAAGCAAATGTACAACAGCTGTGAAAGGACTTTCCTGAGAGAGAACCTTGCCTCTGGGTAAGTAAAAGGGATTGTTAAAGACCTGTGTAGACCAGGAGGGTTCTGAGTGCCTTCAATAGGAGAAACATTTTAACAGAAGTGTGAGCTTTCAGGGGAAGCTTTCCCCAGCTTTTAAACTTTGAGATGGCCAGAGGCTACTTAAGGACTACTTACCTTAGCAGTGGATCAATCCAGTTCTCTTTTACATACACTGAGTCGTAGAAGTGACTCCATTCATCTTTTATCCATGTGTTCAGATGCAAGCCATTGAAGAAGAACCTAAGAAACTAATAACAAGTGGTTTCCTTTAAATATGAATGTTGGAGACATGGTGTATGTAAGACTACAAAAAGATAGTTGCTTTTACTACAAACACCACTGAAGAACTTGACTGCATTTGACCTTGTAATTGCAAACACAGTTGCTTGGTATTTTTAGGTACTTATTAGCTGGGGGCCAGTCCCATGTTTTTTAGCCCTATTTTGTGAAACACTAATAGACACTAAATTTTTTTTGGTGGCCAAAAAAAAAAAAAATTACACGCTACAAAATAGAGATGTGTTTATTCATCTTTAATTTCCTTCAAACATTGTGAAACAATGGTTTTATTCAAAATTAATTATTACTGGAATACACTGATTTAAGTATAATCTTACAATAGAGTTTGAGTCCAATATACCTACGGTGGACTTCTGATTATCTATAACTGGAAGACCTATGAAGTCCAGAAATATGTCAGGCCAGACACTGCACCTGAATGACTTGAATTCTTTTCAGCTCCCTGGGAACTGGGCAGAAGAGAATTGCTGAAAAGTACAGTAAATGTTATACAATGTGGCTTTTTCTTTTATTGAAATATAATTAATTGGCATATTCTCATTAAAAGAAAAGACTGAAATTTGGCACACTTATGCATTGTAGGGGTCTACACGCTGGAGAATTAACAACTGACATTTGAAGTTTTGTTTGCCACTCCAGTTCACCAGAAGGTCAAAAGTCTTTCTTTAAATCTTGAAGTATTCAAATGGCCTTTTGAAACACTCTTGAAAAATGGCACTCAGATTCAGCCTGCATCATTTACAGCAATATAAATTCCAAACTTGAATCTTATCTCTTCCATTAAAATTATTGGAAATGAAAGTACAACGCTGAAATAATCACAGTAAAAGCAAAAACATCCACTAAATAATTTTGACATTATGAGACATACTGTGAAGCAGTGCACTGTCACTTTGAGAAGCTTCAAATGGAGACTTGCAGAGCTTATTAGATTAGATTTGGCATCAGCCCCACTTCAAGTTGTTTTACACAGAGCCATAGAGTTCTTTGTATTGAGTTTTTAGTTCTGCAGAACTACCAGAGAGCTTCTTAATTCAAATGTGGTGCCAGGCCCAAGGTGCCTCAGAACTTTGTGACTAATTCAGCCACAAACAACTGAGATTTGACTCAAGGTGTTTGTAGGATGACTGGACATAATTTCTACCAGAAGTGTGCCTGAACCAAAGTCCACAATCTTAGTATGGATAATCCCCATCACAGATGGTGATAAGAGAAAAGAAACTTTTCTGTTTTGTGAACTGAATTGCTAGGAACAATTCTTAATATTTCTGTTTTGTCTTTGGCCACATGTGATACAGGTGAAAAGCCCAGTATCAGCAGTGATTGCTTTTACAGCAGCAGAATGAGTTTTTTCTCAGATTTCTGTTTGGATGTTACCAGGCTGTCTCCTTAGCAAAGTCACTGGTAGTAATTTGGTAACAGCATTATTCTGCTTACTCTTCTGTCTTGAACATTCCAAAACTTTCACTACTCAGACAGCATGATAATGAAGAACCATTTCCCTTCTGGAAGAGATGGAATTACACCAGCAATGAATTATACCCATGTTTATATTTTAATGTATACTCTGACTGTAGTAACACAAGTGTGTATAATTAAAGACTGTTTTGTAATGCACTTTTACAGGTGGGCTGAATTAATACCTTACTTTTGAGAATTTGAACTTAATATTCTTAACACACTTTCACACAGTGGGATCATACAGCTTTCTAGAAAATACATAAAAATTGGGAAATTTCCTCATCTAGTAATATCTTTACATCCATGGAGGCATTTGCAAAGCTGAAATGCTTACATTCAGAATATAAGATTTTGACTCTTCAGTTAAGGAAGTAACTGCAGGAAACAGCATGTTCTGTTTCTCCATACAGATCAGCCACTGCCTGAAAACATTGACCCAACTTGAACTGGTTTTACCCACCATCCACCATGAGACTGATCATGTCCTGCTATTCCTACCTCATCTTAAATTCTATTACAATGCCCAGCTCTTATGTAGTGATATTCCTTTGATTATCTCAGAAGTTCTGTAGAGCTGCTGTTAAAAGCAATCAGAACATGAAGCAGAAAAAACAGGTTCTTAACTGCTAGAAAGAAAACACTTTGTATTTTATATTTTTTAAAGACAATTCAGAAATTACAAAGCTGTTTACTTCAACTTTATATTTCAATAGTGTATTTTCTCTAACACACAAATCCTCACATTTTAAAATAAGTGTAGAAGAATAGCATGTAGAATAATAGAATATAAAAATAAATTTGAGCCAGCAATGCATGGCTAATTTCTTAAAAGGATAATCACACTCAAGTTACAAGAATGGGTTTTATCCTATGGTTCTGTAATTATATCACCATAAAAATTTTTGCATGTATTCGTAATATTACAGAATGAGAGCTTGTGATTTGCTGTTCAAGCAGATGAACGTGTGTGTAAGTGAGGTAGCATTGTTATTCTGCCTAAATGAAAATATTTGAACATTCATCAAACATAGGGAAACACTCTGACTTTGAGTTGAATGGATTCCATCACACAAGACTTTAAGAGAAAGGTCTTAAATCTCCCATAGGTCGACACCATTCACCTGAAGACTATTCATCTGAGTGAGGTTTATCTGCATGATGAAGTAAATTCCATTCATCCTGTGATGTACTGAATTTTTAATTTTTAATTTTTAATTGAAGTAAATCTGTTGTACGAAAATATATGTGAATATTTTTTCAGTGTCTTAACTGAACTCAGACACAATAGTCATCAGGCAAAATCTAGAGGTCAGCATCCTGAAGGAGGTTCCCAAATTTCTGATAACTTTTGTTGCTAAGGCTGCAGATCTGCCTTCTGCTCTTTTGTCTCTGTTGCTGGGGGGACAAAATGCTGCTTCTAAACCTTCTGCTGCAGGTGCATTAATTTAATCTAGCATCACTTTGGAGACAAAGAAACTGTTCTAATAGAAGAAAAGGAAATCTAGGTGCCATGGTGATGAGGATCTGGTAAGATACTTAAGCAAACCAAGTCACACCTGCTACAATGATAGCAGGTGCACAACATTGGAATATGCAGCACTTCCTATCAGAAAAGAGTTATTCCAGATAAGGAAGGAGGCATTATCTAAACCAGAACATCAGGACTCTGATGCTTAAGCCATGTAAAGCTAGATGAATGGAATCAACAAGAGATAATTGGCACGATGTGGGAAAATTGTGTTGCTAGCTGAATGAGCTCAAGATGCATCCAATCCAGTAGCTTGTGTCTAAGATGTTTACCAAAGAAGGGGCTGGGAGAGCATTTTAGACAGAGTGATTTGTCTGTCTACCAGATTATGATAATTCTTCCACCCCCTCCTCTGCTGTTTTTAACTGTTAATGAAATATATAATTTTTGTCTCTGAATGGAATTAATAATAAGCATTCCATAGTAAGTCCATCTAAAACCAGACAACTTAACCTACTCTGTCCCTGTTGCAAAGCAACTCTATTCATTAAAGAGATGCTGGCATCCACATGAACATTCAAAATAATCACTATAAGGATAAACCTTAGCCTTTTGACTATTAATTATTAAAATTTGCCTATCTCTTTAATTCCATCTTTTTTATTCAAACAGCATATTTGGACTATGCTTTGAAACATCTGGATAATCAAAGGTTACAGATGCTGTGTCACCAGTGATTTAATTTTTAGTCCATTTTCCTGAGAAAACAGGGCTTATGAGAAAGCACTGCTGCTCAATTTATCCCTCTGCTCCTCTGTACAACATAGCTTTTAAGATAATTAGCACTTTAATTTTGAAAGAGAAGCAGAAGATAATTATATTTCTACAGTTACAATGAAAAATAGCAAACAAATCCTGAAGCAACCCCCAAATTCATTACTTCAGAAAAGGACAGGGAGGCAGAATTTTGTTGTCCCACTTTTTATTTGGCAGCAGTGGTTTGCTCAGTTGCATGTTGTACTGGGGCCATTGGTACATGCATAACTCTGAGCCAGCCAGTGTTTTTGGGAAGGAGAAAAAGTGATGGAAGCACAAGAGGCTTGATAATGGAAGTGGCAGTGGATTCTCCAGGAAAAGAAGAACACCAAACATCAGGAACTGCAAGTTTCAACAGGTTCATTGCATATGGAAAAAACATCTCCTCTCTAAAGTCAAAGAAAGAATGTAAGCAGAGGCAAGAGTGAGTGTGCAACTTGAAGAGACAATTGTAAATGACATAAACTGTAAATTATGTAATTATTTGACCTGCTTGGATTATATAAAATACATTTAAATTGATCTTTGACTGTATATAAGAATCACCCTGCATGTAAAGAAATTGAAGGGTTTTTGGTAAAAAAATAATACTAATTTAATTTCTGAATTTTAACAGAAAATAACAGTAATTTCTCCATTTAATTTATTCTAAAAGTTGAGAAAAGACATTTGATTAATCAAACACAATAAATGGATAATTATTTTTAAAATGTTTTGTACCTGTTGCATTTTTGCAGTGTCCAAGGATTTCACAATTCTGCTGAAGTGCTGAAAACCAATCTCTTCTAGTTGAAAAGTAGCTAGATAACATATAACTATCAAAAGATACATATATTTAAAATACAGCAGACAATTTTAATAAAACTATACTCAATATACTAAATAAACCTGTACTGAATTCTAATAAATCTATACTATACCTAATAACCCTTTACTCAACCTACTCTGTGATTTAGACTGTTACCTTAATTTTAAACAGTTTTGATAGTGAATTTTTCAACATACTCTGGTTTTAATGTTTTGAGAGAGGATAGCTCTTATCCTTCTGTTACAAATTCATAGTTCATTATACATAACAACATTATAGATAACAAAAAATCAAACGTAAAATGTAATAGTTCTAGTATTTACTTCACTTTTTTCCCCAAGTGACCATATTGCCTAAAATGTTGTAATCTTTAATTTTATTCTGAATTGGAATAAAACCAAGTTTTTAAATTGTGAAATTTCAAACCTGAATCTTGCACTCTCTATGGCAAGAACACAGTTCAATGATCTTAGAGGTCTTTTCCAGCCTAAATGATTTATGATTCTATTCTATGATACAGGAAGAGGCACAGTCAGAACTGTGAAATTTTAGTAGACCTGTAAAGTTCATGGGCTCCTGTATCAGCTTTCATTTGTTCTCACTTCACTTTGATCAATCAGGCTTCACTTACAGTGCAGCTGCCACCAAACTACAATGGTAAAATCAGGAAATTCTGGCCAATGTGCTGCAGCCAACTCAGTGTATCTTTAGGCTTCAATCTCATGTGCTTTAGTACAGCAACATATTTAATCAGTCTTAGCAGAATATACATTTATCTCCTACAAGCTTTATTAAATTCAAATCTGCTCACACATAGCAACAGCCCTTATAAGCAGCTTTGATCATTTAAGTGTCAATGCAGCTTGGCAAAGGGAATCACAAGCAGCTTAAAATATGTAAGCCAATGACCTTAGACTCTCAACTTGTTGATAAAGGAAAATTTTCTGTTCCTACCCTCTGCCTATGATTAATGGAAGCTTTTGAGTGGACCAGTCCTGACAATCCAATTATAGCATCACTGAGCTTAAAGGTATAATTTATGTGCCCTAGACAATGAAAAACATGGCTCTGGAGAAATTGAGACAATAAAGCATTACCATTTAGAAATAAACTCAATACACTAATAATTTCATCCTTGACAGTTTAGGCTCCCTTTTGTTGTTTGATTTCAATTTCTGTACTTTTCCAGATTGTGACAGAAGCAACCAGAATTGTAATAAAAATTTACTAGTTTTTAAAACACAAAATGTAGATCTATTTATATTAGTTAAGTTTCTTTGTAATTTTCAACCACTCTGAATTAAATGGACTTTTTTAAATATACCCACAAAGATTCAGAACTTGACTTAGAGAACCAGTAACAGAGGTATTTGTGATGCCATCTTATTTAGGGCCTTAACAGATCAACCTCAGCATGTGTGTATTAAATAAATAGCATAAAATATTTTTAAATTATTTTTTTCATGTACTTCTCAATACCTTAAATAATGCTGGGAGTAGTAACTACCCTAATTAAATGGGTAGATACTATCAGAGATAGTTGTATCAGAACTGAATCTAATCAAGTAACTAATAAAATGAAAAGAATTGACCTCACTCGTGGAGATAGATGGTGTATCTTAAGTTACTTATGTCATTGTGATGGTCAGTAATGAAGAAACCCACACATGGATAGAGACAATTGTATCTGCATACTGTGAGATGTCCTGTGTTCCTCAGCACACAGAGCTTTGTTACACATTTTTGTATCTGATGGCAGAGGTACTGGGTTGCATAGAAGAGAATAAAGGGAAATCACTGAAGAACATTTTTTAAAGGCATGGTTAAACTTCCAAGATGCTTCTTCCAGCCACTGCTGCTATTTTCCAACTGCATCTTACCCTTAGGTAAAATTCCAGTTAACACCTGAAAGATTTCAGACTAAATAACAATTTCAGATTTTGTACTTCACATTCATTAGGACATTAGAAAAGGTCCTGTACATCACACTGCACTAGACACAACGACAGTGCTTCCAACATAATACAATACCAAGACTTAACATTAGTAAAATTATATTTTTTAAAATTATGTGGTAAACACATTTGGTATTGTAAAGACAACTTACCTATATAAAGATTACGCTCAGAAATGGGGCAGTATCTCCCATCCTGAACGTAAAAGGCATTGACCACCACATCCAATATGGATTTATATTCTGTGCATCCTGCTACTGTATCCAATACAAATTTTTCTTCTGTCACATTAAGAGTCTATAGAGATACAAATTTAATAGTGATTAATGTATTCTGGAAAGAAAATAATTTTTTGTGTACAAAAAGTACAATTATTTTGAAGTAACTGGAAAACATGAACAATTAACAGCAGTGCCTTTGGTAGGGCTGCTGCCCTTCTAATGCCATCAAATAAGGGCAGTCCTAGCAAACTAATGGCCCTTGTTAAGCAAAATGTAACTTTCTCCAATGTTAAGTGTTCATTTTACCTGCTGACATAAGCATTGAGTTAAATGACCTTCATGTGTGAATGTCAGCAGTTGATGCAAAGAAAATCTGAAGTCACTGAGTTATGAGCAATGATTAACTTAGTCAACAGTTTGAGAAAGTTTCAGTAAGATTTTGTTTTCCCTCAGGAAATCTCTTCTTTGTGGGTGAAGTCTGTGCTACTTAAGGAGACTAGACTGAGGGGAGAAGCCACAGAGATTAGGGAAAGGATCTTAACTCCTACTGAAACCCAACTTTGGAGAACGTGACTGATTTAAGCTAAACCAGTGAGTGCCAGGATTCTCTTTAATGCAGACTGTTTCTTATCCAGCTAATGCTCCTGGTCCCTTGTAATGTTCATGCAGTACCCCAAGGGAACAGGAGAGTAGGATGCTCACTTCCTTCTGGATCCTACCCCATAATCCCTTTAAAAAGTCTGAATGCTCCTCAACTTCACAGAGTGTTTCAATCACAGTAAATAGCTATGCAATATCTGCTACCATATGAGATAAACTTCTAGGATGAACCACCTTTAAACACTGCAATAAAATCTGAGGTCCAGACCAATCTGTTATTACATGAATTGAAAATGGCCAGCTGAGCTATGACAAAATGACAAACAATAATGATCCTTTGATTTAAGGAGGTTAGACAAGAAGCCAAGAAAAAAGGCTGAGTGCATCTTCTGAAAATGTGTAATCCACATTTGATGTATGATCTCTCCTAGAGCTCAGAGGTGTGAGAGCAATGGAATGTATCAGATGAGAAGTTCACCCTGCCTGGTAGGCTGTCTGCTACCCTCTTGATTGCTTTATTTCCCTAATGTGATTCGTTTCTAGTTTATGGGTATTACTAGAGGCTGTTGGATGGAAGTCTGTGAATTTTCTGATGAATGACACTATATAGGGCTTTGAGATCAAGCAAATATAAGGCAAAACTTTAAAATTACCATTGTAGTATTTAGATGTAAAAACTAATGCAGAAGAATTCAAAGTGTATTTTCTCAGGTTGTCATTCAGAGCAAGCATAATTTTTTTCACTACTCCTGTTCAAAACCCTGATTTCATTACTTTTAATTTGTGCATCGTCACCAGGAAAAATGAGGAAAGAGACTGAAAAAAAATCTTAAAATATGAAAAAAAAAAGAAAAAAAAAAAAGGAAAGTATGGACTCCAGCTTGCTAAGCACTGAGGATTCTTCTAGGGCACACAGACACCTTTTATGGATGAAGATTTATGTAAGTTCTTTCATGAAACTAACAAAGAAAACCCATAAATCTAAGCCCCCACTAAATGATGATATATATATACACATACACACATATATATAATATTTGATATGAGATCTCTAAGAATTTACTACAAAAGGCAAAAGCAAACCTAGAAACCTGAATGGCAAAGTCAGAGAGGATGTAGTTCCAGTCAAAGCAGGATTGTGACATTTTGAATCTGAAACAATTGTTCCCTTGAGCAAATGGTGTTACTTATGAAGAAACTGCAAAAAATGGTAGTTCTGTTAAGAAACAGAAAGTCCATCATAAAACTGGTCAAGCCTGTTGGAAACAAGCCCAACAGAAACTCTCTCAGCTATCTCTGTTAGAAAGCTAAAATTCAGTTGTTTTCAAGATCTTTATTAGATTAGATCTTTGCAATCATGTTCTGTGTAATTTGATACAAAGTGCTTTGGCAAACCTGTGCTTTTCAAATCTACTTTGCAGAGGTGGCCAAGAATAGACAAACAGGTTACAACAGGACACCACTTGTGCCCAACTCACCTCCTATACAGTGGAGACTAAAATGCAATTAACTGTCTACAGTTTCTCTACTTTACTGCTCTGACTTAACTCAGAAGTGTTAGGATGAACACAGAAGTTCTTACTCTTGCTTACACCTTGAGTTAGAATGTACATAACCACCATATGGCCTTGAGACAAGGGTGACAGGAGATGCAGCCTGGGGACAGCTGTGCCCCACAACATCAGCACTGACTGGCAGTTCTGGGGACCACAGGACAAAACGTCTTGTCATGAAACATAATCAGCTGAATCTGCTTTCAGCCACAGATGGTACCACATGTTCTGTTTCTACATGTGAAAATCGAGACTAGTTGAGCAGCCTGCAGCTATGTCCCCTAAGGAAGTGATCTCATCACTACTCAGTCAACTAAACAAGACTGGACACGAGGAGTACTTGGACAGGAAATCCCAAAGGTGAGCCAATTGTTGGTTAAGCCCTGCAGATAATCTAGTGACTCAAAACCTCAGCCAGTGCTTTAAACCAGTTAGGATACTCCTCAACAGAAAGTGCATTGTGTCCTCTACAAAGCTCATCCAGGATATTTACAGTTTATCTGTATATCTGAAATAATAATAGCTTTGGGAAAATAATAGGTTGGTCAGGTGTAATTTCTAGCACTAATTGCTAAATGCATTCTTTCTGTGGGGCTTTGTGCTGTGCTTTATGTCAGTGGGATGCATTTCAGAGAGCATCAAGTGATCCTGAAATGGTACAGTATGACAGATTGTATGTTTATAGCACCTTATGTATGAGGTTTTCAAAACACTTTACTAGCATTAATTGTATTTAATGAGATTGCTTTTGGCTAATACCATGTTGTACAGGCAGGAACTATAGCATGGAGCAGGTAAGAGATTTGCCCCAAGCAACACATTAAGTCATTGGTGCCAAAAAGAATTAATAAACACTAATTTGTGAGCATTTATTCTGACCATCAGAGCAACTTTTTACCTTTTTAAGTACACTTTAATAACATATTTCTCTGAAACAACTAGCAGTTAGCTAAGTTTGCAACTATGTCTGAGCCCTTCAGTGTAAAGAAGGCCAGATAATTTACAGGTGAAAGTAACACATGCAGTGCTCATCTTCTGTACATTGAATATTAAAAATACCAGAAGACAAAACAGATCTTCAACAGATACAAATATCTGACACTATTCTCTCCATGGCATCCAATTCCAGCTTTTTCTGATTACTAAGTGTTTAAGTTGTAAAAAAAAAACCAACTTGATTCTGTCTGAATTTATCCTGAATGGTCCTGGGAAAGAAATGTGATTCTTGTCTAATTATGTGGTGATTGGTTTTACTTCCCCCTTTTGGGAAAACCCTAATACCTGTAGCCTGCTTCCATGGATGTATTTTTCCTGCTCTCTGGCACACAGCTGTAGCTGGGAATCAGTCAAGTTTCCTCAAGGAGAGAAGAGACTGGGTAAAAAGGGCTTTGAACACAACTTCCACCATGGGTTAGTACACGAAATAGCATGAATTAAATGGAGAAATATCTACAAAAGGAAAGCTCCTCCACCATGGGTGTATTATAACAAGGCTGGTTACAGTGGGACCTGTTTGAAGGGGCCAGAGAGATCAGAAAAGGAGAGAAAGAAAAGCTCTTCTCTCTGGAGTGAAAAAGGGAAAGAAATATCAGCCATGCTCTGTTTGAGACTTCTCAGGCTAAGGATATAATTTAGGTGAAACAAACATTTTAGAAATAATATTTTATGAAAAGATAAAATAGCTTTCACCTCCTGAGAGAACTGTGCAATAGTATGTAGAGAACTTCTAGGAAGAACGTGCACATTTTGCAGATAGAGTCTGATTAGAGTGCTTCAGTTATCAGTGCTAGTCCTCTCCAAGGGTCTAATCAAAATGCTGTAAAAATGAAAGAAAGTATTCCTACTGACGTCACCAGGGCTTGAATCAGTCATCAGAACCCAGTCTTCTTTCTCTCTGAAGTAAGTGGGAAAACCCCCTGGGATCATTGGATATAAGTAGGAAAATATTCTGCTTCTACTATTCACAATCCGTGTTGGTGTCACAAGCTAGTATTTTTCATCTAGAGCAGACAGTGCTGACCAATGCTGTATTAAAAGTACAGTGAACATTATTTTCCCTTGTACTTAATATTAAATCTCAGAACACTGCAGAAAACTCCATAATTTCCTTACAAAGATCCTAATCTGAATTTATGTCAGTAAATAAAAATACAAATTAGACTTCCTTTTATTTCACCAAATCTATCATTCTTGCATTACTTTTTCTTCATATTTAAATATATGACTTTTGACATTTGAGGATTTTACTCCCAATTGAGTAAAATCAGTTGAGTGGGCATGTGTGAGACACAGCTGAACCAGCACAAACGAGAACTATGAAGAGTTGTGCCAAATCACACCATGTTCTTGTGAAATGGGAAGCTCATAAACATATCTCGCTATCAGCATGAGAGGGATAAAGGAACAGAACAGTGAATTTGGGGTGGCAGTTCTGATTTTACAGAAATAGGCTCTTCTGTAGCTGGGATGTATGTAGGAAGGTCAATTTGATGGGTCTGATCCTGCAACTCTGATTGAAGCAGGTAATTCCACTGAAAATAAAGTGAGCTATGTGCATAGAGAAAGGCATGAACATTGATTTGTAACTCCTGTGTTAAAATCTGTCTCTTGTTGTCATAGCCAAAGCTTGATTCTGACAGTCACAAGGAAGAACAATACCTGGGACACTTCAGTTAGATACAAAATTTAATATTTTTTAAAATGAACAGATGCAGTCCATTCCTATAAAAGGTCTGATGAAATTAGCCTTATGTACACCATGCACTGTATGAAAGATCACCTTTGGATATGGATAATTTCTGACAGATTTAAGTGAATAATGCTTAGTAAAAAGAAGGGGGTTTAGTACAGAGGAATGAAAATATTATCTGGATGGCATCAGTCTGATACAAGAAGCATTAAAAAGCATTTAGGAAGATAAACAAGAAGAAGAAATCTGATCATTCAAATGAAGAACAACAGGAACAGATGTAAATTTGAATGTGAATATATAACAAAGATCTGAGATAGACTTAGGAATTATTTAAAGTTAATGTGTTATTCAAGATAATTAGAATTGAATTCTGGTTTAATAGTAACAAGGTCACAGTACTGAAGCAAAAACGTTTAACTGGACTTCTTTGTTTTTAGGAGGCTTGAGGGAATAATATGATTCTTTGTGATTGAAGGTGAGGTTTGTTTGTTGCAGTTAGGAATCATCCATCATATTGCTAATGAATTTGCGGTTTTATTGAAAATATTTGCAGTGAAAAACAAATGTTATCAACATTGTAAATTACAGTACAATAAACGTGAAGACTATAAATAACTAAATTACAACTCAAAGTTCCTGGGAAAACATAAAGTCTGATCACTCACTGAGAACAATAAACATGTAGCAGAAATAAAATATATGGAGTTTAACATCTCTAGACTGATTTTGATCACATCCTAATTAGAGGAAACTGTGTTATTAATTTCCCATTATTCAAGAATTAAAAATCCTTCCATATCTGATCTCTTTTTCTCTAAAACAAGAGCCTAATAATCAGTGAGTTTTCCTAACTCCAATTTTATACAGAAGCCTGCACTAGGAGTTGGAAGACAGGAGCTGAGATTTGGACGTATCTTTCTTGCTTCCCGAGTGGCCTTGTAGAGATCATGTTCTCTCTTCGCACCTTGGTTTTAAACACTGACAGCTCCCTGGCACTCAGCAGTTTGTTTATGTATTTCCATCACACCAAAAGAACATTCTATCTTTATGCATACAGTGGTTGAGTCAGACCTGAACTACTGTCCCAGTAATAGTTTACCTTTCTTTAACCTCACTTTCTTTTTTTTTGGCACTAATTTTCTGATTTCCTACTTGCATATTGAAACCCTGAGTGGCTGCAAAGTGCAATGAATGAAAAATGTGTCCTAGTGGTTATTTGATGTAGTATCTTCTTGATCTACCTCAATTACAAAAATGCAGGGAGAGATGGGTGCTTTTTTCAAGCAGTACACAGGGGTTGGGTGTGCAGCCATCACTGCTGTAAATGGGATGTGTAAAGCTAAATCCCACATACAGCTAGGAAAAAACCTCTGGAGAGCAGAATCTAATGCCATCAATTTCCTACAAATAAACTACTTTTCTCATGTAAACCAAGGAATGTACAGGGTAATGCTGCTAACTTTGGGCAGCCCCTCTGGAATATACTCAGAAGCAGACTGTACAGCCAAATGTTTTCCCAAGGGATTTCTGTCTCAAATCTTGAAATAAGATTTCCTGCACTAAGAGAATATGCTCAGGTGGAACAGACATTTGAATAAAACTATAAAGATGCATTAAGAAGTTAAAATAATAATCAAGAGGTTGATTATTCTTCTGCTGAAGCGAATGGATAACCTCCTATGTTATTTGAGAGGAACAAGTGGAGAGTAGCTCACATGGCCTCATAAATGTAACTGATTTTTGACACGAAGTTGTCAAAATTTCAGGTTTTTTACCTGTTTGGAAATACTAGGTATTTTCAAACCAAATGCAGGGAAACAGCTGGGGATGTATTTTCAAAGTGGCATACAGGAGTCAGCAGTGCCTTACAAATTTGGCCTTTTGGTTTTCTTATGAAAATCCAAGCACATTTTGCCAAGTGAAAAATAGCCATTTGCATGTGTTTTGTGTGAATTTAAACTGTAGCAGTGAACTCCCTTGAGGACTGTGTGTGCCCTTACCGTGCCCAGTGCAGGGCAAGCAGAGCTTTCACTACAATAGAGGGTGAGGCTGGAACAAGTCATACTGGCTCAGTCTGGGAGCTCAAACTGGTAGAAGAGATCCTGTCTCACCTACTTTCTCTGTGGCATCTGCCTCTTGTGGGCTTCAGTTTGAAAAGAGAGAGAGATATTTCTCATTTGATTGAGGTACAGTAGAGATTGGAACTGAATGTGCAAGAACTTTGAAGTGAGCAGAACAATACCAAAGAGGTGGGCAGGACTTGCTGCACAGGACAATAGTACTGGAACCAACCACTTGAAGAGATGGAACTGGGACAGGTTAAATAAAGAGACGTGAGCAAATAAACTTGAGGGCAAGAAAAAGGCCAGGGATAGAAAAATGATGGAGCATTGAACAGAACTCAGTTTATCCTTCTCTGCCATGCACTCAATATTTGGCTAGCAGAGTATTCCAAACCTCTACAGTACAGCCATTGTGCACTGTCAAAATATAAACATTTCTACACAGTTTCTATGAGAGACTAAAATATACTATTTCACATAATCATGTATTTTGACTTTTGTTTAATTATGTAACTTTATGTGCATCTAGAAATTAAAAATAAAATCTTGCTGAAGATTGACTATGCTCTGAACTGTTGTCACCTTTGCAGCAGCAGAGTGAAACCAAAAGAAACCTGTTGGATTGTGATCAGAATATTCAACAGTGGCTGATTGTATACTTAGTAAAAGATACAATATGAAAATCTTTGAATTCCTTCTTACTATCATTTGCAAAGCAAATATATTTTCAACTTGATGGCTTCAACCTGATTTATTTTTTGCTGCTTATTTTTATATACATTCATATTGTAAAATCCTTCATTTTAAAATATAATTGCTTGCCCACTTTCACTTTTTTTCCTGTGCCTCAGTTCACCAGATATTTTTATTGCTTTAATTTGCAAGGATTCCCACAAGAATGGTCTCCTGCTGTTGGCAAATGGCTGACAGGGATATTTGGATCAAGACAGATTGTGCCTTCCAGACTCCCTCCTGTAGCACTGCATCCAGCTTCCTTTTGTAACATATTCCCATTTATCATGTACACAAATAAGAACCCTAAACTTCAGGCTAGGATGCAAACCTCTGTCTGTGACATTTCCTTCTCAATGCTGTCAGTTTAATTTCAACAGTGCAAAGACAAAGCTTCGGCACTCTTATGCTACTTCTTTCCTCAGTTATTGGTTCTATTGCCACCCTGCCTGTCAGTCAAACCCATGACTCCAGAGGTCATTTTTCATGCAGATAATCATCACTATGTGCACATCTTCTTCACTGTTTTTGAGCAGCACATTTAAAATAGTATTTTTCTATCACTTCCTAGCTAAAAATCGAAGGTAGTTTCTCAGAGTTTTCTATTTTAATGAAATAACTGTCTCTGTTGTGGGTTTAACCAACCCCATCTTAGGAAACCAACCATCTGGAATGCTACTGCTAAGTTCATCCTGCTAGTCCATTGATTTGACCCACTTACTCCACCTACCATCTCACAGTTGATTCTAGCACATAAAACTAAAGCTGCCTGTCAAGATGCTTCACAACTCAGTTCCATTCTGCATTTCATTTTTTACTCTTTGCTGATGTCTTCCCCATTTCTGATCAGCCGAGGATGCCCATCTCTTCATTTCCTCTATCAGATTTCCAAAGGAGTAATTTTGTTTAGTTTCAATCAGTTCCTACATATACTGCTCTTAAAATCTACTTTGTTCTGACAGAGGTTTGGCTCTGCAGAATGTCCTTGGCTCCTGGCAGTTCAGGTGGCAGTGTGTGGCTGTCAGAGGTACTTATTTTGAGGATCTGGCACTTGACAAGACTGGCATCACAGTGGCTCCTGCAGCCCCTGCCAGTGTGGTGCTGAACTCCTTGAATATGTTCTAGAATGACTTTTGTGTACTGTGCTTTTATTTTGAGGGAAATAGTCTAGCCCAAAATTGTTGGTTTCACCAGAAACATCCCCAGACAGGTGAACAATAGGTTAAGGAGGATATTTTATGGAGGCCAGCAACAAGTTATCAAAGAACTAAACAAGACACCTCAGATACCACATTAGAAGACATAGACTCTAAACCACCCAAATACAATAAAGATATACATCATGAATGTTAATATCTGAATGCACTGTGAGGGGATGGAAAACTATTAAAAGAGTTTAAAAGAACAGAAGACTTGCAGAGAAGTCAAGTGTGATATACTGCACAACTAAGTCAGCAAATAAATATAGAGCTGAGTCTTGTAATTACTTAGATTTGGTCTCTTGGAATCTGACTCTCCTGATTTTTTCCTGGTCAGTAGACAACCTGAGCTTTGCTATTTTTTGTGCTGCTGGCATGAGACAAACAGGTATGAATCCAGTCTGTGATTTAGAGCCAGGCTGTTAATCAGGATACAAACTGAAGGAAGTTTCTGCATGGATTAGTTAATATTGGCTAACTGTTAAGTTACCAAACCTGAAAATCAGGTGCACGAAAATGCTACAATATTTTTAGGATTATCTGCCTCCTATGAAACAGAAAAGAAAGAATTAAGTGAATTTTTCATGATGAATTTTAATCACCCATTTGGTACTGAACCAAAATTGAATTTTATATAAACACAGGTCTTACTTTTTACTTTCTTCGATAAATTCTATGAGACCTAAAAGTAACCCAGAGAAAGATTTTGGCCTTGCCTTTGGCCTCAGCTATCCTCCCTGTCCTTCCCTTTCTTAAAGGGTTTATTATGAAACTTTGGATTCATATTTCACTAATTAATTCATATTTCACTCCTTCTTTTGTCTTTGTATCTATCACCTTTCCTGGGCTGAGAAGAACAATGATCTGAAGACTCATATTTTGTAAACATTTATTTTGGCAGCAGTGGTAACTGAATTTACCTGCTCTCTGCCCAGTGAAAAATGATTACTTTGAAACTGGATCAGTTCCCTGATGTAATTAGAATATAAATCACAAAGAGTTAAGCCAGTACTACAAGGCAGGAGGGCAGGGTCAGAGAAAAGGGGCCTGAGTGGCAACTGTTGGAGAAGGCAAGCACCCCAGGAATGGGTGTGAAGCCACTGCTCAGCCCCTGGCTTTCTTACCACACCTCCACAGTTTTATATTCCTTTAGTTCATTTGTATTTATGCAAAATCAATGCAAAAGACTATCTGACTGGAATAGCAGTGGTTTATACCTTATTGTCAGAAGGGGAAATGAGCACTGGAGCCACATGGCAGTGTGGAATCAGGGCTCCAGCAATGTCATTTGATAACACATGGCACACACAGACAATAGCAGTCTAAACAATATTACTGTTTTCCCTTAGTGATTTGCTAAAGCTGATTCACTCCACTAGCTGCCTCAGCACAATTCAGGGTGACACTGAGGACAAAGAGATGGGAAGAGGTGACACATTATGGTCAGGAAAGGATGGAAACTGCTTCAGCCAGAACAGAAACAAATGGGAAAATCATGGTCTGGTTACTTGCAGTATTACATTAGAATCTGCTGGCTGATTTATTGTCACTGTCCTTCTATCCCACTGTTGTGGTGGTCACTTATGTCCTCAAAGCAAGAATACCTGATCTTGTGACTCAGCTTTTGACCTGCATTTGTACATACAAATGGGTGGTGCTGTCAGAAACTTCTGCTTGGAAGGAAGAAAAGAGTAAGAATCTTCAAAACAGCTTAACCAGAAGTGGAACAGAAGTTTTCCCTATGACTATCTCATCAATTTTAGAAGGTTGTTGCTTTTTTTTCCCTTCCTCTTGTTGTTATCCAAGCAGTTTTTCAACCCCTCTGGGCTTTACTGCCATGTTTTCTGGTGATAACCATAAGAAATTTAGGCTTTACTCATGAACAAAAAATGTCACTGTAAGGGAAATCAATGAAAGCTACAACAACAGGTTAGAAAACAGATACCTTTGCATTTAAAATCACACAGTAACAAAGTAAACTGTGTAAGATCAACCAAACCTTAATATACCTGCAACATCATAGCTGATTCATTCAAGAAATCCTCCATGCTCTGATATTCAGGGTTGAATTTGTTAAGCTGTTGCACTATTAGTGCAATAAGTTCTCTGTGGCTGACCATCTTCACCATGGAGAATCCTATAAATACAGAAAATCATTATTTTTTCGTGCCTCCTTCAGTTGTGGCATAATGCATGGTGATAGGCTCATACAGAAGTTAGACTGCAGTAATGCAGAAGAGAACATTTAGGTCAAGCTTTCAAAATCACAGTTACTCAGAACAGCTGACAGGGGAAATGAAAATACAGTACAAACATCAAGAAAACAGAAGACAAAATGACATATTGTAAATATCTCAAAATATCTTAAGGATAAATGCTACTGCACCAGGTTATTTGACAAAATATAATTAAAGATAATATAGAAAGAAACATGGACTTTTCCCTGTGTGCACACAGGTCCTACTTAACACACTGCTGTTCCCAGTGAGATGTATCAGAAAGCAAAATTTTAGTCTTAAATTTCATCACATGTTGCTGTAAACAGCCTGTTTTTCAAAAGCAACAAAAGAACAGGAACAGAGAGGAATTATAAGGAAGCAGTGACTGTTGGTCAGCAGGCTGGGCCATGATCACAGCATTTCAGTGGTCTGGGCCACTGCCAAGGTTTGTGAAGGCACAGCAGTTGAGTATTTATGTTTGATGCTTTTCTTGTGAAATGACTGGATTTTGTCTCTCTCAAATGAAGCCTTATCCATATGTCTGAGAATGTGTAGGACTTGTTACCTCAATTTTAATATTCAGATGACAAGAACTATAATGCATTTGTTCCTACACACACACACACACACACACACACACACACACACACACACACACACACACACACACGTTGTTGTGTATGAAAGACCAATCACAGCAATTACCAGGCCTGAAAGTCATTAAGCTGGTTTAGCAATGGGAAAAAAAAAAAGTGAACAAAAGCACCTTTCCATGGTGAAAATAAAAATGTAATTTTGAAAATAATTCTTGTATTTTATATATCACAATATTTTGACGTCAATAAAGAATGCCTGATCCAGATGATTCATCCCCACTGTGGTAAACATAATTAATTTCTCCGTTTTAAGTATTATGATAATATTTCCAGACACAGTGGTATTGTACTCTACCTTTCAGTACCATCTTACTAAGTAATTGCCTAAAAAGCACTTTTCATTACTAATCTCAAAGAACTGAAAAAAAGAGTTTGTCTGTGATTACATTCACTATAGCCATTTAGGTACCTGTTATGATTAAGACAAAATGTCTAAATAAAAAAAAAAGTCCAGCAAAACAGGGTTGGATCCTAATAAGGGATGACAAATACAGAGAAAGGCACCACTGTGCAAGGGAATCACTGTTACTCCACTCCTCTGAGAATCATTTTTTTCTCAGGTAAGAACCTGCCAAGGTTCTTACACTCACAAGGGATTTTGGATAAGCGAGGGAGGAATATCTCTGTACTTCAGAGTGAATCATAATTCAGGCTCCAACAGCTCTGCCAGTAACAAATGCTTTTTGTTCTGGCATACCAGTAAGAAATTCGAGCTCTCATGCACTGATATCCACACCTCCTCCCAAATAACAATCATTAAGCCCCAAAACTGGAATGTGAAAACTAAGATGCCTTCAGATCTCTGAACACACAGGGGGTCTTAATAGAAAAGACCCCACTTCTAATAAGCTGTTATTATTTTTGGCAATGTTTTAAAAACATACACATTGAGAATAAAATGCTTCTTGTATGATATGCACCCTTATTTCCACACAATCGATTAGAAAACTACTCCAGTTATTATGTATCAAAGTGATATAAATTTATACTGTGTATAAAATGGCAGAAATTTTCTTCCATTATCAGCTGTAGATTTCAGTTAAAGGAGGCGAGAACCTGACTTGACCTTATTTTATGGTGGAGCTTGGAGATATTTTGAAAGCAATTACAGAGGATAAGAGTGGCCACAATTGTAGGAATTGGTTTCAGTGACCTGAAAGGTTCTTTCAGGTTTTATATCTGCTCCCACATTCCTGGCCTAGAAAGACTGTGATTGCACTTCCTCTAATGAAAGCTGTCCTTAAAAAGAGCTGAACTAAGCCTCCCTGCAAAATTCAGACAGATCAGATGGAAAATGTTCACTTTGAGGATCTTAATTTTACTTTTCATGTATTTGAATGTTTTGTATACCTACTGCAAGTGTTTTCCTTAACATGACGTGGTATTTTTTTATCTCTTAGCTCGCACAACTTTATAATTAAATACTTATTGTACAAAACCTTCTGCAAATAAGTTTTACTATGTTTATGAGGTGGGTTAACAAATGTTCACCAAGGCTGGCTACTTGCCCAAAATTTCAGGGGGCAAAGCCCAGCAACCCTGTCCACAGCGTAACACACTTGTAAGCCCCCTTGATGCTTTCTGTTGTACTTACAAACAGCTAATAAATACGAGCACTGAAAGAGAGCAGGTTTAGATTAGACATTCAGGAGGAACTCCTCCCTGTGAGGGTGGTGAGGCCCTGGCACAGGCTGCCCGGAGGATTTGTGTGTGCCCCATCCCTGGCAGTGCTCCAGCCCGGGCTGGATGGGGCTTGGAGCAGCCGGCTCCCGAGCAAGGTGTCCCTGCCCAGGGCGGGGGCGTTGGGAACGGATGAGCTTTAAGGTTCCTTCCTACCCAAACCACTCTGTGATCCTAGGACTGCATGAAAACAAAGGAGCGAAGGAGCCGCGAGCCTGCCCAGGGCACCCGCCGCTTTCACGCGTCGGGAATTGCACCCGGCTCGTTCCGGGGGTGTCACGTACGGCCACATCTGCCTCGCCCGGCCGCTGCCCCTCCCGTCCCCGGCCGTGCCCGCCGCTCCCGTCCCGGGCTGCTCCGTGTCCCGGCGCGGTCCCTCCAGCCGCGGCGACCCCGCGCGCGCCGTTGCCAAGGAGCGCGAGGGCTGCTGGGAGCTGTAGTCCTGCTGCGAGCCCGCCTCAGTGCTGCGAAACGGCGCGACCGGGCACCCGGAACTACACGAGCGCGGAAACAAGATGGCGGCGGCTGTTTGCTGCCGTTGCCACGGAGCTAGTACCTTTCCCCCCGGGTGTTTCCGCTCATGCACAGCCAGCGGTCGGTGGCGCGCCAGTTTCTGGAGCACGGACAGCGCTGGCGGGCGTTGGTAGGGTCTGCGAGTCCCGAGCGGACGCGCGCAGGGCGGCCCGCGGAAAACTACAACTCCCGGCAGCCACCGCAACAAGGCGTTCGCCGGGGCGTGGCCTGCGCGGCACGCATCTTCCCGCCCCCTCCACGTGTTACGCAAATGAGCAGGTTGATGGGCGGGGCAACTGCGCGTGCCCGCCCCGGGCCGCCACCCTATTGGGTGGGGAGGGGAGGGCGCGGGGGCGGTGTCGCGCATGCGCGGTGGGGCGGCGCTGCCGCCGGCCGCGCAATGTTTTGGGGGCGGTCGGGGCGGCGCGGCGCGCGCGGAGCCGCCGGACGGTCCCTGCGCTGACGGGAGCGCCCGGCGGCCGCTCCGCGGGGAAGCGCGGCGGAGCGGGAGCAGAGCGCGACCCGGGGAGCTCCCAGCCAGGGGCACGGCTCGCCTCGGTCCTCCGAGCGGCGCGGGTGTGGAGCCGGCAGCTCCCGTGGCAGCGGCGGCGGCGGCAGCGGGGTGCCAGCGGCCGCGGTGATGATGAACAGGTTCAGAAAGTGGCTGTACAAACCCAAGGCAAGTTGCGAGGAGCCGCCGCTGCCCGGGGTCACCGTCACGGCGCGGGTGGAAGTCGGGACGCGGCTCCCGGCGCGCAGCCGCGGGTCGCTCCGCGGCCGGGGGCGCCGTGTGGGGCGAGCGGAGCCCGCGGGCGGAGCGCGGGAGCGGCGCGGAGCGCGGCGCCCGCTGCGGCGGGATGACAAAGCAGAGCGGGAGCCGCTCCGAGCCGCGGGGCCGCTCCGAGCCGCGGGGCCGCTCCGAGCCGCGGGGCCGCTCCGAGCCGCGGGGCCGCTCCGAGCCGCGGGGCCGCTCCGAGCGGGAGCCGCTCCGAGCCGCGGGGCCGCTCCGAGCGGGAGCCGCTCCGAGCCGCGGGGCCGCTCCGAGCCGCGGGGCCGCTCCGAGCCGCGGCGGGCTCGGGGCTCCGCCGGCACCGCGGGGAGGCGGCGGAGCCCGGGCGGCGCTCCCGGGGCGCTGCGGGCTGCGCCGAGCCCGGCTCCGGGAGATGTTCGGGCGCTCCTGTTGTGCCGTTAACGCTGTGTGTGTGCACCTGGAAACTTCGGAAGTTAGGAGATCTATTGCGAGGTGCTCTGTGAGTGTTTTGTGCCCTTCTCGCTTTGAAATTCTTGGAAGGAATCCAAGAATCGCAGTTTGCTTTGCAACGAAATTATCATCCTCTGCCTCGAGTTAAGTAACAACTGTCTGGAGAGTGATCTTATCTGGTGTGTGATGTTCGGCTCGTAAATCAAGGACATTACTGGTTTTGAACATCTCTAGCATCTTTTTTCTTGTCCGGCCGTTACAGCAGTCAGTATAGTTATTCACTTTCTGAAGTATTTGATTTAATTTTGGTTTCTGTTGGTCTCTATCAGACGTTTTTTCCTATGCTTTGCTATCAGTCTTGGGTCTCAGTTTGTGCACCTTCCATGTACTCCGTTCTTTTGGCTGTATTTTGGCCAGTATGTTGCAGTGAAAAAAAAAAAAAAGCCGAGGTGATGCTGTAAAATAAAAGTTCATATTACACTGGCTTTATGGATTTTACATGTAGTCCTAACTTTTGGGAACTGCTGAAGAACGTATAATTGTCAGATATTGCTGCTAATAACTGCAAGAGAGAGAATGTAGAGATTTAGTAACCAGAAATACAGTAACAAGTTATAGGTAACTTAAATTGAATTTTCTTATTTGTAGGTGTTTTATACAAGGGAAGAATAGTTAATGAACAAAAAGGAAAACTGTTAAATGCAGAGGAAATATTTTTCAATACAGCTCTTGTCACTGTTTTTTAAACAAAAGTCACTAGATTTCACATTGTTTTTCTTTCTAATAGCAATTTTATCTTTTTGTGATAAAACTTGTTTTTTAATTTGCTGACCCTTTCTTGTAAGGCATGTGTTGGGCATTCAGGATCTGTATCAAATAAGGTATACTTATAGTTCTGTGGGACTTCTCTTGGGGTAAAGTGACTTTTCAAGCCTGTTGCATGACAATGGGCCTCATAAATCAGGAACGCCTATTGCTGTTGGTTTAGAACCAGCACCACTGCTTTTTGTTGTCTATTTATACCTTCTTTGCCAACAGTTTTTCTTAGTTTCAGTAGCTTACGACGTCATTTTTGTTCTGGTATTCAGAATGCATTGCTGGTGAATTGTAAGAGCTCCAGAAAAAGGCATTTTTCCTGGTGTGCTTGTTGAGTGGGTGTGGATCGTGTCATTAAATACACAGAGGTTTGAATAGCACTTCTTTTATAGAAGGTGAGGCAGAGGATCTCACATGTAGAGACTGTACCTTTCCTGGTTGTATTGCTTGCTTTTGTATTTAAAGGAATTTGCAATGTTTCCCAAAAGATCAGTGGGTTCCAGAGTCTGTTTTGAATGTAATGTGTTTTGAAGAGGACTTTGCTGAATACTTACTCTGGTGGGGGCACTCAGGTCTCAGGATTTATGTTACTTGTGTTAGGTACTGTGGGCTCCAGGTGCATTTTATCAGTTAGGTTTTGCTGCTCCCAGTGATGGGGAATACTTCTTCTGAAATATTCCAGGTCCTACTGTCATATAATAGGACTTGTGTATGGCAGCAGATTTTGATACCACTGGGTGTTTGGTCCAGAGCTTTGGTGTCTATTCAGAGGTACTTTTGAAGGCAAGGGGTGGGATGACATCAGAGTGCAGCAAATTCATAGTACAGCCTGCTCAAAAACCTGAATATATGGAGTAGCTTAATCCTAGGGGAACTATTTCATAATTCATCCCTGAAAAAACACAGCCCCAAAATATGTAAATTAATTCAGCTTAATCTTTTTAAATGGTGGAGACAAGGAAATGAAATAGAGTGCTTAACAAGGTGAAATCACAAAAATCTTGGGGTAATCATGAGTTACTGCAAGATGCACGACCTGCATCGAGGCAGGGGTATTTACTTGGTAACTGCTGCATCTGTTTGAACATACCAAGAATGGGAGAGAAAATGTGGGTGTAGGAAGTGGAAGATCTTGACTAATGTTGTGAGTGTGTCACGGGAACAGCACGGCTTCCCTAGATCCTTGTTCAGTCAGTGCTCTTCCTGCCCAGCTCTGTTCCTCAGGTATGCTGATACGCCAGATTCTGATAAACTGGATCAAATGCCAGCGGTAGAGGTAACCAGAGAATGAAATAAATAGCAGTGACGTGATCTGTAGAGCTGCCGGGAGGCAGACTTTTAACTGATGTATTGGAGACAGAGCAGAGACAAGATTTTGTTTCCAGCCTCCTGTGCCACATTGATTGTTGTTTAATTTTTAAAATGTTGTCTGTAATATGTGTTTTGCTTTTGGGGACTGTGGATTCAATGGGTTTTTAAGTGTTTGGAGGGAGGATGGTGTTTGCTTCTGAACACTTTTGCAGAGGGGTGCTTTTGAAGCAGTAGTGTTCTTGAATTGCAGCGCATCGGTGGAGCAATAGTTACTCTGACCTCCTCAGGACACTGCAGGCTTCCCAGGCATCACCACCTTTCTGAGGCAAAAGAACGGTCCTGTCTAAATCAAGATATTTGTCTGTGTGCACAGATATCATAGAAATGTTCCCTGCCACTTCTGGGAATTTCTTATCTTGTACCTGCTGGAACATTCCACAGGTGTCCGGTCAGAATCTGCTCCCAGGAAAATCTGAGTGTCCAGCAAAAATGGGCTGGTTTTGCAGAGATTTGAAATGCATTTGATGTCCAGAGAATACAGAATAATTTCTATGAATGCTGCTGCTTAAATCTGGAGACTAGCTTGAAAAATACATGGGTTACTAGCTCATAGAGGTACCTGCTTTGAATTGAGCTGATGTTTATTGCTATTTTAAAAGAGCTGTTTTGTGTATGATGGGGAAAAAAAGTCTGTCTCTAACCACAACTTGAATATGTTTTTTAATCTGTTTAACATAACAGACTGAAACATCTTCAGGGTATGTTTATTTTTCATGTTTTTATTTTAGAAATATTGCTTATTTGGTGTTTATATCTCTGAATTGTTTTGCTCCTAGTTTCTTTCACATAGTAAATGTGAACTTCTAGCAGCTATGTTCCTGTAATTCAGTCAAAATTTGTAATTTTTGGTAGTAAAGTTACTACTTTGTGAATGCCTGACCCCAGTTAAAGGATGCTCACAAAATATGCATAAAGTCTGGAGGTTTTGTCGGTGTGTTTTTAACACCCCCCCCTTCTCTAAGACTGACCAAAGTGCAGCTGTGCCCTCAGGGTCTGTTTTAAATCAAAGTCTGTCTGACTCCCATGGGGCTGTGAAGGTGGGTTCACTGAAATGGCCCCAACTTGTAGCTAGGAGCGAGCACTTACTGACAAGTGGGTACTCAGCACAGCTCTTTCACACCCTTGAGAGGCTGAGCATCTTCTCCCCCTGGAGTGCTTGAGATGCTGAGAATCGTAGTTACTTTCTTCCCCTGTGTTTATTCTGAAATCCTGTTCGTGGGTCTCTTAAATCTGATAATTACTTTCTACAGCTGGATTAGCAGATAAATCTTCAAGAGGTTCTTGCTGCTTGTTAATTGTGTCTGCAGTGGTGCTCTGTGATCAGATGTAGCATTTAGGGATAACTGGAATGGCAGGTACTTGGAGGAGGTTTGTTTCTCTGTGCGTAGTGGCTTTTTCTTTCCTTTTTAAAGGATCTTAGCTATATTTCTATGAAAGTAAGCCATAGCTAGTAATAATTGTTGCTACTTATAGTTGTTAAAAGATTTGGAGCAGCAGATAGGTATGCTAACTAAAAAAAAGGCTTAATAGATAGTAAAAGGGTATATTGGAACAAGCAAGTAAGATGAAGAGAGTATGCTTAGCTGATCTAGAGCAATCCCTTAAAGTAGAAAAGTGAGAGCCAGTGGCAAAACTCAAAAATATCCAAATAACCTCTGGGAGGTTCTGTATCAAAAAAAAAAAAAAAAAAAAAAATAGTTCTAGGTGAACGTTGAACACCAAAATCTTCACAAAGTAATTTTTCTCAGCAGCCTTGTAATCTGACTCCAAAAAGTAAAAGATACAGTAGGAAATAGCTGATTTGTTTTTTTTAATGGTATGAAAAGAAACATGTTTGCAGGATTTTTTGGTAGGAAAAGACTGTAAGTAGAAAAAGGGATTTTAAATATGAATAGAAGTTTGTTAGAAGAATGGAAGGTAGTAAAAAAGTACACAGTTAACTGTGCTTAATATAATGCAAAAAGCATTTTTAAAATTGGGTCAGTAGATTGAGATGCAGGAAGAGAGAGAATTATTTTAGGCAGCGTTTAAATGGATGGAAATGTCAGAAACGAAAAAGGACAAAGCTGCTGGAATTGCCAAACAACTATTGATACTTGTTTGGGGGGCGTGAATAAAAAAAGGATGGTTTCCCAGTGATAGATGGAAAGCAGCTAGTATCTCAGTTTACCTATAATTTTCAAATCTTAAAAGTGAATTTGCTATTCACAGAAGAGAATTAGAGCATGTTTATTCTTGGGAAAAATGTCTTAAAATGAACAGTGAAAGAACAGGTAAATGCTATTAATAACTTACTTTTGTTTGACTGGTGCCATACAGTATTCAAAACCTTTGGGCACAACAGTTTGTGAACAAAATTTATTATTTAGTGTAATATTTATATTAGCAACTAATGACTTTCCAAGACAGAAGATTGAGGAGTTTTTCTTACTTGAGAAAACAGCTGTTACTGGCTTTTTGAAAAGTCCCTGTTTTAATGATCAGCTCTTTGATCTCACTTAACTGTGTAATTATTCTTGTTGTCCCTCTCTGATCAGAGTCTGCAGCTATTTAACTACATTAATCAGTGTTATTGATAACAATCCTGAGGAAGGCAACTTATAAATCATCATGCATTATTCAGTTTTGCATATTGAATTGCTTCATTTTAGAAGCACCATCTAGTGGTTTGAACACAAGTGTGGGAGCTAATAATTCTTTGCTGATGTATTGTAGCACTGCAGCTAAATCAAGACAATTACTTGCAGTCATATTGTTTCTTAGCCTTGGTTTACCTGTAGCTGAAAAAGGGAAAGAGACCACTCTTCTGGTTGTCTAACAGAATTGCTTGTTTGTTTTTAATTACTCTGATGTGAAGTGTGTTTGTACCTCGTGAAATTATTTTTTGATGTGGATTGCTGTGATCAGAATCATAAGATATCAGATGCTAAGTCCATCTAGTCTGGTGTGATGTCTGGTGGTTATCTCTGTCCTGCAGCAGATGCCTAGGGACAAAGAAGAGATGAATGGAAACTGCTGTCTCCTCTGGGCTCTTCTAAAAGATTTGGTAGTCTGCAGCATAGGAGTTTGTTGAGCTACAGATGGTGCTCTTATTTTTCAACAGCTCATGAAGTTTTTTTATTTTTAATGACTAATAATTTTTCAATTCATTAATATTTCTGGTCTTCATAATAACAGTTAACTTCTTGGTACTTAAAGCTGAGTTTTATTCCAGTGGAGTAAACATTTTCTTTAGAAGCTTTTTCAAACAGCCAGTGGTGTTACCTAGTGTGTCCCTTGTCCTGCAGACTCATCTTCTGGTGTTTCTCCAGGAAACCTGATTTCGATGTTTAGATTCTGTTGTTCTCCTCCCACAATGTGATGGTAGTTAACAGACTTTAGAAAAAAAAATACTCCTTAAAAATCACAGTGAATTTGTCCTAGGTTATTTTAGAGGAATGCCAAAAAACTCCCACTAAGAATAACCTCAGCACCAGACTACAGAAGAACATTTTCTTATGAACTAACTGAAAAATAAACAGTGCAAATGCTGTTGATGTGCTGCATTTAACTGCTTTAATAGTTATGGTGAACTACTTTCCTGGCAGTTGTGCTGGCAACATTGACTTAAATTAATTCAGCAGAACTATTTTTAAATGATGGTGTTAAAAATAAATTATTTGAAGGCTGCGTATATTTATTTGGCTCACATTTGAAGAACTGACCCACCTTCATAGTGCATGTGAAAGAACAAGTTTCTCCAGCTTGGTTGTTTTACTGGAGGATGATGCTAAATTTGAGTCTGTCTTACCTGTTCTCAGCTGAGTCTTTGTTTTCATCTTGAACATACTCAGTATTCCAGCTGTTCATTGTGTCTCAAATGACAAGCTGGGATCACTGGTGTAATGGCCATGTGCCCCCTGCTTGCATTTGGGAAGTGAGCTGCTGCATTCCATGCTAGCTGAGGCTCCTGAATCCTATAAACTCGAGCTGCCCCTAAGTCAGCTAAAGCAAAGCACTTAGCCTGGCTCTGGTGGACAGCTCAGTGTAACAAGATATGGTTTTCCTTTGAGGCACTGTCTGCTGTCTGCTACTTGAAAACAGGTGAGTGACAGAAGTTATAATGCATTTTCTAGAAGTCTACATCTAGGGTGGAGCAAAGAATGAGATTTTTTTGAGAGCTAGAATGTTCAGACAACTTAAATATAAAACATTCCTGGCTCACTACACCTTGCTGGTGTGACTGTAAAGTCTTGCTCTTATTTATTTTGATGACAAGGGTCAGACTTACAACATCCTGTTTGTCTGTTCTACCCTGCAGGGTTTTCCTGCTTGTCACTACAGTAGTCAGTGGCTTTTTTGCGTTATTATTTAGACCTCTAGCTTGACAATTCCTCTTGACCTTCCTGATCCTGTAGATGGTGGTTCTTCCTCTGGTCCTTCTGCGTTCACCACCCTCTCCTCCATTGCTGTTACTACTTTTGATACTGTTTAGGAATAACATGCCCTGAAAAGCTGATAAACAGGAGCCGAGTTCTGCCTCTACTTGGCATAGTCTTGGTAGGCCATAAGCTTGTTTTTCTTCTCATGTAGGGTCTTTATTCATACTTGATAGTCATTCAGAATGAATAATGTAAGAGTGGGCATCGTATCAGTACTGGATACACCATTCTGGGTGAATGAAAGGGAAGCAAATGGGGGGAAAGAAACTGGAGGAGACAGGTGAAAAAGATGGGGTTAAAGAAAAGACTTGCCATAGAAATGTTAGAAAAATAGTTTGAGAGAGGAAAAAGGGAGGATGACTCTCCTACTCTTTCAAAATGCCTACTCTTTATTTTGAAATGGAACACAGGTTAATTTAAATCAGGGTGATGTTTATGCTGGAATGTGTTAATTCCTGTCATCAAGTGGCACTTTGATCTCTGAGAATCATAGGTGGCTGAGGCTAAACTAACCGGATGCTCAGGGTGTTCTGCATTTCTGCTTTGCATTCTTCTAATTCTCACCTTCCTTTGTAGCCTTTAAATGTAGGAAACATTTCCTGACCTTCTGGAGTTCATCAGATGTTCAAAACCACAGTTTTTTCAGGCTATTGTTTCCTGCCAAGAAATGACCTGAGCCTGAAAGGGGTCTTGAGTGTTTGTCTAGAAATGACTTTTGGATGTTTGTCATCTAATAAACTTCTTTTATGAATGGTGTGGGCTCTCATAGTAATGTCTTTGTCTAATTCTCCTTTTGTAAGCACCAATCTCCAGGCAGAAATGTTACCTTTCTGTGTTGGTCCAGTTGTTGAAGTTTGTCTGCTCTTAGCATACAAATGAGAACATACCAACATTCTTCCTGTAAAACCCTCCAAATCCTCTCAAAGCACTGTCTGCTTTTTACTTTATTTTCAAGATTCCTGAATAGGGAGTGGATGTCTGCATTGCTAAATATTCAATGTTTTTTTCTAAGTATTTTTTGTAAAGCTGGACCAGTACATCTGATCTAGTCAACAGCCTTACAAAAATGTCTTGATGGAATTGGTGTAATTTTATGGTGCAAGATGGGTGGAAGCCCTTACAGAGTAAGGAAGAGTTAGTATGATGTAAGGAACAGGCAGAAATGCAGAGGCCCTTCTAATCTCATCTGGAACCCATGATTTATTTTGCTATGTATTTTAAGGAATCTTGCAGGTCCTCACTGAGGTGTAAGAGATGATGTGGGAATGGCAGCTAGCTTTTTCTGTGTCCCTTGGTGATGAGTGGTGCTTACATGAGGTCCTGTAAGGACAAGTGGTGCCATGGGTGCTTATTGCAAGTGTACAACACAGGTCTTGTTTGTGTGGATGTAGTTTTGATTGCAGTGATTTTTCTTTAAGTCTGTTTTTCTTTGATATGAATGTTCATGGTGGAGAGTTTGGCTGGATTTAAAGGTTTGTTTTCAAGACCATAGCAGCAGTGTGTTCTTTTGAGGAATGATCTTCCTGTGCACTGCACATCTATCTTACTTTTTTTTTTGTTTTTTAAAGTCGAGCATAAGGAAGTTGTCATGATCAGGAGGAAATAATTGGAAGAGGCCTTATGTTAAAAAGTGCTTAATGTGCACTGACAGGTGCTCACTGGTGTTAATTGTTAAATTTGGCTAATATTTTCTTTATATTGAAGTAGTTGAGAACTGATGTGTTTATGTAGGAGAGTCTGGTTTCAGCTATTGTGATGGTGTTCTGGAGTTATTTTATGGAAGAGCATCTGCAGTAGTTTTATTGTATTTTGATAATTCCTTTGTTAATGATATTGTTGAAGCAGCTGACTAAGTATATTTGAAGAGAATATTATATCCACAGCAAGTATTCTCATTTTCACTAAGACTGGTTTTTGTGGATGTTTTTTTGTTAGCTTTGCTGTTATTTGGAATTTTAAAATTTTTTTTAAGTTTCTTTTTAATTATTTTCCCCTAGGTTATATCATACCCTTGTATCCAAAAGTTTTGTTTACTACTTGCAATGTCTTCTGTTTCCCTAACATTCCCTACATTTTTTGGTGGAGTTTTGTGCATAATTGCAAACCTGCTATAATTTTTTTTCCTTCTTGATTTCAGTCAGGATACTTGACAAATACTAGACCTGATAGTAGTGGTGACAGTAGGAAGATAGGGACTGAAATAGAAAGGCAGTAGTTTTTTTTCTCTTCACTTCTCTCACTAGAAGAGACAAGGAAGCAAGGCTTCTTATTGGGCATTTAGGCATTTTTCTTTATTTTAGAGTCTCTATTCTGTTGACAATTTTTTTGTCCAGTGATTTTTAAACTTATATTTTCTCAATTAATTTGCAACACTATTTCCTTTGACAATTAGCTTATTTCAGGAAGCCTTAGTCTTAGGTTGTAATTATTTCTTTTTCTATTGAAATTTGAGAGTTACTATTTGGCAGTTTCATAGTAGACAGTCCTGTGTATAATTGATAGAATAAACCAATAAGTTAACGTTAAACTCTTACTTCTGAATTCTGAAGTATTTTTAGACATGGAACTGGGATGCAATTTTTTTCAAAAATGAATGAATCTTTGAAAAGATGACATGCTTTTTAGAATGAAAACATTAAAACCATATTTTACATTAGAAATGTTCTGTTAATTTCTTGGTATAATATATATATATCTGTCTTCATGTCTATATAATGTACTGTTCTGATGTTAAAAAGTAGTGTTGGTGAATTGTAGGTGCCTCATTGGGTTTATTTCCTGTGAAACAAAGAGGTTGTTGTATAATATCATCTGACTTGTTCAGTGCATTTGATTAGCTTTTGGATTAATTTTGAAAAGAAATGTGTCTAGTAGAAATTTGTACGTTGTGAGAAATCATACACTATGTAAGACAATAATTCATGAGTAATCCTGAAGAGTTAAGAGGTGACAACCTTTCTCCTGGAAACATTAGTTTTACTGTAAGAAGGATAAGCACAATTTTGCTTAAGCCCAGAGTTGTTTGTTATCAGTCCGGTCAAGCAGTGAAATGTTGTGAGGTTGGTTCCAGCTCTTTTTACAGTTATTTCTCAGTCTATATATATCCACATGGGCCTGCATGTTGTGTGTGATCCAAAACTTGGGTATCATCTGTGCATGTTTCAAATATAAATAGTCATGCTTCCTGTCTCTGAAATGGGGGATTGAGGCATGAAGGTGAGAAGAGGGTATTTGGTGTCCTAATTGTAGGTCAATGGCCAAACTAGCCAGAAAAGCTTAATTTGGGGGTTTCTCAACCATTTTATTCCTTATTTGCCACTTCTTTCTATCCAGTGCTTTTTATGAGAAAAATTTTCTTTTAGGTTACCCTGCAATATCATTTTACAGCTGAAGCAATAGACCAGATTGTATGTACTTTGCTATTCAAAGATTGGAGTGCAACTTACTGTTGCCATATGTTTAGATTTAGTGTCCAACTCCGTCTTACAAATGAGAACATATGGGAGATAGGTAATGGTGATTTTCAGCTGTTAATTAGTCATGGTTAAAATGATGCCTCACTAACCATCCCTCCATTTAGTTCTGTCTTTCTCATCTCCCCCTCGTGGTAGCATCTCTGGTGTGTGTGGACTTGCAAAACTTCTGAGGGGGGGGAAAAAAAAGTTTCCTTCCACTAAAATGCTTCTGTAATTTGGAGGGTGTGAGTTCTCAACTGAGGTGGGGCCTTTTACTTCCAGATTTTGTTTTGTTTGCTTTTTGTGAAATCAAATTGCTGATGTAATGCTGCATAGTAAAACAGGAATTAGATGCTAAATGCTGGGACCTGTGATGTAAATAGGCTTTATAGTGTCGGATAAAAGTTTTATGACTTTTTTATGATAAAAGTAATGACTAATCTTAACCTTTGAACCTGTTCATCGCAAACTCATGGTAGGATTGGATTTTACTTACTCGGTCGCAGTCTGGTTGCTTGAACCCTGTTACTACACTGTTTATTACTCCCTTCTTTTACTGCTTTTAGGCAACTTTTCTATTGCAATTGAAATCTTCTGTAAAATAAGGTATGATCAAATGTATTGCTGCAGTAGTGATTGCTTCAGAGCAGAGAGATGTTTGCCTGTCTGCAGTGTCCAGGATACCTGACCCTCATCAAGAATTTTTTGCACTCCGCTTGTGAATTTTAAGTCACTAGGACAGTAATGAAAATGCAGAAATGCTGCTGGTGCTCAGCTGGTTTTTCAGCTTGCAGCCATGTGCTGCTGTCTTACCTCCCTGATGCTGGTGTTGGAAATTGTGTAGCTGTGTCTTGGATTGGATCATCTTTCTAGCCCAGGTGGAAACTTCCTTGCTTTGTTTATATAGTTTTACAGGCTCAGTTACCAACTTAACTGGGGAGAGGTACAGCACAAACTCCTCCTTTGGTGGCGGGACAGTCTTTATATTACCTTGTACCAGCTATGGAGTTGCACCTTCAGTGTCTTTAGGGCTTGTGTTTTACGTTCTACTTGTAATATAAGTACTGGTAAAATGAAACCCCAACCCAAATTGCACAATTTTATTGCTCTGTGTTTTGTATGGAACGTTTAAATTTCTGTAACGCAGAGGCCAGTCTGAAACCCAGGTGAAGTCATGTGGGACTGGGAGCTGGGGTTTCTGATTCAATTCTTTAGCATAAAATAGGCTCACCCAAAGTTATTTTTAGGTGACATTAAGGGGCAGACCTTGTATAAAATGTTTTTGCAATTAATCTTGCAGTGTTGGTGGCACAGATAGCACGTGTTGGAAGCAAACCTCTGCAGGAGTAGCGAGGCGAGGCAGTGAGCTGTGCAAAGGACAGGGCTCTCATTCTTGAACTGCATGGTGCTCTGAGCTAGCTGTTCTTACCAAAAGAGCTGTGGAGGTATTTGGTGAATGCTTTACTGTGAGTTTGGCATATCTGTTCTCTGTTTCAAGTTCCATACATGAATTGTCAAACCTGAAACTTGTTAATTTTGGGCTTGAAACCAGTAGAATAAAATATCAGCTAATTACACTATTCAAACATTAAAAAATTTAAATGCTTTAGAAGTGTTCCTCTATTTAATTTTCATCAGCTGGCTCAGAATTAATATATTGAAATGACAGTGTTGTCAGATACTGTAATATTTTTCACTGTGTGCTTACTGTAATGAGATGTAGAAAACTGTAAGGAAGAGGAGAATACAAATCCTTGTTAATTTTAACCAAAAGCAGTTGTTTTTTTCCTTTTTTTTTCCCTTGCATTTTGTTTTTTGAAAGCTAGCAAATAAAACTTCTGCACAGCTAACTAAAAAAGATCTGGGATACACAAGTAGAGGTACTCTTACTTTGTAGTTCCTGCCCCCATCTCTGCAGTAAAGCAAGCAGTACCTACACAAAGCACTGCATTCTGCACTGAGTGGCACTGCACCACTTTACAGTGACACTGAGTGGTCACAAAAAGAGCTGAAAGTTTTGCTGTTCTTGAAGAGCAACTCTTAAAGCAGCAGAAGCTGCTTCTAGGGAGGTTATTTGTTTAAGCAACTTAAAAGCAATATGGAGGATGATATTACATAATGTGTTTCCATATCTGTGTGCCTGCTTTCCCTGGTCCCCAGTCCATGAGATCCATGTGGAGCAATTAGGTGCAGGAAAATGTCAATGTGATGGAGAAGGGCTGCATTCCTGATGTTATTTCAGCTGATAACACCTTATGTTGGTGTGGGGGAGGAGAATTTATTTGTGATTCATATAACTTTTCTCTCTGGATAAAACAAGGTGTTAAGGGAAGTCTATTCTTAACCAGCCTTCAGAATTATTTCCAAATCCTAATTGTTTCAGTGAGGGATTTACGGAGGAATATGGGGATTGAATAGAAACTGTCTATTAAGTGGTGTTGGAGCACCCTCTGCAGCCTCATAATAATATTTAAATGAGCTTTTTACATTTCTGGTGATAGATTAATGGAATGAATATTCAAAAAGAAAAATTAAGATCTAGGTGCTTTATGCTGCTCTCCAGGCCCATCAAAGTATGACAGTAGATCTGTAGGGAAAAGAATTAATTAGCATGTTGTGGACCTTTTGTGCCTGTTAACCTACTGCACCTCTCTTGAAAAGAAAACTCTCAGCAGTTCCTGCAGGTTCACCAAAGTTCAGACTGAAAAGTAAAATGTCCAGTGGGAATGATGTGAGAATTAGATCTGTGTGGCAGGCAAGTTATAATGCTATTTAACAAGTTGAGGAGAAAAGCTTAAGAAGTAATGCCTTTTGAACTGCCAGTTTGCTGACTTGTGATCCCAAGTTTCCAGGATTTGGTAACCTGTGAGTCACATCTCAGGTCCATGTTCAGCACCAGGCTAATTGCTGGTGTCAGGCTGGGGTATTGGTTCAGGTCAGGTTGGGAAAGCATGTGACTGAATGTATTTCCAGTGCTGTGGCCTTTTTGCAAATGTTTGGGTTACTTCTAATTTAGTGTTGAACAGTCTGACCCTCCTTCGTGTGAGCTGCTGTAGTTTGCACAGGAGTGTAGCAAGGCATGAGACTACACAGCTGAGCCATGAACATGTGAGTTGTTTTCATAGGTGAATATTCTTCTTAATGTACAACAGCAGTTTAATTTTTGTCTATAATTTTTTACTATCTCAATCATAGTATTTATACCAGGATCATGTCAAGCCTTCTTTGGGTTCCTTGAGTATGTTTAAAGGATTTGTTCTGTGAATTCAGGATATTGTAATGATAACTAGTGAAGCATATAGGAAGAATTGTCTGTGAAGAATTACTTGGCTTTGGGTGATACTTGTATAAAAAGTATACTTTTTTACTTTTTGTACACAACAGATGATTTGTACAAATGATTATACTGTCATGATTTTTGTACACAACAGATGTAGCTATGATGATCACATAACTGGGCAGAGGATGAGGTTGAAATGGACCTGTTAAAATTGTCTTGTCCATGCCCCTTGGCTTCTCAGGACCAGGTCTAGTCAGGTTTCAAATGCCTCTCTAAGCAGCCTGTGACAATGCTCAGTCACCTTTAGAGTAAAAATGCATTTCCTGATGTTTGGATGAAATTTCTCATATTTCACTTAGTATCTACTGCCTCTTTTTCTCTTACTAGGTATCACCACAAGTCTGTATGAGTATTCTTTCCATCATCCCATGAGATATTTATATACATTGATAAGATCCACTCTGAGCTTTCTGCAGGCTGAACTGTTCTACTTCTGTCCTAGCATGACAGATATTTCTAGGCCAAAATCATCAGCCTTAGATAAACCACCTCCTGTATGTCCATGCTGTTCCTTTACTAGGAGGTCCAGAGCTGGACCCAGCACTCCAGATGCCTCCCTAGTCCTGGCTGGAAAGGCAGGCTTTCCTCCCTCTCCTTGCCAGCAGTGCTCAGGATGCACTGTTGCCTCTGTGGTGCAAGGGCCTGTTGCTGATCTATTAGTCAAATTTGGCCAAAGTGGTTTTCACCATCTCTTTGGATAACCTATTGCTCAGCCTTTGCAACTGGTTTCCTCCCAGCTCCCAGTGCCAATCTAAACCAGCCTGACAGCACTGTGGCCACTTCTGGCCTCTTTCCCACTGCTCCTCCAGCTTTGGTTGTGGCATTTGTTGGGAGCCCCTGTGAGCTGGCTCAGCCTAGAAGAAAGCGGTTTGGACATGTGTAAGGAGAACTGAACTCTTTCCTACTGCTCTTTTTGCCCCTTGGAAAGCTTCTCCCCCCATATTTGCTGATTAAATCCATTTGACAGTGGAGGGCCAGATGAGCTGTAGTCATCCAAGACCTGAGTGGTAGGCAGCCAGGTGTGCAGGGGTGGGGGTGGTGGGTTTACTCTTGGTGACAGCAACTCAATAAAGTTCATCTGTGAAACGGAATCTTTTGTAATATTGGGGAAATGAACATTTCCAAGCCTATGGATTCATGAACTTCTTACAAAGTACAGTTAAAAACCTCACATTCTTCCATATTGAATGAGATTGCTTTAAGTCAAAAAAAAAGCAGAACATGAGCAAAGATCTGAGAGAGACCCTAAATACACATGATGTGACTAAAGCTATTGAAAGAGGCAGTGAGTTAATACATTTTCTTTTAATTTTTTTTTTTTTAAAGCCAGAAAATAAAAAGGCTGATTGTCTTTTATTTCCCCCCCCCCCCAAACCTTTTTTGAAGAAGGACAGGTTTTGGCAGTTAACTTTTCATGTTCAATGACTGATACTTATTTATTGGACCATACACCTTGGAAAAGTGTTTATTCTGTTTCATTCTAGGTCTTCTTGGCAGGTTTACATGTGGGTGCATGGTGTGGGTGGTTTTTTTTTTTTATGATGGGCATAAGGAATCTTCAGTTTTGGTGGGGAAAATTCATCTGGGAAAATAACTTTTTTACACAGCAGCTTTGATGCGGGGTACTTGGAATATAGCTGCATTTGCTGATTTGGGTTTTGTTCTGCTTTGGCTTCTGAAATGCCATTTTGAAGCATCCTTTTCATGAGAGGTTGGGTAGGCTTTAGGCTATTTTTAGAGAGGTCTCTAAAGAAGGTTTTCTCTGAAGAGACAGTTATGGCTTCCTCTCTATAATGAAAATAACCGAAATCCAGAGTGGAGCTGTTTATTCTTACACATTATTGTGTAGAGGTTTCCAGAAGGTACCTGTGAGTTGGTGAAAGAATGAAGAATGAGTAATTTTGCAGGTGCTTTCTTTGGAGATGGTGGCAGGTGAGGAGAGCCTGGGCCAGGGCTGCTGCTGCTGCCTCTGCCAGTCTCCTGCTCAACATTGTGTGCTGTTGTCACTGAGCACACCTTGAACAGCCTCCTTTTCCAAAACCATAAAGCTTGAAAATAAAGCTACATTGACTTTTTCTGTCTTCTCCATTTGCAAATAGAGTACTTGCAGTTATGTAGGCTCACAAGAGTTGCAGAGAGGGAGGAGCACTGCTCTGTTCTCTAAGGGAAGAGGTACTGCCAAGCTATTCAAAGGCTAACTTTAGCCTGGGGAGGCTTCTCTGCTTCCCACATCGAGGAAGTGAAAGACGCTTCTGCAGGAGACAGTCTGGAGCATCTGCAGCTAGATTTTGGTGTGACTTTTCTCCTAGAAGAGCTTGCCTCTTATTCTTTCTGCTGACTGCTAGGCATGGCAAGTCACATTCCTGCTGCTTCTGTGGATGCTCCTCTTGGAATTCCTAAAGTGAGCTGACAAATTTGCTTTCAGCAGTTGTAGTAGTATTTCCTCAGGAAGAAGTACTTTTGTGAATTGTACAACAACAACAAAAATTTTGGAAATATCAGAGAATGGAGATGTCATAGCTATCAGTTAAGAGTTTGTATAGGCTACGTAGGATTCTTCTGGTTTCTGACCTTTCCTGAAGTTCCATTCGTCTGTAAGAAAAGAATTTAAGTAAGCCTGACACTGGAGAATGTTCACAATAACAATCATGTTGTTTTAGTCTGTTTTTCTCTTCTTTGTCCCTTTGTCTCATGAGAACAACATAAGGTGTCCTGAATTACTGTTTTAAAGGTATAATGGCTTCCAAGAAAAAAAAGAAAAGGTTGCTAGAAGAGCTTTTTAGTGAGATTCACCGAAACTTGGTTTGAGTGCTTTCATACAGTTTTTTAATAATAGTGTTCTTGTTGGTGCCAGAATGCTTTAATGGCAGAAACTGCCTCAAGGTGAAATCCAGTTACTGTTTCAGAGAATTCACACTTCGGCTGATTTTTTGTTTAGAGACTAAAAAATACTGCGTCTATTTTAAGGTAACTTTTTGGTTTAGTTGGGATGGCTGAAAGAAAATAACCTTCCACGACTACAATACTTGAATATTGTATTTTAAAATATTGTATTTTATAATTTTAATAATACTACTTTAATAATACTATTTAAATGTAGAATTAAATGTCAAATTATATTCCATTAGTAGGTATAATTTTCTTGTTAATTTTGCTATGTCTGCAGAGAAAATTTGACAAAGTATCATTATCATTGTTTCCTGTCTTTAAGCATTATTTTCCTCACCTGAACTACAGAATCACAGGTTGGCTGAGGTTGAAAGAGATCTTTGGAGGTCAGCTAGTCAAACCCCACTGCTCAGACAGGCATATCTAGAGCCAGCTGCCCAGAGTCGTCTCCAAAGATGGAGATTCCACTGTGTCTCTGGGCAACCTGTGCCAGTGCTCAGTCACCCTCAGTAAAAAAGTGTTTCCAGATATTCAGAGGGAGCCTCCTGTGTTTCAGTTTCTGCCCATTGCCTCTGGTCCTGACCCCGGGAGCCTTTGGAAAAGCCTATCTCCATCCTTTGTGCCCCCTCTCTTTACATATTTACAGACGTTGATGAGACCTTGTTCTCTTCTTTAGGATGAACAGTCTCAGCTCTCTCAGGCTTTCCTCATAAAGTTGTGCTCTAGTACCTTCATCTTAAATTAAAAATGTTTGTGACAGATTCTTCTTAATACCAGAACTAGCCAAAATAGCTTTTTTGAGAAAGAGGTTAGGGTTGTCAGGCCACATTTATCATGTTCTTGTTTGTCATCCCCCAGCAGAGGAAAGGGGTTGCTTTACTAGGGCTTGTTGACTGTTATTTGCTGAGGGTTAAGAGAGTTACCAGGATTTTGTTGGGCATCTCCTGGGGTTTCTTGTGCTATTCAAAGGCTAACTTGTGCTCAATATCTTGATTTCTATTGCCTGTGGTGGTTTGGCTAAAGGTAGCAGGATTGTGTTGCACTGACCTTTTTGATCATTGTCTGGATAGACGAATGTCACATAAAAGGCACTTTTAGAAATGTCCAGGTCAAGACTCCTGCACAATTTAGATCTTTTCCTAAAAACAGAGTGACCTGAAATTGTATTGATTTCAATATTTTATGGTTCCCTGCATTCATGTGTCTAATGTGTAAACCTTTTGGGTAAAATAACCACCCTGGGGAATAATGCAGATTATGCTAAAAGGCTGGATTAGCCCCTCTTGTATTCTACTGTCTCACTCTTCTGGGCATAACCAATGTTTGAGTTTTAACTGATATCTCTAGCACCTTTTTCTGAAGAATTCTTAAATTTGAGCAAAATATATTGTGAGAGTGGGACACTAAAATTGAGTTTCTGCTTGAAGTAACAATAGGGTAAAGCAGAGCCCTCAGTTTGTCATATGGCAGATGCAAAAGTTTGCCTCTTAGATAGGAATTAATCTGATTATAGAGTAATCATCCTAAATTTGAATATCTAGGGGTGCTGCTTACCTCTGCGTTTCCCTTCAACAAATTTAGTGGAGATGTAGTGTTGTTTATACTTCTATCTACCTTGTTCATGAGTTCCAGTTTTCTACTGACCTGCTTTAAAGCAATCAGATCAGCCCTTCTTAATTAATTCAGTTTCTTGGGAGTCATGACCTATTATTTTCTTCCAATAAGACTTGATTTGCCCTAATTTAGCACTAGATTAACATTAAATTGTGCTAAACAATTGAAAAAAAAAATGTATTTATTTAGAGTGATATCCTAGTCCTCTTCAAAGTCAAAGGGAGCTCTTGTCATTCACTTCACTTGAAGGTAACATTTCATACCCAGCTTTTGGAAGGTACCTGGGCTAAGGCTTTGAGGCTAGGCTTGCCTAGTTAATGTTTTATTCATTTAAAAAATAAAATAAAAAATTGTGTCATCTACCTGGCCTTCAGCTGAGCTTTTGTTAGCTTTTCTGTCCCTGTGGTATCTCTGATGCGGCTCATAGAAGATTTGGTACAGCCAGTTGAAGTATTTTGCAATTTATGAATTTCATAGCATCAGGTAGAGTTGCTGTGGTGTGCAAAAACTGATTCTTCAGACCGTGGCAGTGAGATTGAACAACTTCAGTTATTCTCAAAGGTGTTTTCTAATAACTGCATGTGTAAATCCCCGTAGGTAATTAGTAATTATAAATAAGATTCAGTAATTAATTCATAAAATCACTCAGTACAAAAATGGAATGCACATCTTAAGTGGAGGTGACTTTGTGTTGACAACTGAACGTGAAATATATCTGAGCTAGTTCAGCAAGTAGCAATACTTTTAATCAAATATTCTTGTTTTCTTACTATCTGTACTATGCAGTTTTAGCTGAAAAGCACTGTTGCCCATCACCAGTTGTCTGAATAAATTTCACTATAAAGAAACTCTCATAACTTGTAAAACTGGAACATCTGAATGTCTAACAACCATTTGCTTACATAATTTGCATGTTCTGTTTGTTGACATATAAATTGCAAAAATGCTTTCTAGTTGCAACATGTCAGCTTTAACATGGATTTTTAATTGTTAGTTTTATTGGAAGTTATTATATGTCTTCAGACATGCACTCATGCAAGGAAGCTAGGCAACTTCTAGAAACAGCTGAAAATGTAATCTTGAATCACTTTTTTTCAGTCTTAAAATTTAGCATTTTAAGTGCAGATTTTAGTAGGCTTTAGGGATGTGTTTTAAAACAAGTATAATGCATCAGGTAGAAAGAAACTGAATGTCTCATTTGTATTTTAATACCACAAGTCCCTTATTAGGCATTATAAATGAACACAGTGTTTTAAAACAATAACCTCACTGAAAAATCAGTTAGATATGTTGTTTTGGGGTTTTTTTAATTGGTTTTATTGTATTTAAAGTGTTTCCAGCAACTCCATAAGTGAATCTTTGCTTGAAATTGTTTTTGCTTGTGGTTGGTACATGTAGCAAAGAGTGCAGGGAATTGGGTACAGGTTTTTTCTGTTTCCTTTGAAATTTTAACAAGTTTTGTTGTATTTCTTGGTATACATTTTAATACTCTTCATTTCTAGTTAAATAGATTATTATGGGTAAGAACTGAATACACAGCATAATCTAGCAAATTTTTATCTGTGTACTGCCTTGCTTAAAGAGTGTACAATAGAATTGGGTAATTTAAGGTTTGTAAATGTATAAACTTCTCATGAAACTGATTTCTACTAGTTTTTCCTGGAATTCTTCATTCTTAGCTGAGCAGCAGATGGAGATAAAGAGTACTCATAAATTGTCTTTTCTAGCTTTTTTTCCTGTCTGTTTCAATAAGCAGCACATGTTATAACTGGCTAAGCTCATAGTCTTGATACATGGGCAGTGTTAAAGGCCACCTGTTGATAAGGTCAGTCTATGGCAAATGTATATCTGTGCTACTTTCTCATCTTGCCTGATGACTTCTGTAATTAAATTATAAAAACCAAAACATCAACACTCCACTGCCCTTAATCCTTTAGTTGCAATCCATTTTCTTCCTCAATGTTTTATTTGAAGAAATAAATTTGAAGTTTGTTGGTACCTCCTGAGTCTTCAAACCAAGATCTTCAAAGCTTCATTATAGGTCTGACTTGGCCTCCAAGCTCAAAAAAATTTGCTACTACAGGTAGATATGCAATATGTCAAAGGACTGAAATTTCACCTTATTTTCTCATGTTTCAGGAACAGTATGCCTGGGAATTTTTAAGCATACAGACACTGTGGAGCTTGGAGCAAATGTTATGATAGGTGATAGTCTAGTGAAGATGACTTGGTCATGGTGAGGTTCATTATGTCAAGTACATGGAGTGTGCAAAACCTCCTAAAACTTGATTCTGTCCAATGAATGACCATGCTTTTTGCTGGAAAAATCACTCTCTTGTGTTATTTAGACAGAACATATACTGTTGAAATGTGCATTGCTTTGTGCTACTTACTGAACTTGCTATTGGTACCTACGTGTGGGCAATTCATCTGAAAACTACCTGAAACAACACGGCTTTTCTGTGTAAAATGTGATTATTACAGTCACCATGTAAGTTTACAATAAGGTATTTATTGATTGAAAGGATTTGTAGCTTCTTTTTAAAGGTAGAGTATGTTCTTCAACACCAAGTCTTCTGTGGTCTTTTAGTTTTCTTTAACAAAGAACTAAAGTTGGTGTTATGGCAGGGTTTAAAACTACGGAATTTTTACACAGGTCCAGAAGCCAGAAGTTCTTCAACACTGGTGTTTGGTTTCATAATGGATTTTGCTTGTTGTAGGCAAGTCATATAAAATCACTAACTAGTGTATGGGGTGATGATCAGGCACTTTGGAAGGTAGGTTCCTAAAACCTCAGTCAGGGTGAGTTGTTTGGACTTACCTTCTAAAAATCTCTGGATAGTGTAACCCCAAAAGTTATGATCTACCTTTTAAAAATAAGTACTAGTGAATAGAGGGAAATCCTACCTCTGAGTAAAACCCATATCAACATTTTTCATAGAATAGGTTTCAACAGAAAAAAGTAAGTAGGAGCTTTGTTGTGATATGTGAGCACATTTTATTGTTCTTTAAGCTTTTTGACTTTGTTCTTTTTGGTATTCTCTGTCCTTTATGGACAGTACTAGTGCTAACTTTGAGCTGTCATCAGCGATACACTGCAATAATGTAAATTGCAAATAACTATTACCTGCCATTTTCATGTTGTGAAGAGAATCTTTAGCTTTGTTCAGCAGTGGCTTTAGGGCTTGGTTTGGGTTTGCATGGCACAGTTCTGATAGCAGTGGGGCTATAGGGTTGTCTTCTGTGAGAAGCTGCCAGAAGCTTCCTTGCTATCTTGCAGGACCAATGCCAGCCAGCATTCAGAGAGAATTTAAATACATTAAAAAAAATTAGAAATTAATAGTACAGAATTGTTCTGCAGAGGCTTTTCTGATACAGCTTAACTTTTGCAGAAGTGTGGTAGTGGCAAAGTTTTTCATGTGGAATTTTTAAACCATAATATACTATTTATCTGTAGTTGTTTTAAATCAGAACTGAAAAAGCCATGTGTACAAGTCCCAGGTTCTGATGGACTACAGAGTGAGATCTGCTCCTTGCAGAGCTTGTCTCTGGTTCTTTAGCAGATCCTGTTACAGCTCTTAGTTAGCAGCCTCTCAGATTTCTGCTTGTGTTCCAAGGACCTTGAGTTCAGTGCTGTGCATGGCAGGTCACTTTAGAGAAGCAGAGGTGACATTACTGCCTTGCTGCACTGCAATGAGGAGGAGTCTGGCTGAGCACAGTCTGGAGCTGGCTCACATCAGCCCAGCCAGTTGCCCCTTGGTTTATCTGTGTCCCAGTGGAAGGAAGCTGAGCCCTTGTGTCAGCAAGTTCCAGCTTAGCATGTTTTATTGGCTGATGCTCCCATGATTGTTAAGGATGGTGGCACGAGTTGGGCTTTCTGCAGTGTGGAAAAGTGTTGGAGGTTTTTTCAGGCATATTAAGAATTTCTGTTTCTAAGGCAGTTTGGGCTCTTAAGTTACTCACATCTATTTAACCTTCTTGTATTTTTATGTTCCCTGCACCTTGCATCTCTCTAGAGATGTTGCAATTTCACTGCTGGGATTAAAGTTGCAGAGCAAAAAGAGGAGGATAGGGTTGAGGAAGAAACCAAGCTAGAAAAGAGTGAGCAGGAATGTTCCTTAACCTGTTACTGATTTTGGAATTATGAATTTGCATTAGAGAAGCATGTTAAATAGCTCAGCTTGCTTTCACATGTACTCTAGTTATAATAAGAGACTATAATGTGTGCTTAAGTCTTAGTTAAAACAAACAAACAACCTGAGCAAAACCCTATTCCATGGCTAGAAATGTGGGAGTTTCCTTGTAAAATTTTGTGCAGTCAACAAGTTTTTGAATACCTACATTTACTGCCATTCGCAGCAAATTTTATATATATATATATATATATATTCATAGCTTTTTAGTTTTGATGGATTTACTTTTGCAGAACTGATGGTGTGCTTTATTCACAAGGTGCTAATACTGTCAGAGCTTAGCTCTGATCTGTGTTAGTTCTTTCTGTTCTGGCTAAATTGCAATAGAAACTTGGATGTGAAAAACTATTTTTTGACCAAAAAGTCACGTTTTCACATCGTACTTGTGAATTACAAATATAATTATCGATGATAGTTTACAAAGTTGTATTTCATCACAAAAACATTGCATTCTTGGAAAAGCAATCTTTTCCATCGCCTAAAATTTCACATGGCATTCATGATGGCCATACCAGAAATCATGTGAAAACGGCTGAGAAATGTAATTGCTTCCTTTTCAAAGTAGACTAAGTAGAAACAAGAATAAAGCTGCATTTACAGTGTGAAGCACTTTCAGTATTTATCTGAGATGATCCTAGGTACATCAATAACATTTTTGTCTTTTGCTTCAGTGATAAAAGCCAAGACCTTTCAAGATTGGGATCTTGGGAATCATGACAGGAATAGTGACCTTCCACCAATTGGACATATTCCTCTTAAAGAAGGAAAAAGATGAAAATGGGGTAGTACATCTTTTTGATTGAATGGTTGTAGTGCTATGAATACTTGTAAAATAATTCCTGGTGGTGAATAAATTCAGATCTAAGGACCTCACTAGTTCTGGGTCATTGCTTGTAGAGATTTCTTTGTGGGTACTGGCAAAGACAACAGAAAACATGGCAAAAGACAAAAATATTTCCCATTGAAATTCCTTTGTTTTTTGTTGAGATTTACTTCTTCCAGTGGGGCAGTATCTCTCATGCTGTATCACCCAATTCTGAGGATTTGGGGCAATCCCTGGTGGCATTGTGTGCTTTCAACAGGCAGGGCTGTTTTAGTTCATCTGGGCATCCTTTCACTTTATTTTTCAGAAATAACCCAAATTATTGCCTTTCTCTTGTGTGTATTTGCTTGTAGACATACATGTGCATCTATATAGGCATGCACATTTAGCTATACCTATATGTTGACTATATCATTAGAGTTTTGTAATAATAAAGTGGTACTTAGGATGTGCAATGTATGCTTGAGGTTGACTATCTACTTGGGAGGTTTTTCCACACCTAACTGAGCTATTGCAGCAGTGGCTTTTTATTGCTGGGTTCTTTGTGGCCCAAACCTGCAGCATTTGTTGCCTGGGTTGAAGGAGGTGTCTGGCTGGACACTCGTGCCCCTCATTTGCAGGTGTGTGCAGCTCATGTGCTCTGAGTGTGCAAATGCTTGAGTAAGCTTTTTATGAATGAAGCTGTTGACAGCTGGAACAGAATAATCACTTCCTCAGCAACAATAATTTTCAGATTTTTTTCCTCTTCAAATAAAAGGGTTTCCTGTCTTATTTTTCAGGGCCAAGTAATATCAAATGGTTATTGAACATCAAAAAAATGTCTAGCAGTTCTTGTAACAGTGAAATTATTTAGCTTATCTGTCTTATATTGAGTGAATTCTCACCTCTGATGGCCTGGCTCTTGGCAAAGAGTGTACACTTAACTTTCAAACCCTCTCTTCCCCTCCACCCCCTTCTGTTACAGATCATGGAACCACACTGCAAATCTACTGTAAAGAGCCTGGAAAAGAAATAAACAAATATTCAACATTAACGTTTCACTGGTGATTGTATTTTTCCAGCCCTTTTAGAAAGGCTTTACAGGTCTGGCAAATAATGAGTTAAAGGAGATTTATGTATTGATAAGAGGTTTTCATTTCTGCTTGTGGAGCTCATATTCTCTTGACTGTCACAGTTTCAATTTGCTGTTGGGAACCAAAGATGGTTCATTAGAAGCAAGACAGAAGAAATCACTTTAGGGTTTATTCGTGACTTAAAAGAATGTGTCTTGTGGTGGTGTGTTGGAGGCTTTGAAGTGGTGACTCATATTGTGCATCATCAGTATCAGGAAAGAGTGCTTTATATAACATTGATTTTTTGGATCTTGGTGAAAAGTTTCAGACGAATAGACTACATTTAGAAGCAGTGAATATGATGCTTGAAGAAATACCAAGCTGCAAGTTAGAATGATGCATGAGTAACTTGAATAAGCAGCTTTGCAGCAGGGCAACTGGGAATTTCATGTATTTATTCCAGTTTTAACTGTTATAAGCAATCTGTATTTCTATGATTATTATAATTTTGGAATGGTTCAAGTACAAAATTATGTTCTGTGATATTCTTTGTCAGGTTCTGTGTTGGTTTTATCATGACTGATATAGTGATAATATTTTCCTTAGCTTTCTGTGTAGCATGAATAGAATAAAACTTCATCAGCTGGAGCTGTTTTGGAAATAACGTGATTTGTATATCATCAATATACTGCATCATATAAGGGTTCTTTTTCATTCATTCTCCCTGAAGCTGTTTGTATACTTTCCGTGTATTATTAACGGGCAATATAACTTTGACCAAATGAATCCAGAGTACCCAGCCTCAAAAAACACCAAGATCCAGCCCCAGTCCTAGAACATTTTGGGAAGTTATCTAAAACTTCCATGATGTAAGAAAGGTACAACACAACAGCGTAAATAAAACCAACACTTGTTAGAGTTCTGAAGCTGTTGGACGTGTTCAAGAAGTTCATAAAGAAACTTTTGTCTGGTTTTAAAGAGATGTAGGATGACAAGGCAGGAGTTTTATAGCCTTAATGGCAGTTTATGTACTGTGGTATAATGTTTATACCTGTGCTTTTCCTAACTTTCACTCATCTACAGTTAACATAATTAACTGTACATGATGTACACTCATCTACATTAACGTGATTAACATGTTAATAAGGTCTCATAGGAGAAATTTCTAAAATAAATATGGATTTCATTATAGATGCAATATTATTTAAATCTCTTTGAAGAAGTCAGATATTTTGATTATTTCCTATGGTTTGTTCAAGTATTTTTCTGACTTTCTACCTTTTACTCTTCAGAGCATTTGAACTCTGGTGTTTGGGAGAAGCTCGTGCAAGGTATTATCTCATGTTTTTCTTTGTTTTAGATCTCAGGAAATGAGGTGTGGTTCAGTGTCATTTACACCTTCTGTGTCTTGTTCTGGCTTTGGCTTCCGTGTCACCACTTGAAGCCTTAAGTTTCAGAGGATTAAAAACTTACTATTCATATAAACTACTTATAAACATATTTTTTCTAAAGGGAAAATTTATTTTTCTAGAGAAATGAATATATAAACCCTGTAATTTTAAAAGGTGAGTCTGCAACAGAAATAAGGAGGAATACAGAATACCTGAAGTAAAATGATCTTTTTCAGTACTGATGCTAGCCTGCTGTTTTTATTCTTTTTGTGCAAGCTTCAAAAAGGATTTAAATAGATTTTTATTCTTTACTTTCCTTAGGGGTCTGATTTAGTAGGATCTGCTTGTTAGGTAAGAGAGCAATCTGCAATCTTTTTGGAAAATCCTATTTTGTGTATTGAGACTTGAGTTTGGAGTAGAAATGTATGCAATTAGATTTGAAGAACTGAATCTCGTTCCTTGTGCTTTCTTGATGCACTTCAGAGAAACCAAGTTTTAAATTGCATCTTATTGCTTAAAACCGATGCAGTATCTCCTTTGAAAGGCTTTCATTTCTATAGGTGAAGATGGACCTAATCTCCAGTGGAAAACTGAAATAGAGGGTACAGGGCTTGCTGAGGCTAAGCTGAGATTGTAACCTGCATCCCATAACTCAGTCTGACACAGAAGTTTTTGTCCTGCCTTGACTACTGTCTCACCTCCTCTGAGTTGGCTGATGAAAGAACTTTCTTCAGCTAAAATTTTGTCTTGCTTGATAAGACAAAGCTCTTTGATAAAAAAATGTTGTTTCCTTCGAATTTCTTGTTCAAATGTCATGGTGAGTGCTGTGAAGAACATTAGGCTTTTTGTAGAACACTCACTTTGGAATTAGGTATAGAAATCTCTTTGCAATAATAGTATACCATATGATCATTAAGTTACATCTGAGCCCATTTTTATGGTTACCTTGTTAATGCAGTGTTTTGAACATTGACCCTCCTTTTAGAAAGAAGATTGGTAAAAGTTTGTAGACTCAACGTATGTTTTCAAGGCCTTGACATTTCTATGACAATAGGAATAAAGACAAATAGAATTATGGTTCCATTGCAAGTATTCAATAAAACAGCATTTTGAATGATTCTGAGACAATATACAGAAGGGCTTGAAAGTACTTTTTTCCCACGCCTTGTTTTCCTGAAAGCTGTAATGGTCACTTTTATGAGGAAATGTGAAGATTCCTGAATGCTTGCTTTTAGCTTTGCTTTTGTTTATAAATAACTGTGAGAGGATCTGAAAAGAAAACTTTTGGTCCAGTGAGGAGATTAAAAAGGATTGTGAAAATCCCAGTATATTAATGTTGCATGTCTGACTTTCCCTTAAAGATCATATTCTCTAATGTAAGTGCTAATCTTGATATGAAATAAGGCCTTTTTAAAGATGTCAGACATTAATTAAAAATAGTAAAGGTTTCCTGAGTTATCTCTTCTGAAGACCTTTGCTTGATGTCTTAAAGCTTGCACTTTCATTTATTTTATCAATCGGATGTAGTTCTCTAAAGTGTTGAGGAATTACTTCTAATTTTGATATATCTTGATTTTTTTTTTCATTCTGTGATTAAAACCTTCTGCTAGTTACTGTTTTAAAGCATAGAAATACCTGTAAGAAAACTGAAATGCTTAACAGAAAAAATACCCTAAAAGTGAACCTTGAAATGTGGTGGGTTTGGTATACAAATGCCAGGCAGGCTTTTCCTTGCAGGTGTAGTGTGACCATGAAAGTTCCAGAATATGGTAGATGTTACTGTGAATATTACAGCTTTACAGTAGCTTCTGTGGTTTTTAAAAGTACACCATTGCAGTAAGTTGTCATAAAATCATCATAGCCAGCAATAAGTTGGAGGTGTTTATGGAGCAATTTGCTTGTCTCTTGGCTTTCCCAGAGGTAGATATTAACATGCCAAACTTGATCTTTCACAGTTCAGAATTGTGACTGACTAGAACTGCTTGTAATTGTTTTACATTTCAAGATTTTTCATTGTGAGAAGGTTATTTTTTTTCTTTCTCACTTGCTGTCTTGGTTCGACAAGACAGGAGTCTGTGAAAGAGGGCAAAGCCTCCTGTGCAATGGAGAACGGCAAACCCCCCTCCCTCTGAATTACGAGGATCTTTAAATTAAAAGGCTCTCAGGCAAAGATATGGGAGTGGGAGTAACAATTCTTTACTAGGAGAAAACTAGACAACAATTTAAAAAGGCAAATGCAATCGGTACAAACAAAACCAGTGAAAGAAAAAAAAAAAAAGTCCAGAACCTGCGGGGTGCCAGTATCAGTTCTACTGGGACAATTTGCTTCCCTTGCAGTGGCTGGTGAATTGTAGCTGCAGTGGTGATCTCTAGAAGGGTATAGTTTCCCTCTGAAGATCTGGTGGCAGTGGGGCCGGTCTTCCTCTGCGCCGGGGTTGCCTCTGAGCTCCGCCGCCGTCGGCTCAACGCGCCGGCTGCTTCGCTGCGAGTGCCGCCGAAGAGAGAGCGAGAGAGAGCTGCTTTCCCCGGGAATCCCGCGAAGAGAGAGAGAGAGAGCTGCTTTCCCCGGGAATCCCGCGCAGAGAGAGAGAGAGCTGCTTCTCTCGGAGTCCCGCGAAGAAGAGGGAGAGGGCTGCTTCTCTCGGAGTCCCGCGAAGAAGAGGGAGAGAGCTGCTTCTCTCGGAGTCCCGCGAAGAAGAGGGAGAGAGCTGCTTCTCCCCTCTGGGTGGGACCCCCTTCATTGAATCAGTCGAAGGTGTATACACAAACCATTGTCTCTGAGAGAGATAACAAAAAACCTGTCCAACCGGTTCGCCTTCGACAGATGGCAAATGGAATACAAGCTTATCTTACAACCCAGGACACTTGCTTTAACATAACTTTAGTTTAAACCTTTTCTTTTGGAGGGATGAGCAATTTTGTTTATGTGAGTGATACTCTTTGAAAAATATTGATTTGTAAGCTTGTGATAAATAGAAAATGTCAGTATTATAATAGAAATATTCCTGAAATTCCCTTAGTGCTGGCAGATAGTGTGTTGGGTTCTCTGTAGTGTAAGGCAGTCTTAGTCTTTTTGAAGAGTGCAATTTTTCTAATGATAAAATGATTTTGTGTCTTCTGAATTTTTCTGTATGTGGTTCCTGATAGTACACAGCTTCTTGTATTCACCTTTAAGGGAACTAGTGGTATTCTTATCTGCAAAGCTCTATTTTCTGCAGTTTGGCCCTGAAGGCATTTTAAAAATAAACTTGGCAAACTACACCCAGCTATAAAGAGGAAGTTTCACTGTATTATAAAACCTTGCCTGTCTTACAGCTTTTTTTGTTTTACTCTTCTATTTGTTTAACAGTTCAAGTTGATGAAACGATGCAGTTAAAGAGTTGTGTGGTATTTAAATGTAGGCTGCTGGGAGAGCCTTCAGAGGAGGCTCCTTCCCATGCCACAGCCTGGCTGGCTCAGGGGGATGCAGGATTTGCTGGCAGCTTTTGCAGGTGAGAGCCTCACTGACAAAGAGGTGACAGGCAGATGGGCCACCTTCAGAGAGATCAAGAGCTCAGATTTGGGAGATGTCTCCAAGTGTAGCTGCAACAGGTGACACCATGCTGGATGGGAATGCTGGGGTGACCTAGAAAGGAAGATCATGTCCTTTCTTTGGTTGCTCCCTGTAGCTTTCTCTGTCCTGGGTAGAGGATGAGTGCATAAACTTGCTCTTCTAAAAAACCTTGAGCATTTCAGTTCAGGTTCAACATGTGTCCAGTACCTCCCAGTGTTTTTCCACCTTAATAGAAGAGTTCTTGCCTGACATGTTTCTTGATCTTTGGATAGTCTCACCATCCATCCTGATCTTCCCCCCCAATTCTCTTGTCTGTGCTGTTTCAGACCCTGCATGGACTTTGCCTCTGATCAGTGTGTCTTTTTTCCAAATGCTTTCGCCTTAGGATCAGTATGATACAGTGTTCTTATACATGTTGAACAGGTTGTTGCCATATTTGTCTTGATTCATTCATCATTAATTTCATTGACTTCTTCCAGTTTTTGTTTTTTTTTTTTATTTTCCATTTAGATTCATGTGGTCACTCTAAGCACCTAGATTGGTTACTGTGACCATGGATACTTAAATGGAGCTGCTTTCCACTGTCTCCCTCTTCCCTAATATAGCAGATGCATAAGTTATTTCTTTTGTTTTCTTTGTTTTCTTGCCTGACCCACCTACCTCACCTAATTCCAGCATATGTAGGTGGTTTTGTTTAATATTGAAAGGTCAGCTCTGCAGTTGGACAGTAATACCCTGCTTGTGTTCTTTGCTCTCCTCCCTGCTGCTCCCTGACAAGAGCTCCTTGTTGGTTTTTTTTCTCCTGCAGTGTAATCATAAAAACCTTGGCTGTAGCTAAACTGCTTCTGGGATTAATTAGCATGCTAGGCATATCTTGTTCCCTAGTTTATATGTGAAAATCCTAAAGCTCTTTCTCTCTCCAAATAATCAGAAAGTTCAGATCAATGCACAGCAGTGTTGAGGTGGATGGTAAGGTGGGAGAGAAAAGGACATCCTGGAGAAGGAGAGGTGAGAGATGAGAACATGTACTGTTGACTGGGAAAGGGAATTTATTCCATGTTTTCATAACCAGAGTTATGAAACATCACCTGGGTGAAGCTCAGGAGAAAGGCAATGCTGCAGCTGCTGGCAGATCTTTGGAGAAAGAGGAGCCTTCCTTATTTTGCTTATTTCCTTTTCCTTAAACAAATAAACATAAAACACTTATGGAGCCCAGGTGTCTGAGTAGGTACTTTATCTTAGCCCTTTTCATCTCCCCTAGCCTACCAACAAATATTTATGAAGTTTTGTATTTGTTTTCCCTTTGAAACAGTAAGATTCTGTAGCATCTTGAATCATACTGGTAATACTGGTTTTCAGATACCACCATAATGGAGTTTATAGAAGCCACACTTTTCCAAGTCCAAGTAATTTTGTTTAATGCTGTTTCAAAAGAACCAGACATCCTGGTTTGCAGTTCTGCTAGTATGTTGATTAGTACCAAGTTTTGGAGGCTCAAGATGATGATAGATGGTGATAATTAATCATCATATTTTATGCATGGACAAGAGTTTAGGTCTTCTGATGGATAAATACACAAGTTATAAGTTCCCATCAGCATTTTACTCATAAAGCCTAAACCTAAAGGTAGCAAAGCACAGCAGCTGAGTGTGAGCTCTTTGTGTGTATTGCAGACCATTGGTCCCAAGTCCTTCTCCCTGATGCCACACCTGTGTTTTTACATGAGAAATATCTTCCAAATATTTCTTTGTGGTTTCTGTTTACTCACTCAGCCACTCCTCCTACCAGCCCCTGAAAATCCAATACAGAATTTAGAAAACCAGCATGATGGGCTGGAGAAAAGGAGTTTCCTTTTCTGATCTTGGATATGTTATTATTTGTGAAATTTACTAGTTTTGTGGAATTTCATGTTTCAGTTATGTTTCTTTAGTAAAGGTGTTAGAATAGTCTAATTTCAACTTTCGAAAGCAACTTATAAAATCATGCTTATTGTAATTTTAGTTAGGGCTAAATGAAAAAAAGTCAACTTGTACATTATATGTGCAGTTGGAGTATCACATGATATGTAGCTGTCATTAGAGGAAAATGTGTCATTTAAATCTTACTTTACCAAAATAGCTTCTGGTATAAATTCTGGGATTTTTTAAAGAGCATTTAGCTTGTGTTTTCTCTGAGCAGGATTGAAGGCTGCTTATTGTGATTTCAGTTCTTTCTCAGCATTGGTATAGGCTGGTTCCTAGAGCAACGTAAGTTAAAAAATAGATTAAGTGCAAACCTGTGAAGAATAATGGGAAAAATTAGTTTGTCAATATCTGCTATATTAGAGGGAAAGCTGTGGATGCTATTTTTATTTTCCCTGTGGTGCTTCAAGGCTGTGTTGTTTCCCATGGCACTCTAAGATAAATAATTTGACTTGAAGGTGAATGATGTTCAGAGAGTTGTTCTTCAGGACATCATTGCATGGCAGCCACAAGTTAAATTAGATTTTTCTTATATTCAATGTGAAATCACTCCTGTGTCCTTCTGATTACCAAATAATTCTGCTTTTCTTCAAGCCGTCAGTAAGCTCGGACAAGCCTCTTCTTGTATATTTTAAATGGTATAAGTAAAATATAGGTAGTTTTCATTTAATCATATACCTGGACAAGAGTGGGTACTAAATTTTCAATCGCAAACTTCCATGATGAAAGTAAAACCAAGGAAGTATATTCACAGCAACAATGGTGCAGCCTTTTAAGTATCACAAACAAAAGGAAACAAGAACAGAAAAGAGCAACAAAAGTTGGTGGGTTTGTATGATTTTTGAAGGATGATGCTTGACTTGTTTTAGACTGATGGGGAAAGTAATTACTGCATACAGGTTCCTTCTGAGCATGCTGCCTGTCACTAGGCATTTGCATTTTGGAAGGACCAGTTTGAAAACCTCACTTCACCCTATTACTGCAGCATGGACAGGTAATGGTACAGGGCTCTGTCAGTGCTTGGAAAGCACCAGGAAGTAAATAGGAAGTCAGGATGTGTGTCTGAAAGGTACTTTATAATATGGTTCTGGTAATTAAAGTTGTCAGACCTGTTCACTGCACTTGCCAACAGCCCAGCCTCACAGGGGTCTCCTTCAGTTCCTCCCTCTGCTCTTCCCAGAGTGAGCTTCTTGCACAGACTCAGGTTTGTGGATGTACTGGCTTTCCATGTCCTTGAACATCTGTGGCTTCTGCTCTGCACTCCTGTTTGCCTGGGCTGTGGGAGCTGTTCTGGCTGAGCCTGTGTGGTGCCAGCTGTGCCTCTGACCTGCAGCACGGGGCAGGCTCACCAGGAATCCCCATGGCCCTGAGCCTTTCCTTGTCGTGGCGGGCAGAGGTGGCAGAGTGCCGTGACCTTGCCAGAGACGTGTCTTTAAAAGATGTCCTGGGAGCACGGGCACATCTCGCTCTGGCCAAGGGATCTAAGCTTTTGGGTGGCTTCGGCCACCAGCAATGCAGAAGGAAGGGACAGAGCCTTCAGATGGGGTTCCATGGAGGGTCTTTATTGATATCCTACCCAAAGGCTTCCAGGGATGAAGAACTCTCCCAGGCAGAAAGAGCAGGGGTTTTCATAGGGCTAGCGAGGGGCTGGGTAGAACGGCAGAATGCATGAGGTGGGGTGTCTTAGTTTGAAAAGACAGAAGTCTTGTGGAGGAAGGCAAGAGCCTCCTGTGTGTGAGAACCCCAGCTTTATTCTGGGGTCCCATGTGGTGGTGAAATTCCTCCTCCAACCCGTGCTTCCAAAGAAAACCTGCGCAGGCTCTTGCTGTTTGGACTCAAGGCAGTTTATTGTTAGTTATCTAAAAGATTGTCTTCTTGAGCTGCAGCTGCTTGGTCCGCAGCCTGGGCAGAGGCACACACACACACACTGACATCCTCTCTGTCTGCTGTCTTCTTCTTCTCTCCCCCCACCCAGGGCTGCTGCTATCTTTTATATGATATATTACGTATTACATGTTTATAGTTTTCCCCCAGTACCTACTACCTATATTACAAAGTGCTTTTCTACTCTAAACCAATCTGTGAGTGCTAACATCACCAAGAACATGGAGGCAAGGAAAAAGGAGGAAGAACAGGATTAGCCCACTCTCCTCCATCTTAGAACTTCTGACCCCCATGTACAAAGTAAAACCCCCCCTGTACAATACTAAAAAAATTTCCCCTCTGTTTTGTAACTACTTTTACTATATTATCTAACCTTTTATGACTGCTTGTTCCACCTCCAAAGTTGGTAACTCATTCCATGGCTCAAACTCAAAATCACAGCTGTTTCCAGCTGCCTGCCAGGGTCTAAAATACTTCTGACCAAGGCCTGGAACCTCTAAAAATATCTGAGAGACATTTTGAATTCCAACACCTATGAAATGGAAAAGGTAACCCCCCTCCCTCCAAATTACCACCATTTCAAAATTAAAAGGCTCTCAGGCAAAGATATGGGAATGGGAATAACAGTTTTTTACTAGGAAAAAAACTAAATAAAAATAATAAAAAAGTAATTAGTGCAAACAAAACTAGTGATAGAGTTGGAAACCTGACACCCTGAGGAGTCAGGGTGTTGGTAATAGTCCAGTTAAATGGTGGCTGTTCTCCTGGAGTGGCAGATGAAATGCTGCTGAAGTGGTGATCTGTAGAAGGGCGGAGTTTTCTCTGAAGGTCTGGTGATGGAGTAGATGGGCCTGGTCTTCCTCTGGGGACCCAGCAGGGAAGAAGCTGTTCCTTTGGGAATCCAGCAGAGACGAAAGTTGCTCCTCTGCGAATCCAGTGAAGGGGCTGCTCTGGTGTTCCAAAAAGTGCTGATTTTATGCAGGTAGGGATGCTTGGCTCCTCCCTCTGGGTGGAGCATCTCACAATGGGATGATATAACTTTATCAGTCATGCAGTGAATGATTCAATGTCCCATTAACAGAAGAGATCTCCCCAGAGGGAGACATTGTTCTTGGAAGGGATAAGAAAACTGCCCAGCCTCCAACAGATGGCAAATAGAATACATGCTTATCTTACAAGCCAGGACATGGGGGCACAGGGGCTGAACAAAGGGGAAGGGCCAGTGGGGTACATGGAATCAATATATGGCAATAATGCATTCTGGGGGAAGCTTTTTTTCCTCGCCATGACCACCGAGGTTGTTGCTTAAGGGTTGTCCCTCCAGGGGAGTGTGGTGAGCTTCTCCCCAGCTGGTTTATCTGTGCAGCATCCCTTGATTGTCATGCAGCCTAATAGATCATACCATGCATAAAATTAGAAGGCATTTGAAAGTTGTGTGACTTATAATTTTTTTTTCCTTAACTTCAGTCCTGCATGATTTGGTAGCCTTCTGGAAGAAGGCAGAAAAAGGAGAAATGTAGGTAAATCTATTATGCAGAAGAAAAAGTGTGTAGATGAACACTTTTGAGTGACTCAAAACATTGGACTACATGAGTTTAGGTGAAATTTTGCTTATTTTGTAGCTGAAGAATTCATGCTTTAAGGTTTTTTTTTTTTAATGCACCATGTTCAAACCCATGTTACTTGTTGCTTATTGCTAGAAAAAGCCTTTTGAGTTTTCTTTTTTGATCTTGAAAGAGTTGATTCTTTTATTCTTTTCTTGAAACATTCTGACATTCTTTGAAGTAATAAAACAGACTGGTTTTCTTGTTTGTTCATTTTTATCTTTCTGCATTCACCAGGAGTTAAGCATCTTTTAGAATTTCCTTTTAGAATTCCACTTTAAGAATTACCAATTACCTTTCTTTCTTTCACCGCTTTGGACTTCTGCTTATCTTCATTTGACTTTATAAGCCTTTTTCACTCTGTTTTGTAGTTTTCTTTCTTACTTTTTAATTGTTAATTGTTAATTTTTATCCATGTTTCCTTAAGAGCAAAACAAACCCCAAAACCAGTTGAAATCTATGGGAAGGCTCGGTACATGAAGCTGATGAACAGAAGCATCCTAAGTCTAATTTGTAGTATTCTTCTGCTGTTCTGCTCCCTCTATTTTCTCCTGTGAGTTTGCATAGTAAAGTCCTCAGAGGGGGATTTGTTTAGCTTTGCAAAGCAATGAAGCCTTCCCTGTATTTTAAATCTAATGTAATTTTAAAAGACACAAACAACTTCATCAGTAAAATAATAATAAGCTGTAATACGTTGATATGGGCGAGTTAAGCTGTGCCTCTCTTCCTTTGGTTAACTTCAAGGAACAACTGCTGCATGCTTATCACAAGCTTTGATTTCTTTGATTTAATGTTAAAAGCAGTTCTTGCTTTGCAGCTGTTCAAGACTGCCTGATTTTGCTGGGCTGGAACTTTGGGAAGTGCTTGGCTTCCTGCCTGGTTTTCAGCAGCTTGTCAGGGACAGATGTTGTGCTGTCTCCTTCTGAGTATTTTAAAGCTGCTCAAGTGAATTCTTCAGACAGCACTTATAAATCCACATGGAGGCTTTTGCAGGCCAATAATTTAAGCTGTAAGGCTAAAAATGTAAAAGCTCAAATGGCATATTTGACATGCTATTCAGTGAGAACATGCACAAAAAAATCAGTGCCAGCATTTGCTAGGTTAAAAGTACATTTAATAAAAAAACTCAGCGTTCTGTTAAACTCTGGTAATTATGTAAGAATATGAGACAGGAGAATATTCAACTCTGCAGTAAAGAACATGTATCTTACAGACATCAAAAGTGGAGCAACAACAGTGAATAGTCTTGTTTTGAACCTGCTAGTGATTGTCAGAGAATTCTGTATGCGTAGTTTATATAATTCCAGATTCGTGTACATACTTAAATAAGTAAAATGATTTGCATGTCCATAACCACTAGGAGATTTTTGGAATATAAATCAAGTCTGACAGTGATGTCAGTCATAAAAATTCAGTGTTTCATGTAATTATAACTTAGGAAAATACAAGCCTAGAGTACATTTGTTGAAAAATTGCTCAGATCTGCTGTTCTGTACCATACTGGCACAGTGATAATTTCAAGTAGGTAGTAAGAACTCTGGTTATTACTGGACTAAAGGAAATTCCAAGTAGGACAGCATGTTTTGGGATTTTTCAAAATTTTTTATCAAATTTTTTTCAGGACATTAAGGATACTAAATTTCTTCCTAACATTTTGCATTTTGCTCATCTAGAGAAACTGTTGTGTGAGAGAAGGGATAAGATGTATAAGGAGGAATTCAAAACAGTTGGTGACTTAAAGAATGGAAAATTTCACTTGCAAAATTTAGTACCAAAATTACCTAGAAATATTTCCCTATTTTAGCTCTCATCCTTCTATTTTACTTTAAAGACCTTTACTATCCTGATACATCTCCTTTATTCTGGGGGTGTTTTGTGGAGTGTCAGCCACTAAAGCAAGCCTCTTGTCAAGATTGGAAAAGGACCAGAGTGTTTAAGTGAATGTAAGTTCAGAGGCTTCAAGAGAACAGAAAATATTTTCATCAGAATTTAGTTTGTTTTTTCCTTCTGTATGCTTCTTGAATACATCATATTTTCTTCAGTTATCCCTTTCTCTTACATTTTTTTTCTGTGAAAAGAGGTAAAGGGATTTTGTGTAAATGTGCGTTGTGTTCTTTAGTGTCTACTGAGGCGGTAAGAAAAGAAGATAGAAGAGATCTCAACCATTCTTTATCTAGGCTTTTTCTTGTGAATAGGCATGAAGGATGATCCTGAAGTTGACTAAACTGAGTAATACGAATTTGTGTTGTCTGTGGTCTCTTTAAAGGGGATTTAAAGGTGTTAGGGCTTTTTAAAATGCATTTATCCTCACATCAGTTTTCTTACTGGGCTTTTATTGCCACTGTTGTCCATGAAGAACTGATTTATAAAGCAGCACAGTATATTTACTTGCCTCATTGTGAGTTCTGGCACAGTGCATTGAAATGCAAGGTTAAACTTTCTAAAGGGTGATGTTGAAGTTCAGCAGCAACTTAAAGCAGAGGCCACAGGATACAGTACTCTGCAAACAAAATAAGGTATTAATCACATACTTGCACTGAGATAGTCTCTTTCTGTATGACCATACTTTATTATTTGTTCCTGTTTCTATATAACCAAGGCTTAGGTCAGTGTTCTCAAATATTGAATACTTGATACTTTGAAAACAAGTATGGTAATAATGATATTGATGCATGAGGGGAAAGTAAATCCTGCTTCCTAAATCATAACTATTCAAAGATCTATGGTAACATGAATAAATTTATTCAATTAACGTGTTCCTCGTAGATATGCTTAGGGATTTATACATGCAGTTGAAGAGGGAGATGTGAAATCTTTCATCCTTTTGTGTTTACTAGATTTGCTGGTATTTTATGAGTTTTTTTTAATTTTTATTTTGTTGTTCTTTTAGGTTTTTGTTTTGTTCTTAATGCATGTGATGTTCTTGTGGGAGCCCCAAGATACCCAGTGGATGTGGAGGGGAGCTTGGCACTGCCCCTATCCCAGAGCTGGGTGAAGCAGGATGGGGGTGCATGGCCTCCTATAGTTGCAGTATGACAGAATGTGCAATAGATCTATTTTCTTTCACTTTTAATATGTTTTTTTGTTTTTTTCTATAGAACCATATGGAATTTACATAGCTCTTAGCTTTGTATATACAAACTCGGCTCTAGGGCTTTGCTATCACTTCTGTGAAGATTTGTCTCTTCTCCTGTAACCTTTATAATACCTTTGGAGTTTGTAAACATACAGTGCTAGGATAATAACCAGTTGTTACAGATCGGTCATTTACATGTGTAATCTTCTTCTCTTCCAGATATTTAAACATACAACAGAAATTTGAATTGTCTATTCTAATTTATACATAAAAAGGAAGTTACAAATCTGAGTTCATCAGTTTGAGTCATCCTTCAGTCATTTCCTGATTTCCCTAAAGAAATCCCTTTCCCTTATGTACTTATTTCTGCCTTCAGACTTGTACAATTGCAAAGGATGTTTTGCACAGTGAGATGTATTAATGCAGCAGTACATTTTCCTTTCCATGTGTATTCCATGTCAAATGATGAAAAGCAAAGGCTGATCTCATTTGTTAGCAAGAGATCATTTCTTCTCCTGTCCTTGATGAAAATTAGGTTGTCAAAGATACTAGCTGTCCATGTGTTAGCAGATGGGTTTCCTTGGTGCTAAATGTCACCAAGTTTTATTATGGTAATAGCTCAGGGAAGAAAATGGTGGGGAATAGGTTGTCATTAGCTAAGCAGAATTTAACAAAGAAAAAGTGTCCTGACAAACTTGATTATGGCCTGCTGTCTTATAGTTTGTCTTTTTTTGGGTTTCACAGTTCTGTGGAAGGAAACAAAAGATGCAAAGGTACACTATAAAAGCAGGAGCCGCCATGTGTTCATCATCTTTAGCGTCTGTCATAATGAAACCTGCCTAAAGTTGGTTAGTTTATGTAAGAGATAATTGTCAGTTTGAATTGAAGAATTCTCTTGCAAAGCACTTGAATTAAAATCCTGGGAGTTAGCTGCATGGCAGCTGATTGCAAAATCTTGAATGTAAATGTTGTGGTTTAACTGGAAAATTAGTAATAGATAGTGTGATTAATTTGAAATTTGAGTCTCTCCCAGATTTGTAGTAAAGTGTTTATTAATACTGATCTTAGATGGTGCCTGAAGTCTTCCAAGTTTTGTTTTTAATTTTATTTTTGTATTAACTTATGGAGACAGTAACAACAAAGTGACTCTTTAAAATAAATGCAAAACTCTGAATTTGAATATTACAGATGGTTGATTCTCTGCATTCCTTCTCTCATGAAGCAAGCATTAACACATGGCTTTAGTGCTGCACACAAGTTTGGAATATCTGCTATTCAACAGGCCCTTAGAGACAGTAACTGCATTTGGGGTAATGGAATGTGAAAAACAAAATGGTTTTGAGTTACCTGTGTTTAACCAAGTAAGACTGACTGTATGTCAGACTGTCAAATATTTACCTTCTCCAGCCAAGAAATGCTTGTGCAAGCTGTTGTCAGCATTTTGAGTGCAGCACCACTGAACACCAGGGCAACCAGATACACATTTGGGGTACCCTTGCTGCCCAGAGAAGAAGCATAAAAGTTAAACAAAAAAGGAAAATAGAATAAAGGCATGTGTTCCTCTTCTGCTTTCTGCCTAGTAATACCTATGTATCTTGTGATGAATTTGCTGTATGTGTTTTTTTTTTTTAAGCTAACCAAGCAACAGCTCCTCCAACAAAACAAGCCCTACATGTTGCAAGTCATCGCTTGTTCCTGTGAACCTTTGTGTCTCATGCCTACCTTTGCCATTTATGGTCCTCTGGTGGTGGGCAGGACATGAAATTACTTCAAGAATCTGTCACTGACTTCTACTAAGAAAGTTATGCACAATGAACATGTTAAAAGGTTTCTGAAAATGCCTGTAAATGCCCCTTTTAAAGATCCCCATCCTGTTCTTTTGTTTTTCAGGATAGTAATGGGAAGTCATTTTGTAGCCAGGATCCTGGGACTGAAGAATAAGGTCTTACAGTTGGAATATCAGAGAAATCTAGTAACAACACTGTGCTGGGTCTGGCTGGGGGGTATTATGAAGTTTTCTCTCTGCAGAGCAGTTATGGGGCTGTGTCTCACACTGGTGGCTAAAGCAGTGCTGGCCATGAGGTTGTGAGGAGACACAGCCAGGGCAGCTGACCAAAGGGGTGTTATATGCCATGCCATATGATGCTGTGCTCACTAGTGAAAACTCAGGGAAAAGAGGAGTAAGGGAGAGGAAGTTTCTGGCTATGATACTTGTCCTTCACAGTCCAGTGTTAGCTGTGCTGAGGCTCCTCTTCCCAGGAAGGTGCTGGAGATCTCTTCAGAGTAGTGAATGAATTCTTTTATGCTGTTATTAAACTGTCAGCATCTTGATCCATAGGTCTTTTTACCTTCCTTCTCTTTTTTCTGTTTCATCCCACGGGAGAGGGTAGCGAGTTAGTGCCAGGTGGGTGTTCAGCAGCTGTCTGGAATCAATTCACTTCTAACTCTCACTGGATGACTTGCACTGAACAGGCTCAAAAAGCAAATTGAGGATGAATATGAGGCCAGACCTGTTCTGTGAAGTAAGATGATATAGTCTGCTGCTCAGAGGTAGGGATTTACCAGCAGAGTTCCAAGATAAAGGATGTTTAAGCATGCTTAAGGGGTTTGGTGTAGCTGGTTAGGATGCGTGGGATAGAAACCAGTATAGGTGATCACTTGTTTTGTGCTCCCCTAGCCCTGATCAGGTGGTGGTACTGAAAACTAAGTTCTCTGGAAAGAAAACAACAAAGTGAGGCTTGTTGGTTTGGTTTCAGTTTGTTTTGGTTTCTTCAGAGGAAGTTGATGCTAGTGGTATCTGCTGTTGCTTTTTGAAAGGGTTTATGTAGTGAGCAGATGTCACTTGGTGACTGTCAGACTGTTTTGCATTCAGCTGAATGAGTAAACAAGCTATTGGAGAGACTATGCTTGAGGATTTGGAGTTCATTTCTTTAGAATGCTGTATCTTTGTAATTTGTATTTACAGAGTGGGAGTTACGGAATGGAAGATTGCTGTATTGACCTGTCAGTGTAGGGAATTATTAATTACAGACTATGTCTTGTGAGCAAATTGATATAATCTGTCTGCAGAGCTCTTTTTCTGCATGGGTAAGCAAATGCATTAAGCTATAAACATGTATCAGACCTTTTACTTCAATAAGGGAAAAATTAAAAGTTTAAGTTGGTAAGCAGGTTCAATAGTAAATAAAATTATTAGGTCATCAAATAAATGTTTAATGCAGAATGCAGCTCATTCAGTATCTTAACACCTGAGATAAGTAGGATACTTGATGTTCTGTTCAAATTCCCTGTAAAATTTACCAGATGCAGCTTCATCAGTTTTTATTTGGGAGACTTGTATCATATTGCAGCATATCAGCATAATTAGAGATACTCAGTGATGTTAAAATTATACATTTACAAGAAGTAAATGCAGTTCTGTAGCCATGAAGTCCAGGAATTAAATAGCTTAATTAATCTGGCAGAAGCAAAGTCAAGAGAAGTTACTGAAAGTGAGAAAAGGAAGTCTGAAATGAACTTGTTTGGTTTAGCTTTGTACTGTCTGTTATTTGTTAGCAAACAGGGCAGTTACAAGGGTCTAATGAGAAGGGCTGAGAGTCACACAGAACTGATCTGCTCATCAAATGAGTCCATAATAGCTAAACAACACCATAAACAGTTTTCACCTGTTTCACCTGTTTACTATCGTTATCTTTTACATATTGATTTTAAAAATTCACTTCTCAATCTCTGGCAAATTTATTAATGCTTTTTTTGTTTTTCAAGGTGTGTGTAATGAGAGTACCTTAGGATGCTGAGAAGAATACTAACAACCAGCCCTGAAAAAGGGCTTAGATTGTCCAGTAGATTGTCCCACCTGCTCTTTGTCTTTCTCTTTCAAAATGGTATTTATGGCATCACTCCACATTAGTTCTCCCTCTAAGAGTTCTGCCTGAGACTCCATGGTGACCTGCTTTGAGAGGCTGTATCTTCGGATTTGTATTTCAGTTGAGAGTGAGTTTTACAAAATGTCACATCAGTGGATTTGGATGTTGTACTCTAAGTTGAAAGCCTTTGAAATGCACAGTAAATGCCTAAACTCTATTTGACACCTTAGGAAGGTACTAGCAGTAAATCAGGAAGTGATATAAAGAAGCTTTAGCATGCTCATGTAATTATAGTGGAATAAAAATCTTAGAAGGTGTAAGAATTAAGATAATGTGAGAATCAGTTGCAAAGCATCTGAAAAATTTCAGATTTAAGAGCACGGTCCATCCTAAAAATGTTAAGGGAACATTTATATTTAATGATGCATCAATAAATGTGGTCTCTTCCCTCAAAATGCAGCAGTCTTGATTTTCGTCTTTGTTTTTTTCTTTCCCTCTCAAGTATTATTTCAGCTTATTGGGAAAAAGTGTTTCTCCAAACTGCATGAGTAGATTTTAAAAATACTTTTATTAGTTTATGGCGTATTGTAGACAGGTCAAAATAATACAAAGCTTTTTGTTGCATATTTTTGACTTGAAAGGTTTTAACTTCTGAAGTCATTAAGCATGTTACAGCTTGGCTCATTTAGTGTGTTCCCAAGAAAAAAAAAGGAATTGCTGCTCCTGTGTTCAGCTGTAGTGGAGCGTGCATTAAACTCTGCCTCACCCCCTGTGCTATTCTGAGCTTCTGCATGCAGACAGGCACCGAGTTCAGCCAGGTACACCAGCAAAGCCTTGATGTCCTGGGCATGTTGTCTGTGATGGGATGAATTTACACACCTTGTGCTTTTAACAAATATCAGAAAAAAAAAACCAACAACTTGTAAAAAGTTTGGGGAGGCTTTCAGGGAAAGAGTTGAGCTGGTGCAGTGTATGGCCTTCAGTTTGGCTCACACAAACAGAGCAAAGAACATATCTTGCCAATATGACCAACTTTTATTGCAGGAATTGGTAAAGGCTGGAATATAAGTACTGTGTTAGAATTACAGTTTGTAAATCCCTTGTGACTCCACTTCCAGCCTAGAGCCCCACTGGCAGGTGTACAGCCAGAGCTGAGGAACTTTCCTGTAGCAGTGCTGTAGTGGCTGTGGTTGAGCTGTGCCCTTGGATTGCCTAAGTTCCACAGCAAATGAGTAAGATGTGTTCCTAGACACAGCAAAGCTCACTCCTGAGGTGGTTCAATGAGTTGATTTGAATCTGGGAATAGGAGTTTGTTTCCCAGGTATTCTGGAATACTTCTATGGTGACTGTATGCTTCTGTTACTTTTCATATGAGGTTTTATGTTTGGTAGCATTTTGCTAATTTTTGTTAGACAGGAGCTGGTTTTGATTGCTGAGTGATACTTATATGAGCTTTTAGAAGGAGGACTTATCTGCTGCAAAACTATCCCATGCAAATATTGAATTAGAAGGTTTGATTTTTTTTTTTTTATGGTCAAATGCCTATTATCCTGAAGTTAGGTAGTTACATTGTGTTTTCCAGTACTCCATGTACCTGGCAGTATGTCATATTTATAGGTAAAAGCAAACTAGTGATGAGTCACGTGATAGGATATTTAATTCACATTAAATATGTGAATTTCCACAGTTGGTTCTATTATAAAAATATTTTGTTATTTAACATCTAACATACTTAATTTTGTAGTCAGTTTTTATAGAGGTTGTTTTACCTAGAGGCTAGTATTTTTTATATGCTTTTAACTGTTGTACTTGACTGTGAAAATTTCTGAGTTCAAGACTGCTTGAGAGGCAGAATTAGTTAAAGTTAAACCATGAGTTGGTCTTTTGAGATGTAATCCGGTGAAATATTTTTAGCAAGTTTGGTGTTTTTCTGAAAAGTACACAGTGAGAGACTATATGACAGTGTTTGAAAACCATACCTGTCTGGCAGAAGGACTAACACTGAATAAATGCAATACCCATGTAGATGCTTCTGGGGGTACATAATCATGAAGTGATACCCAGTGAAAAATGAGAGAGGAGCTTCTAGATTTACTGCAACAGAGGGAGTAAAACCTCTCTGATGAGCTGGGGCCTTAGCACTGAAATCTGTAATTTCTTTCCTGTGGGTGTGTTGTAGGGAAATGCTCTCGGACGAGTTGCTGGCAGCAGTTGGAGCGCGCTGGGATTGTGTCATGTTTCCCACAAAAGCTTTGCTGTGCAGCCACATGACTGCGGCATCCCAAAATAATCACATAATCTCGCTGCTAGAGGGCCTGCCTCATGCTCGCAGCAGAACTCTGCTTGGAGCATCACTGATCTATTTTTTTTTTTTTTAAACAGAAGATGGAGGGAACTTTACAAATGCTCCCTTATATTACTTGTTTGGTTTTTACCTGCCAGATGTTATAGGAAATGAGCTGTATATTTAAAAATACTTGAAGTTTTACAAATAGTTAATATATTTTTTTCAAATGAAATTTTCCTTTAGAGAGTGTATTAAAATTAAAAATATTTCCAGGTTATTGCTTGTGAAAAAAAAGTATCTGCGAATCGTTGCAGATAATTAAATTTCTATTTTGTTCCTAAGGTTGTGTTTTTTACTTCTGCTGGCATTTCTGAAAATCTCAGTAATTCTCTTATGCAACCACTGGCAGCAATAATACACTCTGAAAAAGCATGAGAGACCCAGTCAAGGCTAGGAGAGAATTTAATGCTTAAAATAGGGAAATCTATTGAGCAACCAGATCCAGTGAAAGATGCCCCTGCCCACGGCAGGGGGGTTGGACCAGATGTCCTTTAAAGATCCCTTCCAACCCAGCTTGTTTTGTGATTCTGTCAAGTGTTAATATGTTCAAATTGTACATGTTTTGAAACAATTGCTGTTTTTTACTACGTGTCTCTCCTATTTAGATTGCAAAGGGAGGGAGATAATATTTGTAAAATCTGCTAGGTTTTTATGTGAAGTGGTTTTTTGTTAGTTTGTTTTCTGTGGTTTGGTTTTTTTTAGAGGCAGAATGTAATGTTACGTAATTGTAAAAGACATATATGGGTTTGGTTGGGGTTTTTTTAGTTCTGTATTCAGCACAGCAGCTTAGTTTCCCTGTTGTATGCAACATTTAGAAGACTGTTGGGAAGGGATGCTTTAGCTTTTTTCAGGGTAGGTTTCTCTTGCCAATAGAGATTATAAAGACAGGCAGATCTCCTGTTTTGCCTAACCAAAAAAGAAAGGGGGGGAGCCTGTCTGCCCAAAACTTGGCTGTGGAAAAGCTGAAGGTTGTTCTCCAAGTTTTGGATGTTCAATTGGGGGGGGGGAGGGGGAGGAGGCTGGTTAAAACTACCACAGTTTTATGGTTCTATGTGATGAAATCTTACCAGCTGACTGATGTAGATCACTATCTTCTGTCTTGGGTGGATTTTATGATTTTTGGCATCTAGATTGCGCTTGTCAAACATGGATTTGTGAACACTTGCCACTGTTGTAGGATGCTTCGTAAACAGGTATCCAGTGGAGTTACCTTAATGTGACACATGTAGCCATTACTTCCTAGGTGTCCTGATGTTTGCCAGTCTGCTCCATTCCTGTGAGAGATGCCACTCTGGAGTGCAGCTCTGGGGCTCCCAGCACAGGGGGGACAGGAACCTGTTGGAGCAAGTCCAGAGGAGGCCACAAAGATGCTCAGAGGGCTGGAGCATTCTTTGATGTGGGGACAGGCTGAGGGAGCTGGGGATGTTCAGCCTGGAGAAGAGGAGGCTCCAGGGACACCTCATGGCAGCTTTTCAGTACAGAAGGAATGATGGAGGCAGATTTTTTAACAGGGCCTGTTGTAACAGGACAAGGGGTAATGGCTTTAAGCTAAAAGAGGTTTGATTTAGGTTGTATATAAAGACTAGATACTGTGAGGGTGGTGGAACAGCAGAGCAGGTTATCCAGGGAAGCTGTGGATGCCCCCATCCCTGGAAATCCTGTAGGCCAGGTTGGATGGGGTCTGATCTAGTTGAAAATATTCCCTCCTCATTGCAAAGGGATTGACCTTTTCAAGGTCTCTTCCAACCCAAACCCCTCTGTAATAGTGAAAGTGTGCAACATCAACTTCCCCAGTCACTTCCAGTTGCCTGTGAGGTCTTCAGTGACCTGATTCTCTGATTCTGAAGTTGCTTTTTTTCCAGACATTTCTTTGGATGATGAAAGCAAAGAAGGGATAACTTTTGATGCTTCCAATTTATGCAACAGCTGGTGTGTGTAACTTTTATGGTTATTGCTGTCCCTCCCTATGTTTAATAATGCTGAGAGTCTCATTTTAGAGTTTTTTTTAGGACAAAACATAATATACATGTGTCTTTTTAGGACAAAGCATAATATATATATGAGTAGCTGTGGAATAAATTGTTGATGTCAGTGCCACCTTAAAACCTTTTTACTTTCAGTGTAGAGACCATTGCAATGTGTATGTAGATTTTCATATGTAGTGGGTTTTATGATGTGAAATATCTCTTCTGTTGTATGAAATGATTGCTGTATACATGAAAAATATTTTGGCAAAGCTTTCTGGGCTTATTTAACTTGACTCACAAGTAATAAAAGTGCCAGATGATAAGAAAAATCTTGTGAACAGGTGCTCACAATTTTTTTTATTTGAATGTCTCAGTAACTTTTTGTACTTCTTATTCATTATATTTTTCCTGTAGATATTTATTGTTTGAAATTATAAAAAAGTAATGGTAGCAATACATTTTAAGCTCACTGAAGAGTTACCACATAGATTCCTCATCTAACTGAGGCTGAAAGCTTCAGATTTAGTATGTTTCAGTCTTAGTTACATGAAAGAGCTGAATTCCCTTATCTGCAAGAGTTTCAGATTGTAACTTCAGGCGGGGTTGAACTTCGGAATTAGATTCTGTCTGTGCAGGAGCGTTGTAGCAGTGATGCTGTGTGTGGGGGCGGGAGCTCTGTTAGGGAAAGGTGCAAAAAGCCTCCCACTAGTTTGGAGTAATTTAATTTTTAATTATAATATCTTTTATCCAAGAATCTCCAAGTGCTTTATAAACACTTACAGCTTTATTCTCAGAATGCTCTGTATTGCAGTGCTTTGCAATAAGGGAGTGCTGTGAGAGTGAAATGTTCCCTTAATTTTCCACATACGAGATGAGCACGCTATGTGTCTAGTGCAACAAATATTCATTGATGACACGAGAATGTGAGTCACAGCATAGACCACAGTTTTATTAAAGTTAATCATACAGTTGCAGGTGAAAATTAAAGGCTGTAACCATTTTGTTACAGTCCTTGAATTGTTCCACAATCGCAGATGGATTCAGTGCTAATGCTGGTAGCAGACATTGATACAGCAGTTGCCAGGCCCAAAGCTGATAGTTTTCTCATTGTTCACCAGACATGAAAGTTAAAATAGGATTAAAATCAGAGATATCCATTCCTTATTTAATCCACTTGTTGGCTCATCCTGCTTTTTCGTCTTATTTTTTTAATACTATTTTGTACAGCTTCTGAGTAATGACAGTTTGTAAAATGGCTTTTAAAGAACTGCAGTGTTTAATCACTTAAATAGAAGTTAGAATCCTAAAAGAAATACAATAAGAGAAAACAAAGTAATTGAATGATAGTACAAATCTCAGCTACAAGAGTTAAGAGGATGCAAGTTTTGCTATTTCCTTGGGAGCCTCCTCATTTATGTTTCCTTTGTTTTTCTCCCTTGTCTTATTTAATCAATATAATAAATATATAAATCAATATAGTTTTCAGCTTACTGCTTCTTTATATCATGGTTCTTTACCAAAATGTCACCAGCCTAGCAGTGTTTCAGGTTACCATCTATATCACATCAGCTGCCTAAAACTGTAGCTGGGATTACTGGTTTTTGCTTCTACCTGCCCAATATGGCCATTTAATAATGTGCTTATGAAAAGCTGACAACTTAGCATTTGCAATGTTTTAATGATACATTTCCTCCCCAAAGCTGGGCAACCTTTGGTGGAATAACCATTTTATTTCAATGAGAAATCAGTAGAGCAAGTTTCCTGCAGGCATGGTTGCAGCAAAGGGGAGGTCTTGTGTAATAAAGCTGCAAACTGTGAAACACAGGCGTTTATAACCAAGCTTTTATGAAATGAGTAAAGAATAAGAGCTTCCCATGAAATAGTCTTGATTGAAAGGATCTGGTTTTCCTTAGAGGCATGTGAACACCACTGTATAAACAGGGAAAGCCAATACAGATATGAAGGCTTCTAGTTTGGATATCTTATTTGTTCTGTTGGTTGTGTTTTCTCTAATCCTCATGCTGCATCAAAAGTTGTGTATCTGTGAACATATATAAAATTGACTCTAGTGAAAAATTCAAAAAAGGAGAAAAACATGGCAATGCTACAGAACATTAAAAAAAATTGAAGTTCAATGGTTTCTTAGGTAGCCTGGATTGTTTGTGTTTTTTTTACAAGGAGTTACAAAGAGGAAAAAATTACTTGTGGAGTTTGAATTAATTCAGTTACTTATATTGTTGGCCTGCCATTTTCTTGTTCTTTTATGAGTAAATAATGAGGAAAGTTGTATGTAACATTGTAAAGATGAATTGTGAATTTGATTTGGTTTCATGCTTCCACTTTGGCTGGATAGTGACACCTTTAGAGAAAGCTGAAAATAAGTTTGACTTCCTATTTTTAGGTTTGGATTTTGGCTCCTTTTCTGTCCTGAAACCTTATTTTCCAATGTATATTAAGACTTCTCTCACTGTTTTGCCCAAAATATTTTCTTTTGTAATTCCTTCTGTATAGTCACATTCCACAGAATAGCTCCACATTTTTTCTGTTTTCACCTACAGTGAAGAAAATGGGATTTTCCAGTTCTGCAGTTTAGTGGCAATTCTGAGTTCCATTGGTTTCTGTGCTAAAAATGCAAGTTTCTTAGAATATTTGTTGTCTTGAACGTTTATTTTAATTCAAATATATGATTGTGAACTAAGATTATTGTGCATTAAATTACCACACATTAACTGTGAAAGCCTACTTCTTACCTTATTTTCCTGACTCATGATTTTTCTTTGTGCTTTTAAGCATGTAACAAATGCTACTGCAAAACACTTGCTATGATTGCTGCTAAACTGTGTAAGTGTTACTTGGCTCCAGGGGTGAAAAAACCAAGGTGTCAGGCTCAGAGTGGTGCTTTCTGCTGGTTCATGCAGGCTCTGCCTGGGTCTTTCTACGGGGTAGCAGTTCACCTCTCACCACTCTGAGGCTTCCAGGGATGTTGGGCTGAAAGGGCATCATTTCTCTGGGAAGTCACGGGTTAGACTTCTACCTGCTTAAACACAATTTGTGCCTTTGGTTTATCTCAGATTTGGTCTGCGATGGTCCTTTGAAAAAGAAAAGATTTAGTGGGTTCTTTACTTTGTCATTTCTTTTCATTTCTTTGTTTTTTTTATTCAATTTCTAGTCTGCAAATAAAAACCTGTCTTAAGTTTCAGTGTGTATTAAATTTTTTTTATTTACATTGCCTCTGATGTAAACAATATGCAGCAGCATCCTTTCAATATCCTTTTAGCAGAGGATGCCAATAAAGATTGGTTTACTAGAACAGACCCATAGTTTTGTGAATTTTCTTCATTATTTGCTGGAGGGAACAGAGTGTTAAGCACAGAGGACTGGAGGTGCGGCCGCCCAGCCCGAGCAGAGCGGGACAATCCCCTCCCTTGCCGGGCTGGCCATGCTGGGCCTGCTGCCCCAGGACAGGGATGTCCCTCCTGGCTGCCGGGGCACTGCTGGCTCAGCTTCCACTTTCCACTGGCCAGGAGCCCCAGGTCCCTTTCCCTGGCACTGCCCTCCAGCCCCTCCTTCCCCAGTCTGTCCCTGCAGCCAGGGCTGCCCCATCCCAGGTGCAGAATCCAGCGCTTTCCCTGGCTGAACCTCACACGGTTGGTGCTTGCCCAGCCCTCGCACTTGCTGAGGTCTCTGCAGGACCTCTCTGCCCTGAAGGGAGTCAGCAGCTCCTCCCAGTGTTGTATCATATGTGAACTTGCTCAGGGTCCCTTCCGGTCCTACATCCAGGTCATTAATGAAAATGTCCATCACATGATGTTTTTACAGCTGTTTGTGGGACATTTTATCCTGAAGGATACTGGGAGACAACTCTGAAAGATTTATGTCACCTCACTTCCCCATATCAACTAGGTGGGCTGCCTTGTCAATGGGTAGCAATGCTTTATAAATTGGAAAAATGCTGTTTGCATTGTCTGATTAAAGAAAGTGGGGAGTAGCTTGAGTTGTCTTCCTGTGTTCTGTAAGTTGCTTATCGTGATTGAACCTATGAATCTCATACCAAGCATGTGCTAAATGCTACTGGAATACAATGTATTTTTTTGTTTGTTTGTTTCTTTTCTGGATAAGTTTGGGTAAAAGCAGAGATGACCACTCTAGGTTGTCTTTTCTGGCTTGTTCTTCTTCATTACTGAATATTCAAATAGTAACGTGTCTGGAGTCACTTGACAGAGAAGTCAAATCTAAGTAACTGTTGCTCTGCAAGAAGTTGTTGTGAAGGCTGTACCTACAAGCAGATGGCAACTTCTGAAAGCAAAATGTCTTACTAGGTCTGATAATATATTCTTAGACTCCACATTTACATGTGATACAGGAAAAATGCACCACTGAGCACCTGAACAATAGACAAGGAATTCACCCAGTGTTGCAGAAGGGCAAGAGAGTAAGAGCAGTGTGGAGCTGGTGGCCTGTCTGCTGGGCAGTCTGATTCTTGCCTTCTCTTTGTTGGGGCTCTTCCTTCTGGCTTTTTCTTTAACACTTGCTGTGATGTTGAAGGCTTGAAGCTGGAGATGATTTCTCAGAATGATTTGGGGGCACTGAAGCATAGCCAGATCATGATGAAGCCTAGAGTAATATAAATATTATATTAAGGTTGGTTATTAAACTGTCAAAAAGGACACAGCAGCATTTTGAAAATTCTAATTACTTAGGTTATTGCCAAGCTGGAATGAAATTAGTAGTTTTGCCAATAGCCAAAAGATGGAAGATAAGAGTAATGAGCAGTGGCATAAAACCTGGGAATGCCCACTTTTTTTGGTATTAAGACTTCATTGTCATGTTCACCTGAAATGTGTTCAGAACTGTTTTTATATCTACTCTTTCAAGGTGCCACTGAAAAAATAGATGTTGCAAAAAACCAGATTTGTGTATGTGAGATACATCGAATAAGCAAAGAGTTAAGAAGTTTTATTTCAGCTTTGTAACAGGCATTCTGTTTTATTAGTTCATTATCAGAAATCATTTCAATCTGTCAGTTTGGTGCTTTATGTGAACTTTTCCAATGGCAACCAGAAAAATTTTTTCCCCTTGTATATAAATCAGAAAATCTGTCAAAGTCTGCCTTCAGCCTGGCTGTTCATCCATATGCTGCAGAATGCTGAAAGAACAGGAATGCAGCTATTTCTTAGATAGAACTATTTTACTGTGTTCTGCAATGCTGGATGTGGAAGCTAATTAGCATTTTTTTGAAATTTCTTTGTAGTTTGTTATTACTCTGTGCAAAATTTCACCTGGGTATATGCAAATGAGTTCATATTTATCTTGGTAGGGTGGTATGATGTCTGAATGGCAATGGCTTTACAATAAGAAACAGGATTCATTTTCTAGCATCTTGCAAAACAGTTTCTCTAAGCAATTTAACCTTTTCTGTGTGAAGCAGGCACTGGGGAACCTTATGTATAATGCTACATTATAATAGGCTCTTGCACATAAACCAGCTTTAAACATTTTTTCCTCAGTATGCTGCAGAGGTTCAGTAGTTTGTTTTTAAACTGAGCCAAAATAACCATAACAGCTTTTTGTGGGTTTAGAAAGCGGATGTCAAGATTCTCAGAAATATCTCTCTGCCCTAATGCTGTATTTGAATTTCTAATGGTACAGATGTGAACTGTGATGGGCTAGTGGGTCATCTGATTCTCTAAAATTATTTTGCAGCTATCATATCAGAAATTTGTATAATAAAATAATTCAGCTTTTTATAGTGGTGTACATACTAATGAGAATCTACTAGAAGTTGATTTCAAGGAGAAAAATTTCAAACTACCACAAGAATAAATCTGAATATATGTAAAAACTTTTTCATCGTAAAGAACTCACATTTCTCTTTTCTTCTCAGTCTTCCTTTGCTGCACTGTAAGTTTTGCCATCAAGTCCAGTAGACTCAGTGATTTCAAGGCATTAGGAGAAATAAATCCGCCAGTGTACACTCAAATGAATGCATCCTGCAATATGTTACTGCTAAAACTACTTACACTGAAAGCAAGTAATTAAATTCCACTGATGAAATTATTTTTTCTGCTCAGAATTGGACGTGTCCTTTTCATTTTTCTGTCTTTCTTATAATCAAAACAACATATGTTTTAATTGCTGGTTTCTTGATGAATTCACAGTAATAATCATGAACTGTTGGTTTTGGCTTGGTGCAAGAACATTGGTGTTGTCTTGAATGAGGTATTGCCAATATACAAGTAAGGATTAGGGTTTTTTGGAATGTGTTTAGTATATTCAGTGAAGCTGTATTAGAGGCAGAACATGGCTTTAATCCAAGGTTTTTCCATCAGTTATTGGGAAAAAAATTGACAGAAACTTTGCCCCAGTAGTAGATGTAGTTTTGAGGAGATTCTTTTCTCCATCTCTGCCATTTCTCTCTGTTTCACTGTCCCACCAGTGTTTTAATCTTGATTGGTTTGATCTCAGGTCATAGGCTTCTCTCTTAGTGCAAAGATTTCAGGGCAAGCTTATTGCAGTGGCCAGCTAAACCAGTACATCTTATCTCCCCTAGCACATGACTACTGTTTTTTCTTAAAATTAGCCTTGTTTCTGTACATTTTACCTGTTTTCCTGGGTAAGTTTGTTTGTTGTTTTGGGGCTTTTTTGTTTTGTTGGTTTTTGGGGTTTTTTTTATTGGTTGGTTTTGGGTTTTTTTTTGATTGTTGTTTGCTTTCTTGTGGTTTGTTTTTTTTTTTTTTTTTTTTTTTGTTTTTTTTTTTTTTAATAAGCCAAGGCTGCTAATCGATGTGTCATTTTGGAGCCATCAGGTATGATGTCATCTTTTCCCCTTCAGTCTGTTAATATTTTTCTGAGTAGAAATAACATGTTGGCAGAGGGCTGCTTCAGCAGCCTGATCCTAGAGGACAAATGGGAAAAGCAAGTAACAAGAGCTTCCATGGATGAACACATCTTGTACTTCAGAAGTATTTTGGCATAGCTGAGCCATCTGCTTCATAGAAATGAAAAGTTCTGAAGGCAGTGTCTGCAGAGTGTTGGTTCCAGGCTGTGCTTTGTCTTTGCAGGATTTGGTCTTTTTACTTTGCCTTCATGATCTCATGTGGGGCCTTTTTCCTGCACAGGAGTGGACTCATTAAAACTGGACCAGGTTCTTAGTGCCCAGTTCTCAGGGAATGGGCTGTGATTTGACTCTACCAAACTTGGGTTTTCCTTTGGACTCCTTGGCATTATGCTTTTTTCTTCTCTCTTTCTGGGGTGCTGTGGCTGCTTATGCCTAAGTGAAATTTTTCTTGGCACAAGCTCACAGACAAACCTGAGAAATAGTCTGAAAAACTGCTACTTTTGACTCTTTTCCCAGCTAGGAACTGTGCTGATTTTATGAATGGGGAAATGATCTTCAGAGCATGTTATTCCAGTCTAGATGGAGTTTCTGCTTAGGCTGGTTAAGGGTTTAGAAATCTCTGAAATGCCTCAGTAAGTCATGTGGGAATGTGAATCAATGAACTACTACCTTAGGAAACCTAGACATACTTAATTTGTCACTAAGAATGTATCTTCATACGTCTTCAAAATATATAAAAGAATATTAGTGATGGAGGTCCACCTGAAATGTGTTCAGAATTGTTTTTATTGCCACACTTTCAATATGCCACTGAAAAATTAGATGTTGAAGAAAACCTGTTCTGTGTCAGATAAATAGAATAAGCAAAGAATTAAGAAATTTTATTTCAACTTTGTAATGTGCATTCTGGTTTATCAGTTATTGTCAGAAATCAGTTCCATTTGTCAGTTTGGTGCTTTATGTGAACTTTTCCAATGGCAGCCAGCAAAATTTTTTTCACTTTCTATATAAATCAGTGGATCTGTCTTGTGGCAGCATGAAAGAGACTTTGGGATGCTGCAGAGAATAAGTGGAAAGCTTGTTTATGTAATTTCAAGTGGTTTGCTCTAGGTCCTGTTAAACAGTAAGTTTTTTGTGGTTTACAGTGGGTTTTTTGGAGATTAACATGATTGAGTTGGGTTAGTTATAAGGGCAGTGTCAGTTTGCAAATTGCAGTCTCCTGTACTGAGCAATGCTTGTAGTGAGGTGCTAAGGCAAGGCTTTATTGGAGTGTCATCCATTGCAAGTCAGAATAAATTCCTCAGCATGTAAAATGAAATGTATGAGAGTCATGTTGTCCTCTACAATTGATTGATGAAGTGTATAATACTGCTCTGCTGGGGAGTTTTCCCATCTGTTGCAGAGGATAATATGTGCAGAGGAATTCTGAATCAGTGCTGGCCTGAGCCAAATGAAGACAAAAGGAACTTTTCTCTTTGAATTCTAATTTTTGGGGCTTTTCAGTTTTTTCCTGCAGTATATCTTGCTCTAACTGCTGTACATCTTTTTATGCAACTGTTTATTCAGAGAGAAATTAAGTGTGCAAGAGAAATTTCTCTCTTTTGTCCTCTTTTGGGAATCACAAGGCTCTGTTGGGCCACCTGGCATCCTGAGCTGAGTGCAGGTCCAGCTGGGCAGGAGCAGAGTCCCTCGTGTGCTGCCACAGAGGAACAAATGGCACCTGATAATGGTGGGCTGTGGCATGGCAGCCTCACTAAGCTCCTTTGCAGAGATTTGGGGTGTTTGAGAAGTTCTCTACGTCTGTGCTTCACTAGTGCAATCAACTCTGTGGTAAGAAATACTATATATAATCATTAGCAAGTCTGGCAGTCTCTTGGCTTTTCATATTTTGCATAATGAAATTATTTCATGGGAAATAAAGATGTTTGTAATAGCTCTTCTGGTAATTTAGCAAGTCTCACTTCACAGGTAATTTAGTTTTTCCTTTATGGAATAAAATAACAAGCGTAGTTTTCTTGAAGTTTTCCTTTACTAATACAATTTTATATATACAAGGGCTATTAATGTAATTTTCATAATTCAAATGATTTCATTTTAAGAATCACAGAATAGTTTAGGGTTGGAAGGGATCTCTGGAGATGATCTAGTCCAATATCCTTGCCAAGGCAGGGGCACCTAGAGAAGGTTACATAGGATGTGTTCATGTGGGTTTTTAGTATCTCAAGAGGGGAAAAACTCCATGACCTCCCTGGGCAGCCTGGTCCAGTGCCCTGCCACCCTCAATGTAAAGTTCTAACTCAGGTTGAAGTGAAACTTGTTGTGTTTTGTTTTATGACTATTACTGCTTGTGCTGTCCCTGGGCACCACTGACAAGATCTGGCACTCTAGGATTTGTCTTGCCAGGAGCCCTGCATTCATCAGCTTGAGAATTTAGCTTTGGGTTTTGATGCTCAGAAGTTACTAATGAGAAGGTCTGAGTTTACTATGGAACTTCAAGATGCTTTTCAAAGAGGAAGGTTTGTGTTGGGTTTATAGATCCATCTTTTCAGTTGATATCTTTGTTTCCTATATTTGCTCTGTTCTCAACATTAGTACTGAGTTTGGCTTTGTCTTAGTGCTTTTGGTTGTTCTTTTTTTGTATCTTGTACCTCAGATTTTTGTTGCCTTCCTCATTGCAGCACTTCCAGCATTCAGTGACAACCTTAAACAGTGACCACTGTATTTCACATGTGGGTTTTGTGTAATTTAAATATGGAGCTGCCTGTCTCAAGCTGGTCTTTCTGAAACGATCTACATTGATACACCTGGGAATTTTTGCCATAAAATTTTGACAGATTATTTTGCTGAATGTAAAATTAATACATAAATACATGTCCCCATAATGAGTCATGGTGTTGTAATCAGTTAGTAGTTTTACCATCTTACTGTAATTAGACCCACCCACCCCCCTGTAGGTAATGCCCATTTTTGTCTCAGGTTGTATTGGGTCCTCAGTAGTCCTTAGGCTGGTGTAGGTAGTAACACAAACAACCAAGCAGTAGCTGCTTGGAGAACAGAAATACACTGCTGACTTGATTTACATTTCTATTTTCAGTCCATTTCAAAATCATAATTATGTTTTGCTGAATATAAATAATCTTCGATGGCCCTTGAAAATACATGCATATCCCCAGACTTTATGAGTTCCAAGTTATATTCTTTTGCCTGTCATTTCCAGTTGATAAATTCTGGACTTCCTTTTATATCTCAAATAAGTAAACAAAAAAGCAAATGAATAAAATTTCTCCCAACACATATTTTGATTATGGATATTAGTCATGGTTTTGAGTGGTGTTTGTGTTCACAGCACAATTTTGGGATCATCTCTGAAGTTAATGTATCTTTCTGAACAGAACCTTTAATTGAATGTGTTCTCTTTTATCCTGTCTTGTAATAATTTTCTATGTAAATCATTAATAATTACAAATAATGTAAAAAATACATCAAGGAAAATAAATAGCAATAAAATCTGAGTTATGGTATACTGGTATGAATATATGCAGTTTTAAAAAAACGCCCTCTCAGTCTTCACTCCATTTTCTTTGAAAAGAAATGCTGTGTTTCATTTAAACTTGATAAGGAAAAGCAATATAGCATTAGAAATCGTAAAATATTCAGTACATGAGGAAACTGTTGCCTGACTAGATGAGGTAACTGCTTGGAGGAATAACCAAAAACGTTTTACTGTAAGACTTTACAATTAATTGCTTTGACTGTGTTTGCAGGATGCAGCAAAAGTGTAAAATACAGGTCTCCTTTAAGTATTTTTCCACAGTTTCTTAGGTCATGTGTATTAAATAGGAGGTTTGTGTTTAATAATGCATTGAGATTTTTTTAGATCATCGTTCGTAGTCCCTGAAGCTGTGCAGACATTCTCAGTCTGCAGGCCTGCCTGTGTCATACACACTGGATTTTGGAAATTAAAGCAGAGCTGTGGCTCAGGTGTGGTGTAACCAATGCTGGAGGGAGCAAAACAGAAAAAGCTGGAGCTAAATTCAGATGCAAGGCAGTTTGTCTCTAAGGTAGCGAGAAAGGGCAAAAAAGAGATTTTTATTTCAGTAAGTTTTAGCTGGTATCTCTTGCTTTCAGAAGGAAATTGAACCATTATGCTCCTGGCAGATCTAGAGGGATCTGGAGGTCTCATCTTTGAACCTTGGAATGGACCACCAAAATACTGATTGGGCTGGAGAGATTTGTGTCTGGCGTAGGCAAGACCACTGTGGGAAAGTACTTCCAGGCTCTGCCCTTCACTTTGCATTTGTCACACAAAACAGAAAGGCTAGAGCATGGAAAAAATGAGGAATAGGAGAATGCCTGTGGTTGTTCTTGCCTCTTCTAGAGCAAGTTGACATGGTTTAGGTAAGTAATTGTGTGACTCTAGGGTAGAAAGCTGTGGAAGTCCGGCTGGATAAAACTGTTACTGGCTGTTTTCAGAGCAGTCTCGAAATTAATGGCAATAATTAAGAACTTGGATTTCAGAACTCTCAGGAAACCTTTGGCACTTGGATTTTATGTTGGTTAGGGAAAAATATTCACTGTTTTTCAGCAGAAAAGAAATTAATAGCTTTGATCCAAGACTGCACTTATGCTAAACTTTGTGTCAAATGCAGTATTCACAGTGAAACCAATGGAACAGTTTAACCTGTTATGTGATTGAAATAAAAGCCAAAGCTACTCCAGCAGGTGTCCTTCCTTAAGACTTTGGAAGCAGTGGAATTCTTTGCCCCATTACATGTGAGGTGTCTTGAGTCTTTGTGTGATTTTGGTCTGATCCCTAGTTAGTGTTCATTTCTGGAGCCTGACTGGGGTGTAGAGCCTGCATAGTGCAGGGATGGTGGAGAAGATATTCAGCTGTGCTGGAAAAAGGTTTCTACTGTCTGCTGATAAAGGTCTGCAGTAGGTGTTTACATTGAAATATACATGAATTTTTACTTAGGAGCTAGTATTACTTAAGCTAGCTTTGTTTTTCAGACATCATATTTCTCCTTTTTGTGGTGTCTTCAATGTAATGTTGTTTTTCAATACTATTATCAAATAGAGTAAAGGAAAACTAGTTAGAATCATATTCTTTCCAAGGCATTGTAAATATTGCAGTAAGCATTACTGGTAATGAATTTCCTTTTAACATCAGTTCTGCAATTAATGCCTTTGTCTCTTTTGTCATTTAGCATTCTATAGGAATACCTGGCAACCAAAAGTTTGCAGAATGCATTTGGGGACAACCAACATTTATGTGAAAGAGATAGTGCTGGTCAATAAAGGGTAGTAATAGGCAATAGAGTGCATGTGCATTAGCTTCTCTGAAAGCTGATGTTGAGAATGTGGGAAAAGTATCCATTCATTAAATAGGTAGTGGCATAATTATGTTGCCTTTTTATAAGTACCTGAATAGGCAGCAGCCAGGTCAGAGCTTGATCTTTCCAGAAGAAACGATACGTGATTTTTAAATCCTTGTATGAATCACTTATACTTGTTGACTAGAGGTTTTGGGGTTTTTGTGATTTGTTTGGATTTTTTGTTTTATTGTTCCTCTCAATAAATGGATATAGAACTGTTCATATTAAGAGAAAATAAGCCTGAAAAGCATTCATGGTTGCATTTAACTTCTGCTTAGTTTTTTGTGCATTCTGTGTCTTGATTTAAAAGGAGCAGTTTGGGGTGGAGAATAGCTGAAGACAGATGGAACTTATCCAACATGCATGCTGATGAGGAGAAGTGGTCAAACTCAAACTGTGTGCTGAGCTAGCATAGAAAACAGCAATAGCTGTACAAACCCATTTGTCTCCCAGGAGAGATTTTCTGCGTGACCAGGAGACCAAGGACAGACCTTGAGGGTATTGTCTAAAAAGACCTGTGAATGCCTAATTGAGCAAAAAAAAAAAAAAAAAAAATATATATATATATATATATATTCAATTCAGCAGGGAGTGGGAGCAGGGATGCATGGGAGCCTTCTACCATGCACTATCAGCCAGTTTCCTGTCCTTAGCAAATATATGCTTTTTGTACACTTGAATATATTTTGTTGTTGTTGAACTGCTGCAGAAGTTTTAAACATGGTTTAAAGTCTTGCTGTTGGTCTGTCTGTCTGGTGCCTTTCCTCTCCCTTTCTTTTTGCTCATGTTCTGTTAATTTTCAAAGCCACTATTCATGCTCAAGTGTGCTTGGGAAAAGGATGCTAATCACAGTATCAAGTTGTTAAAAGCAATGAAATTCCCAAAAGTTCTTTGAAACTTCAGGTAGGCTCTGCCTACAAGGAAGTGGGGACTTTCTGCATAGAGAGATGGTGTTAAATCCTTGGGATTCAGGACAGTTTCTGGAGTGTTTTCCTGGTTAGACATGAGTGAATCTCCACAGATGGCTGCTGTGCTAAACATGGGACAACCTGTGAAGCTTGCTGTTACCTGGAAACCTGAGTAGGAAACAGTGTGACTGATGATGGCACTTGGAAAGCTACTTGCTTATGTGATCTAGCTGAAATAGTGGAAATAAGATCAAAATATTTACTTATGCAAACATTCATTTGAAGTTATTGTCAGAAGGCAGAAGCTGGGAAAAGTTTCTGTGCTGAGGGCTGTACGAGCAGTTTCTTTCATCACCAGGTTTGAACAGATGCACTTGGAAACAAAGTTTTGATCAAATCTTTTTGTTGCAATGATTGATTGTGCTACTGATATGATGCCAAGGTAGTTAAATCCCAAACATCTGTCAAGGTGTTCAGCTTCAGTTTATTGAAAGTCTCCTACAAGGCAAATGAGATTATGTATGAGAAGCTCTACATAGATGATGGTGCTTTTATTAAAATATGATATGGAACATCTCAGACTTATCCCAAGTTTGCTGAGCCAAAGAAAAATAAAGATGTGCTTTGAACATGAAAAAACTAAGGCATGTGCTATGCCTGTTAATACCTGAGAAGGACCGTGGAGCAACTCTTTTACAGTCAGCAGGCTTCAACTGCCTGGGTCAGTTTTCCCTCTTGTTGGAGCTTTGTCTATGCCCTGATTAAGATATTCTTTTTATCATCTAGAAGTAAAAAACAGTATATGGCATATTGTTCAAAAGGAGTTTTGAACAGCAAAGCAAAATTCAAATTTTATCAACTCTGCTAAGCATGACCAAATACTGGAACTATAGACCTGAGACGGAAAAATAATTTGGGATTGTGTGTGCTAAAAGTTGACAGCCAAAAAGAGTCTTCAAAACAGTCCTTTAACTGCATGAAGTGGTTGCTTGAGGTTGTTGAGGTTTTTTTCATTCATTTGGTTTATTTGGGTTTTTTAGAATGGAAGTCTGGTTCTGAAAGGAAAAAGAGGTTGTAACATAGTAACTCGAGAGAAATTAACATGTTAGGCATGTCTAAGAAGAGGTCATTGTCCAAATATTTAGGAATTGTTATAAATATTTAGACACATCCATTAGAGACATGGTATAACATAACTAGAGTTGGGTTGAAAGTCCTCTAATGCGGGAAGTTGTGAAGACTTAGTGTGGCAGGATGGTTTGCATTGCTGCAGGACAAATTGCTGGGTGCCACTTCCAAATGCCACACCATTCCTCTGTGCAAGGTGGGGGCTGTATATCTGGAATTGAATGTAATCAATCAACAAGCCCAGGGAGCTAAATTGGCTATTTTCCTCTTGATAGGTAAGAAATCACTAAAAGCACTGTAGGATCAATTTTGTTTGAAGAGATGCTTAGTGTAATGTTTAAATACAAAAATCTGGACAAATCTGAAGCAAACTGCATAAAAGCATTTAGGAAAAGAAAATTTAAGAGTGATTTGTGTATTTCAATATGTATCCTGACAAGCTGAATTTGTTTCTAAGTAAATATTTGTTCTTTAAATCTGATTGTTCTTGCAGCAGCTGAGAATGAAATCTGATTAGCTTAAAGTCAGACTCTGAGACATTAGCTGCTGGCTTTAGGTAAGTGTTTTACAAATTCAGAGGAGTGGGTTGACCTTGTCTGGCTGCTGGGTGCCCACCCAGCCATTCTCTCACTCCTGTGCACAACAGGCCAGGGGAAGAAAAGAGGATGAAAAAGCTGGTGGGTCAGGATAAAGACAGGGAAATCACTCACCAGTTACCATCATGAGCAGAACAGATGCAACAAGGGTAAGGCAACTTTGAAGGGTACCCACTGTTCACTTGGTAGAGGTGTCTGCTCCATCACTTCTCTGCAGCAAAACCCCATTCTCTTCTGGGGTCCATGTTGTTTCCTAGAAATGGAGGCTGTGGCTCAGCTGCAGAGCACTCCTGTTCTGCAGAATAGATGTCCGAAAGGTTCAGTAATTTGTATTCAGCATATGCTATGTGCTTCCCCCAGAAAATATGGATTTGAGCACATGCTTTTCCAGATTAGTACGATGAACACTCCAAAATAGAAACTACATACACTGACTTAATAATCTATCATGAGTGAAAACCTACAGCATGGCAGTCTCAGATGTTTGGTACTCTAGTTAAGCATAACCATTATAAGATTTTCCTTTTTGGGTGGTTGGAATTGCACCCAATATGGAGAACATTGAAAAAAATTATCCACGTGATTTTTGTTGTCCTATGAATCATTATCTCACTGGGGTTGTTGGTTTTGTTTGTCTTTTTGTTTAAGGTGCTGCTAGCATTTTATTGTGTTAACAAGCTGTTCACCTGTCTTTCTTGTTTGTGTAATGATATTCTATAGATAAACACAGAGCAGCTGGCAGAGCTTTAGCTGGGCTGTAGCTTTTTCACATTGCTTTTTTTTACATATCCTCGTGACCAATTACCAATTGTCTTCATCTCTGAATCCTTTTTCTTTTTATGCATGTGCAACACTAACATAAGACTTAACGTAAGACTTCATGACATTATACGAAATATGACTGTTGAGGGAATTTTTTCTGTTTTTTCTTTAACAAATATCACTTCAAATAGTAGATTAAAAGGAAAATACCACAAAGTAAAAGCCCAGAACCAAACAACCCCACTCTGTGTACTACTATATACTTGCAACAACAGTTCCTTTTTCATTTAGTATGAAGAAAAATTTTTGCTGCTAAACCCTCTGACAGTTAAATACCAGAATTTTTGACTCACCTGCTTGTTAGAGAATTATTGTTTCTTCTTGCTGTTTATCAGCATTTGGAAATTAATGATAAATTCGAAGTGCCTGTCCAAAAGAAGGATGTGAATACACTTGCTTATGTGTGAGGTGAAAAACAAGCAGATGTAACAACTTGCTGATATCTCTTTTTGAAGAAGTACCTTCAGTCATGGGAATTTGTCGTCCGCCAGTTAAATGCAACTGTGACTGGTGTAAAAAGTTGTCAATTGGCTAAGTTTCTGTTGCTCTAAGTACATTACATTTTCATAATGGGAATAAGTACACTTTGGACTTTGTGCCTAATTCCTGTCACTTTTGAACAAAAATTTTTTTCCTTATAACATTACGTAAGTCTTAGTTAAATTTAAATAGCTTAAAACTGGTTATATGCAACATCATTTTTAAGTTTTGAAAATACTGAATTGGCTCATCAATGCATTTATTTGACTTATTAGGGCCTAATTCTGCATTTTGCACAGATCACATTTCCAACTGGTACATGGAGTTGTTTTCCAATACAGAGGCATTATTTTCTGTATGATGCAGGTAGAAGCAGTTTCTAACCTATCACTTTCATGAATTCTCATCCTAAAGGGAATGTGTTTCACTTGGGAAGTCCCTTTTTAAAAATTTCTGTGCTATGTGGTAATTGTTCATATTTGGGACTGTCTGATAATGACAGTATTTATTCTGGGGATTGGAAAGTTTGAGGTTGATCCTGTGCCTCTTTCCTTTCCCTAAAAATATAGTAGGCAACAGATTTAGACTGAGACCAACTGGATCCTTGTTATTAAGAGACCATTGCTATTATGACCTGCCTCTGAGGCAGGCTGACTGAGATTCTTGTTAATAAAATCCTTGGGCTGAGTTACAGTGAAAACATTGAGTGACAAGTGCATTTATGAGATTTATTTTAAAACAATCCAATTGCAGTGGAAAATATGTGGGCATTTTGTTTCTCTTCTATAAAAGTATAAAAATACCACAGAATACATAAGGAAAATAAAGAGAAAGAAAGGATAAGAGTAGATAGTTGAGAGGAAAGGTGTCACCACCTGTGGATCCAGTGATGAGGCTTAATCATCCTTTTGCTGTCACAGATGTGATTCTGAGATGAGAATAGCATCTTTTCCTTTGATAACATGCAATAAATAATTCTACAGACCTGTTATTAATCTAATAACCTGTAACTAGCTTACAGGTCTCTTGATTAATGATTCTTTGGGAGTGGGGCCCATGAAGCAAGAAGTTTGTCCGATTATGTACATTCAAGCTGGCATGGAAATGCCTGGATCCCTTCCTGGGTGGTGATTCTCCAAGTCTCATACAACACTATGGGCTGTGTGTGGCGTTCTGATCAATTCCCAAAGAGGCTGAGGGGGTACTTTTGGGTCCTGGGTAGTCTTGAGCCCTCTCTCTTGGTCCTGTCCACTCCTTGACCCCACTTCAGTGCTTCTCCACTTTGTTTTGTGTGCTCACCATGAACCTGAATGGGAAAATGAGCTCCAGAAAGGTGATGTCCCTAAGTTTGTACAGCCCCATTTCCAGGCACATCCTGTTCTTTGTCTCTTGAGTGCGAAATTGAGGCATAGCAATGCATTAACTCCTTCCTGTCCAGGCATGTAAAACAACCTTTTCCCTTACCACAGGGGAACTAAAGGAAGCTGCAAAGATGCAAAACAGCTCTGCTGGTATGAATGTGATGGCCTCTCTCTAAAATTTCTCACTTCAGCTGTTAGAACTGTAGCAGAATTGGAATAGTTGAGCAGGCAGTTTATGTTTAACCTTCCTGGTTAAGGAAGGGTTGTGTCATTCGGACCCTGCAGCAGGTTAAAGTATTGTGCATGGTCTGTCACCAAATATTGTCCCATGATTGTGAAGGTGTTTTATACAATGTGTAATAAAATACAGGTATTTGTATAAAATGTACCTTTTACCAAGTGCTCTTTGAAAAGTTACCCCAATGGATGTAGGTTTACTTTGTTACAATGTCAAAAGGCAATCTGGATCTATCATTGGCAAAGGCATATAATTATTGCTTTTCTATATAGTTTTGTTCCATAGGGATCAAGTCAGGGTTCCTGAGTGTGTGGCATAAAAACAAATGCTTAGTGCTGGGAGAATGCCAGTGAACAATGGGAGATCTGGAGCTTTTCAAGTCCATGGAATTTATTTTAAGCGGAGTTGGGTTTTAGCTGTTGTTCTGAAGACTTTAGAACAGCAATTCAAAAACTATGGGTATTATTTTCCAAAGGACAGCTGTCAGGCTTCAGAAGACAGTGCTATCACTAGCTGGGATCTTGCTCATTTGCATGATTCCTTTCTTCTGTCTGTCCTTTGGCTTATTTGGGATCTTCATGTCTTCTTGTGGTGGTGGTTGTGGTGGCGGCTGCATTCCTGTTGCAATCTCAGTAGAAGAAAAAGCCTGAACAAAATCTGTACTTCTCTACAAAGGATCGTGGAAACCTGGGGGAAAACATTCCCTTTAATGTTCAAATTATGGGCTGCTGTCAGGTCTAAGATGACACATGTTTTATGTTGCTCAAGAAGAGGTGGTATTGGCACTTGAAAGCTGCTGTTAAAAATAATGCAGAAAGTGCTTGCAATTTTCTTTCAAAAAGGGGATATGTCCCTAAGAACCACCCTTGTGTCTGTAAATGTGATTTTCAAAGTGATTCTTAGATTCAAGAGTTACTGTGTGGTTTGAGATTGGTCTGTTGGCACCCTGGCTTCTTGTTGGTAGTTTATTTTTTGGTCTCTGTCCCATGTTAGGAAGTCTGTGCTAGAATTTTTCTTCTCTGTTAGTTGTCACTATTTTTTAGGGACAGTTTCTGGTTTTGGTCTACCAGCTTGTTTACAAGAGATGAGAATAGCATCTTTTCCTTTGATAACATGCAATAAATAATTCTACAGACCTGTTATTAATCTAATAACCTGTAACTAGCTTACAGGTCTCTTAAATTAGGATGTTTTTAACATTCCCTTATAGTCGATTTAAATCCTGTTTTAAAACTTAGATTAGTATGTATTAAGCAATAAACAGAACTAATCTAATCCTGGTGACTGTTCCTTGGTTGGACTTAATGGGTAAAGCCAGAATGCAACCAGTTCAATAGTTAATACAGCTTTTTCATATGGACAGTTTTATTCTGACTTGTGGATGACAGGCAGGCATCTTCTGATTTTGGTATCTGTCCTGTTGAGTGGAATTTATTAAAAAGTAAGAATCATTAAAATAAATTTTCAGTGAGTGATCTTTCATAAAAGAATGGTGTATTATTGTATAACATGGCTAAATGTGTGTTATTTTGTTTGGTAGGAGGTTTTATTTGTTTAATTTATGGTGTGCTGATTCCTATCTTGGTACTGGCTGGAATGATAGTTTGTGCATAGCATATAAATGGGGATAGCAAGTTTTGATCCATATAGTGATGGTTTCAAATCTGTGGACAATGTTCTCTGGTGGTGTGGTACATTGTGCTGCCCGTAAAGATACGTGGGGTAACCTGGGCCATTTGTTGGGCTGAATATGTGGAATATAACCCTAAATTAGGCAGAAGGAATGCAAGGTGTACTTGCAGAATGAGATTCCTGCCCAGAGAGCTCATACTGAAGAGGGTGTTGGAAGGACAACAGCAGTATCACCACATACAAAAAAACTTCCTGTCCAACCAAACAAAAATTCTCCCCAGAAATCCCAACCCCATGAGTGCATCCCACAGTGGTGATATGGTTAAAGGGGTTACTGCAGTCAGTGAAGACAGAAATAGGCAAATAGAACTAATGCTGAATAAGGCAAAATGAGCAGTTGGTCAAGTCCAGCAAATCAAAAGAGCTTGGATGCATTAATTTGTTGTTAAATGGGATTATTTCCTGAAAGAAACTACCAAGGTAAGTGGTAGGTTCTCCATGAGATGTTTTCAAATTAAGTATTTCTATTAATTTGAGTACCTAAGGACAAGAATTGCTAATTCTTATTCTGCCAAAGAATAGTAAGAAATTTGCTTTAAATTATTTAAACCATATTTTGCATAAACTGAAAATAAAAATTGGCATTGAACACGACACTGTCCCTAATTTTCTGTTACCTAGTGCAGCAAATTGAATTGGGAAACTTTTGTTTTATTTGCTTTAAGTGGCCCCCTGTAAAGAGATTTAGAGTTTCATGCAGTTTCATCTTGCCAGGGACCACATATGATTGGTACAATTAATCAAAGATCACACTACTAATCCACACCAAACATAACACAGTTGGGAGAACTCAATTAAAACTTTTGTTCCTCCAGTTGAAAAAATCAGCCACTTGGGAACTGTCTCAGGCATACTTGTTTTGCTTGAGACCAGTCTTAATAAATTGCCTTATTTTGCTTCTGCAGTGCAATTTGGATGCTTAAAAATCAGCAGTCATGCTTTGTCACAATTCCATACACAGACTCCTGAATTTTTGTTTATTAACTTTGTCTAGAGGGTTTTAATGGTTGCGGATAAATGCTGAAAGAAAACATAAAAATCAGAAAAAATAAAATCATCAGGTAGAGAATGCTTAAAGAAATGTTTTTCTAAGCTTGACTATAAATACAGAAATTTAGACATAAACAACATAAAATTTAGTAGTAATTACATGCTCTCCCTCTTATTACCATTCGTTTTGAATTTTGTTTGTTTCCCTGACCATATATCACAAGCTTTATTCTTCTCTCTGGGCACCTTTACATCAGGGCTATAGTGAAGACATTATTCATGAGTGTAGATTTTTGACAGCTTACAATTAAGATGTTGGAACCAGAACTCGTAGTTGTTAATGTTTAAAAAAAAATCCTTTTATGGTGTAAACCTTTACTATTGATATTTCTCAGTGTTTTTGAGGAGGCATACCTTTGTTTGGTCTTTTTATTATAGGTGCTGCTTTGTTTTAATGTGGCCAAAAATCAGTTGTAATAATTCTATTCTTTGCCACATGAAAGACTTGTGACATAATTTTTTCTCTGCAATGCCTTGTTTAGTGATATTATTATTAGTGTTGTGAAGTTTTTGCATTTGTTTGGCCCTGGCAGATTCAGTACCTTTCTCTTCTGTGGCTTCATTCTTGTGATGCTCAAAGGGAGGATTCTGACCAGACCATGCTGCAGAGGTTACCATGGTGCTTGATAGATTATTCCATTGCTTGATAGGTTCGGGGGGGATATGGTTTGTTTGTTTTAAGTTGGAATGCAACTTTGTCTTGTTCTGCCTAGAGCTAAAGTCTGCTTCTGTTTAATAAACAAACCTTCTGATTCAGTTGTTGTCTCCTCCAGATGATAATGTCACAAGAAGTGAGAATGCCAGGGTGGTTTTGGAGATAATGATAGCTGAGTAATGTCTCAGATTTATTATATGAGATGTTTTTTGAGAGTTTTTTTTTTTTTCTTCAAAGTAGAAAAAAATTTTAAGTGTGTTTAAATAATCCCAATATCATTGTTTTCCATGCTGCCATACTGCTTATCTGGCTTATATTGTAAATACAATAAATACAACTAGCTGAAGTTGTTTTAGTTTTTGGAATTGATTTGGGTTTTTTTGCAATAGTAATGTCATATTGTCCATGTCTCCAATACAGAGAACAGACCCACAGCTCCTTGCTCAGTTCTACTATGCTGATGAGGAACTAAATCAAGTAGCAGCTGAACTGGACAGTTTGGATGGGAGAAAAGACCCACAGAGATGTACACTGCTGGTCAACCAGTTTCGCTCCTGTCAGGTAATCAAAGTGGCAACTTCCTGATTTCACTGGGATTTTTATGTACATTTAATGTAGTCCATTAATTTTTTTTTTTATTAGTTAGCTTTTATCATCAGAGCTTTTAAAAATGAACCTTTGTTAGATACATGCCTGTCATTACTTTAAAGGTTATAGTCTTGAAAATACTGTCCATAAATTAATTTTCCTACAGCTCATTTAAGAGTGTTGATGCTTTCCCTGAATAAGAATGCACATTATAAACTTTGTTTCCTTTATATAAAATAAGTATACAGAGCTTACAGGACATGAGAAATGTTTCAACATTTCAAGCAGCAAAAAATAGCCATGTCAATTTGTAGCTGCTCACTTTCATGCCTCATGACTCTTAGTTTTTCATTAGTAAATTAACTACATTCAGAGGGTTATGTGGTGTTTATTTTAGAGGTAGAAAGAATCTACAGTTTTGTACCCTTCATATTTACATGAATTCTTTGATATTTCCTCTCCCAGTCGCACCTAAGAAATACAGTTTAAACTGAAGTAGGTTCAGGTCTAAAATACGTGATGCTCAGGTGGTATGAGGATTTCTGTATGAAAAATAAATGTTTGCTGTCACTTCAGGATAATTTTAAGTGGAATGACCATAGTAATAAATACACATTTACATCTCCACCAAGTAAAATATGATGCAGTTAGGTGTAAAGAATGTATTTTGATTCACCCTTGCTAAAATTTCTTCCTGTTACTCCTAATAAAATGTACTAAATTTCATTATGTGGAAAAATTTCATCGCTAATCATGTTACAATGAGTTTCAAGAAAAGTGCCCTGATCATTGTAGAAAGTGTTCACATCAGGTTAGCTGAGTCTGTTGAAAAGAAAAACAGTCATGTGTTCTGTGTCTTCTTGCAAGAAAACGAAATTTTAGAAGTGCAGCTTTTTGAGGAGTGCTTACAGAGTAAGAGTAGACAATGGATGTGTTGTTCTGTCAGAAACAATTTTAATACTTCTGTCGACTTTGAATCTTCAAAATTTCCTACTGTATTGTTCCTACAGAAAAATGTGAGTTTAAGGAATTACCAAACTGGAGGCTGTAAGTTTATTAACAATTAAAAATGCTGTGACTTGGAGTGAAAAAAAATAGATGTGAAAGTTACCTTCAGAGGAAGACTTCAGTCTTCTGTGTGACAGATCAGCTGTACCTAAACCACACTTCACAAATATTTATCTGGCTCCTACAATACCTCCAGTAGTGGATGTTCCACAGACTTTCTAGTCTAATTCTTTCCAGACTGCCAGGAAAGGTTTTCTGGTATTAAGGGTGGGTTAACAGTATCATTGTGCAAGACAAATCTCCTTGGTTGTTTTATGCCTGGCAATGACAATTCATTCCCTGTTTCCCTGCAGGCACACAGGCTTTCTCATGTGTTTCATGTAGTACAGGTAGACCTGAAGAGCTGTTCTATTAAAAAAACAGCTTCTCTGAATGTTTCACCTGTAGGAGTGCAGGAAATGCAGACACTGACTGGTCACTTTGCTTGGTTTGTTCTGCAGTGATTCACTACCTTGTGACTCTTAATATCTTCTGATGTCTGGTAATTTCATTTGTCAGACAGATTGTTTTAGTAGCAGCAATCTGTTGCTAGAACCAAAAGAAAAGATGGAGGGTTTTTTTATGTAGCTATTTTTTGTAATTTGTAGTTTTGAAAGTTCTGTTAGAATAGATCAGATCATTGTCAAATGTCATGTCAAAAACAGCATTGCTTAATTAGATCTTACATTATTTTGTCATGCTTTGTGTAAATGCAGTGTGTTTTTTGGTTCTTTTAAGAATTTGTCCTGTAATTTTGAAACAAGAGAAGGAACAGTGTTTTAGTAAGGACTTGAAATGTAGATATTTGCTGACCAAATATCACATAGTAAGAGGAAAAAGTGGGTTTAGCCTAAGGTGTGGTGGGGTTTGAGAATGATGGAGAATCAACAGCCAGCCCTGGGCTCAGAGCGTTGTGCTGGAAGGTTGTCCATGTAAAAGGAGGGTAACAGCAGCATTGTGCAATACCTCTGGTATCTGCAAAAACAGTCATGCAATTCTGAGACCTTTTGTTTAGAAATGTGCACTGACTCTCCAAGCAATGCTTTTGAAAAGTATTTTGTGACCACAGAGCATAGTTTACCACACTCCCAGTCTTTGCGTGATTTTTTTTTCCTATTTTTGTTAGTTTTTCCATGGAAACCTTAGTTTTAAGATTTCCAGATTACTCCCAATTTTTATCTCCATGAAATTTAGAGGCATAGCGTTTCTATCAGATTTTAGTGTTTTTCAGGGATAAAGATTTCTGAAATTGTGTCCCTCTCTCTTGGCATCTGTTTTGCAAATTAATTCGTTGTTCCTGGGTTGCTTATTTTCATGTCATTCACTGATAGTGTCTGCCTCATTAACAGATTATATTTTTGAATTTTATTTTTATCAATTAGAGAGAGGAAATGCCTTTAAATTGTGATTTTTTTTTTTTTTTAATGCTAACAAGTCTTACAAACTGTAATTCTTCTTGGAGAGAGGCTGGGTGTTATTGTTGGATCTTAACCATATCTGAAGAGCCAAGCTTTAAATCTTTGTGTCTGCTTTGAACTTCTGATAGTTTTGTTAAAGATCTCCAAGTTTACTGTAGTGTGTGAGCAGACTCAGACAAACCAGAAGGTCTCTGCCTAAGGGATATAATACTTTATAGGGCACATATTGCAAGTTTTCTATCTTAACAAAACTGGCAGTATTAGTCAAGGCAAGTTGAAGGTAAGGTGCATTGTGGTGTTCCTGTGGATGTGCAGAGAGCTGGAGTCTTCAAGACTGTGGATGCTTCCTTAGTAAAGAACTGCAACTCTGAGTGTTGTCTTCTGCTTTGTTATAATACTATCTGCTGAGAAGAATCACACTTTTTGCAGGAAATTAACTTTTCAAAATTTCTGAACATCTTGCAGCTTGGTTTTCAAATGCTGTGGGTTGATTGTACAGCAGGATGCTTGAGTAGCATAATCCATGAGTAAGAGTGGTAAGATGAGTAAGATAGTGATTTTCAAAGCTTTTCATTTTCACAATAATGTGGTGTAACACTGTTTTCCAGTTATGGTATCCTATTATAAAAATGCCATCCCTCATTTTGCTTTGCTGTTTGCATGTCAGTGGTAAAACATTGTGAAATCCTAATATATCTATCAATACAATATCTTGCATTTATTGTGTGATTAGTACCTATTCAATAAAATAAAACACTTCTCTACTGGTTTCTGTTAAGATTAACAATATCTAAAGTGTGCTGAGAAAAGCTGTGTAAGTTTTTCTTAAATGAACTGAAAGGTAGGCAGAATATCAAACTTTGTTTTATTGAAGGAAAACTCCCTTTTTCTCCTTAAGAAAAACAACTCTGCAGTAGTGAGTCTTCAGTAATATGCAGTGCTTGTTCATCTGAGGTTTTTTCCCTGCAACACAAATCATTGCAGTATTTTTATATTAATGGTATAACAAGGTGTCCTTTCCTATGCTTTTCACATCATACAGTATTGACTTTTACAAGAAGTGATGATTAACTCATGTACATTTTTGAGTTATTCACTCATGCATTCACTATCATTCTCTAAATTAATTTGCTTTGATCGTTGCTGTTTTCACATTGATTAATATTTTGTTAGTTGACTTGGTAAACTGGTTTAAAACAATTTATTGGCTATTTAAATGGAGTTGGGTTTACTGTTAAATATTTTAAAAGTTAATTTGTTTTGTTTAAGAGTAAAGAGTAAAAAAACCCTTTGTTTCTAAAGCAGAGTTTTGTTAGGACTTCACTGTTAACAAACCTGTGCATAACAGGTGAGAATGTTCTTAGGATCATAGTCCTTGCTTGCTGTTTCAGTAGACTGAGAATTATTTTTCTGTATACAGTAGTGAGGTCTCAGAATAGCACATGAGTCAGCTCCAGCAGGGTTTTATCAGCATTATTCCTGCAGATTGTGTCTCAGCAGTGTGTCGCTTGATCTGCTGAAGTGCACAAGGAAGGAATTTGCCCCATCAGGGCTTTGACCTGAAGCAAACCATACTTTCCTGGCTGTGCTGTCCATTTGAACTGTTCCACAGCACAGTAAAATGGGGAATTTATAATATTTGTGAGACATGACTGTTTCTGGCTCGCTGGTGGCAGTGATGGACACTGCATTGACTGGCAGTACATTACACTGATTCTTCACTCCTTTCCTGCTATTTTCCTTCTTGGGAAGCACCTCCTGAATTACTGCAATTGGGAGCCCAGTGTTTCCAATTCAGCTTTAGCAGTTCCAGTTGAGGCTGGAACATGAGACTTTAAAATGTAGTCTTTAGTGGACAGCCTCCTTTATACAGTGCTGAGAAGGAGGCACCTGTGAACCTGAACTTCATTATCCTCTGTAGCCTAAGTAAATGTTGCTGAGGAGTTGGAGCCCTTAGAGAAAGCTAATCATATTTCAGTGTTGTGTTTTATCACTTGTCTGTCTCAGTTTCTGTAGCAATATAAAATATGTGGTGAATTTTATCAAAAATGCTGTATTTCAACTACACTTATCTCCATATTTCTTCAAGCTCAATTTAACAACTGAAAGCATCACTATGAAATGAGTTGAGATACAAGAGCCAGTGGAAACAAAGCTTTGCCCTCACTATAAAGGAATATGTGTTCCAGGATGAAGGGGCTGGCTGTGGGGTGTGAAAGGTGGTATAAAATGAATATGGCAAACAAGGAGTAAAGGAACAGTGCTGCTGGGAGCATATCTGAGGCATCTGCTTTGTCACATGCTAAAACCACACTCATAGAATAAGTTGGGTTGGAAGAAACCTTAAATATCACCCAGTCCCTGCCCCCTGCTATGGCTGGGGACACCTTTCACTAGATTTCCCCAACATGGGACATGACCTTGCACTTTGCCTTGTTGAATTAAAACTTTAACACAAAAAGAAAATATATGCTCTTTATCTTTGAAATATGTTTTTTGTGTATCTTAAAAGTTTAGCAATGTCATTTGCTTGCAGAAGAGGGAGATGGATGGATAAGACAAGTCTAGGAGTGGGGAAGCTCTTTGTCTGATGCTGTGTTGTTTCTGACCAAAGCAGTGGTCATGTTTGATAATGGATCACTTGAGGAGGTGGTTACCAGTTTCAGCGTGACATGGGGATAGCAGTCCAGCTGTCTTTCACACCAGCTTACACCATGTGTGTGGGCAGATTTCTGTATTGGTTTTTTGTTTAATTAAGAAAACCCCACAAGACACCAACAACAGTAACACAAAAAAACCCAAACAAAACAAAAACCCACAAACAACCGAAACAAAACCAAACAAATGAAAACAACAGACCAGCAAAAATCTTAACTCCAAACAAAACTTTCAACACAACACCATCACACAGAACTGTGAAGCTGTTATAGGGTTTGCAAATTGCTTAGTAACATTTCCAGAGTGGAAGAGCAACACGACTGAGCTGAGTGAATTGTCACAGAGCATGCATGGATTTCTCTGTAGTGGGAAGTGGAAAGACTCTTCAGTGTGTGACATTTGAGTTTTCTTATTATATATATTTAAAAATAAATAAAAGTTGATGTAGCATGAAATGACAACACAGGTGGTAATCAATAATGCACAAGGATGAAACTGAATCTGGATTGACAAGTTGCTAAATAATGGAAAGAGAACTTATCTTTGTATACAAAACACAATTAATTTTTTATCAGTGAAAAAGGGATGTGATTATATTATGTTAAATGGTGCATGCTGGGGTAGCCATAGGTTGTTGCTAAAGAGACTGTGATGCAAGGTTATGCTGTACCATCTGCTCATGATGGCCACAATCATTGCATACAAACTCCTGTGGAAAACCACTGACTTTGGTGGATGAGGTAGTCATCCATATAAAACATGAGGTGCTAACAGGAGAGTAAATGAATATTTTATCTATACTTCAATTAGAGCAGTTTCTTCTTTTGGTCACAAGTTTTATTCAAATTTAAAAATACATAAGAGAACCCAGCTATAGAAAGCTCTTAATTTGAGGTATTGGAGTCTTCTAACACTCAGCTTCAAAAGATAAAATTATTTTTCATTTCTTAATGTACTATTATTTGCCTTTGATCATAGTTTTTATATTGCTAACAATTGGCACACTGGTACCTTGAATGAGTATTGACAGTGGACCTGAGACACAGTAATATTCCCAGAGCATTTGAAGGCTAAATGAGGACAATGGAGCCAGATCATTTTAAGCCTGACTTTTCTCAGCATTTGTGAAGTAAGGTACTATACCAGATCCAGTTATGTAGGAATTAATGAAATGTGACGTGTCTTGACTATCAGGGGCTTTATAGTTCTTCCACACTCTTCAGCAGTGCCATCAGAGGATTGCTGTCAGCTCTGCTATAGTGTGATTGGCTAAACTTTAATTTTTCTTTTTTTTTAAGAAGGATAGATTCTAGTATCAGCCACTGAATTTTTTATGTAGTCTGAATTGTTTGTCTTATGACATAAATATGCTGCAATTTTCCTTCTTTTCTCCATATGGACATGGTAGCCCCACGTTAGCAAGATTAACAATAGGTACAAAGTATTTATTTTGTGATGTTTTTGTACTTGGGGATTAAGCCTGTTTTCTTCTGCTAGGAGCCTTTTCACTTAATCATATAGAGGAGTCCCATTCATTTATTTGTTTTTTCCTTTAACACTGGGGAAGTATTATAAGCAAGACAAGAAGGCAAGTTAGGAATTTTTTTCAAGTCAGATCTTAGCAGTGGAATTTAATTTTCATTGTGACCTTAACATACTTGAAAGTTAAAGCCTGTTTTTTAATAAGAAATAATTAATTTCATAGTAATGGATTATTATGAAGCATATGTTGTGGAATATTGTGCAGTCTGGTTATGAATAAGTTTTCATTAAACAAAATGCTTGAATGGAACATCCTGAGTTGGAAGGGGTCCCACAAAGATCATCCAGTCCAGCTCGTGGCCCCACACAGCACCATCCATAAGAGTCACACCACATCCCTGAGAGCATTGTCCAAACACTCCTTGAAATCCATCAGGCTGGTGCAGTGACCCTGGGGAGCCTGCTCAGCCACCCTCTGGGGGAAGAACCTTTTTCTAATATCCATCCTAAACCTCCTCTGACACAGCTTCAGGCCATTCCTTGGCTCCTGTCACTCACCACAAAGCAGAGATCAGTGCCTGCCCCTCTCTTTCCCTCATGAGGAACTTGTAACTGCACCGAGGTCTCCCCTCATTTTCCTCCTCCTGGGACAACATCCCAAATTTATTTGTTTGTTGCTTAGTCCTCACCCAGAGGTTCTCGGCTGTGCCGTTGCCAGCTACAAGCTCTGTGCATTCCAGCCCTGCCCCAGCTGCCCTGCCTGTGCTCCTGGGGAGCCTGGCACCCTCTAGCAGGGCACTCGGTCACACAACTCATCCCACCAGGTCCTGCTCGTGCCAGTGATGCCAAATCTCTGCAACTGGGCCAAGGCTTCGAGCTCCTCCTGCTGGATCTTCATGCTGCACCTTGAGATGAAAGCGTTTAGATGTTAAATATATATCTTAAATATTGGACACAACAAGGAGTTCTACATAGTGGAAGGAGGTATTACAAAATATTTTGCAGTTTGTGAGAGTAGATTAATTTCAGACTGCCCTTTCCTTACTATTAAATGTATAATTTAACAATAAACTACTAATTGAATGGCTGTAGTTCGAGGTGATGGGAAGAAAGTCAATGCTTGCTATTAGGGTGGCTTGTTCAGTCATTGTAATTTCATAATTAGCCAGAGAGAATGAGGAGCTTAAATAGTTTGCTCACAACTCCAAGTTCCTCTTGGAGTAAAGATGCACTGATTGTTTTCTGCCTCCAGCTTATGCTTTTGAAAGAATTTGTGTTAACTCATTGCTACGCAGTATTCTTGGTGAAAAAAAAAAATATAGACTTTAGGAAAATAATTTTAAAAATTATTCATTTTTGAAGGTATTACATGTATTAGCAAGTTAGTGTTGCTTTGAAGAAGTTTAAAATGACTGATATGAAAACAGCTTGTGATAAGGATGAATTTGCTGTTGGAGAGCAGGCTGCAGATAGTAGGCTTTGTTCCTGCATGCTTTTGCACTGCTTGCACTCATAAAAACTTCCTGTTTTAAAGGCTTTGGGAAATCTGTACTTGTGTAAAATTAATTATGCAGAAAATGTGCTCTTGGTTAAGGAAGCTTACCCTTTTTGCTTATACCACCTACTCTCTCCTGCTGTATTTCCATTTTTTTAGAGTAGTGCTATTTTTTCAACACTTCTCTAAGTGGTGTTGAGATGAACAGCAGCAGCATTACCCCAAGTACAGGGTTCTTCACACTGTGAAGAGATAAAGCTGGATACTTCTCACCTGTTTATACTGCTCCTTGCTCCACAGTTCTGAGAAAAGCCCAGAATTTAATGCAGAAAATGTAGTGCTCTTGATACTAACTTATGATGTACACAATATAAATTCTTAGGTTTGCCCTGAGAATACATTTTCAGTTCTCTAGAGGTCTCAAGGTTTCTGTGACTGAAGATTACTTACACAAATACCAAGCAACTGATATTTGTATTCACCACCCTGTGGTGTCTGTAACTGCTGCTGAAGTTGTTGCTATTCCACATACATAGGGCTCATAATCAAACAGTGTAATAGTTCATGTAGCAGTGTTAAAGATGATCCTCCTGAGGCTGCAGAGCTTGTTGAATTGATTTGTGCAACTGAAACACTGAACTAAGCTGCCTTTGTGATGTAAGCTCTGGTAATTTTTGCTTTGGAATTGTTCTGATACTATGAAAAGTCTGTTTTGGTGTATTTTTTGTTCACTTTTTTTTCTGTTTGGGTCTGATGCAGACATAAATAATCAGAGATGAATTCTAGCAGGCTTTCGGAGTCATGTTTACTTTTGACTTGCCTGATAACTGGTATGAAAAAGTATTTTTCGTTTTCATACAGTTGTACAAACCTCTGGCCTCAGTGCCAGCCTTGTTTATTATTTGTACAATTGTTCTCCATAGGGATTTTGCAAATTTGACTGTAAAATATTTTAACCCTGTAGCTGGAATGTGGTGAGTTTTCTCAGTAGATCTAATTAAAATATTTGTGGTTGTCTGGCATATTCTGAAATGCAAATATCATAATTTATCATTGAGAAAAGAAAATTATGAGAGAATCCCTTAACCAGGAAAGCAACATTATTTTGATGCAAATTTTTAGGAGAACTTTAAATCGCTTATTTAAAATACACAGACTGTAGAAATTATTTGAAGCTTGAACACTCTTAGAATGAAAGCCTCTAAAGGTTTGGGCTTCTTGGTTTTCAGCTGAACTGTTGCTGGATATAACTTTGTATTTGTGGTATAATTTCACATTGGCCTTTCTTTGTCTTTTGTCTACAGCTGCACAACTTCAGCATAACTAAATTAATTCTGTATTCAGTGAAATTAGATTTTTTATTGATTTTTGATGCTAAGTGTGTTCTTTCTTTCCTAGCAGGTAAAGAGTTTTAAATTTACCAGTGCTGTGGGTCGCCAGTGAGCTTTATAACTGTATTCATGCAAAGGCATAGAGTGATTTCAGAAGGAAATATTTCTGTAAGTTTGAGTGGTTTTGGTCAGAGGTCTATGATAGCTTTAGCAGCTGTGCATGTTGGCTGCCCAGTCTTTGATTCAAGCAAGCCCTTGGGCACTGGATAGAAATGCTTATGAGCATTTTAGTTTCAGTCAATATCTTAACTTTATTGCTTGGCTATGTAGTTAAGCATGGGCAAACAAGAGACATGAACTTTGATTTTATATAAAAAATAACCCTGTTCCAGTGTGTATTTCTGTGTTACCATACATAGTTCCTTAGGCATTATTCCATGGTCCATTGGCAACATCAGTTTAAAAATTTTCCATTCCAAATTTACACTATTCTTGTTCCTACTCCCACACTTATGCATGGCACCCCTCAAAGCACAGCTTTGAGAGAGCTTTGAAGTTTTAGATCCTTATCCAAGGCTAGGTTAAATAAGCTGTGGTCAGCTTTACACTTGGAAACTTGTTCAGCTGTACTGGTGCACGTGTTTGTAGAGTCTGTCCGTGAAGTCGAGCAGTGAAATGACGTGGGTTACTCTGGATCTGTGCACTGAAACCCTTCACAGGTGCCCCCAGTACAAGAGCACTGAGAGTGCAGGTGACACATGGGGACAGGACTGCAGGGTAGGCGAGATGGTGAGATAAGGGCTGAGTTCTCCAGCTGGCCTGGCTGCCAAAGGCTGACACTGCAAAATGGCCTGACGCCAGTCTGTAATGGAAAGTGGGTTTCTGTTTCAGGTGCAAAAAACCTTATCTGAAGGTGTCTCCTGCTACCTGATAAGTTTAAGTGGTATGAGAATAAGGAATCTCTAGGGGGAAGATACATGTTTTTTCATTTTATGCTTTATCGCAATTGTGTCCGTGCTGAAGAGAAGCAATTTCTGCAAAGGAAGTCAGCATCAATGAGCATCCCTTGATGGGGAAGGTACCTGTGAAGACATGTTAAAAACCTCAGAGGACAGCTGTAGTGGATTGGCAGTGAGTTATCTATGAAATACTAATTGTATCATTAGCATTCTTGACAGGAGCAAACTGGGAGTATGCACCATGATCACTGTGAACAGTGAGACAGTTCAGAAGTTTGATGTTTGTGTTTGATTGCATCTGTCCACTAAAGAACATTTTCTTGTTGAATTAGGTAGAAATAGATCTCATTAAAGGAGACAAATTAGGCAAAAGTGAAAGAAACTACTTGCTGGATTCTGAAACTTAATGATTGGTTAGAAGTTGGCAAGAATCTATTCCTGATGTTATTTTGTTAATTGATAAAGAGGTTAAACAGTGTGGATTGAACCAGGAGTACCTTTAGCTAAAGTAATGACCAGATCTTCCTTGCCTGCTTAATTTGCAACCCTGGAGACATTATATTAGTTATGATAGTAGAGGTCAGTAAAGGAGACTGCAGGGTAATTACTGAGATCAAGGGAGGAAGTTGACTGAAAGAAACCTTCATGTTCACAAAGTTTAGAAACTGTAGCAGATAAAGATACCTTTTAACAGAAGGAAGAAGAAAGAACCACAAGCGGACACTGTCCAACACATTGGGCGTTCCTCATTGATCTGTGGTGAGGAGGGAATCGTGGTTGTTTTCTCAATTATATCTGTGTTTGAGGCTTTTTCTAAACTGGAACAGAGCTGGACTCTAGAACAAAGCTCTCATAAGATCTGTGTTTAAAAGACTTGATGCAGAGGTAGGAAAGTCGGAAATTTGTGCCAGGATTAGGCTGTTTGTCATGCAAGTGAGCTACGACTTATTCAAGGAAAATTATTTTCTTTTATACAATGTCTTCCAATTTAATTTTGGTGGGGATAGTGCAAGTCAATAAAAAAAAATTAAAACTGAGAACAGCCATTTTCAAGTGATGGTGTCAAGATTAAGCTTACATCTGAAACAATGCACATATCCGCTTTACTTTTTTCCTGTCATAACAGAGCTTGTAAATTTGGGTGTTTTTCCTTTAGAGTTTCATTTCCAGTTCAGTTGTTTTATAACTGATGGCAGCATTTGTCTTTTATTACTCCTAGTAGTGATGACTTGTGTGAGTTGTATTGCTCTAACAGATGTCTTCTCTGTGCTGCCTGACATCTTCAAACAGTTGGTGTCAGGTACCTGCTTGCTATTTGCGTTTGCCATTGAGTGAAATCTCTTAACTCTTAATTTATTTTGCAAGCAGTCAGACTTGTCAACCCTTTCGTTTGTTTTCACTGTACTTCACTGCAAATGAACTTGAATATGGTTGTTTTAAATACCTAAGGAATATACAAGTATCATAAAAGTTGGGGTTTTTTGTCTTGGGTTTGGTTCACAGATTTTAAATTTGCCTTTTTTTCCCCAGTACTGTCAAGTGGTCAGTGGAATGTTGTATTTGGGTAAAAATAAATCTGCAGATTTAAACATTCTTTATCAGTAAATTTTTAAATGTTGGTTTTTAACAGCTTTTCTTAATTTTTGGGAAACTTCTGATCACTACAGAATAATTAGCAAATGGCTATAAAATATAAAATGCTTGACTGTAAGTTGGGCCATCAGTACAACTCCATCAACTATCAGGAGTTGTATTTTCTTTCTACATTTCATATTTGATCTTATATAGGGAGGGAGTGATTAATATTTAAATATATTTTTTCTTTGAGAAAAGGATCCTAATAATGTTTAGTACTGTAGTCTTAAATTGTAGTTTCTCGTGTTAACAAATTTTATGTGTTTCCACTTGCTCACATGGGTCAAATAGGTCATTGTGAGAAACTCCTGTTATCTAAGGCAGTGGACAGAGTGAAATGAAAATGCTGTACACTGCAGGTCAGGGAATTAATTTGCAGCAGAGAACCATAGGGAAGAAAGCTGGATCCATGCCAACTCAGCAATGAATGTGTTGGGGATGCAGGATGCTTTCACTGCAGCAGGGGAAGGCAGAGTGAAGACGGCAGTAATTCATGATGACATCTCCTTCATTCTGCCCTCTGTGAATGGGAATTCCTCTTTTATTTGTTAAGAGTTGTTGTTGCTAGGCTGGGGCAATAGAGAATTTAAATTGCTTGCCTTTTCATGGTGAATTTTGGTATTGCTCTCTAGTGGGATGGGTTAAACTGGGAGCTGCTCCCCAAAGTTCATACATAGAAAAATTCTGTTACTTTTAGAAAGTGGAGTCTCATGTGTTGTGCCCTCAATTTGTGGAAGAGTTGATCTCTTTGACAGCAGGAAGGCTCCATAGAGGGATCTGGACAGGCTGGATCAGTGGACCAAGGGTCTGAGGTTCAGCAAGGCCAGGTGCCAGGTCCTGCCCCTGGGTCACAACAACCCCTGCAGTGCCACAGGCTGGGGCAGAGTGGCTGGGAAGGGCCCCGTGGAAAAGGACCTGGGGGTGCTGGTTGAGAGGGGCTGAACATGAGCCAGGTGTGCCCAGGGGGCCAAGAAGGCCAATGGCCCCTGGCCTGGATCAGCAGTGGTGTGGCCAAGCACATGTATTTTGAGTGGCTGAGGTGGCTGGAAATGTTTAGCCTGGAGAAAAGGAGGCTCAGGGAAGACCTTATTGTTCTCTACAACTACCTGAGGTTGTAGCCAGGTGGGGTTCAGGCTCCTCTCCCCAGTAACAATTAATAAGACAAAAGGAAATGGCCCAAGTTGTGCCAGGGGATGTTTAGCTGGGATATTAGGAAAATTTCCTTCATGAAAAGGGTTATCAAGCATTGGTACAGACTTGACAACAGCCAGGGCAGTGGCTGAATCACCATCATTGGAGGTAATGAAAAGATTTGTGGATGTGATACTTGGGCACGTGGTTTAGCAGTGGACTTGGCAGTGCTGGGTTAGTGGTTGGACTTGAGGATGTGAGAGGTCTTTTCCAACCCAAACAATTCCATTGTGCTATACTGTCAGTGGGAAATAATCAATTAGCTGATGAGGCAAAAAGAATCTGAAAGCACAGACTTTGGGATCTGTGCAAGATGGACTGGAGGGAAAACCATAGATAGGCTTTGGATCTGTAATGTGAAATAGCTGTCTAGGTTCTGAGGCCAGGACTTTTGTGTGTAGATTGAAAATGTGTTTGTTACATCACAGACTATACCACCTTGTTATTGAATTCTTCTGTTCAAGTGGCCCATAAAACCCATAATACATGCCAATTGCCTTAATTACAGTAAAATCTTCCTTTATTTTTGGCACTAATTTGTGTTCATCAGTGACTTCTGATTGCCATAATGTGATGTTGAAGGAGTTCTGGAACTTAACATCAAGCTAGAAAAGGTAACAAAAAATGTCATGGACTTAAATGAAGAGGCTAAAATATCATCTGTTAAGCTCATAGTGATATCATTATAGACCATCTTGCCTTAGCTAGATTTTGCTGGTAATTCAAAACATGGCTATTAAAGAGGTACTGAACAGCAAAGAAAGTTACCTTCATTTGCTAGAAGTCTTCACAAAAGATCTCAGAAAGGTCATATTAAATTCCATGTTGTGGAAGAGCAGTGTAAATTTTATCAATGACATGGACAAAAGGGTGGATAAGTTTGCTCTTTGTTGCTTTAGGCACATGTTTCATAGTACAAGGAAGATTAATTTCTTGGCATTTTTTTGGTACCTATTCTGGAAGTTAATGCAGCAATTGATGAGCTTTACGCTCTAATTATTTAATATATAGCTAATTAATGATGGGCCAAAAATAAACCAACTTTTTGTCCTCTACTGTGGCTACCTACATGAGACCTACATTGTCTCACTACCACTCATTATCTACCCTATCAAAATGAAATATAAGTGCTGTCTGTTACATGAAACTCTGAGCTGTGTTTTCCAAGAAATGAGGAGTTTGGAGTAAATCCCAGAGCAGAATCTCTTCAGTGGTTGCCTGTGATGCTGTAAAGCCTCAACAGAGCACCTGAAATAAAACTGTGCACATTCCAGTATACAGATAAACCAGAAGATAAAAGATAAAGCCACCAAAAGAGGCATTAAAATCCGGAGGCTTTTATGTAGAAAGATGGATCAAGTGAAAGATTTACTACTTCAATTCCAACTAATTGATTTCTGTTGCTTAAATTAGAGCAAAATTTCAGTGCTACCATGTATCCAAACCCATTCGTTATTAGCTTACAAAGCAGAATACTGTAATTAAATAAATTGAATGTTTCTTGAAGCTCTTCTAAAGAAAATACTAATTTGCTTACAATGCATTGGATAGACTGTCTAAATTGGCTGGCATCCTTCCAGTTTTAAAGCATCTGAGATCTGAAATTGTTATGGGAGCAAATATTCCAGATTTTTTATGTAAGTTGCTCTGCTCTGGGTGTCATAAGAAAAATAGAAGAGGGAAGTGAAGTGATGGAGAATTGTTGGTTTGTTTTGATTTTTTTTCTTCCGTAGGATGATAAAATAAACCCTGTAGAACAACAGAGAATTTGGGAAATTGCACATCTTGAAACAGGAAAAGAAGTTTGTTGTAGAAATATTTCAGTATTCATACATTATATATCAAAGTTCCATCAACTGTTCTTTCCTAATCTTCCTGTATCCCTGCTAGACTAGGCAGGAAAAGATGGCCATCTTTTTAATTGGCTTTTTCACTGAACTTTTAACAGAATAACCAGCTGCCTGTGTGAAGCCAGGTAACTGTACAGACAACTGCTACTGGAGATGGAGCTATTGTGATTTATCTCCACTGGGAAGTGTATATGAAAATTCTAATTACCTGTAGTTTAACTTAGTAGTACTGCACATATTAAAAAAAATACCTGACTCAAAGTTCGGCATATGTGGAGATGTGTTGATAGATCTTGGGTGCTCTGGAGCAGAAGCATCTGGAGATTATAGGAGTTGAAGAAATGAGGAAGACTATTAAGTGTCTTTTAAGTGAAAACCAAATAAATTATATACTTAAACATTAGTACATTGTAAAAAGTTGGATTATCTTCATTATATCATCGTACCTTTAGCTGCCATATTTAAGTGCATTAAGATATAAAATTTCATTATGCTTGTAATAATTATCTCCTGAGATGATTTAGTTAGAATCTTAGAGCTTTTTAACAGGTATAATGATTCGAAAAACAGAGCAAAACCATGGAATGGTTGCTTGCCAGCTGTGAATCCTTTTTCTTTATTCTATTTGTGTAAAATGTTCTTTGATACATCAGGAATTTTGAATATGTATATAAGGGGGTTATATAAGAGAAATTCAATCTGTCTTGTAGCTGCTGTCAAATAAGATTGCATTTTAAAAATAATCTATTCAAGTAAAATAAAATTTAGGGAGGAAAGTTTTTTTAATATTACTTTTCCTCTTATTCTGTGTAGCCTTTTAGGGAAAAAATAGTAAGAGAAAAATTGCATTTTCCCATATTAAAGTTGGGTGGCAAGTAAAATAAATTGGAATATCATGTCCTAAAATATAATGTAATTGGATTACTTAGAGTCTGATATAACTAGATTTGAACAGTGCTCTTCTCAGAGTTTCATGCCTTAATATTTCTCTGCATTTCATGAAACTTTTGTAAAATTTTAACTGGTAAGATTGCTTTTTACCACTATATATCTCCAATGCAAAAAGACCTTTGCAAACTTTGATTAATTCTCTGAAAACAGGAATCTGGCCTTTTCATCCTAATGATAAAGACCAACTTGTATTGCTCTAGTGATAAAGTGAGAGCTACAGGCAGAGCACCTGGTCTCAAAATAGATCAGTAATAACAGATTTGAAACACTTCATGAGTGACTCATGCCTTTCTACAATGTAAATGTTTTTAACCTCAGTTTCAGTCATGGCTCTGTAACTTTGGGTAGGAGCTGGGTAGTTTAGGAGTAGTTTTTCTTATGAGACCTACTTTCATAATACTTTGGTTCCCAGGTAGATTTAACTAAATATTGGCGAGAGAAGTATACTCAATGCCATGAATTAAGAAGTTGACGGAGAATAGGAAACTTGCTATTATTCTATTTTTTCTGACCCTGAAGTGTCATGCCAATGTGGATGTGGTTGCTGTCTAACTCTCCTGTCTGGAGAGAGAGGTGGTGAGTGTTCCTCAGCCAGTGCTTCAGGATGGTGCTGCTGCAGCAGCGTGTGGCCATCCTTGCTCTGCTCTCTTCCAGGATTTGAACTTCAGTTCTCCCTGCAGTGACCTTGGGGAGTATTTAAGGTTGGTTTGCCCCTCATTGCCTACAAGGGGCATCTCTTTGGATTCTAAGGGATCCTAGTGCCCCACTGATCCTGGCAGTACAACAGGCCCAGCAGAGAGAGGGGAAGATTTCATCTCTGAAATCAGGTATTTTATGTCGGTGATTCTAATTATCTTTTCTCATACCTGCTGGCCGTGGTCTGTGTTGTGATGCTCTGGAGGAGCTACAGGGTGTTTGATTTTCACTCTTATATCTAGAGGAGATGGTTGCTACATTTGCTCATGTGTTTTAACTGTATGAAGTGGGTTTTTTTTTGTTTTTAACAACTTTATTGAAATGAAATGTATCATCTCATGACAGCCTTGCAAAAAATACTTCATTGTGAAAGTGTTTTAATCATTAATACATCAAGTACCTTATACCCCTGTGTAATAAATATTGCTGATTGTTAATTTATTAATTTATTTTGGATGAAGACAACTGTAATTACAGCCTTAACGTTAAGATTATTTTATGGCAACAGCAGGTGCAGCAGTCTGTGGAGAAATTGCAGAAAATGTGGATCATTCTTTGTAGCTAAAGTGGGTTTTGTCTTTTTCGATAGGGAACATATTAAAGGGGCAAGTTTCTTCAAAATTCATGTCTTCTACTGTTTATAAATGCAGGTGAAAATAAAACAATAAAGTGTAGATTTAAAGCAGTTCTGTCTGTTAAACAATTTGCACAGAAAGATGTGGTGGTATTTGTTTGAGAAATACTTTAAGTAGAATGTGAATTCTGTAAATAGCAGAAGCAGCATAAGACAAAACACCTCTATGAAAGCACTCAGCCTTTTTTCATGCTCTCAATATACCTTTATTATGTTAATTAAATTCTGTACAGTTCCCAGCAGGGGAATGTGAAAATTACCTTTTCAAATAAATGAATACAGATTATTTACTGCATATAAAGAAACTGCTTGTAGGTCTTTGATCACTGTCCTGATGCAGAGGTAGATCACAGCAGTTATTAAAGCTCTAATTTGTGTGGTGTCCCCTTATCCTCCCCCTTATCCTCGTCTGGGGGATGAGGTCCTTGGTGAGAGTGCCAGCCCTTGCCCACTTGGGATTCAGGTCTGTAAACTGCTTTAGATTACCAGGATGAGCTTAAAAGGTCCCAATATAGCTCAGTTTCTAACAACTGCAAGGTATCCTGTCAGGTGCTCTTTTTGGGAATAAGGGGAGTGTGTGTTGTTGGGGCTGGTGAGAGGAAATGGAAGAAGTATAATTCACTTGTACTTCTAGTTTATTTACTGATAGCTACAGATAGCTGGAGGTAATGAGATCTTTATGTCATGCCTCCTCAGCAGAAGTTCCATTAAAGAACGTAGTCAAAGTTAAGTGCAAGTAATCTGACAAACGGTTTCTAGGAAAATTAAAAAGTGTGAAGTTTGCTGCTCTTGTTTCTGTGCAGTATTCTCCTCTGTTTTCACTGTGTGCATGAAGACCATGAGAGTTAAATACTGCATTTTCTATCTTAATTGGTTGATACCTCACTAATAAAGTCTATTTTAGAAGAAAAAAATGTTTTCTGTGCAAAGAGTATATATGATATCCCGTGTTTTGCTTCAGGATAATGTTTTGAACATCATAAACCAAATCATGGATGAATGCATTCCACACGAACGGGCCAACCGAGACTTTTGTGTTAAGTTTCCAGAGGAAATACGTCACGACAACCTTGCAGGACAGCTTTGGTTTGGAGCAGAGGTAGGTCTGTCATACTTCTGTTCTTTGGGATTAATAGACACTTTTTTTGTTGTATAAAGCCACATGTACCTTTTCAGGCTTTTCTGAAAGGGGTACAAAAATAATTACAGAGCAAAGTAAACAAGAGAACTCGCTCTGGGTGCTCAGAGAAATGGGGTTCTTTAACTGTGGTTTTGGTTGGGCTAACAGCATACCAGGTTATTTTCATAATTGTGTGCTGTCAGTATCCTATAGTGGAAAACTATTCTTTTGTGGGTTGGCATCTGAGTGATTTTTTTAGTCTGATCAACCATCTTGTGTTTTGAAGATCTTAGTAACAAAAGTGTATTATGGAGTTTATCAGGAGAAAAGTTAATCTCCAGCAAATAGAAGTGCATGCTGTCATTTTAATGTTTATGCTATAACTCATACTAAATATGCAACCTCAGGCTGTCATATGTTGTTGAAACTTCCTGGTTTCATGTGTATGCCAAAAATATAATAGTTCCTGTGGAGAACACTGAAGTCCACTTTTCTTCTCTTACCTGGTTTCTCTCAAACACTTGCTTCTAGAGCAACCTGTAGGAATAAGGAATTTTTGTAGTGAATAAGCTTCTGTTATTTTAACCAAAGGAAGCCTGAAGTGTCAGAACAAAAAGGATGTGATATGCAAAATACTGATTTATTAGTACTGATGACTTTGGCTAAAAAAAAAATTATTTTTGGTGGCATTTTTCATATTGTGACGTCTTTAGTGATAAACTCTTCATTTTACAAGCCTGAAGGTAATTTAAGGTGGCACTATGAATTTGTTGAGACTTGAGGGGGGATTAGTCCAGACATCCCACCACACAACAGCATGTTGTGGTCTCATTTTCAGTGTTGCCTCTCCTGTATTTGAAGCAATCTTTGGCCTCCTGTTAATATCCTTGTTTTTTTCCTCTACCAGTTTATCCTTTCTTTTTCAAGTGCATGCTCCCCATGAAGATTTCCCGTCTTGTTCAGTCCAGTATGCCTCCATATCTTCTGTTTCTGAAACTTGCTTTGACAGTTGTCAATTGTAGCCTCCTCTGAGTCAGAGAAGTCTCAGATAGATAGAATTTATAAAATTAATTTGGTATGTCAGTGCTTTGTAATCCTGTCCTAAGTCTTGTTTTATTCACTACTGTGTTATATAAGATAAACCTGTTTCCAAATCAGACTTTCACTGTGTAACCCTCAGGCTGGAGAGACCTGTTGGTTTCAGAGGAAGTAACACATGCAGTGATGATGTAATGTCAGCTCCTACTGCTGCAGGCACTGTCCTCCTGTAAATTCATGGAGCAAGAAGGTTGTGTGAGCTTTATGAGTGCACACTTCTGTCCTTGTCAGTACAATCACTGAGTTATCAGACTGAGAATACCTATCAGCAGGTAACACTTACTCTATCCATACTTCCCACAACACTGCTTTGGCTGATAAGAAGAACATGATCTTCTCTGAGTGCCCTCAAATCAATGCATCAGACTGCTGAGAAAGGATCCCTTCTGGGATTGCAGTTTCCTTATACTGAATTGCAGGTGTGGTTCCCATCCACAGGATGCCAGGGAGAGGGGGGGTGACACAGCTATAAATGGAGATTTAAAAAAGGGGAAAAAAACCTTGATCTTTGAGAGCAACCTTGTATTTTCTCAGTTAACAGAAGTATTTCTGTTAATGCAGCAGGTGTGATTTATATTGGTGCTCATTGTCTTCCAAATATAACCATAAAAGAATAAAGCCAGCAGTTGTGTTTAGTGGCAAGATTTTTTTAAAGTTTTATTAATGTGTTACAGGGGGAATCTACTGTTAATGTTTTTGTCAGCTGGTCAGAGAGAGTCCATGTATAATGCCTGGGGCAAGGTGTCTTAAATAGTTGCTTTCCAGACACTGAAGGGATGAATCACTCAGTGACCTGGTTTTTGTATGTAATCATGATTTCTGTGGGAAGCAGGATACTGGCCTAACTGGATCCCTGCATGATAGCCAGTGTGAGCAGTTGTGCTGTAAAAGACATCCCAGTTGCAGAACTTGTTCTTTTTATAAGGAACAGATTTATTTTATAATAAAATAAAAAATCCAAATCAAACCCTGAATCAAAACAGCCCATGGACTGTAGTTTGCTGAATTCCCATGGATTTTATGTAAGGAAGCTGTGTGTGCATAGAGGATCTATCCTACTAATGCTTATTGCCCAACTGGTGGGAGAAAAACTTTAGTTCTTCTGTCAGCACTGTGGTCACTCTAAGACATTGTTGTACTTCAACCTTTTCCTCTTCTCATGTCTCCCTGGCTGAACTGCTCCCTAACCTTCTCTGTGAAGCTTTTGACTCTTGACATACCAGCCTTAAATCCTTCACTTGTTTAATAATTTGCAGCCAACTGGGGCTAAGTACTGCCTTTGTTCAAAAGCACATCTTATTAAATAGAACACCTTGTGCTTTGTTTTTAAGTATGGAAGTATCTTTACTTTGTAAAAACTAATATTTTATCTCTTCATCTCTTTCATAGTGTTTGGCTGCTGGTTCAATTATTATGAATCGTGAAATTGAGAGTATGGCTATGAGACCCTTGGCCAAGGATCTGACCCGAAGCCTAGAGGAAGTCAGAAATATCATTCGTGACCAGGCCTTAAGGGATTTGAACCTCTACACAGAAAAAATGAAAGATTCCCTCAAACATTTTGATGTCCTTTTTGCTGAGTTTGAATTAAGGTAAAATAGACTAAGTAAATGTGTTGTGAGCCATGTCTTGGCCAGTGCAGCTGTTGTTTGGCTTGTTGGCTTTTGGAAATTGGCTGTTTCACTCTCTATTCCTTGAGTGGGAAAAGGATGTAATGTTTTTATCATTGTATTTGAATTCTTTAGTAATTTGTGTGTTGTTAGATTTTTACTTCCAGTATAGCAATAATGAAAACTAAATAGCTTTTTAGCAATAAACATTTGCTCTCTCCAAGTAAACTAAAATCCCCCATTTGCATACTGGCATATGGCATTTGAGGGAGAATTTCCAATACACAAAAGGAAACCATAAATCTCTTAATGTTTTCTTTGTCAGAGAAAATGCAGCAGATAGATGTTTTAATAGAAAAGAACAATAACAAATATTCTAGAAACTGAGGTTTTGTTCTCTTGTGCTTAGTGGTACAAGCAAGATGGTACCCAGTGAATTTAAGAAGGCAAATTGAATTCTGATGGAGGAGGTGCTTTTACATGAGCCATAATTAATACAGGAAATCACTGATTTGAAAACTTGTGATTCAAAAATGACTTTGAGGTTTAATGCTTAAGTAAAAATAGCTGCTTTTTGGGGTGATGCTTTTTTGCATTAAGGGTCACATTGACCTGTCTTGCATTGTGCTTCAGAGTGTAGCCTGTGTGTTAGATGTTTGTGGTGCTGACCACAGACAAGATAATGGGCAGGATTATCTATGGATCTAATACAATACAGTCACTGCTGCCCTTTGCAGAACGTGTTTCTTAGAATTGGGTAATCTTTTAATATTTTTTGGGAATAACCTTTACACTATCATGTCCCACATTACTGCTTGCCCTTCCTCAAAATTGTTACTCTCTTCTTTTATACAAGAGAATAACAATTTTTTAGGTAAGCAGGTTTTTCTGATTAGAAAAGGCATCGTTATTCTGTTACATTGAAAACACTTTAATTGAAAACATCTAAAAACATATTTTTAAGTGTGGGTTTGAGTGCAGACACCAATGGCATCAGTAACTGGCTCTTGGCAGTGTCTGTGCAGTTTTTGGCCTGACAATACCAACTCTCTGTGTACAGCATTTTTCTTCATTTTGCAAACAACTTCTTCCCTTTCTGTGTTACTTTTCTACAAATGACCAATTAAGTAATACAGTGACAGAAAACCACTAAACTTCTACCAGTGTTTCTTACTTTCTTGTATTAGTGCTTTTGCTAGTAATTCCACATAGAAATGAGGCCAAATTTTAACTGTCATAAACTGTCTCATCTGGATAACTGAATTTCACTAATCTAATTTCAGGTAAAACCTTTATAGATAAAATGTTTGGTTGAAGTCAGATTTCTTTTTTTATTGAGGAAATGCAGAGTAAACTATCTTTAAGATCAGTAAAGATCCTTTGAATGCACGATGCCACACAGTAAAGGGTTCTGATAGGTAAATGTGCTGTCATAATTATATAATTGTATCATAAATGTGCTATATAATCATAATATTTCTAAATTGCTACTGACTTCCGCTGCCTCAATTCCATTTCAATAAGTAATTTGGCTGTGTTTCTCACAGGTTGTTACACAGTACAGTTTTTATAGTGAGTGCTGTTGAAATAAATACAAATTAGTAGAGGAAATCATCTTAGGTTTCTAAAATGATTTATCTTAGGTTTAGGTTTATTTATAATCTTATTTGTCAAAGCATGTGAAACAGTGGTACGTTATTTTATCATTTTTGTAGTTATGTGTCAGCCATGGTACCTGTGAAGTCTCCAAAAGAATATTATGTACAGCAAGAGGTTATTGTACTGTTCTGTGAAACTGTGGAGAGGTAAGTTAAGGACTAGATCTCAATTTTTGTGTATACTTTCTTTATGAATTTTTATTAACTATTAATATTGAGGAATTGTAAAACACCAGGTTTTGCTTTTCTAGTAAGTATCCAAATTCAAAGATCAGAGGTGTTAAGCATGCTTGGCAGGCACAAGCCTGTGGGTTTTTGTTTTCTGCATTAAAAAAATACAAAACAAACACAAGAATTAATAATCCAACAATAATTGTAGTGTTGGTATGCCTAGTTACAGATGTGTACATGAAGACTCAGCATTTAAATAAGCTTAGTCTGTTCAAGGCATCAAGACTTAATGATATTTTATGCAAGAATACATGGGGAGATGATTCAAATTATATGTGAACCTCCAGTGATTTTCATAAAGAACTCAAAAAAGCTCCTTTAAATCTCAAAGGACTGTTCTTTGGCTTTATATGTATGAAGGGATGATGATGAAAGAAATCAATTCAGAAATCCATAAGTTTTTCTAGAAGTATAAGGTGCAAAGAAAAGTGTGAATTTGTAATGTACTGTGTTGAACAACTTTTTTTTCTTTCCCCTTGTGACAGATTAACTAGCCTGCACATGGGCAGTAGAGGGGAGCAGCATGTGAAATACTCAGCCTAAGTGAGGTTTTGAGCAGTGCAGCACTGTTCTTAAAAGAAAACTAGTGGATCATGTTCTGTGTAGAATTATTAGATACCAGTTGACTATAAAAGGCCCTTAGAATAAGTGTTGGTTTCACTGTCATGTTAGGAGAACTTATGAGGTAGGACCCTGGGTCTGGTGCAGTCCATCCCTTCATCGAGGAATGGAGGAGTACAGAGCACACTGCCACAATCTGCACATGACACCAGGAGCAGAGGTGTTTCGGGCACTTTGGGAGACAGGATTGCAACTCAAAAAAGGTCACAAGTAGGAGGAATTACCTTGCATCAGTCAGAGGGCTCTGCCACACACACACCTACTCACCTATGGCGTGCACATGTCCAGCAGAGGCCACAAAGATGAAGGAGGGTCTGGAGCATCTCTCTTGGGAGGAGGGACTGGAGGAGCTGGGCCTGTTTCGAGGAGACAAGACTGAGGGGATTTGATCAATGCACACAAATATCTCTAAGGTGTGTGTCAAGAGGATGGTGCCAGACTCTCTTCCATGGTGCCCAGAGACAGGACAAGGAGTAACAGCCATAAATTACAAGAGAAGTTCACACCAGCATGGGGAAGAATTTCTCTACTTTGAGGTGCAGAACAGTTGCCCATAGAGTCTCCCTCTCTGGAGACATTCCAAACCCACCTGGATGTGTTCCTGTGTCACCTGCTCTAGATGACCCTGCCTGGCAGGGGGCTTGGACTGGGTGATCTCCAGAGGTCCATTCCAACCCTGACAATTCCGGGATCCTGTATTTGCCCAGTAAGAGGAAAAAGATGGATTCTGACTTGTAGCTTTGGAAAATCTGTCTGGGCTGTAGGAAGGAGCAGGGAGTGAGGATGGGCCATGCACAAGTGTGTCCATCCAAACAGGGTTTGCTTTGTAGTCCCATTCACCACCAGCAGTACTGACTGGACAAGTGCTGACAAGGAATAAGAAAAAGTTATTTCCATTCTTTTGGGACCAAAAGCAGGACTCATATGCAGTTTTCATTGCAATCTTAAACACTGCTATGTCAGAGAAGAAATTTGAGGATGTTATGAAACATAATGGTGAAATCTGAAAATTGTGAAGAAACCTGGAAAATACAGCAAAGTAAAAAATCCAAGCGAAATGGGGTTTAGTTTAAAAGGGGCTTAAGACATTTGAGAATTTATTTTAGGACAGTGAAGTCTCCTCCAAATATTAAATCCTTAGACTTCAGTGAGAGTTATGTAGAACTGGGCTGTTCTTGGGTGGTTTTTTTAGGCTTTTTTTAGTTAAGGAGGAGATTTAATTTGATAATTAGAGCAATTTGTATTTGAAAATGAAACCAAGTACTTCCTGCTATTACTTTAAAAATGTTTCTTTTATTTGAAAAATTGTCAGTATCCATGGTTTTCAGTATCAAGCTGAAGCTTGACATGAAATAATAAATAAAGAAAATTTCATAAAACTGAACTGGGTTTTGAATGACTATAAAAGCTTTAAGTGCTTAAAGGGACTTTTTTCTTCCATTTATGTTTTTATTATACTATTTTTTTTAAAGCAGAGACTTAAGCAATCAGTTATATATATAGTGCTTTAGACTGTACAAAACCAGTTCATGAGTTAAATACTATCAGTTTGGTTTGGCTTATAACAATTTTTTCAGATTTTTCCTAAGTGAAATGTCCTTTTCAAGACTTTGATGTCTTACTAAATAATTTTATTCTTCTGCTTAGAGCCTTAAGGCTTGGATACCTCACTCAAGATATGATAGATGACTATGAACCAGCTTTAATGTTTACAATTCCAAGATTAGCCATTGTATGGTAAGTAATTTTTAACTACTCACTGCTCTGCCTCATTTAAATCTTCAGTAAGATTTGAAAAGCTGTGTTTAGAATTTTGATGGACTGTCTTTCACCTGAGTTTGCTTTTACATTCTTTAAAAGAATTAAAGAGGAGGATTATTTTGTTCTAAATCATTGCCAGTTTAATGTGGATCTCTAAATAGAGCAGGCAGGAACAATTGATCAGGCATCCTCCAGCAAAATTTAAAAATTAGGAACATCAGTCTTTGTAATGTCGTATTGTCAGAAATATTTTTTAAAGCACGTATTTTGTAAAACTCAAAAGTGGGCTGACATAAGGATACAAGTCTTGAAAACTACAGCTTTTCAGTTAAATCTGTGTGTTTTTCTCAGTGACTCTAGGTTTAGAAGGAATTATCATGGCAAACTGCATTGTAACTGTTGAGTTAGGCTTAATTCTCTCAAAGGAAAGTGTTAATATAGGTAACTTTTGTGTAGATTTGTGCCCTGTATTGACCACTCAAGGCAACTAAATTGACAAGGGTTTTGCTTCATGCAGTTTTTGCAGTATTGAACAAATCACAGATGCCTTTTTCATAATGAGTCTTCATGGTTTACTAAGGCAGCAGCTTCTCTGGAGTAAAGCCAGCATATTTTTAATATTTTACCATTGCGAACATTTTACAGTTAGCTAATATAAGTAGGATAATTGAGGGAAATAAAAACACTCAAATCCTGAGTGTAATACACTTCTCCTCAGGAAATCCCTGTGGCCTGTTGTTCCTGTTAAATAGTATATTGTCTCTAACTGTCATTCTAAAAATAATAACAGTAATAATCTGATTATTGGAAGACAACAGGAATGTGAGAACTCAGTTTGAAGCTACTGGAAGACACAGTAAAGGAGAACACATCATGACTGACTGGAAAACCAGGGCTTTCTGGCAAATAGATCATGTCTACCCCAAATCACAAAGAAGACTAGAGAAGAAGGTTTGAGTGCTCTTGATTATCCAGTGATAAGAAAAGAAATCACTGTTGAAGTTCCTCAGGGCTCTTTCAAATGTTACACATATATACAGAAGCCATTTCGTAGTATTTTTTTTCTGTAGTGCTCTAGCCCACTTTTTTTTTTAGTTAATTTTTTTTAAAATTTTTCAAAGATTTTAAATTTAAATTTTTAAGTTTAATTTACGTTTTTTTTCATTTCCAATAGTTAAATTCTGTGGCAAGCAAACTGCCTGAAAGCCAAAGGAACAGTGAGTTGCATCGAGTAGAAATTTGAGGAGAGTAGCCTTGGGCTTTCACTGAGCAAAGTAGTAACATTTGCTTATACAGAATATAAGACATGAGTCAGCAATAACTGCTTCACTTTGTGGCAGCCTGCTTGTTGAGGCTTGGCAAGCATAGAGAAAGAGATAAAATTATGTATCCCTGGCAAAAAGATAATTTGTCTTAAACCACAAGAAAAAAAAGCTACTTGCAAAGGAAGCAACTTTTTCTCTCTCATCTATTCTTCCCTGCTCCTGCCCTCAAAACCCCAATCCCCTGGTCTTTTTTTGTCATACTTCAGAGGGATCCACATGGCTTGTGACATCAGCTTTGCTGCTGTGTCTCAGAGTCTTTGGTGGTCACACCGGTGCTTGCTAGGGAGGAGCTGGTGGCCAAAGGACTTTGAGAATTGTGTTGGGCAAGGGTCGCTGTCACTGTGGGTGATTTGGATGCTGGATAGCTCTCTGGAGCAATGTGTCATTTTTGTTTAAGAAAACAAACATGCCTTTGAAATATCTTGGGTAACAGAGCACTGGCACTATGGAAAAAGGCCTTGGAAAAAGAACAGTGGTGTTATCTCAGCTGTGAGAATGGGTTGCCTTTGGGGAACATACGTTGGTTTTGCAGTGGGCAGATTAAATAGTTCTAAACAGAGTGGTGCTGGTGGGAATCCACTCTCAGACCCAGTATTGGTGTGGCACAGCAGATCTGAAAGTGAATTTTGTTTAATCCGTGCCACAGACGGGTTTGGGCAGTGGGGATTTGGTCAGGAGGAAATTTTGAGTTATCGACAGTGAAGTACCTGGAGGCTCTCAGGATTGTGGATTTACCTCTTTCCAGGGAAATTTGTACAAGTGCTGAGTTGATTTAAAAGCATGGTTTCTTCAAAATATGTTTTCTGTGATTAAGAAAATCTGTTTCCTTTTTTTACCATATGTCAATACCACATTATATTTATTTTGGAGGTAGAAAATTAGGAGTGCAGGAGACCTTACCTGGAAATTACAGACTGGAAAGGAAAAGCTATCTGCAATATCTCAAATCAGTGGACCTCCCCCAATGTACTTCATAATAGATTTCATTTGTGGGGTTGTGTTTTTTGTTTTTTTTTTTTAATTCAGCTGCAGCAATGAAATAAATGTGTGTTCTTCCCTTTATGCTTCCATTGCTTTTTTTCTGCCAATTTTGAGAAAGGGCAACAGAGTGGAGGGGATCTTTTTCCTGTTACTTTAAATAGCATCTAATTCTAGCTGTGGGTGAATAAGACAAAAACAAGATAATGAGATGTAGTTAAATGTTGTTCTAATGTTTATGTACAGTTGCTTTTCTGACTATTCAGTGGTTGCTCTGTGTAATAAAATTTTCATTATTGTGTGTTCACGCATGTGTTTGAATTACAGTGGCCTTGTTGTCTACTCCGAGGGACCATTAAACTTGGACCATAAACCAGAAGATATGTCTGAACTCTTCAGACCTTTTCACACTTTGCTAAGAAAAATAAGGCAAGTAATAAATGGTGGTTGTAATTGCTTCTCTTCTGAAGTGAAAATCAGAGTCCTGAAAACTCATAAATGCTTAAAAAAAGTGTTTCTGTTTGTTATGTTGAGCATAAACTGCATTTTCCTCTCATCAGCCTGGTATACCCGTGAAATAACTAAATGTAGTTTTTCATTTCATGGTAGTTTTCTGAACTTTTAATCTTTGTAATAGTTTCTTTTTTTTGTTTTTTTGAGTATCATTTTAGAGTGCTTCACATTTTCTTTCTGGTTAGATGATGCCTGAAATACTCAAGTTAGAGTTTATTTTTGGGAGATTCTGTTTCTAATTAGCATCAATGTTTCTGCTTAAGTAGGCTTATTACATTTTCTTGTTATGCTATGATGCAATACTCAGATAATTCTTAATCTAATAGAAATGACTATCAGTTTTTCATATTGTAAATTTCTTTTTTACAGGATGAATCACTTTATACTTCTTTCCATAATGCTTCAGTGTTGGTTACCATTGGAGATGTGGGCTTTGGCTCAAGTATATAATTTTTTTCTTAGCTGAGGTTTTTAGAAGACTGATCTGTTACTTTGGAGAAACTGAGCTCTGTCTTTAAAGGATCTTTATGTTCACTCTTCAGGTATTAATCCATAAGCCCTGTTATTTTCTAGGAATTCAGATTTATATACCAACTGCAACTTTTGTTCCTAGAAATCTCTAGAGATAATTTGAAAGGTTTGGTGTTTTTTCCTGTGTCCAATTTTCAGCAGTTTATTGCCTTCCCTGGATGTCATGGTGACAGTCTGATGCAAGAATAGTTTTCACTTGGTTTGTCCAGATTGATCTCCTCTCACCCTTTAGAGGTGAGGCATCTCCCGAGGGACAATGTGAGCTCTGTCAGGGGTGGTTCAGAGGGGAGCGATTTCTGAAGTTTGCCTTTATAAATATCTAGACCACATCCTCATGTCCCTTGAAAGCTTCCTAGTATTTTTGTCTAGAAGTCTTATTTTTAGGTACATTAGTGATATTCATATTGAAATCTGAGAATTAAAATTGACAAATCAACATGTTTGGTTTGTTGGGTTTTTCTGAGTAATTATGGTATTATAAAACACTGAGTTAAGAATAACAACATGAACTGAGGGGCAAAACTGAAGTTAGAGGGAGGAAAAAGTACTTTATAGGTACTGCAGCTTGAAAAGTCCCTGAAGTTTACATTGAAATAACTTATTCCCAGTATGTGGCTATTGCAGATATTTTCCTCAGCATTCCACTTGCTATCTAAAGCCAAAAAGATATTTAAAAACTAATATTCTTCTCATAATCCGTATTTTCTGCTTTATTATCCTCATGTTTTCAAACATGGAAAATGAAAATCAGTGGAGTCAGTGTATTGCTCAGCCCATTTAATTTTCATTTTTTACTGTGAGCTTAGTTCTGGGGTTGAAAACAAATTTGTAAAATGCTTGTTTGTTCAATAACTACAGTTTTCAATGCAAACTTTAAAAAATAGAAATCTTTCATATTCAGTTTTGGAAAAGTTCTGATATACTGTAAGACTTGTATTTATTCTGTAAAGGAAAGGGAGTATGAAAAATGTGGCTTCCGTTGTCTGGGAGGCAAAGTTGGCAAAGTGTTCTTACTGAGATAACATCTATCAGAGCAAAAATTCAAGCAAGAAGTAATACGAAATTCCATATCTGGCAGTCTTTGAATTGAAGGAACTCAAATACTGGCAAGAATGATCCTTTAGTAATATTCTTGAATGAAAAATACATTGAATGAAAATAACAATGAGATGCAAATAAGTGTGCTGTTCATATAGAGTAATTAAATTACTTTTAAAAGTACATAAAGCTGTGTAGGTTTTTTTTTCTTATCAGGTGTTTTTTAACTCATCAGGCTGCAATCCATACTCTGTGAGAAGGTTCATAGAAACTTATGAAGAAGATGGAATGATATTTGATACCAATTCTGCTCCCCAGCAAAGGAAGAGTGTTTTCCCTGGAGTCTTTCTCCAGTCTCCAGCACCAGCAGTTAAGGCATGAAAATAGATTCAGAAGCCTTCTGTTAAAAACAGCTGCATTTTGTATTCCAGTTGTGTGCCTGTTGTAAGAATATAGCACATCTTACTGCAGAATGTAACCACATCCCAGTGAATTTCTCTGTAAATTTCTATAACTTTTTCGCCAACTAAGCTTTTTAGCTCATGGGGTAACATCATATACAGAGCTGATTATTTTGTAGGATTACAGGTAATTAATTTTTAAACTGTATTATCCTAAAATATCCATAAGGCAAAGATAAGTACTGTATTTAATTATGTTTATCCACATAATTAAATCAGAACTAGCAGAGAAGATAAATATCTATTAGGTATGAAAATTTTTGGTGTCCTACTGGTAGCTGACAACTTTGAAAACAATAGAGATTGTTGAGACTCTGAAAAAAAAGCAGTAAGGGTTCTTGCTGAGTTTTTGGAAAGGTTGAGCAGCAAATTATGGCTTTGAATGTTTTAATTAATATCTGAGCCAGGTGCTTATGTTGACTTTTATTTTGTGTGTAAAACATTAGCATTACATCTACCAAAGCATAATTATATAGTAGTGCTATCTCTGTGCCTTTGAAAGGAAGGTGTTTGAACCATTTCTGCCAAACTGCTGCAATCTGCTTAGGAAATACACAGATCACATCATCTGCTCTATGCACAGAAATGTCACTTAGGGGCCTGTCACACTGAACTTACTGTGTTAAAACACTGCCTATACTATATATGCACTTGAGGCTGCAGCACAGGGATTTTTCACAAGTCAGCAAACTTGGGATTTTGCAGTACTCCTTAATTCTACCCTGTTTCAGAGCTCTTTGCTTTCCTGGTTCTTGTTTCTAGATAATTCTAAGTGATAGCAGGGTCCCTATGGATTTTGGTGGCACAGAATCAAGGAGGTGTACATCAAGTGGTGCAGAATCAGAGGATCATACCATTTTAAATACACTGAAACCTTTCTGTATCATTGACTAGAAATTATATGCAGTATACATACTCTCTGTGTTTTAAAGAATTGGGTAGGGCAGTATGAAAATTGTTTTCTTTTAAATTAAGTGTGCACAGTGGTTGGGGAAAAATTGGATTCATTTTTCTGAGGTGGCTGTGCTCAAAACTCAGAGTTGATTCCAAACTGTGGCAGTAAAGGAGTGTCAGAGCAGTTTGTTACATATCTCAGTGTGGGTATGTCAGACAGCTCTGTGGACTTTGGTGAGCAGAGCAGGGCACAGCAGGAGCAGGAGGATGCATGTGGCATCCCTGTACCTACACCAGGCTCCTACAGTGGCAGCTCCATTGAGGCAGCTGGTTGTGCTCCCTTTGGAGCATGAACTGAAGCACAGGCTGGCAATGACAATGAAGCTATTCCCTGACAACAATGCAGTTTAAAATTCCAGTCAGAATAGGAGCAAAGTTAATGGAGGAGGCTTGAGGAATGTGCAGGATTAGAGTGTTTGTAGCCCTGACCTCTGTTAAGCCAAACTTGTCTTTAAGGACATCTGGCCTCATGTCTTTGAAGTTTTTTTGTCATTTTTGTACCCTGGATATTGGCAGTAGAGTAAAATATGTTCATTGGTTTTGCAGTAGGCAGAGCAAATCTGTGCTACTGCTTGTAACAGGCAGAGCACATCTGAAGAACGTGCTTTGTTTTTCTGACAGTAGCTGTAACCACTGAAAGAAGAATGTTCCTTGTATTTTGAAAGTTAGATTGCCTTTCTGTGATAAAATGCCAGAAAGAGTAAAAAAGCAGGTGAAACCTCAACATGCACTTTTTAAAATTCAGTATTTTCTGAAGCCCCTCTGAGAAGAAAGCACACTGCTGCTCATCAGGGTGGATTGCAGGAGCTGACTTTACCTGTGGCTTTTGAATAATGTAAGCAGAGGGAGAAATCCTATTTGTCCATATGAGCACAATGAGTTAAAGGTTCTTCGGCAGAAAGGAAATGAACCACTGAAGTAGCTACAGTTTAATTAAAGCTTAAAGCTTACTGATGATGCCTGATGTTCAGTTTTTTAGTGGTAAAATGTCACATTTATTTTCATATATTGGTTAACATTCATTTTCAGTATCTTCATGGTCCTTTTACAACATGGCAGATTGGCAGTGAGTCCTGTATAATCTAATGTACAGTGTGTCTAAAAGGTAACTGTTGTTCAAACATTTGTCATCTTTAAAAATGACTGGTCAGTCTAGGAAATTTTTAACCAGAGAAGTGAAGATAATTACTTGAACCTCTTTTAGAATAAGCTGTATTTGTTAATAGCAAAATTTCCAGTGTTTGGATTAGGAAAATGAGCATATTCCCTCTGAATTTAAAGTAGGATTATTCCTCTACTGAAATTATAGGGCTGGTAGACTACCACGTGTAATTCAACTGGTTATATTATTCTTCCAGGGCTGCATGGATCTGACTCACCTAAAAAGACATGAGGATTGTCAGCTGATTCACTGGTGGTTGTTGTTATTTTTTTTTTTTAATCAGGCTTTATTTATTGTCCTCAAAACTGCATACAATTGCAGTTAACTGCATACAATTGCTCTTAAATTTTGAGGTGTTGTTATTAGCAGAAATAGGGTTTATTACTCAAATCCATGGAGCTAGCTAGTATAAAGTAAATGTGTTTACAGCACTGAATTGACAGTGAATGTGTGAAACCTGTATTGGATAGGTCTGAGCAGCCAGGCTCTCTGAGCCTTTGGAAAGGAAGCAAAGTAGCTCTGGACACCCAGACATTCAATAATCCTGGGTGCTGCCATGTGGTGTTCTGTACTGAATAAAACCCCAGAATAGATGCTGGAAGTCTGAAGATTCAATCCTAGATTTTCCCTGGGCCCAGTGTATCGTTCCCAGTTATGCTGATGGGCTTGGATGGAAAGCAAATTCCTTTGAATGTTGGTGGTGTAGTCTCTGTTTGTAGAAGTTGCTCATTCTTTTCCTCCTTTGAAAAGTGTGTGTGACTGTGGTGTATGGAGAAGTGTAGCTGGTGTTTAAGCACTTTTCTGTTGGTCAGTTCCTGACACAGAGTTTTTAACCTGTGCAAGAAAAGCTCACTGTGGATTGTGGACCACAGGGATGCTGCCTTGGTTCAGAGATTCCTGGCTGCTGGCAGTCAGCAGGATGCACTCACAGGGATCACTGTGGGTCTGTCCTGTGCTCTTGCTCTTCCTTAGGACCTGTGAGGAGCCAGCATTCTCTACTGGATGGACCCTGGCCCAACCCAGAAGTTTCCTATGTCTTTAATATCTTTGAATATGTGAGGGGAAAGCTTAAACCTTTCACTGTTATATTTGTGTGCTTACTGTTGGTTGTTGTGTTTTTTAAAATGAAAACCCCAACTGTTTTTAAAATCTCACATTGGTTATGCTTATAAAATTCAACATAAGTTTTTCTTCACTAACAAAATGGAAATGCATAATACAAAGCCTCATGGCAGCAACCATATTATTCTGTTTTGTTTTTTTTATCCTATTGGTATAGTTATTTCCAAAATAACTAATGATAATACTACTGTTTTAATGTTGACCTTAAAACTTACCTCACTCTGTTTGTTTTTTAGGTGATGTTCAAGTGCTAAATCTCTTACAGACACTGGTTAAATACAAGATCTGAATAATAATAATATGGTACCATTACATACTGTGTAGACAAAAGAAAGGAATGTATAGGTATTTAAAATATTCTAGTGTGCCAAATAGTAATACTGGTTTGCAGGTGGGTCTAACAAATATTGCCCATTTTACTTTCTTACTTATTTATGACTGAAAAAAGGTCAAACTTAAAATTTTAAGATGTATATAGAATGATGCTAGGAAATTCTGACTTCTGTTACAGATTGTGAAAAGTGAGGATACAATAGTGCAATTGTTCTTAAAAGTGGTATTTCTGGAGGCTTAGAACTTTTTTCAGGGTCATATTACTCATACAAAGCAAGATTTTAAAAATAAATAAAATGTTAATTGTGTGGAATGTACATAGCCTTTTTTTTTTTCCTGACTTAAGTGTTTATCTAAACTATTAGCTTTTTCAAACCATAGGTAGCTGATATACAGGTCAGATACTAGTGATGTATTTTTTGAGCTATTTGAAAAACTGGTAGTACGTGCAAAAATATTTGATCTTTGAGTTAGCAAGTCATTAATGTAAACCATTAACTGGAAATCAAGATGCGAGATTTATTGAATGTTTCTTCTGCGGTTTTTGGCCTCTTTTATATACCAAAGTTACTCCTCTAAGGGAATTATTTTAATATGTGCATATTATTATTATTATTCCAGCTGTATGTCACCTGCTTACAAATTTTTCCTAAACACATGAGGAATAATGGACTCCTAACCTCTGTTGAACAGGTCTTGCTTTTCCCATTCATTCTTTTATGCTAAAAAGCACTTACTGATCTTTGAAAATGGTGGCAGGAGTTCTTGACAGAGGATAGTTGTGTATATGACTTCTAATTGAGAAGGATAATGTGAATCAAATCAGACCTAAAATTATATGCTGCTATGTCTGCAGATTTGTGTTTGTTATCAAGCACTTAATAACACTTTGTTTTCAGGTGCCTGTAGTCCTAAACTGCAGTACTGAGGACACTTGGTAACACTGGAGATGCTGCATGTCTGTGGAAAACACAGTTTGTTAAATTGCTCAGTGTTTTTTTCTAGACCTGCCTTGTTGTTAACATCATGCAGGAGCTTTACTCCTTAATGACCCGGTGTCGTGGCTTAACCCCAGCTGACAGCTCAGCCCCACGCAGCCAACTTGCTCACCCCTCCAGTGGGTTTGGAGAGAGAAGCAGAAGAGTAGAAGAAAGAAAAGTTATGGGTTAAGATAAAGAGTTTAATGGATAAAGCAAAAGTTCCAAACAAGCAAAGCAGAGCAGGGAATAAATTCAGCACTTCCCCAGGCAGGTGTTCAGCCATGCCCAGGACAGCCGGGCTCCATCACACCTCATGGTCACTTGGGAAGACAAATGCCACCACTCTGACCAACCCCCCTTCCTCCTCCTTCCCCCAGCTTTATATACTGAGCCTGATGCCATAAATATGGTGTGGAATATCCTTGGGTCATTTGGGGTCCTGCCCCAGCTGTGTCCCCTCCCAGCTCCTTGTGCACCCCCAGCCTCCTCGCTGCTGGGCTGGGGTGAGGAGCAGGAGAGGCCTTGGCTGTGTGTGAGTCCTGGGCAGCAAGAACAAAACCCCCCTGGGTTATCAACACTGCTTCCAGCACAAATCCAAAGCACAGCCCCATAGTAGGCACTGTGAAGAAAATTAAGTTTATGCCAGACAAAGCCAGAAGATTGAGTTCAGTGTTTGAGGCAGGAAAGAGCCAACTTCCAATTCCCATTTCAGTGATCTGGCTTCCAGATACCATAAGTTGCATAAGCAATATTACTATTTTATTGAATTCATTTATCTGACAGTGTAATGCTGTGAAACTTCTGCAGTACTATTTTGCAGAATAATTTTCTGAATCAACTTGAAGGATGGAAAATTAGTTTGCTAATCAAAGTCAAATTTGTGAATTAAAAAAGTAAAACGATGAAATAAATCTTAATTGTGGGTGACATTTTCATTGTAAGTGATGTGGAGGGGAAAAGTTCCATTTTTGTGTGTGTTTTGGTTTATTTTGAGGCTTCACTGCAAGCATGTATATAATTTTATGCCCTCTATTTGCATGAGTAATCTCAAATTCAGGCATCAGTAGTCATGTACTCTGGATATGAATGCCAAATGCACTGAAATACACAGTCAAAAGTATTCTGCGCTCTCAAGTTCTGAATTTCTGCACTAACAGTAAAAGCTTTTTTTAACATCTGGAACATCAATGCCTTATGATTCTAAATGACAAGTGATGTGTGTATTTCTTTCTTTTCAGGGATCTCCTTCAGACACTGACTGAGGATGAACTGCATACACTGGAACGTAACCTGTGCATCTCTCAAGATGTAGATTTTCCTGTCAGAGCAGATCCTGAAGTACCCTCTGTCATTGCGCCAGGCATAACTGCGACTTTGCCTCCCAAGGAACTTTCAGCAAAAGCTGAGAACACAGAGGCTGAGCTGGCTTGTTCCATGCAGTATGATGAGCAGGAGCTGGAGCAGCTGAACAGGATGGTACACAGAGTCGGTGATGAAATGTCTTCTCTGCTTTCCCCTCCAAGCATCTGTCAGTCTCCAGCTCACAGACCTAGCCTAAGAAATAGTTCTAGCACAGAAGCTTCACCAATAAGGCACCATCTTGACAACTTAACTGATGAAGAGGACAGAGTGTTTTTTATGGATGACCTAGATGGAGCAGGAGAAGCTCTGGCTGGGTTGGATTCAGTAAGTGATACTTTTGCTTGGGTGAATAACCCTTGCCATGATTCAAAACAGAACCTGCAATATAGAGATGCTTTGCTTTATGAGAATGGCCATCAGACAGAGGAAACGTTGCTTTTAAAAGATGCTGAAAGTGATTTAAGCAATAATAACAATGTTGAAGATGGAAAACAGATGTCTGGCATTTCAGTTCCAAATTCATGCAGCTGTCTAGAAGGTCCAGACTCACAGTTATACCTCAATGGCTGGGATGCGTATGCTGATGACGCAGAAACGGCGGAAGTGATAGCGCACAGGACAGGGGGAATGAAAATATCTGCTACTGTAATATTCAATCCTAAATCTCCTTCTAGCTCAGAATCCCCAGTAACAACCCCAGAAGCAGCTATTAGTTGTATTCCTGGATCTGCTAATCCATTAGCAAATGAGGAGGAGGATGAATCCCATAAACTCAGTATAGCTGCCACAAACTGTCTAATTAATTCCTGTGTGTGTTGTGGCAGCTGTGAAGACAGCAGGGAGGACGGTGTTGAAGGTTTAAAGACTAAACATTCTGCAGGAGGTGTTGTAAATGCTTCATACACATTAGTAAAGTCTAAGGAAATGGACCATGTAGATAACTTGGACAGTTCGGTCCCTGAGCAGGAAACATTAAAACCTGAAACTTCTGCTTTGTTAGCAGAAAGAGACTTTGGCAGTGAAGAGCAAAAACTGCCAATCTCTTCTAAGTGCCTGGCACATTCCTCAGGTTCACAGGTAGGAGTAGAAAGTGACTCCCAAGGAGAAGCAGAAAGCATCTCAAATCAGCAGAAGAAGTGGGAGAAGAGGAAACAACTGTGTGATAAAAAAATGGACTACAATGAAGATGCTAGTAGTGAAAGGACAGCAAAGGAAGATGTCAAGTCAAGATCTAGTTCAAGGTAAGAGCAACTTGTTGTCTTGGTAGTAATTTGCAGGTGCATAAATTCCTGTATCCTTGTACTGCAGTGATTAGTGTGTCGTTAATGTTGATTTTAAGGACAACAGTGTTGCAGGATTAAGGAATTTATCCATCTATTTTTTTTTATGCAGATAGCATTTTATTGGACATCAGCTTTTCTGCAAAAGATTTGGAGATCTGAATTTTAATCATCCAGTGTCTCTGTATCATTGAAATCAATGTTACATTACCTGCCTAATGTATCCAAGAGGGTATTGCTGCTAAGCAGTACCTGGGTCATTACTTCCATTGTCCTCTGCTGTTTTATAGGAGAAGTGTCTAGCAAATACTAAAGTTAACTTTTGCATCAGTGCATGGGATTAAACTATCTAAACAAACACATTTTACCTTGGATTCGTTTGAGAGAAAGGGGTTGATGTGACCATGTTGCCTGTGGGCATAGGCGTATCTGTGAATGTGTGCTGAAGGAGCCTAACAAAGTGCAAAGTGGCTCTTCAGCCTGTTGGACCATTTCAGCCAAAGCTGATGGAAGAGCAGAGGTCATGGATTAAGGTTCTGTACATTTAATGGCAATAAGGAACTTACTTGATAACAGGGAGATAACATCATAATACTTGTAATAAAGAAAATGCCACTCTTCAGCTCAACTTTGATTAGACACAAGGGATCTTACATGGATCAGGACAAAACCTGACTTTGTTTTGGTTCACTGTTTAGAGGGTAACCTGTTCTGTAGTGAGTCCTCAATTTCTCTGAAGTATTAATAATATGAAGCAGAGGCAAGACATTAGACATAAATTGCCTTTGTTTTTTGTATTTCTGTGACAGCTGGCTTTCTGTGTGTGTGTGATGCAGGCTCTCTCATTTCATTATATTCATAGAGTTCAGGACAACACAGTGGAGGTAGCTTGAACCACAGAATATAACCACAATATAAAAGCTACAGAAATAAGTGTACCAATTGAATTATGAAATATTTTACTGGTAGTGGAAATAGAATCATGAGTTCTTTGGCCTGGACCTAACTTATTTTACAGGTTAAATGCAACTTACCATACACAAAACTCAACTTATCCTTCTTATTATTCTGACTATTTGCTATCTTAGGCTTGCAAGTATAATCATATTCAAGGCCCTACAACAGGGTTTCTAAGTGGACTTCATTTTAAGATATAATTCACAAATCCCTTTGACATTTCACAATTTTGCAACACTTCAAATGGAATACTACGTAAAATAATCACTGTGTTTAAACAGCTTACTCATAAATAATACAAAATTCAGACTATTTGTCTGCCAGTTTTTGCCTTGGGTAGGATATTAAACAAATTTTTGAGACCAGGTCTGAAAAATATAATAAAATTATATATATCTGTAAGCTGCTATTTCAGCTTTCCATGTTTTATGACTGTAGTAACTTCTCCACTGTCTTGTCCAGCCTCTGCTAATATTACTTAAAAACTTTATCTGAGAATTGGCCTTTTACAAAGAGTTCTGTAAGTCTTGTCTTCCCATTTGCATTTGTTTGCTCCTGATTCCTGTCTAGCCTCTCCTGCCTGTTGTGATTTTGTGACCTGAGTCACCTTTTGTCAATGTGGTTACTTTTTCAGATTGGAAAAGTCAGAGCGTATTTGATCAGAAGTTGTCCACAAATTGTCCGTACCTTTGATCATGCCTTATCTCTTGCCCTAAACAATTTTCAATTATACTATTTCCTCTTAGCAAGAGGTGAATCAGAACTGCACTTACTCAAGATATGAGCAGACTGTGGATGTGCACAGTGGCATAATTGTTTTCAGTTGTTTTTCAATGGTTTGCAGTATTTGATTTGGAATTCTTACTAAGTGGTGTGCTGAGGTTCTTTTTGAAGTTGTCAGCTAAAGCCCCACAATGTTGCTTGTAATTTCAGAGGCTGTTGTTCCGTATCTGATGCCAAAATTGTTCTCCATGTGTTCACCTGTTAAATCTTGCCATTTTATTACCTGTAACTCAGACTTTAAGATCCTGGGCAGTCGTGCAGTCTGTTCTGGTTGTTATCCTGAATAATTTTGCATTGGTAGTAAAATGTCAGAGCTCATTGCTCTGCCTGTTTTTGCAGATCATACACAAAAACAAAGCTCCCAGGGTGCTGAAGAACCTCAGCCACCTTTCTGAGAAGTAATTGTTTAACAGCTTCTCCCAATTAGTGATTAAGAATTATCCATCATTTTGGGCCTCTCCCTCTTATGCTGTAGCTCCTTAGTTTTCTTGAAAGCCTTCAGTGAGGTATTTTGACAGAACCTGTTTGGAAATCCAGAGTCTTGACAGTGGAATCACCATTCTTGACAAGCTTCTTGACCCCTTCACAGAGGTTCCCTCTGCAGAAGTCACCTTCTTCCCAGGCAGACCTTCCTATTGATGTCTACTTATTTTACCTTTGGATGCATTTTAACTTGCTTGGTATGATCATCAGGCTCACAGAACTAGAGCTGTTAGAATCCCTGTGGATTTTTTTTTCTTTTTTTTTTTTTTCCCCCCCTAGGGATAGCTAGCTTTATACTCTAGGCATCAAGGAAGTTTTAAAAGAGAGCTTAATAATTCATCTTACTTGTTCTTGAGTTCAAAAACTCTTGAGTGAATGTTTTTGAATATTTTGTTAAAAAGTTAGATTTGTCTATTTTCAACAAAGCCTTCTACACAGATACCATGTTGATTACTTCTAATTAGCTGTATTCATTTTTGAGACTACAATACATCTGTTATTAGTTGTCAAGTATTTCACCTATGCAGCAGTAGAATAGTAGGGATGGAGGTATTTTGTTACTAGATTGTTACTACTTTATTTAGAAGCATTCTAATACCAACTCCTTAGGTATATTCTGTGAAAGATGAAGATGCTGGGGTTGTACTGAGAACTAGATTAAAAAATTATATATGGATAGATCCTGTTTTTTTTCTTAAATGTGTCTATATAAGATTTGGGTCTTGCCACTAAATCACTAGTCATGTTGTCAGGAAAAGAGATAAAATTCAGTTGCAAAACAGAACTTTGTGGACCTTTCCTTACCCATGCTGCCTGGGCAATGACTAATCACTGCTTTTTGATGGTATTTTTAAATTGGCAGATCACATTAGGCTTCTGTGACTGCTCCCTATTACATGCTTGCAAATGCCAACTTAACCATAGGGGAAATGTTGGAGACAGTAGATTATTTTCAGAATGATGGACCCATTAGCTAGAACAATAAGCAATCTCATGCACATGGAATAGCTGCAGGATAGGCTCATTTATCAAGTTGATAAATGTATTTGCTTTCTAGTTACTGTAAGTCACTAAGTAGAAGAAAATTTTCTTTCCTTTTTCTGAATAAAGCAGCTCTCAAATGTGTATGTTGTGATACAAACTGTTTGTTTTAGTAAGTCTAAACTATTTTACTACACAATATGACATTATTGGTATAATCTCTGTGATCCAGATGGGTTTACCATAATTGTCCTTGTATCTGAAATAGCTGATATTTCAGGCTTCTCTGTCTAGCCTCAAAATTCAGTGGAGTTTAAAATACAGATTAATACACTTTTACTAAAGATTTCATAGAATCATAGAATGGTTTGAGTTGGAAGGGACCTTAAAGATCTTCTTGTTCCAAACTGCTACCATGGGCGGGAACACCTCCCACTAGACCAGATTGCTCAAAGCCTCATCCAAACTGTCCTTGAACACTTCCAGGAATGGGACCTTCCAGAAATGGGCAACCTTTGCCAGGGCCTCACCACCCTCACAGTAAAGGACTTCTTTCTGTCTAATCAAAACCTACCCTCCTTCAGTTTGAAGCCACCCCTCCTCATCCTGTCACTCCTTGCTCTTGTAGAAAGTCTCCATCCTTCTTGTGGGCTCTCTTCTGGTACTGGAAGACCACAATTAGGTCACTCTGAAGCCTTCTCTTGTCCAGGCTGAAGCATCCAGATTCTCTCAGCCTTTCCTCTTAGGAGAGGTGCTCCATCCCTCTTGGTGGCCTGGGAGCTGCTCTGACCCAGGTGCAGCACCAGCACTTGGTCTTGTTACAGCTCATGAGATTCCCATGGGCCACTTTTCGAGCTTGTCCCTGTGGATGGAGTCCTGTCCCTCATGTGTGTCACCTGCACCACCCAGCTTGGTATCACCTGCAGATGTGCTGAGGGTGCACTCATTCCCTTCATCTGTGTCACTAATGAAGATATTGAGTAATTCTGGTCCCAGTAGGCACCCTGGAAGGTCACCACTTGTCACTGATGTCCGGAGCCATTGCCCACTGCCCTCTGGATCTGACCATCCAGCCAGTTGCTTATCCATGTAGCAGTCCATGCCCTGAGTCCATCTCTGTCCAGTTTACATACAAGGATGTTCTGGGGCACTGTGTCAAAGCTTTAGAGAAGTGCAGCTAAACGACATCCAATAGTCCTTCCCCCGTCTGCTGATGGAGTCACATCCTCACAGACCATCACTGGCTGTTGACAGCTCTCTGCTACTTGGCTCTTTAAGTCTTAGCTGATGTGATGTCTGTTATTTGCTTTTATCCCAAAGATATAAAACACCAACAGCACACAAGTCTTGGGCAGCAGTGCTAATGAGATGCAAATATGAGAAAAGCACTAGCAAAGATGTAGTGTCTAACTTGCTGAAGGGACAAGGTGATAAATAAAGGCTGTCATGTAAAAAACACAAACAATTAAAGGAGGAAAGCCATGTAAGAATAGAACATAAGATGATAAAACTAAAAAAAATCCCCACCATTTGGTATTTTGTGGTAAAAAATAGGATAAGTTAACCCCAAAACCAAGCTTTAAATCTCTATCTAGTGTTCCTTGTTTTTCAGTTGGAAGCTAACTTGTACAGATTTTTTTAAATGTTCATTTAAACATAAAATTCTTCCTGCTCTTTCACAGAAGAAAGAAAGCTACGAAGAGGGAAGATTTTTTTTTTTTTTTAAATGTGTTTTGTAAATATTTGTCTTTCTGTTCTTTCTGGAGCTGAGGAGTCCATGTAAACCTGCAGTGTTTTATGAAGTTTGGCAATTTGTTTGATATTGTCATACAATGCTGGTGTTTTCATGTTTTAGTCTTAAATACCTGGTTTTGTTGCATATTTGTTTATCTGACCTCAAAACACTTCTGACATAAAAAGGGATTATTAAGTGTAGGTTGTTGCTTTTCCACTGCAGGTCTTTTTAAAATGTCTACCTTAAGTTTTACAACTTTTTTTGAATTTTCCTTGATCAATTTGAATGTATTCTTGATGAAGCCTTTTGCAATGGACCTGATGGTTGGCAAAAGGAGCTGCAGTTGGTAGAAAGGAGAATTTCTTACCTTCACCCTTCCTGCAAGCTCTAGCTGTGTCCATTGGCTGTTGGATGCTGGCAATGTTTGCATTTACTTGTGGGGGCTAAAAATTAGAATATTTTGCCATATGCTTTTGCAATGCAAGGAGGAAGAATGAGGAGGAAGCATGTTTTCCTATCTATTGATCTATATTGCAACTCTAGAATAAGAGGAATAATTTATTCTTGAGTTTGGTATTCAAGTTATTTCTTTCCTTAGTCTTTCAATTCCTTAATCCTAAATTGTATATATAGTACAATATTTATACATTACAATAGTCTGTATTGTAATATTAAAAATTTTATTTCCTCAGCATATTAGAATGACTTTGTAAAAAAATGAACACCTGTTTCAGACAGTTGGTTTCTAATTTTAATATTTTTTTTGCCTGTACTTTTTGTTCACTCCTTAGCAACATGTGACATATGCACATTTTCAGTACAGCAACTTTAAGATAAGTCATATCACCTTTAAAATGCATGGAAAAGAGCCAGTCAGCCATTTGTATTTAATGGATGTTTAATATTTGCTTAAAAACCCAAAACCAAATTCACACGAAGTACCTTTCTAGCTTGTCTGAGTTTTTAGCTTTTCTACAAGTATTCTTTTGTTAAAACTACATTAATTTATATTGAAATACAAATTAACTTGATGAAATGTCTGAAATTCATACTTTTCTATAATATTCCCTTCACAGTAAGATTTAAGAAAATTCTGTTTATTTTTACATGAAAATGTTACCTTTTCCTTTAAAAATTAATGGACGGCTGTGCATTTTGTTTGGTCACATAAACAAAAATTTGTCTATTTATTGTCGTGTACTGATTAGTCTTTTAACTAGCTGTTCAGGAGAAAGAAAAATTCTCATTAGTGAAAAGCAAGTAGTACTTGATTGGGAATCAAACATCAGCTTTTTAACTGCAAAACTTCCCTTAAGCAATCCTTTATCTGGCTGTTGAGGTTCTTTGTTCCCCTTCTAGTATTCTGTTTATTGCCTTTGTGCAGCTACCCAAATTCAGATTCAGTATAAATTAATTTTTTCAGTCCTTCCTCCCCTTCGTTTTAATAATAGGTCTCAAATTTGAAATGGCAGTGTTTTACCTCTCCTGTTGTACTCTGATTTTGTGCAGTATCCTATAACATAACTGCTGTTATGAAGTCTTTGGTGTCAGTTTTATACCAGCTTCCCTTACTAGGTCCAAATATCAATTGAAGCAGGGAACCATACTAGCTTTCAATGTAAGGATTCCTGAAATAACAGGTTAAAAAATTTTAAAAGATAATTTTTCAGTGGATTTGGTGTGACACATGAGACTTCAGTCAGCCCTCATGTAGTGAGCCAGTTAAACAATACTTGTGCCAATTAACTATTGTAATATTAAATGTAATTGCATTCAATTAGTAGCATTCATGAAGAAACTGTCCCCTGAAACAGAGGTTTAATTAAATGTAAGAGGCTAGAAATGCATTCCAGTAGAAAAAATCATGGATAAAATAAAAGTGGCTTTCAGTTTGTTTTTTCTTTTTAGAATAGTTACAAAAAATGGCCAACAGCTTTCAGTAACTTCCATGAAAAGAGGCAGCCATATCACCCATGTCACTTTGATCCTCAAATATTTACTCTGGAATTTTATCAGAAGTGCTGAAGAATTATGTTTTGGTGAGCATGCATAGTGTTTTTATCCAGTGCTAGAATGTAATTTTTAAAATAGCACTGTAGGCATTTAAGACCTACAAATGAAAGAGACTTTTGCCACATTCCCCAGTTTAAGCATTCCTATGAATCCAAATCCAAAACAACGTTATTGCAAATGAGGATAATGTGGTAAGGAAGGGTTAGCAGCTCTCAGCTGCAGAATGTGGCTTTATGCATTGATTTTCTCTTATAATTGTGCTAATGAATGTGTGTGCTGAGCTATCATCAGCTGATAATGGGAATCTTGAGATGGGAAAACCAGGTCAATTCACCTCAGGATCTACCAGCACCTTAGAAAAGCAGAGAGGATCTTCAGGCAGACATTAATAAGAATAAAATTCTAGTTATCCTGAGACTGTGTGTACTGAGAGGGGAAAACAGTGATTATTAAGAGTTTTTTTAAAAAGCTAGTTAGTATAACACTTAGTATAAAACAGGGTTACCATTATTGGATTCCTATTTCTTGGTACTAAACAAACACAGAACTTCTTATGTGAAGAGTTACAGCCTGAATATGAATCAGTAATAAACACTGTTAATCATAAATACTGTTTCCAGTACAATGATTCAGTCTGTATGGATACAGAGGAATGAGAAAAATGTTTCCATGTTGTAATTGCCTAAACTACACATAGTTTATTACAACAAACAAATGTCTATGAGTGTGGTTTGTGTCAAGTGTGTTCAAGCAGTTTGCATTGCCAAATGATGACTGACTGGATGGGTATCTAATCCTGAAGTCAGCAGATTGTTCAGCATGGTCAGGTTTGTGCCCCAAGAGAAAAATGGAGAAGTGGAAAATGAAGGCGTTTATAAAGCAGTTTAGAATGGCAAACTGGGTTAAGACAAGGTTTAAAAAATGGTGAGATGGTGGAACTGGTAAGAAGGAGTTGTGCTGATAGGAACTGGTATGGAGTGAGAGAAGATTGAAATGAGAGGCAAAGAAGTATGAAGAAGAGATGAGGTGAGGTTTATTGCCTGTTCAGAAGACATCTGTGAAGATGAAAGTAAAGAGAGCATTGAGATGGTTGATAATGCCAGCTGGTTGTGTGCATTATGTTCATGATGCTCACTGCTTTATTGTTTTGCCTCCTTTCTCAGAACGTCCATTCCATGTAGGTAGCTGATGATAGAAAAGTATTTCATGTCTTGGGACAATGTTGGCAATAAATAATATCTGCTCTTACTAGAGAGGTGGTGTTTTAGGGTGGTGGTTTGTTTGGTTTATGTTTTAGCCTAGAGCATTTAATGCCCCAAATGCATGTGTCAACTTTTGGGTTCTTGGGAAAAAATGTAACCCCTTTGGGCTCTGTGTAAGAACTTAAAATCTTAAATTCTTTAAACCAAAACAAAAAAGTAGAAAACCGCAACCTAAGGAAATTGAATTTAAATGCTTAAATGCTGGTAACTGAGATATTTTGATTTGACTGCAAATAGAGCAAGCAGAGCTTCACAGAGAGCACTGACGGACAGCAAACCTGACGTTTTCAGAAAAATTACTACTACCCAAATCAGCTGGCAGGATTTTTACACTGAAAAATCTGGAAATGGTGGGGAGGTGGGAGAGTGTAAAAGGAGATGCTGAGTTTGCTGCTTGTTCTTGTTTTCTGGTTCTATTGTTCAATTATGAGTTTATTCTGAACAAGAGTGATGTGCTTCACGTGCAAGAGAGAAGCAGGGATGTATTTGCTGTAAGACAGTGAGTTAACAAAATTCCATGGTAAATGTAAGAGCAGTTTAACAAGGTTCAATGACAAGGTACACTTCAGTATTTAGTGCATGGAGGACAGGGTCAAACAAAGCTGCCAGAGAGACCCTTTCTTGAGGTTCAGAGAAGAGTGTGGCTGCAGCTGGATCCAGACTTAGTCCCAGACCTGATGAATGGTTTATGTCAAAAGGATTATTTATGTATGTGCAGTCAATCTTTTTGTCACTTAGCTAATATTTTAACATTTCAGCATGCTTACTCCCAATTACTCAGTATCTGGTGTGATAAGGATCACTCAGCCTTGAGGAATATCATGAGAGGCATCCCTACAGGGGAGATCCTGGCATGCAGCCTGCTGCCACACAGGAGAGCTCAACAAGCCCTGGACTGTCCATGATTTTTGTGCTGAGTGACTTCTATATTTGCATATCCACTGTACTTTGTCTGGTGTGTGCTCAAGTAGCCCTCAGTGCTACCTGAGGGCTCAAGCACAGCCCTCTTGCTGTGCAAGATTTATGGCTCCTGTGGTGTTACCTGTCTCCCCAGAGCCCAATTTGGGTACAGACATTCAGTCTGCCATTTCTTGCTTTTGTTTAAAAAGAAAAGGGAGGGCGAGCACACCACCACACCTGCCTAATCACAGTGTAAAATTGTGTGCTAATGGTTTTTTTAATATCGTTCAGCTGCTGTAAAACAGACAGTAAAATTACATTTTAGTAGCATGACCATATTGTAAGATTGGGTGGTTAAAGGTGGTGAGCTATAAAAGAGTAAGCCTTTGTTTAAATGCATATATCTCTTCATAATGAGCAGAATTAGCAAGGGAAATTACATAAAACGAATGAAAGTTAAATAGATTTTTGTTCAAGTCTGATAAAATTATTTTCCAGTTGTGAAGTCTCTCCTTTCAACTAAAGCATGGTACATTTGGGATTTATTTTCAGATTGGCAGTCAGAAATGAGAAACATGAAGGGGTACATTTTCCAAGTGATTAGTGGGAGGTATGCAAACAAATCCTATTATTTCTTAGTGAGATTAGAGCACATACCTTCCATGCACTGCTTTGAAGAATTCCCCTTAAGCGTTCTTCCAGACTTCTAGCTGAAAAGATAGCTGTAATAGTAAATTTGTTAGAAAAAAAGAGTTTGAAACATAACTGGCTTTCATATATCTAAAAAGCAAAAGAACATTTAAAAATCTACTCTTAATTGTGGAGAAGTAAGGTGAAATAATCCTGACTACATATATATATAAAAAAATAAAACTACCTCTCTTTTGGCTGGAGATGTTTCTTAGGTTTCTCTTTGTATTGTCCAAAGTTTTGTTGACTGAACATTTGAGTTCAGCCGGCTTGAGTGAATCTTCTGCACCGCCTAGAGCCAATACAACTTTGATATCTCTGCTCAAGATTACTTATTTTCTTATCTCATATAATTAAATTTTTTACTCAGCTTGTAGAATTTCCAGTAGCTGAGCAGTAAATTGTACTCAAACAAGAAATCGGTCTTTGCAAGGTAGTTTTATAAGTGCTTATGAAACTGTTTTAACTGCTCTAATCCTAGTTTACATTGATAATATGATGTAAGATCTGAAATAATGTGTTATTTAGAGACTTTTCATTAGTTCAGGGATGCCAGAGACAAGTTGTCTACCATTCATTTAAATTAGTCACATCCTTTTACTTAGTAGCTAGTGGGTTTCTGCTAGCGAAGTGTCAGTGCTTTGCAATGGGGTTGCTCCTTCCTGGATATCTGTTGGCTCAAAGCACAAAATTTGAGGTCCATGTATGGCACTTAGAGGGATTGAGCAAACTTAGGGGTGGGTGTATTCAGCTCCATCACCCAAGTATCAACGTTCTGTTTTCTAGCAGACCTTTTCCTTCCAATGGAGAGCAAACGTAGGTCAGACTTGTCTATTCAGAAGTTTTTGAAGTTTATGGATTACTGTGCCTTGGCCTCAAACCCAAGATGATTTCATGAACTATGTTTTGTTATGTCTTCAGTTTAATGTTATACCAAACTTAGCAGCATGTGCAAGCTATTCCCTTTATCTGCAACAAAAATGTAAAGACTAGCAGTTATTTCCTGAATATTGTAACTGTATGGCATGAATTAAATTGAAGATTATTGTAAGATGTGTGCCCACTGACTTTGCTGAATTGCCTGTCCTTTTGCGAAGAAAACAGAATAGGTTTGTATGATCTTGTGAGGAGCAAAATAATGCAACTGCCAGTTTATTCTTTTTTCTGAATAACCCATGCCAAGCCATGACTTATCACAATGCTCTGTTTTTGCCTTTGCTCGCTTCAGCAGTTCATTTTGTTTCCGTATGTTTTTCCAGTTCTCAGGATGGCTTACGTGATTCCCCCCTCAGCTCCATCTCCAGCAGTGACTATGAGAGTGTTTCTGTCACTACATGTAGTCTCTCCAGCATATACGCTCTGAGGTAATAACATCACTTTGCAGTCAGATTTGACGAGTGGTATTGACTTATGCTTGGTTAAAAATTTTCATTGAATTAATCAAGTGACAGCAACACTTCTGAGTATTCTTCCTTTTGAACAACAGGTGCTTTTTGGTTTTGTTTTGGTTTTTTTGGTTTTTTTTAACCTGCCAGCTTTCTTCAGTGCTGTGACAAATGAGGCAACTATTTATGGAAAAGTTTTTAATGCATGCAGGATTCACTTACATATGTCCATGACTCGCTTTTATTTATCCATATAGCAGTTCTTAGAAGACACTTCAGATTGTAGCTTGACAAGTTACAAATGTTTTTCTTAGCCAGCCCTTAGCTTTCTAAAAAACATGTCTTTTCCATTTTGTTTTGCCTTGTAAAATAAAAGATGTTCCAGTTAACAGTTTTAACTTACACCCTGTTGCTAGCCAACACTGGTAAGAATACAGTGAAGAACTGCTTCTGACATCACAGAATATTCTGGGTTGGAAGGGCCCCACAGACGTCGTGGAGCTCAGTTTGTAAGTGAATGGCCCAACAGGGATTGAAACAATGACCTTGGTGTTATTAGCAATACTATTTTATATTTTCATCTTCTGAAACTGCATGGGAGTTTTAACTTTCGTTTTACTGAAAGCGCTTAATGAGAGCGATAATGGAATTAAGGTTAGGGCAGAAAAATGTAACTAAAATATAAAAATGAGATCTTTGCATTTTTCACTGTTTGCATAACATACATGTATGAGATGTATTGCATGCATTGTATGCAATAACACTTTTGCTCTGGTACAGACAGACTGAAATACCACTACTTCAGCTGATGTAACTCATCCTCCACTGCTTCTTGTCCTCTCTTTTTCATCTGTTTTTTATCCCTACACCCCCACCGTGCAGGAGCATAATCATCCCACAATGAACTTCATTTGAACTTCTGGATTTTCAATTTTTATCTAGGTTTGGGGATAAAAAGAGGAGATACAATAGCTTTTCTAATAGTGATAGATGCAATACTACAAATAACAATTGGAGTTTTTTTAGGATGCACCTGTCTTCAAGTTCAATTTTTGAGAGTTTTGTATTTTTAAAATTAGGGCAGAAAGATGCAACAAAAACTGTTTCTCATTTATTTAATTTTGAAATATATTTCCTTTTGACTGTTCTTCAAACAAAACCCAATTTGCCTGCATGCAGCAGTTGCCCTGTTCCAAGTACTGTATACATTGAAGACTGTTTCACACAGGGCTGTCTGAATGGATGGTAGATGCAGCCTCAGTGACTCTTCAGGAATAACTGGAGCGGTGAGAATAAGTCTTGATTAGATGCACTACCTCTTTGGAGGGCCTTACTGGACTGCCTTTGTGCATTAGTGTTGTAGTTGCCACACTAGTACGTGAAAGAAAGTTTGATTTTTAAGGCAGTATTTGTACATGTGCCTTTGTGTTCTTGTCCAGTGAAAAACAGCATTGCATCATCCTTGGGTGACTTGATGAAATCTAAGTTGTCTATTTTTCTGCAATCAGATGGATATTACCAGACATGTAGCTACTGTAGTTTGTGGTCCAGTAAAACAAACCAGTGAAGTGCCTGCTTGACTATAATGAGAGGAGTTTCCCCTTCTGAAAGACTTAGTTTAAAAACAGCTAAAACTTCTTTTAATGGCTCATTTTAATGAAATAAAAGAAAAAAGCAACTCTCAAGTCTAACTGCTTCACAGTAGTACGTTTCTAGATCTTTGTGCATAGAAATGCAGTATTCAGTGCATCTATTTGTGTAATTTTTTAGAATATGTTATTTTTTAGGTGTTCATCTGTTCTCTCTTTAGAGGTTTTTATTTGGCCATTAAACAGCTTCTCTAGAGTTGCATTTGTTTACTGCAACAAACATGTTTCTTGCAAAGACCATCTCTAAAATGTTCTTTTGTGAAAGAACTACATTTTCCATTATGCCATATGAATATCCAAAATAATACCTAATTTGGGAGTTGGTTTCTTTTTCATCTGACGTATGCAGTTTTAATGTATCTAATTTCTTGATGTTTTCACTTAACAACAAATAGACACTAAATGTAACATTTGCAGTTTTATCTGAAAAATAATTGGCTGAAGATAGAATTCTTGAAATACGCTTATGTGGTCTTTTATCCTCCTGTGGAACATAAAACAGTTCCTATGTGCTGTTAAATAATCAGTACTGAGACTGACAGTCATGTTGTCAGATTGCAGCATGTTTTGGGAATATCTTCAGAAAATTTAGCTGTGATAACAAAACCAGTTTAACTGCAGTAGTAATGTTGAACTAAGTGTATTAAATAGCACAGATGGAATTGATTTGAAACAATGAAGTATTGAATATATGGAATTCTGTATAAATGTACATGTATTGTTTTCCAGATGGAGAACCAGGGAGAAAATTCCAACTCTTTGGATCCCAAAGCACTATTCAAACCAGTGGTTTGGGCTCTCAAATAGTTTTGCTAAGGAAAGTTTGATTTCATTGGTACTGTACTTGATCTGTGTAAAATGTTCCTCTTTCTAGTCTCAGAGGTCTGGTGGTTAAGAAGTTAAATGTTCAGCCCAGTTCAGAAGATAGTTTTTTGCAAAATGTTCATTAAGCAGTATCCAGACTTGAGGTGTCCATACCACTAGTCAGTTTTCTCAGCAAAGTATAATAGAATATGCTCAATATTTGGACCCAAGTTCTCTGAAAGACTGGAGCTAGAAAATGCAAGAAAAATGTTGATTTGTGAATGATAAGGAAAAGTAAGTGAGAAAACATAAGCACAGGGCAGTTGCAATTAGTTGATTTCAAGTCTCATTGGAGTTTTTCTTGTAAGAGTGCCAAGGAGAAATAAATACTAATGAATCTGTATTTGAGTGTTTGTCGGCCTAGAGTAAACTTTCCGTGGTAAACTCTACTTCTTTATTTTAAGGTTATAAAGAACCAATAAATGAGAACTTTAAATGTAAGTGATAACTCTTAAAACTAACATTGGTGTTACACTTGATGGTTTCCCTAGTCAGCAGGTTGGGGATATTTTTGGATATGTCATTGCAGCCTAACTACTGATGGTTATTGGTATATTTTTCTACTCTTTTAGGCATTTACAAAAATTGCTGGTGAAGTTTTAGCACATTGTTTACAGTCTGTAAAAGGCAGTATCTGCAATGAATTGTGACGCAAGTTTATGCCAAAGCAGCAAGACTCTGCCAGCCATTAGAGTGGGATATTTATCTGGCTATTTCAGTTAGGATATCTGTATTTGTGTACATGTGGGCAGACATTGATCGTTCTTAGTGTAAAATAGTTGTTATATCAAGATGAAACCTCTGTTGGTACAACTTGCCCTCTTCATGTGGCTCTTCGTGGAGAGTCAGCCTCCATGCTCTTTACAGCCTTCTTCAGGGAATAAAATACTGAGTTCCTTCAGTCTCTCCTCCTAGGACTGGTTCTCCATCATCTTCATGGCCCTCCTTTGGATGTTCTCCACTCCATCTGTCCTTTTTTCAAACTGTGGGGACCATGGCTGGACACAGGAGTACTCCAGATGTGGCCTGACAAGCTCTTGGTAGTTTGGGAAGGCCACATCTCTCATCTCTGCTAGTGGTGGCCCTGTGGGTGATGCCAGCATCTGGTTTGCTTTCAGTGCTGCAGCAGCTTCACTGCTGACCCCTGTTCAGCTCTCGTTGTGCACCAGGACCCCCAGGTCCTACTCAGCAAAGGATCCCAGCCTGTGCCAGGCTCTTTGGTGTCATCACTGCTGCAGGACCTTGCCCTTGTCTCTGTTAAACTCCACTGAGAGCACCACTGCCAGCTCCCTGTTCCAGCCTGTCCTGGTCTGTGAGATGGCTTTCCCTGCTGACACATCTACCTCAGCACCCAGTGTGGTGTCACCAGCAAACCTGGCAGTGCTGCTCACAATCTTGTCATCCAGATTGTTTTGGTGATGCTGAACAAGTGAGGCCCAATGTCCATCCCTGAGGATTCCCACTCGTGGCAGGCTGCCAGCCCAAGTACAGACCATTGAGCAGCACTTGAGTGTGAGCCCTGAGCCAATTTCTTGCCCATCTCTCAGACCAAACAAAATTCATGTGGGTGGACAGTTTCTTACAGAAGCAGGTTTTATACAGTGCTTTCTCCTCAGTAGAACTCAGTGCCTTGGAAAGGATTCAAGAAGGAAAAAGAACTTGGTTATTCTCCAGGACTGTGAATTATAGTAGGAGAATTAAGTTCTTTCATCTCATGGTCCAGAGCTTAAGCTATCAAAGCTACAGCACAAATTGCATGCCTGGAGGTTTTAACAGAGACCACAGCTACTCTGGGGACTTTGTTGATCATAACATGGAATACAATAAATACATTAAAAATGTGTTTTAACTGTCTGATGAGTCTACCTGATCAACTCTGTCTCCAGTTCTTCTGTCTTGCACTTTTGCCTTTGTTAACGTGGTCAGGTTACATTGAAACTATGCAAAATGACAGATTTGTTCTGCATTAACGTTTGCTACTGTCATTTTTGGTCTGATCAGTGCATTACTGCAGATTTTCTGTCTCCTTTTTTTTTGTGTAGAGCTGCTCTTGATGGAGAGATTGCTCACAACCAGAAAAAGGCTGTTAGTAATGGCTTTACATGTACTGTACTGGAGTCCTGGAAATAAAGAGCTCGGTGAGCAGAGTTCTGGGAAGAGAAAGGGGTTTTATACCTTGAGCAAATCTGAGTCACTTCCACTCTAGATGCTATTCCTGCCTAATGATTTTGAGCAGCAAACTCTTTGTGTATCTCTTAGGCAGTGAGAGTCTGTGCTGTTCTGCACTGCCCTGTCACTCAAGCAGTGTGAGGGCAGTATTAATGGAGTCATAAATAGGTTGCTGTGTAGAGTCTTTTTGTTCAGCTGCTAAATCCCTTGCCCCAACAACCAGCTGAGCAATACCAGCAAAACAAAAAGTCAGTGTTGATGAGGTCTGTCAGCTTTTGCTGCTGATTTTAGTCAGCGAGACATATGTGACTGAAGCAGATGTCTCTGGGTTTTCACCGCCAGGATTCTTCTTGATGTGTTTCATGCCTATCTTATTCTTCACCCTGAAAGACAAAAAAAAATTAAATCTCCAAACGGTGCAGTATTTTTGAAGTTACAGTGTTCCTTTCTAGGACATTCTACAGTGTATTTTATGTTTTATGCATGTCTTTGTCTTTAGTAACAAGTAACTGGATGCAGATTTTATTTTTTCCGAGGAATAACCCAGACAGCTAATGTTAACGAGTGCTTGTTACAGTGGGAAGGTGAAAATTCAGTTGTTGGAAGTTTATGGTCTTTCCGTATTAAAATGATAAACTTCATATTTTAGAGGTATTAAAATGTTCATTGTGGTGGAAGTAAATATAGAATATATTGCTCTCTGTGTAAATCAAGTAAAATAGGACAGTATTTTAGGCTGACTAGCATCAGTGGCAGAGGCAGTAAGACTGTTCTGGCAGAATTGGTAGGCACTCCAAATTTGCCATTTGGGGGCTGTATTCCAAGTGGCATATCAAACATACCATATGGCTGGAGACTGACACAAAGTGATCATAATGGGCTTGTGTTCTTGTTTCTACATAGCTCAGTTGCAATTTTCATTTTTAGTAATTTGGCCACAATTATAATCATTTTCATTTTAGTGATGTGTCAAAAATCTGTTGAATGTCACTTGGTGTTCCCTGTGATAGTAATAGAACAAAATTACTAGCTTTCAGAAATTAGGTTTTATTTTACAGATTAGTTTTTTTTCCCTCAGAATGGCATGTTTGGGAGTTTTCAGATTATGTGTAATTAAAATCACTATAGTAACTGCAGTTTTTTTGCAGAGTTTTTGTCCATGTCTAAAGATACATTATAAAACCACAATTAGATTGGAGGAAAAGAGAGGATTTCCTCATATCTACAGCTGTATTGAAGGTGAAAAATAAAGAGAAAGCAATCTTTTTCCTAATACTTTTATTAGCTTTTCTTGGCTTTGACTACCACACCTGGATATGGAATTCTCCTAGACCCTAGGATGCATTAAGGTTTCTGCTGCTCATTTTTGTATTATTTTTTGAGGGAACTGATGGAAGCAATATAAAAACATTGTGCTAACAAGTTTCCGTATCCCTGAGCTCCTTGTCCTGGGGAGTGGTTTTGAAGCTGCATCTCCATCTGCATTACTGCCACACACAGGAGTTGCAAGTCAAGAGTGGATCTGCAGGAACTGGATTCTAAATAGATTAATTCACTTGTTGTGATGCTATGCAGAACTCTGGCTTGCCTATGGCAGAGGACATTGCTAACAAGCTGTATAAAATTACTCTTTGCCCTGAAATTGTTCATATTGGGTATCCAAGTTCTACCTGTCCTTCATAAAATTCTGCATAAAGTGTAAAAGCTGGGACTGATAGATCTCTGTCCCTGTCTTGGATACCAGAGCTGGTTTTACAAACCATTTCATTCATAAGCCCTATACTATTTGTGATATTCACTTTCAGTTTTTCCAGTTCAATATATATTTTTAAAGTTTAAATATTTCTGTTCTCTAATCTCATTTTATTTATCCTTTTGCAGTGTGAGTGAATGATTGAAAGCTTTACATTCAAGTTTGATTACAAGAAAGTGGTGGAAAAAATGTCATGGTGGAATTGAAAAAAGTCATAGAAGAACCCAAATAATATTCTACCTTCTTGGTTTTTCTATTCTGTTTTTTCTTGAATTTTGCTATAACTTTATCCTACAGTTTTATCCCTTTTTGGTTTAATTTAGGAAAAGCACTAAGTGTGGTACCTTGCAAATATCTGACATTAAATTTGATGGCTAGAAAGCACCAATGTTGATTACTAATGCTCTTTAGTTATTTTTTCATATGCACACTTATAGAAGTTTTATCTATAATGATCAAAAAAGCTGTTTAGGAGAGAGCACTGTTAAAATTGATAAATTCTGCACTGGTAGTGTTGTTTATTTTAATTTACATTTGATATATTGTTTCTTTGCATTCATCTGAAAACCCAGTCCAGAGTGTTAGTGTTTCAGTAAGCCATAAGTTCTCCTAAGCTGAGTTTCTTACAGTGGATCTGTTTAGAAAGATTCTCCTTTTAACAGCTGTGGATTTTGCAAAGTCCAAGTGAGGATGCTCTGCAGTTTGACGTCTGAAGAGCTGAGGAAAGTTTCAAGGTGTTCCTCCAGCAGAGTGGGGAGCTACAGAAGCTGCTGGGACCTGGAGCAGAAGTTCTTGCTGTTGATTTCAAATTCAATAGAATTCAATGCTCGGGACTTTTTCCAGACTGGAGATACCACCTAGGCCATAGGGATATCCTGTTAGCCAAATTCCTTATTTTACTGAGACAACCTGAGATTGTCCTCTTGTACCTCTACAGGGGCAAGAGAAACTAAGGGCAGGCTTCTGCAAGTCTTGTAGAGTAGGAAAAGTAATTGCCCCTGCTGAGGAATTTAGAAGGTTGACAGCAGATGGAGTTTCTAGCACATGTCCTGTGAATGGAGCTGGGCATTGTTCATACATGTGGTAAACTGGTCAAGTCCAGTTCTTTTGGTGATTTCTAGCTAGAGAAATTTTCATGCAGTTACATGATTTGTTTCTCAAGACAAAGTTCGGAAGCCTTGGTGTGCTCTAAGGGTGGCTGAGTTGATTGGTGGGTTTTCTATACCCTCTTGACCTGTTTCTCATAAAAGAGAGAGGAAATAGCTTAGAGGTTATATTTGTTTATATTTTTAAACCCTCTTGACTCAAAAAAATATTAGGGTTTAAAAGACATAATAAAGTCCTTAATAAAGTCCTGCATTAAAGCTTTTTTTAGTTTCCTTTAAATGTGGCTTCTGGGGTGATTCCTTAAAGCATAGTCCTTAGCTAAAAAACTATATGCTATTACCTAGATCATAGCTATAATATTCTGGCTTGGGTTTAAGTGATTCTAAAATTGCGTGTGTAGCCACCCACTTCACTTAAAATAATTGTAAGAAGCCATGATTCTCAGTTTCTTTTCCAACCATATCAAAACCAGCACATGTTAGAAATCAGCAGGCTTTAGCCTACTGTTTATTGTTTCTTGTGTGAGTATCCAAAAAGAAACACTAGAGGTACTGCAAAAAGCAGGATAGGAAGTAGGTTGGGGTTGTTTTTTGTTTTTTTTTTTATTACTGATACAGGAGTTACGTATCTCTTACCAAAACCCCTGTGATTTTCCTCTTGTCATTTCTCATTAATGCAACCTTTGTATTCACTGAGCTATTGTGTTTGAACCTTTACATGGCCTTTGGAGTTGCTGTTTGTTCTTTTTAGCAAACTGGAACCCAGAGCTGACTACAGCCTTCTGAAGTAGAAGAGTAAGAGTGATAGCTTGGCTGACAGGTTAGTGCTGAGATTTCCAGTTGCAGCCTACACAAATATCAGTGGGAGCAACGTACCGACTTGCTGAAGTTGTTTTAGAAATTGTATGCAATCAGTAACATAGATTTGCTTGCAAACATTTTGGTTTGGGTTTTTACATTTACCATAAGGATGAAAAAATGAAAATGGGAGAGAATCTTAAATATTGTAGATTTGATAAAAAGTGTATATTATTGATATTGTACACAGAGCATAAGGTGGCCATTATGCTAAACTCTGGATGAGCAAAAAATGAAAGTTGGGGAGTCATGACAATGTGTTTTGAGAAATATTGTAGGAACCAGAATATTCTAAATCTATCTCTGTATATGGGGAAATTCACATATATGAGACACCTACACATGTATATGTCTTTAGTTATTCAATACATGTGAATAACTAAAGACATTTACATGAGAGATTTACATCACAATTACATGAGAGATTTGTTAAGGCTGACTAGTGCAAATGAGTTTATATCATTTAAGTCCAAAGAATTGCATTGCTTTATAATTTGTGGACAGTATCTCATCAATTTTTAAATTAACGTTAATTTATATTTAAGAATTGGGCTACTGACCCTTTGTAAAAACTTCCAACAAGGTTGGTAAGTGTCATGTCCTTCTGTGTAGAACATTAGGAATGTGTGAAATCACAGAAAACTTTCTGCCAAGTTGTCACATTTCACTGCTGTCAAGGGTCTCACCTGCTACTGTACATTACCAGACTTTCCTCAAGAGCACCTTGGTCTTAAAATGCATCTCTGGGTGAACCTCTGCATCAGAATGGTGCCATGTAATGGACTGAATTCTTGCATGGATTTTGAATTCACTGTGAAGTGGATTTACCAGCTACATTCCCACTACAGCAGAAAGGTGTTACCTGTTTTGTTGCAGAGAGTTACATTCTACTTCTGCCCATGCTTGTGTAGTTTGCTGGAGATTCCCAGAGAAAGTGAATGGGAATCTCTGATGTCACAGGTATTTGGATAACATAAATGGTAGGGTTAGTCACTGAATTATGTATTAACACTTTCCTAGTAAACATTTGTTACAGAGTTTTATTCTTAGACGTAGTTGGGATGAGTTTGTGTGGCTGAAACTTGAGCCTTGTCTGTTTACAGGCACCACTGACAATCTTCTGAGATATTTTCCCAAAAATAAGTTGTCATTCAAGACCTTGCCTGAAATGAGAGACTTAAAGGGTTGTCTTAATTTCCTTTTAAATTTGGTGACATAATTGTATCACACATTTATGTTGGAACTGGATAATTTTCAAGCTTTCTTCCAATCCTAACCATTCTCTGATTCTGTGATATAGAGTACAGTGGATCTGTTGGGCCTTCTCCTTTGCAAGGAGTGACACACTATTACTTCTGATTGAAGATTTTAAAAGATAAAGAAAAAAAACCAAACCATGTATTTTTAAAAGTCTTTTGTGATGAATTTGAAAACATGAAAGTTCAATTGAGTTTTTGGTATTCATTGTATTTTAAACATAGAGCTTTTAAATTCTTTTTGTCTGTCACTGCTGCATATTTAATGCATTTTTAAGATACTCTGGGTGTTGGTTTGTGAATAATGAGAAATTCTTTCAGAGAATCTTATACATTCTGCATTCATGCAGAGCAGATTTCAGGTTTAAAGAACCAAACATTTCCAGACAAATTTGAAAGGAGACATCTGTGAGTGGACAAAGATTTCTACAGCTATTGCTATGTTTTGAGCACAAATGTAAAATATTTAAATTTGGACCAATGTTGAATTGGTTGACTTTGATTGTTTGGTTTTAGACTTTGCTGCTTTCACTTGTTTTGGATGACCAAGAAACCCAGCCCAAAGCCTACAGTATCACAGATGGTTATCTAAAATGTCTGTCCACTTCTGAAAACGTCTGTCATAACCTTCTTGTTCCACAGTCCTGTTTTCCATTGTGTATGAGTACTGCTACTTAAACTGGCTCAGAAGTGTCCTTTGAAACACAAAAGCTATTGAGCAGATTGCATCTTGGTGAAAGATTTTATTATGCACAATTACATAATTGGCTTTTGTCTGGTTGTACATATTTGGCTAAATTTCACAGTAAAGCCTTGAGCTCAGGCAACCATTCTAGAGATACACCTTGAAAGTGTTGGAAGAGTCTTACGACTCTTCTCACGTAAGAAATAAAGTGTAATTTTAAAATGGGTGGCTGCAGCCAAGTTAAGTAAAAAGCAAATTCATTTTATCTGCCACAGGGTATCAGTTCCTTTATAAGGTATAAGCAGATTTACTGTTTGGAATCAACATTTGACATAGCATCTTACTTCTTTATATTCACCTTCATGTGTTAGCTTTGCAATGCTTTTACAGTCTGAAAAATTAATGCATGATAAGCATTGTGTATATGATAAATGTTTCAGAGGAGGAGTCCCATGTGTATTTTGGTGTTACCTCTTTGTAGCTTAATTCATTGGGTTATTCAGGGTTCCTTTCAAACAAATACTTGAGAAAATGAGGACTTGTCTCCAGCAGTAGTATGGCTGTTTGTATTGTGCAATGAGACATGATTCTGTAGATCCTGGCTGTGAAACATTCTAGATCCAAGTGTAATCTGATATTAATGAAATGCTTCCTAAACATCTGGTATTGGCTGAAAATGTTGATCCAAATGATCCATGTTAGATAAGCCAAGTAGGAAAGATATTCTTTATAGGAAAAACAAAAAGTAAGCTTCACATAGATCACATTTCATTTTTGTTTTCTATAATATCAGTTTATAAAATCATGAGAATCTGTTTGCATGGATGCAGTCACTGCTATTAATACTCTAATATTAAAAAAAAAAAGTTCTCTCCTGCTGTTTATCTGAAACAATTGTGATGTTTCTGTTTTTACATTATTTCTTACTGTCTCTACAATATTGTATTTTTGGCTACATTCTCTAACAGTTAGTGTACTTTAAAGAAAAGATCTGATGCTTGTTGGATGTTCTTTGAGAGTAATTTTTGTCTTAGTTGGACTTGGTTGTGTTGGTAAAGGCAGAGTAATTGTTTCTGACTGTAGCAATTCTTAGGTCCAGTTTTAAATTTTTCTGGAGTATTCATTTTCTTTGCTTTGTAGTAGCACAAGCAGTCCTAAGTACAAAATAACCTTTTTTCTGAACCTCCTGTATGTGGATACTGCAGTTTACATGGGAGTGTGCATATGGAAAGTATGTAATAAATGTGAGTGTGCAGACATGCTGACCTTCCATCCCACAGTGCTGGAGCAATTCACATGTGCTCTCTGCTGGGGATTTTGAGGAGAGAAGAGTCCCAGCCAGTCTTGTGGTGACATGACCAGTCCTAATGACACACCACAAAATCTAACAGAATAGTCTGCAACAGAAGTAGGTCAAACCACATTCCTAAATGAAGTAGGTAAAACTGCATTCCTCCCAGCTGGAGGAGGCTCAGAAAGGCAAACATTATTATTAAAGTTGGTCAGGATTGTGGAATGAGCCTTTCTTCCTTTCTGCAAAACTGCAAAGGACCAAGTAGCTTATATTCTTGAAAAGCATCCTTCACAGCTCTCTGCCCACTTAACACCTTTCTTTGAAATATTTCTTTAGCTGTAATTTGGAGGGAAAAGTCATCCTTGATTCAGTGGCCCTGTTTTCCCCTGCACTAAATTTGTGTATTGGGAATTTTGAAGAGACCCTTGTATTGGGGTTATATAATTACACAGACTGCATCTGGTTTTGTCAGGCTGTCCATGCTTGCCTTGGTGAGCAATTTATGGTTCATATGTGTGTATCACTAAGAAAGACCTTATGTAAAAAAAAAAAAAAAGTAGAGCCTGTTGGGCCATGTTGCAGGCAGAATCCTTTATCTGTGTGTGAGAGGGTTTGTGTGAACAGGCATCCTCTGACTGCACACCCTTGTGAGTCAGGAATCACTTCCTGGCTCTTGCTGCCTTTCAGCTTATTCTTTTGTAAGCCACATTTGTACATGACCTTTTCCTTGTCTTGAACACAGGCCTTTCCATGCTGACAGGCTTGCTCTTATAATATCTACTATATCCCCTACGGAAAGGCAAAGGAAAATTGAAAGAGAATTCTCACTTCATTCTCAGAGTCTTTGATAAGCTCAGTCAGTCGTGGTGCTGCTGGAACTGTAAACATAGAAATAACATCTCCTTACAAGAATTTCCTTTTGTTAGCAATAGATAACATGAATAAAATGAGTTTCCTGCAAGCCTAGTCTTTACTCTGTTTGAAAGAATGAAGGACCAGTTAAGATACTCATGCTACATCTTCCATTGATATTTCTATCAAAAACTAATCTCCAGTACTTATTTATTTTCAGTCTGTTTTTCCTAGGGCTTTTAAGAGTGGGTGGCATAATTATTTCTCATATTTCAAAGGATTACCTGTGGAGCCTACAGGTAGAATTTGAAAACTATATCCCATAAAATCTTGTTATAAATAATAATGTTACCTATGTGTCTTTTCCCAAAATAACTATTCATGCATACTGCCATAAGGACAGGATCTGCAAAATGGTGAATGTTTCTGCACCTGATAAAAGCAGATTGAACTCAAAATGTGTTAAAAATTAGAAATTACATTTTTGTTGTACATGCTACTTACACATGCAGTTAGTAACTCGTTTAACACAGTAGTTGTCTGTAAAGTAAAGAGTGTTGAAGTTTTGGACAGCAAAAGTATGATTTTAAGTAAAATAGTCTAGTTTTTTGTAATAATTGGAAGTATTAATATTTTTCCAATATGTGCAGAAGAATGGTTTTGTGTTCCCTCTGCCTTGAATGTAGTGGAGTAAGAAGGCTCCTGTCTCCTTTGGTCGGCTCAGAGAATCCTTAGGACTTCAGTGTAGTTACATCCTGTGCTCTAGTCCCATTTAAGGGTTTTTAGGGGCAAAGTGCTGCTTTTCCCCTAAATACTTACTGTTTTAAATGTCTTGATTTACAAATATTTAAGGTAATTCCTGATATTTGAAGATTCTCTCCAAGGCTTCCCTGCTCAGGTTGTTTCAAGCTTTTTCTCTGTAAGAGAAAAGTTATAGGGGTGGTGGTGGTGAAAGTGTGGGAATGTCTGGCATCTGGTTTTTAACAAAAAATTTAATGTTTGAGTAGACATTTGGTGGCACATCTAATTCTCTTTAGAGTTGATGAGCCATTCTTCACAATAGTTTGACATTTCAGCTATTTCTAATGTAACATTTATAAGAGAATTAACCTACCTCTACTGTGTAAATCATATTTTATTGCTGTTCTTTCCTTTTTTTTTTTTGGTGAAGTTATATTTCGATTCTGTTCTTGCTATATTAAGGTAACATAATTCAGAATTTCTTTTTTCTTTTTTTTTTTACAGATAGTTTCCATGTTCATAAATTTCTAAGTTGACTTCAGAACTGACCTTCACATTTTTAGGTTGATATTCCCCTTCAGGATTTTTGGTGGAGTTATGGTCTCAGGACTGAGCTTTCAGAAGTTAATGTGAAAAATGGCACAGCACTTTGTAACAGCTAAGGAAAAATGCAGTAAAATACAGACAAGTGATTTTCTGCTTCAAGTTTTTTTGCAGCTGTCACAGAGTGAAAATCAAACGTGATGGTGATTGGTTGTGTGCTGATTAACTTCAACAAGAATTTACAGCAATTAGTTCTGGTACTATAGAGTCTTGCCTGAGTCATAAATCCTTTAGGATTTGCTGAACATCCTGAACAACTGAGTGAAGATTTACATTACTTTCCTTTACATTATTTTTTTCTCTGACAGCAGTTTAATGACAAGTTCTTGTTCATCTGATGACATTGATCAGGAAGAAATCCAGCTGGCTTTGCAGGCTGCCAAAATTGCCACACGAGAGAAGATCAGATCTAGATTTCATGGCAGTAATGATCTTATTCACCGCCTTTTTGTCTGTATCTCAGGTATGAGAATCACTGAATTATTAAGCTATTTTTTTTTGGTTATTTTTTTGGGGTTTTGCACATCAAATTGTGGTAGAAAGGACTAGAGATGAAGTTTCAGGAAAGCTCTGGTTTTGGGGCTAAGTTGCAGTCTGGTTTAGAAGGGCCTATTCCCTGTTTGGAACTTTCAGAATCAGAGATACTGACATCTTAGTCCTGTAGGGTTGAAGAATTTAGACTTGTATCAGGTTTGATTTTTTTCCCTGGTGATGCCCTGTTGTGTTCAAGGAAGAAATTTTGACTTAGCAGTTCTGTTTTCATGCAAAATTATTCTCTCAGTATTTCCTGACGAAGGATATGGAATATATGTATTGGCTTGCAGGTAGCATAGAAACCAGAATGTAACTTGGCCATTAAGGAGAATTAGTTTGATCAGATGTTCAATTTTTATTCCTAACGTGAGCAAGTGATCCCCTAGAAGTAAGTGAGGGCATTACTGGTGCTAACAGACAGATTTAAATGCTTTTTTAAAGGATGGTGTAATGGTCTAGAATTGATTTATCCATTTTCTGAAACTCTAAGGTGTTGCTGACCAGCTGCAGACAAACTATGCTAGTGATCTGAGAAGTATCTTAAAGACCTTGTTTGAAGTCATGGCAACCAAACCTGAAACAGAAGACAAGGAAAAGCAGAAGAAAGGTAAAAGATCTAAACTTTTGTTTTCTATAATGAATTTCTGCTAATAGAAGAATTCCTGGTGGGAATCCTTAAACTATTTGACACAAATCCCCTTAACATATTATCTTTTTGACAGGATTCACTGCACAGTGATTTCACCTCAGTTTAAAAGGAGTCATGGAAACAGACTGTAAACAGGATGAAGTAACTGTATAGAACACAGGAGTTTGTCTTAAGGCAAATACTAAAGAGTTAAACTCTTTAGAGTTCATCTGCTGTTTCCATATTCCTATATTTGACAGCAGCACAGTGTTTATAGGCCATATAGTTTATAGCCCATGATTTATGCAGGGTTTAGACTTCGTAGATTCTTTCCCCCCTGATTTGTTTCACACTGGGTACATTTTAAGTTACCAAAGAACAGACTATAAGATGGGAATGCTCAGTAAGATGCTGAATTCTGTCCTGTCTTGAAGAAATTGTAGAATTTGGCTTCAAGATAGAAAAATACCACATTTCACTTCTAGATAATTAAAGTAATGGAACCAGAACTAGATCATGAACCAACAAAAGATATTTTTTTCCTCTGTGACCATTTTTATTATTTCTTTTCTAAGTGGCAAGTCTGCTAACTGTTATGGTTTGACATTGGCACAATGTCAGTGCTTCTATGAAAATGTGATTTTTATTTGGAATGTTGTGAAGTGGAATTTAGAATAGAGTAAAGCAGGTCTAAGTTTAATAACAGGAAAAAACTTTATTAAACTACTATTACTAAAGAAAAGAGAAAATTAAAGAAGGGGGGAAAAAAAAACACACAAAGATTAAATGAAAACTTTGCAAAACATTTTTTTCCCCACCACTCAATTCCAACAAACTATAGTGAGACACAATCTGGACCCCAATCAGGTTTCTACTTTTTAAGCAACCGATATTCAGTTCATTGAGGGAACAGAGTTTTTCCTGTGCCACAGACCCCCTAAGAAATACAGCTCCACATCTTGTGTTTCCATGTCACACATGGCACCGCCCGGAGAAAAAAGTTTGTCATGGTGACTCTTTTCTTTTCTATGCACAGTGCTTTTACTACTAATGCATGGATGGTCACTGTTTTTAGGATTTTTTTTTTCAAGGATGCCCTGCCAAGAGGGGAGAAAACAATAGTTTAGTTTTTCATTGTTTGGGACCACAGTTCCTCCCCATTTTTCCCTGGGGCCGAGGGCTCAAGAACAGAGATCTTCTTCTCTTTTCTTTTCTTTTCTTTTCCAGGGCAGGGGGAGCCACCACAAACTCCTTAACCTTTTCTCTGTTCACTCTACTTTTGTTTTTTTTCAGTTGAAGCAGGTTTCTTGACTCATTGGCATTTTTCCAAAACACAGTCTCTTTTGAAGGAGAAGATTTGGTTTAGGTTGTAGCTAACATAGAAAAGTTTAGCTAAAAGCCACTTTTTGTCCCCCTCCCATCTAGAATTCTTCTTTCCAACATCCCATCCCAGGGTTTAAAGTGTTCTTTTTTTTTTTTTTTAAATTGAGGAGGGGAAAGGAAAATTTATAAAGCTTTCATTTTTTAAGGAAGGGTTAAAAGTTTGAATTTTCAGGATGGTTTGATGTTTGGACATTTAGTAATTCTCACACAACTGGACACCTTGCAGCTTCCCCCGCTCTTCCTTCCTTGCGGCTTTCTCTCTCCCTCTCGGGAGAGGAACTCTGGGGGAGGGAAATGGAGACATTCCAGATTTCTTCCACCCTTCCATCTGCAGGGGCCAGCCCGGTTCCAGTCCTTCTACCACCCTTGGGGCTTTCGGCCTACCTTTCTCAGGCCATGGGGCTTCCCCTCCCCCACCCAGCTCGTGGCTGGGCAGGGGAAGGTCTGCACTGCACGCTGACCGGAACCAAAGAGAGCGAGTTCCCCTGGGAATTCTGCTTTCAACCCCTCTGTGTTCTCAGAGGCGTGTCTACTTTCAATTAGTCAATATCTAAATTGACCTCTTCCTTCCGGAAAAAATTATCTTTCCGTGTCAAACCACGACACTAACTTATTTAAGACTAACAGTATAATCCCAGCAAGGCTGCAATTACCTTTGTCCTTTGTAATCATTAGAACTACCAGACCAGAGCTCTTTTCTTTTTCCTACTTCCTTTCCTCCAGATTGAAAACTTTTTATTTCTCCCAGTTTCATTTAAAATCATTGAGCTTTTTATGTGAAACAGTTAAAAAGTTGGATCAAGTCATCAGAAAAAAACCTACATTCCAGTACCAATTCTGCACATGCATTACAGTCTTCTGTTACTTTTTGTTGAAACTTCCACAACAGTTTTGTGGTGGCAGCCTGTCATGATGGGAAAATAGACTGATTTTTCTTTATTGTTAAAAAAATAAGTAAATGGGGTTAGACAGAATTGCTAGAAAAAGAACACAAGAGCTCCTGAACTTCCAAATAAGAGTAATAAAAAACTGGAGCAGTAAAGAACTATCACTGGGAAATATATATTAATCAATACTACTTGGATGGATGTAATTTCTAATGGATGAACTCTAGCATTAAGAAAGATGGTATTGACAAAAGTAAGCATAAACAAAATGAGTGAAAAAAGGGGAGTTTTGGGGTGAAGTTTCTCTTTGATGTGTGTGATTCACCTTGGGAATCTTTCATTGTTCTCAAAATCTACTTGTATTTAAGGATCCAAGTTAAGAATTGGGAAATAAAGTGTAGATGCAGCTAAACTAGCAGAAGTAAGAAGACTACATGTCCTGTAATAACAGCATCTTTCATTTCTGTTGTCATCCCAAAGAATAGGAGACTTGTAAATCACTGTGTCAGGGCAGAGAAAAAGCAAGAAGTCCAAGAAGGTGCTACTATGGTCTAATCCTAGAAGTTCTAACAAGTTCTTTTAAGTGAAAATTGGAAAAATATGAGTGTTTTTTGAATTATTTTACAGTTAATCATGGTTTAAGGAATGCAGCATTGGAAGACTGTGCTTTATGTCAAGAAAGTATATCATCCTCAGAACTTGCAGCAAAAGCCAGAGATGGGGATTTTGAAGGTATTTTCTTTTTTTATAGAACTAAAATGAGACAATGATGTATAAAAAAGTGATCATTAAAATGAAAAGTCTTTTAATGTTTGGCTCTGGAAAGTGAGTAAAAAATGTTGTGATGCTGTTTTTGAGACAAAGCCAGAAGGTAAACCAAACATATTTCTTTCGGGTTTTTTCTAACAGCCTTGTGAAACTCTTATCCACAAATTGTCATATTCAGTATGAATTTCTCTGTATCAGTGCAGAAAGGATTTGTACAGTAAAGGCTTTAATACAGTGCATGATGTTACATCTGACGAGTTTCTGAGGGCTATGTGAGATACAAAACCCTAAGCCCTTCTCAGCCAAATCTTGAGAGGATTTTTGTATCATTTGCTGCATGTGGATATGTTGTATGTTGCTTTATCCCAAGGTAGAAGTACCTTTCATATTTTCTTTACTTTGGTCTTTGATCAAGATATTTTGGCTAATATTTTCACATTCTTCATCATATTATTTCAAAGAAAATCATAGTTTTAAATAAGTCTGTTGAGGTTCAAATCTCGCTGAGTACATGGTAAGAATGAAAAATGCATGCAAGTCTCAAAGTTTTGGTTGAGGTTCAAGTATTCTGAAAGCTCACGAGTTGTTTCTCTTTTATTAATTTGAGCTTCTTTAGAGTTAGTTATGGGCTGAAGTCCTATTATGGCAAACTCAGTATAAAAAATGGATTAAAAGATATCAGAGCACTTGCAGTCAAAGAATAAGAAAAGAGATATATGAGATGGAGCAAACAAGAAAGCAATCAGCTTTGATCTTCAAGGCTAAGTGGTGGTTTCAGCACACCAGGAGCCCAATTACCAGTGCCATAACATGTCTGTGGTCAAGTGAGAAGTACAAGACGACCATCTGCTATGAAACTGTCTCAGCTTCCCAGAAACTCAAGTGTGCAGTAATATCCTTGTGCTTTAAAGCTTTGATGTATTGTTATATATTTGTCCATGTACACTACTGTCCTTCCAGTGATAGGTTTGGAATGCAGGATGACAGAGCTGGGTGATAAAGCAGTGTGTGCCTCTGCTTGTATGTGGAGGGTGGTGACCAAGAGAAAAGAAATACTGGTTCATGTCATTTGTAATAAAGATCAGAAATCACTGAGGGAAAAAATGAACTCTTAAAGATTAGATTTTAGAGCAATACTACATATTTATAACTTGTTTTGTGGTTATATAAAACCCATGGTTTGCTTGCTTACCCTTCTTCTGAAGCTTCAGGCTAAAGGATCTAATCTATTTAAAACAGCAGGGCTAATTCATGTATAATGCACTGTAGAAATATTATCTCTTCTGGAGGAAGATGATTTGGAGGCAGATAAAGAACTATTCAGTAGTTATTTTAATTGATTTTCTATTGTGCTGTAATTCAGAATGTCACAGAAGGTGCAGGAAGGAACAAATCTTTAAGCAAAATCCTTACCATGTATAGGCTATATTGCAAAAGAGTGCAAGATTATTCCTTCTCTACCATTTCAATTCATTGTCTCTTGTTTTGGATCAATGCTGATGCTGTTGGTGGTGGATTTGACTTGCAGAACTTAAAAGCCAGTTATTCTGAACGGCAGGATGCTACATAACTCTCTCACTGTGAATGTACATTTTGTCACAGCCAAGTCTTTTTTTCTTCCCTGGCATGTTGCTCAGCTTTTAAAGTTCTTCAACCTTTCATGGCAGCTGCTATTGGCATGCGGAATGTTTCATGTTTGGAGAAGTGAGTTGGGATGTTCTTTACTGAAGAGGACCATGGGTACTTAGGTGATGTTATGGCCAACACAGTCAAGGGGAATCTTTGGAGGTACAAAAGGCCCTGCAGCACCCAGGCAGCATGAATCAGCTATGTCCCTGCCCTAAGTGAATGGTAAAACCAGATATGTAGTATTTATAGCAAATGCAGGTAACTTCAACAAAAACAACCCCCTGCCTGCACTTTTTTCCCAGAATGGCAGGTGTTTTATGTGTGCCTGCATGGCAGAAAGCAGATCTTTGTGGGATAAGCAAGTCCCTTTTGAATAAGTAGACGTGGATGCCAGGATGAGCTTGGCTGCCTTGGCCTGATGTTGTCCCATGCTAACATATCCTCTCAACAAACCAATTAGCAGGTGCTCTGCTTTTGGTGCTCACACAGGCTCACTGGGAGGCTTGGCCATGTCTGCACCAGTCTCCTTGCAGGCTTTCTCTTTCCCTTGGCTTATGTGTAAGTGGTTATGCTGTAAATATCTACTCATACAAACCAGTGCAGCTCTTCTGTGTGAACTGAAGAGTGTAGTCTGCTGTTACTTGGCTCCAAGCCTGTTGGGCAGGAATTTTATATTATCCCAAAGAGACCAAGGATGCTGAAGAGTATAGAGATGAGCTCCACCTTCCAAAACACAGGAAATCACAGAAAGTCTACTAAAAAGGGCATCTGAAGTTGGGTCAATTTGCTGAATTTATGGGAACTTTAGAAACACCCCTCACCTCCAATACATGCTAAATCCCTGTCCCTTCAGGTCACAAGTTGTCATTGCTGGCAACACTGTACAGACGTTTTTCTGTTGAGGCATGCAGGGACTGCTGATGGGATACATGGTTTTGCCATCCCTCAGGCATCCAGGATGAGGCATAAAGTTCTACCAGGATTTTAACCGCAGCAGCCATGTGCCTTTTCCCCCTTACAACACCTCCCCATGTATCTTGTTTTTGCTGGCCACTGTGGAAGGAACAGCCCCTGACTTTGGGTGATGTTTGGGTGCAGGTGGAAGATGTCTGGTGGATAATGCAACTTTTGCTGCTTGAACATTGTTCCCTGTTTCTTGCAGCAAGCCTGGTGGGTTTGTCCTTCAGGCCAAATCTGGGCCATGGGCCATCAACAAGAGTACACCACAGTTATCACTGTAAATAGATTCAATGCAAAGACTGAGAGCATTGCATCAAAGAGAGCATTAATTAATTCCTTTTCTGTACGTCAATTCTATACCTCAGGTCACTCAATTATTCCTACTGAAAATGAAAACAATTTAAAGCAAAGAAGTATATCATAGCTCTTCCTTCTGCCATTGTGGCAGAGTATGTATCAAATTGAGAAGGTCCAGCCAGCTACCTGCCAGGAAAGCTCTTCCCTGTTATCAAATAAATCCCTCTAACCAAATGTAGCAAATGGTTTAGATTGTATTCAATCAATGGTAACAAAAAAAAAAAAAAAACAAAAAAAAAAAAAAATGGAAACCAAGCAACCAAGCCAGCAACCTGAACAAATAAAGGGCCTTAAGATTGTACTGAAGGTTTTAGCCTTTACTCACATTATGAAGATGAATCACTTGTTTTTGTCAGATTTCTCATTCTTATTGTATATAAAACCCACCAGCTGCTCTGGGTCATAAAACAAATATGAATGTTTATTATGAGCCAACTGACATTGGCAAGGGTTTAAGAGTTAAATCCTATGACCTTCTGAAGGTTGAAATACAATAAACTACAGATCAGTTGGAATTCCAAAACAAAAGCATGAGCCTGTGGTCTGTTAATCTTTGTTGTCCTAATGCTCTAAGATTATTGCCAAGGAAGTATATACATTTATACTTCATAGAGTATTAAAAAATTATATATATTTATAGGGAGAGAGTGTAAAACAATTTTATTTTCCTATGGTAGAATATTAATTTATGCAATATTCAATAAGTAATTTTTAAACATAGTCAAATTTCTTTTCCTAGTTGTATGATGGAAGTGATGGCCAGTGAGATGTAAAGTTCTGTGTATAAACTCAAAACAAATTGCAGTGGCAGGCTACAATGGGACAGAAATGTTGGGCTTTTGGCTGCCAGTGCTGCTTGCTCTGAACTGCAGTAACAGCAGACAGGGCCTGTGTGCTGGGAACTTCCATGGGACTGCCCTTCTCCCTGTGCCCTGGTGAGCTACAAACCAGCACAGGAAGAACCTTATTGGGAAGTTCCTGAGTTCTCAGTCAGCTTCCACCCAAGATGTCATCCAAGACTGAACAAACCACTCTTGGATGAGAGCTGCTGAGAGTGGGCAGCATGGGTCACACACAATGTAAAGGAAACCTCTGCATTTGAAAATATAAGAAAATGCCTCTTATTTAATGCAGTGTAAATTCATCCCTGATCTGTACAGAGCTGTGTCTTTCTTAATATCCAGTACAGCTGTATAAAGACCAAACACTGGGGAAGTAGAAGTTTGGTGTCTTTCTGCCATTTATGTATCTGCATCATATTTCTAGAAGAAAACACAAAACTTGCTTTGTATTTGCTAGCAGATTGCCATGTATATACATAGGTGTGCACACACATAGAGTAACTTCTTAACTTTGACTTCAAAATTATTGCCTTTTTATGTTTTCATTTATCAGTTTGTTAATGGGATAAAGCATAAATGTGGCCCTGCTCACCATATTTGGGAGCATTACCTTTATCCTTGTGAGCTTGATGATTTTAATACTAAAGTTTGGCAAATCTGAGTTTTACCATACATGTATTTTGGCGTTGTTTATTACTCAGGAAGGCTGATCTGTTACAACTGAGGGATATGCAAGTATTTTAAAGTATCCATTTAATGAAGTTAAAGGCAGGCTAAGAAAGTGAGTTACACATCTGTTACTTATGATGACCAGCAACACCTTGTAAATCAAAGAAGTTAAACTGTTGAACACTTCAGTGGCCAAACATGTTCTGGCCACATAACTTCTCATTTTTTGCTTTTTCAGCAGCTCTCCTTAACACTGTGTGAGAGAGGAATCAAATTCCCATATGGAGGCAATGTTTTATAATCAACTGAACATATTTGATCATGCATGTAGAATTACAGGATTCTTACAGGTTTTAGGTTGTAGTGCAATAATTCAGTCTGACTTAAATTTTAAGAACTTCCTCAAAGCCTTTTCCCTCCTCAAAGACTACCCCTCTTTGTTGGCACTATGTGGAGCTTGTTGAGACTTTGGTGCAGTACTAAATACTGTAAAGAACAGGCTTATTCAACTCTGTAACATCATAACTGGGATTTTAATTAGGTTTTGTCTAATAAATGCATATTTTGAGTGTTCTGGTATGTGTTATGTAGATCTACATTATCAACTTTTTTATATTAAAAAGATTGGTAAGAGAATATTCCTATTTCCTACTTCTTCCGTCAATGGTTAGATGGAAGATCCAAGTCTCTGCTCCATCTGATTTAAAGTAAAGATTTGGATCATATCTCAATGAAAACCAATGTTTTCTATGAGAGTTGCTCCATTTTATGAACATAATTAATTTGCCCAAAGAACGAGTTGCTGATCATGTACCTGGACAGAATGGACACAGGATGGCATCATTCAAGGTGATGCTCAAGCAGAGGCTTGAGCCCAAGTTTGCAAAGCTCTGTGTCTTGGTGAAAGCTTTCTAGATTTGCACAGAAATTTCATCCTAAGAAAGCTATTTGACCAGAGCTGAAGCTAAGAAGTCTGTACCTCTTTTCTCCCTTAGCCCCAAAATTTTGATCAAATTATATTAAGGATAAAAATTTATTTTTTGAAAAATGTCAAGCTGGCTGTAATCAGCACTGAATCTTCTGAGCAAGGACAAAAATTACTTTGGTACAATTGCCTGTTAGAAATCTTACATCAAAGTCAGAGATTGCCCGGAATGACATGTAGAAAATCAGGTGTGATGAGGGACAAAAAAAGCTCATTTTACTGTGGCAGTTGAAGTGAGGGATAAAGTCAAGTCACCTTAGTTTTCAACTTTCTGTGCTTAAAACTGTGAGAATTTACAATCCTGCTTTGATCAGAAGAGCACCATCAAGCCCATCTGACCCTTTTTTCAGCTGTCAGGGCAGTGCTGTGCTGGCTGCAGTGGTGTCAGCTCCACAGGCTGCTGGAGGAGCAGCCCTCTGCAGGTCACTTTGGTGGAAGTGTAATCAGGGTAATTTTGCATGATGTGCTCTGAAATCTAACACACATGAGGAACTTCCAGTTGGAGTTCTGCATTAGGAATAATTGATAAAAACAAAAGATGCAGAAAGGGGTCTTTTCTCTGAATTGTCTGGCTGTAACAAAACCAGCAGCACAAGCTTAGGGTTTAGCAGCTGCTCTTCAGCAGGGAGTTGTGGTGTGCATGCTTCTGATTTGTCTGTGGTGGGTGTTTTTTTGTTTGTTTGTTTTTAGTTTGTTTGGGGTTTTTTGTCCATTATTATGGTTTTCTTAAAGCTCCAGCATCTTGAATTTATCTGACTTTTAACTTTAGGAGCAGAAAATGTTTTTAGCTAATGAGGTAATATGGGCATGTAAAGGTGAATGCTAAAAGCTACAGAATAAATAAAAATACTGTAAAAATTCATGATTTATGAGAAATTGTCATGAAAGATGTTTGAATAGTTAAGAGCCTTTTCCAGTCTTAACACCATTTATCTTGTGCTTTTTCCTTACTCTAAACTTCTTTCTTATTCATTTAAATACTTGTTTCTCTTCATTTCTCTGCCTTTTTTTTCTGTGCATGCTCTTAATGTTTTCTTCTAAAATTTATATCTGTAGTCTGTCTCATTAATCCCTTCCTTCCCTTCCTCCTCCTCTTTGATGTTTGTGCTGTGGACTTCATCCATTTCCCAGCAGACTTCTCCAAGCTCTCATTGCATGATAAAGCACTGGGCCAATTAGCCCAGGAACAAGGTTTTCCCTCCCTTCCTTGTCCAAATCCCTGAAGCACAGGCAGATAATGCTTTGGAGACTGGATGTTGCTATTTGCTGCAGCATGCAGAGCTAATGGAGCAGCATAGCCTGGAGAAGGACTGTAACAGAAAAAGCCTTGGGAGCAGTGCTCTGCCCTGCTTCCAGCACATCTTCAGGCTCCTGCTCGGGGTTTAACACGCTCTGCTCCTCCCATGGAGCTTTATCCCCTCATGAGAGAGCTCTTCAGAGAGTATTTCAATAGCCTGGCCTATAAAAACCCCAGTGACTCAGACATTGATGTGTGTAAGTCAGAGGCCACTGCCAAGGTTAAGCCAGATGAGGCTGGGGAAGGGAACCAAGGGTGGGATCCACGGGGGCTTCTATGGGCTCAGAGAGACCCAATCATCAGGACTTCATCCTTCCTGCCATGCTGAGCACTCCAGCTCCACTCCCACTGCATTTTATTTCTAAGGGCACAGTCTCACAGCTCTGTGTTTGTAGGCAGTGTAAGGCCTTTTTCAGTCAGCTGGAAGGAAAGGCATTGGGGTAGTGGCCCAAAGTTCCCTATTTCAAATGTTACTTCAGTGCTGCACCACTTTGATTTTGTGCAAGACATCCCTCTCCTGATTTCTCCCCACACACTGACTGTAGCTGGGTGATGAGGATTAAAGCAATTACATTTGTACAGCATTTTGAATGTTAAAAGCTCTTACATAACCAAGTGTTACTATTTGGGGGTGTGCTGCAGTGCAGCAGATCTTGGTGTGAGCAGTTGGGATGTTGGGAGGGCACGAAACCCCTGAGGCAGCGGGACTGGCTGTGCAGCCCTGCTGGTGAGTCACTGTCTGGGGAAACAGCCCCTTAGCCACCCTAGTGACACTCACATTTAGTGAATCAGCTGACATGACACCAGTGTGGAGGCAGAGAGAGTCCCTCTGCTGTGAGAGAGTGTTCTGTGGAGAGGCTTGTACTGTTTCTGTGCATTGCCAATAAGTTGTGAATTATTTTTTATGAAAATGAAGTTACAAAAACAAAGTTTTCAGATTAATTAATCTGTCAGTCAAGTGATTCTGTAACTGTGAATTATGGATTATATGATTATTATTAGTTTAAGGTCATTATTTATCAAAATTTGCTGGGTCTTTTTTGCTTTTTGGTTGGTTTTGTTTTTGTTTTTTGGGGGTTAGGTTTTTTGGGGGTTTTTTTGGTCATTATTCTTTCTTTGTAGCATGGAGGCAAATCTATGCAAGATCAACTAAAAAATAACTTCTTAAGCATTGCACTTCAAGGGCAACAACAGAAAAATATAGAGGGAGGAGGAGAAAAAAATAACACTGTCTTTCACCCACAAAAGACAAAGCAAACCATAAAAGCCCCTCAAAGAAACCCAAACTAAAAACTAAGCAGCTGATAAGAAAGCTGCTTTCTGTTGCTGCATTCCAGAGTCCTTGGGTGGGCTTGTGTGTGACCTGCCCGAGATCTGAGGGAAGGAGTGATGATGGCTTTGGCTGCTGCAAAGTGGCACATCACATTGGGATGCTGCAGGGGGTACAGAAAGGGCCTGTGCTTTGTGGCTTTTCTGTGAATATTAAAATCAGTAACTATCTGAACTTGGTAGCCCGCGCTGCAATGCAGTTTTTAAAGCATCAGTATCAAACGGAGCATCTTACCAAGCCTGCTTTCACCAGATCTGCAGAGGGAGACCTGGTGGCACAGAGCTTGAATAACTTCCTAAATTTTGCTGTCTTCAAAATGAGTGAGAATTGGTGGATAGTTAAATCCCTAAAAACATAATCTATAGAGACAAGTCTTAAACAGGGACATTGTTATTGGTTCATATTTTTGCTCTTTGTTTTGGATACATGTGATAACCCAAGGGGCCTCCTGGATGGAGAACATGGGGATTCTCCAGGCTTGCCATGGTTTCAGATCAGAGAAAGTGACAAAGTTTTCAAAGTCTGCATCATAAACTGATATTAGGAGTAAGTTTCACTGGGAAAGATTCCCATAGTATCTATGGAGATTACAGAAAAGGAAAAGAAGTGGAAGGAAAAATCTCTTGGCTCCACTGTTACTAATGCTTGACTTGAGCTGGCAGTCCTGTATCTCCCTGCTGCTGAAGGAAACACTGCCTTTGAACCAGGAATCTGTAGCCTTGTGTCCCCACAGAACATTTTCTGGTGAACTCTTCTATGTGCAGTCGCCTTTTTTTTCCACCACATCAGTCATTTCTCTGCACATCAACTTCTGGGTTTGGTTACTGGCCCTGCAGGTGTAGCCTTTATCAGACTGATGTGCTCATTAAGTTAAGGATAGCTTCCTTAAGCTAATTCAACCTCTAGAATAGTTTAGAGAAGCCTGTAAAAGCTGAGTTAAAGTCTAAGTTCTCTTTTTTTTTTATTAATCTGCTTTTTGAACAATTTCTTACATTGAATGCTATGTCCTTTGTACTTTTAATTTGACAAATGTTGCAATGTGACAAACACATGAAAACTGGTCATAGTTATGTTGGAACAAAACAGTGGATTTTTCATTTAATTATCTTTCTGCTTGTAGCTATACCCCTCTTAACCTTTTCATTAACTGCACCATATATTTTGTTGCTTGATAGTATGCTCCCTGAGGCATGGATCTTGCTTGTCAGGTTTATAAATCAGCAATTGCATGGTTTGCAAACTGTAAATAACACTCAGAAAAAAGCTGCACACAGGGAACTTTGATAAATACACCCAGCAGTTCATGTTCACCCTGTCCATGGATTCCTTATGGACAGAACTTCCTTTGCGCTCATTAGATTTTTACCAACTTAATTAAGCAGTAAGCTTCATCATTTCTACACTTGTAACTCCAGACTCTTTGAGGTCATGTCAGCCTGTCGTGAGCAGAAACAGCTCGACAGAAGGGAGCCCGATACCCTCTGCCTTGCCAAAACCAAATAATTTCCCTGCTTGTCTTTTATGGGAGGTTGGAGAGCTCACAGGAGACATAAACAACTGAAACATGCTGTTCGTGATAATGGGCAAGTTCTTTTTCTGCTAAGCCAAGTGCATTTGATTTTGTGGTTTTGCTGTAGTTACTGTTGACTTCCAGTAACAGTCCTAATAATTTAACAGATGGTAATCAGGCTTCAGGTTTATTACCTGTACAGTTGCTTGCCTAATTGCAGAAAAGCAGTTGGCCTTTCTGGAGGGAAGGCTGAAGAGGCTGGGGATGATCGCAGCTCTAAGCTTGTTTTGATGGTGGATGGCACTGATAAAAACACTTGTAATCCACCTCTGCTTTAATAATCTCTTGTCTTCTTACTTTATTTTGCTTATCTCCTTTTCCCTGCCACTTGCATTTTACTAAGATAGATTCTGAGTCCAAAGCTGTTATGGGCCATTTTAATGCCTGATCTGCTGTGCCCAGAGGTGGGTGCCTGGCAGAGAAGAGGAGAGTTGAGCCCTCCTGGGCATCTTGAACTCACTCAGCTACTGTTTGCAAAGCACCTGGAGAAATGCAGATGAAAGCAGCTGCTGTTATATTTTATTCTCCCTACTTCCTTGTGGATCTGGTAATCACATGTTTGGTTTTATTCCCTTTTGATTTGTGTTCCCTTTTGTTGCTGTGTTTCTGACAGATCCTCCTGACTGGGTTCCAGATGAAGCTTGCAGCTACTGCACTGCATGCAAGGCTCCTTTCACAGTCATTCGCAGGAAGCACCACTGTCGGAGCTGTGGCAAGGTAAGGACTCGGTCAGACCTGTGAGAACTCCCACCAAAGACAGCAGCAAATTCCTGTGCACCACAGAAACCTGGCTGCACTGCAAAATGTGCACCAGGGTTCTCAGTTCACAGGTGCTTCTGTGTGCCTGGGCTGCCAGCTCTCAGCTTATGTTTGCAAAGGGTTGGGGAGGAGTTTGACTTCTATACAGCAATAAGCTGTATAAAGCTAAAGGCAGGATTCCCTGTTGGGATCTTAGAACACTCCCCATTCCAACAGAGTCACTCTGGACTACTGCTATAAGCTCTAATGAGCCAGGGCAACCTGCATTGCCAGGGGTGATGCACACACAGCTCAGCTGCAGGGACAGGGTGTCCCTTTGCTTTCTTTCCAAACCTTTGGAGGATCACTCTGGTGTGTAGGGCTTCTGCTTTGCAGGTCTGTGGGGGTGGAAGAGGGAGCAAGGGAGAAAAAAGCAGTCATACCACAGGAAGGCAGAAATCTGCAATCCCATTTCACTTGCTGGCTGGTGTACAATTTAAAAAGGAAGAAGCTGCTTTCTTTAACCATGTAGTGGACTTGCCGGAGTATGAAATTTGGAGATATTCACAAATATTCCTCTAGTCTTTCTTTAAAACCAAGGGAGAGATGCTTCTTTGCACCTGTGATGGAGCTACAATGAGGGAGAACAGGCCAGCCTTGGCTACTGTCAGTGCTGGGCACCCTCACGAGAGGGACTGAGCCTGGCCAGGTAAACTGGGTAGGGATTGCTTGCTGGGGCCCCTCACTTGCTGTGCTGAGGACAGTGCTGATGTCAGCTCATACAATCTTCTCTCACCTCCCTTGAAGTCAATTTTGTCCCATCCTGTTCTTCAGAGGAACTGAAGAGAATTTTCCCTCTTGTTTTTCAGATCTTCTGTTCCCGCTGTTCCTCCCACTCTGCTCCATTACCTCGTTATGGCCAGATGAAGCCTGTCCGTGTTTGCACTCACTGTTACATGTTCCATGTCACTCCTTTCTATAGCGACAGAGCTGGTATCTGACATATTAAACTACTGGTGTGGCTTCTGGAGTCTTACATGGACTGATATCTTTGACCTAAGCCAAGAATTAACTTGAAAGAGGGACCCAGTGAGGGCACGTAGGCTTTGACATCCATTATTATAAATTTTGTACAGACAGTTTTTATTGCATTTTACTAAGCTGCTAAAGGGAACTACGAGGCGTCTGTAGCTCTAAGGCTACAGTACAGTCTTCCATAAATTTCTAACATTAATGTTACGATGCCATATGCAGAACAAATGCACTGTGTGGAAGGAAATAGGGCTCAGAGTATTGAACAGGCATTGCTGCTTATCTTACATGCTAGGCACAGAGTAGCCAGTTAATTCCTCCATCCCCCGTGGATCAGTCCCAAAGCTCAGACACTCCTGTGCCCACTGGAATTCCAGCATGGCTGTGGGCATCAGCACTCTCCCACCTGCTGCCATTTAACTTCTCCATGTCTAGATTTTTGCTACCTATGCTGAGATTAATAAAAGAAAATCTATTTCAGATCTGTATTCAATATTTACAAAGGCAAATTTTTCAGTGAATCCCATAGGAATCCCTGAAGGCCCTAAAACAGTATATTTCTGTTGCCTCTTATTTAACAAGCAGAGCAATAACTCCAAGTTGTCTTCTAAAAATTTTTCTAACTTCCGATTCCATAGTTTGGAGTTTGGAAGTATTTATAATCTGACTAATTTATGCTAAATTTTGTTAATAAAAGTCTGACACAGAAGTATGGTTTCTATATCAGCATTTAAAACATAACAAACTTCAGAAGAAGTGGTTACCAAATAAATGAATTCATATTAAAATAGTTATTTTTGACAGTTTGGCAGCAAAATTTAGTAGACAAGATGAATTATTTCTCTCATACTGAGGTTTTTTAAAAGGCAATTATATAATGAGATATCCAAAAGGTCTTACAGAATGGTCAACCAGAGAAGGGTACTTGTTGTCCACATTTGGCAGAGTAACCATGTAAAATAGTGCATACTGGTACTTCACTCATGCTAACAACTCAGAAGACATTTGTATTTATTTGAAACACCAGGGAATAGTTGTTATCTCCACTCAGAGAGGAAAGAAATAAGACTCACATGGATTCATGCTATGATCTTGCACGAACTGTTTGCAGTAAGAGGTCCCTGAGCACTGAGGTTTCAAAGGCATTTGGACCTGCTTTGAGTTGACCACATGAAAAGCAAGGCAGTGTGTGCTGTGGTTACAGAGGAAATGAGATCAGAGCTCTTTGCTGTGCCCCCTTTCCTGACTCGTGGTGTTGCACACTGTGTTTCAAAGTGATAAATACAAAAATGGGTGAGGAAGTTGTTGGTGGTATCACGCTTGAGAAAGGTCATCACACAAAATGATAAGGCAAAACTGGCCAGTGTTAATTTTCTTTTAATTTTTATTTTTTGGGGGGGACATTCCCTTTGCTCAGTGGTTTACTGTTCAGTGTTAATGAGCCATATAAGGGTGCTGCAGTTTGGCACTACTATCATTTTGATCCAGATGAAACAGCTTCACTTAGTTTATGTGTAATGCACAAGCCTTATGATGCTGTTTGTAGACAATGTCAGCTCTGATGTGTTATCTTCACTTATTTATATTTTTTATTGCCATTACATCCCTGAAATCCTTCACATGAAGTCCTTGGGTTGGAGTGTCTGCATTCACTACAGTTTGGAAAGGCATGGGGTTGGGTGATTGGTGGGAGATGGGTAATGTGGTGCAAGCAATGATACTTATTCAGGCTTAAATCTCAGGCTTCACATTGCAATGATTATTGCAGTTTTATTTTTAGGAAAAAAAAAAGAGAAAAACACATAAGAAATTTAATGCTTCTTTTATAGGACAAAAAAAAAATCGCAAGAAACTTCAGTTGTGAAATAAATATGCACAAAAAGTTGCTTCTGTGGAAAAAAATCTTATTTAATGCACTGAATATTTATTTAAGCTTGTTTTTATTTTGTAAATGCTGTAATTCAGAATCATTTCCATAAATATGATATTTAAAGATCTCAGACACTATAGTTTCTTATGTAAATACAGACTCCTATTTCTCTTACTGAAAAGCACAATGACTATATCAATACTAATATACATTTGCCTCAAGAAAGACTTTCATCTTGTAATCTCTTCAGATAATTAAAGTGTCAGGACTTTCTACTTCCATGTGCTGGATTGCTCTTTCATTCTGGGGTTTGTTTACATAGAGTGACAGCTGCCATCCTGTCAAACAAACTGGCCTTAACTCTTTATCACTTTGCAAATAACATGAAAGAAATTGGTTTAAATTTGAAAATGGAAATCACCCATACAGTGAAGGGGTAGTAAATCAAAGCTGGAGTACCAGCCTGTCACTTAGCATTGCCTCGTGCTATCTCTTGCCACCAGCTGAAAATCTCCCTTCCCAAAATGTCTTGTGTCAATGGTCACTTCAGTCATCAGGCATGTTTGATCTGCCTGTGTCACATCTGAATAATCTTTCCTGTGGGGGATACAAATCTGCAATGAAAACGGTGCTCCTTGGATCTCCGTGCACTGTTATCCTTGGGAAATACAAATGCCTAGTGCTGCTTTGTTCTGCCTCCTGTATGAGATAGAGCTGCCAAAGGTTTTATGGGAATTAATTTTCATTTCCAGAGGACCTAATGCTCCATGGCTCTGGGATGCCATTTCACTGAACAGAAAACATACTACAGCTCCATTACACTGGGGTCTTGGCTTTAGTGGTGCAACAATGGGGAAACTTAATGGGAAACCTGCACACAAATGTTGTAAGATTGTATTTGAATTAACATGAATAATGTTTACGGGCAAATAATGCCGCCTTCAGGTGTGTATGAATAACTGAACAATATAAATTTATCCTAAAGGGACTTTTTAATCAAAAAGGGGCTTTCTCCAGAATACAACATGTTTCACAGCAGCTTTCCTGTTGAGGATATCACAGTGGGAGAGAAGAGGACAATAAGGTAAGAGCAGCTTTGCCAAAGGCAGCAATAATTCACCTGGTGCTGGACTCTCCTGTATGGCAGTTCCCTTCTGAATCACGCCTATTTCTAGGGGGGAGGAAAGTAATTACAGTAAACTTTGGAGTGATCCTTTTTAGGTCTGTACAAATCATACAGCATTTCCAGCCCTCTCTGGGTTTTTAAAAGCAGGTGGATATCAAGGCATCCTCTGTAGTGAAAGGAACTTCATACCTCTGCTTCCATAGAGTATCCCTGTCCAGAGCATTCTAACAGACTGGAAAGCTGTCACACAGCTGAGAGGCAGCCTGGATGGAGATGATGGGTGAGGAGTGACCTTTGTGTGCATTGTCTGAGCTGAAGGGAAGGAGGAGGGAAGCAGCCTGTGTGTGGTTGTGCCTGCACTCAGGTGGGGAGATGGGAAAGGTGGGCTGTGGGAGCAGGAGATTGTCTGCAGGAAAGCCTCGAACACAGCCCCATCACAGTCGTGCCTGGAGCTGGAGGAACCAGCCCTCGGAGCCTCGCTGAACTCTCAGTTCGTGCAGTCAGAGCTGCTGGGGCTGCACCCGCTGGTTTCCGTGGCAACCCCCGATAGCATCTCCCTGCCAGTGCCAGACTGCAGCACTGCTCCTGCACATGCAGGCAGGGAGACTCCTGCTTTCTGCTTCGTCAGAGGGATTGTGATGGCTCAAATGTCTTCATTTGTAACCAAGGTTTGTGCTGCAGTCAAGCGCTTACTGTGAACTCTATTTTCTAATTACAGCATTTACTTAATTATGCTTTATGTTGCTTGTCTGGAAGAAATCATCTCTATAGGCATCCTTAGGTCTTTTTCCTTCTCTTTCACCCTTTACCTCACCCATCACTCAGCTTTCATTTTCTGCTGTGTATAAACTAGACTTACTTTGTGACCTCTGTGAATATCTTACCCATAGTGAAATATTAAGACAACTCAAGAAGCTTTCATCTTTATTGTTTCCTGATCTTACCCTTCAAGTTCCCAGGCACAGGCTTGTTTCAAACCACTTGGTATCCTTGTACCTGCAGTAGCATCCTGCCACACAGGTCCTGGATGCCTGAGATGCCATGGGTCTTGCACCAAGATGTTTATAAAGTTCTGCAGTATTCTTTTAGTTTGTGGTGGAGAAAGGATAGCTCCTAATTCTCAGGTTTTAATAGCTGTTAGAAAATTACAGATATTGCTATTTGGCTCTTTTTTCCTTTGCTCTTAAATGAAAAAATGGTAAAATAATAGGCCAGAAGGATGAAGAGGAGACTTGTTAAAGCTGCTCTGTGGAAGTGCGAAGATGATGTTTTAATGAAGTAATTGGTCTCTTTGAAAACAAGCTGTAACTGCATGTGCTAGGAATGCTGGGGCTCATGCATAAAACAATCTGGGCAATTAGTCTTTCATGAACTCATTTCATTTCTTGTTTTCACTAAACATGAAGGTTCTGAAGTGTAAAGAGTGATTTTCCCTCATGTTTCACTCTAAGGTATGAAGTTGATTTTTCTTCTTGGTTTTTCTCTGCAAACAACCACCAGCCTGTTAGGGCTCTGACTGAACTTTTCTGCAAAAGGGAAAATCCTGTGTCCAAAGCAGCCAACAGTAGGACTCTCTCAGCCTCCCACCCCTGGGGAGCAGTGAGAAGTGCCTGTGGGCACAAGTGACTGCAGAGGGGCTGTTGCTCATGCCCAGCCTGCTGAGTGATGCTCCCATCTGCTCTTTCTCAGGAGCATGAGGTGTCTGACACAGCCCAGGATTTGGGGGACCACTGTGCCTGGGAATGGCAGAGCCAGCAAGCACTGAGCTGTAACTACCTCACGTAATACAGAGAATTTATTTTCTGAAAATAACCCCAGGCCAGGTACTCACACCACTTAAACAAGCACTTAAACTCATGTCTTACTCTAGAAAGTCTTATTTATGTATTTCTGCACTTTTACATAATTCTTCACAGGGCAATAAAATGTTGGTGTTACTGCCATGACTTTTTATTCACTGAGTTAATAAAAATGATATAAAACAGCAGCAGGGGGAATGTTTGAGGTGACTGCTTTTCATATAATATTTCAGCAATGGCCAGCTTTCAGATTTTTAGCTGGAATTAGGCTGTGGTTCATGGGCTTGTCAGTACAGTGCAAGATGATGGTAAGAACTAGTCCTGAATGGCATCTGTACTGGTAATGTCTTTGCTGATGTCCTGTAAAACATGTTAAAAATGTCTTTCTTAAGAGTTGTGTCTGAAAATGATGTGCAAGTGCCTCAGCCTTTTTGGACAATTTGAAGAAAATTGTCCCTCAGCATTCCAGGGCTGGGGCAATGGCTCTGCATGGATTGTCCCAGTCAGATCCTTGGTTATGAGAAGGCACTGTCTGGTATGTAAAGAGCAGTGAGATTATCCTGGCTTTATTACCAAAGGACCTGTACCATGGCATCTTCCTCTGTGTTTGGGGAGCCTCTAAGATCAAATTTTGAAGCACTTGATAATTATTTTTTCTCATCAAGATCATTTGAGATTGCTGCTTCACTAGCAGCTTTCCTGTTTGTTATGCAGCAGTAAAGCCTGCTGGTTTTGGGTTGTTTTGGTTTTTTAAATTGATTTCGCTTTCTTTGGCTTATCTGCAGAAAGCTGGAGATTAATAATTGAAGATATAAACAGAAAAATAATCACTTCAAGTTCATAAATATATTTAAACTACTTCATGATGCTCTCAAATACTGGAAAATTGTGCAGTAAAAACTGAACCCCAAGTAGTCCAAAAAGTCCTGCTTTTGTCTCGGAGGACTTGTTGCTGCTGGAAAGCTGCAAGTTTTGAGGACCAAAACTTACAGGTTTGAGCCAGTGATTGTAATTCCTTTGTCTAGAAATAACTCCTCCTTAATTAAAAAAAAAATAATGAAAGAGATGGTTGTACTTCTCATGTCAAGAACCTCTGTTCAAAGAAGGCAATTCAACTTGGTCCAAGTGTCTTGGAACAAAATATAAAACTACCACTAATGAATTCAGTGATCTCTTTTATACCCTCTCATTGCCTTGTCTTTTAGAGTTTCTTTCACGGCAGAACATCAACCTTGCTTGGAGAACAAAGCGGGAAAACCTTGCCCACCTGTACACCTGACAGGTGTTCTTCACTGTCATGTTTGTTCCTCACATTCTGCTTTCTGCCTCTCTTGCTTTTTTCTCTTTAAAGGAATGATATTGGAGTCAGAGTCTAAAATGAGTCTCAGAAAATGTTTCCATATTTCTTTCCTTTAGGGAGCATTTGAAATATGGCTGTGTCTAGTGTCTGTCTCAAAATGTGCTTTGTGATAATCTGAGGATGCAGACTTGCATCCAGATGCTGCCTCCATGCAACTTTTAACTTACACTGGAACAAGAACAAAGTAAAGACTCCAAAGTAAAGCAGCAGTAAAGAATCCAAAATTTAGGCTGGTGTAAAGTATGAAAGCTTAAGAGTATCTTAAGTGCTTACTGAAAATATCCAACACAAGTGGCAGCCTCTGCCACTGCCAGGCATGAGGCCAGAGGGGGTGCAGCCCTGGGCTGGGGACCTGGGACCTGTCCAGGCTGGAGGGCTGTCAGCTCCTTGGCTTCTTTCTCCCAAAGGCCACTGCCCAAAGGGTTTTTTTTACAGGCTGGTTTGCTAAAAGCAACTCCCAAGAGAAATGCAAGATGTTGTCTTACCTACTGCATTAAGGGTATTTCCAGTGAGCTTGGAGAAAAACCCATTGGGAGTGCAACTTGTCTCTTCCCACCCAGTGTTAATGAAACACTGTTTCTTGGCAGGTGGAAGGGACAGAGAGGCTATTGGTTTTTGTTGATTATATTTTTACTGCCTAGCTGCAGTAAGAAATGAAAGTGTTCACTTCTTGAAAATCTCAAATTCCCATTCATGCAACAGATAATTCTCATAGTGTATTCTAATTGTAGAGTGCAAATAACTACCAATCATGAATTAATATTAGCTTGTTTTTAAACAGAAAAATCATTAACCCCAAATCAAGCAATTATGAAAGCACTTCCTCTGAGAACAGACATCTCAGAAGCTGCCGAGGGCACCAGCAGCATGTGATAACACCCTCTGCCCCATGTGCTGCTCCTGGAGCCTTTCCAGTGCCTTCCCAAGATTCAGATGTTGTCACAGCATTAGCTGCCAGAGGAAGTCTGTTCCTGCCAAATCGTGTCTTGGCTGCTCTGTGCTCTTGTACTGCTGGTGTTCAGCTCTGTCACCTCTGCAGGGTTGCATTTATTTGTGGTATTTATAAAACGGATAAAGCACCTGGCACAAAGGAGGATGGAACTGAATGGGGGAAGGTGTCAGGCAAGAGTCCTGCTAGAAATGTTCCTGGTGTGTTTTGCTGTGAGGGAAAAGCCATGGGAGTGACCGAGGGCTTGGAAATTCAGAGTTGCAATCTATTGAGTGTATCAAAGAGATTGGGCTGCAGACGCCATCAATGAATGCCTGCACTGGTGCACAGGTCTGGCAGGCTGGGCTCTAATGGGACCAAGTGGCCAGAAGTTGAGTCACCTTGAACAAACACAGGTTAGAAAGAAGAGGTTGAATCTCCTGTGCTTAACCAGCTGCTGGTTGTTGAGGTGAATTCTATACCTATGAGCACAAGTATTTTTAACAAACAACATCAGGTGCTTCTTACAGGCACAGTGGTGTGGCCACCCATGCTGGGACTAAGGCAGAAACAAGCACTCAGTGGACCTATCCTGTGACAGAGGTGTCAGGGTCCTGGTGGCCTCAGTTTATAAATTGGTGCAGGAAGTGACCAAGACTCTGTGGGCTGATGTGCAGGAGGGATGCAGCAGCACAGGCAAAGTCACCCAGTGCTCTCCATCTTCCTGTTTCACCCCAGAGCTAACCCTGCACCAGGGCTGGAGTCACACTGGCTGTTACAAGAAGCAGGAAAAGAAAGGTAATAGATCAAACACCAGGAAGAGAGATGGAGGGAGAAATGTGCTCCCGTTTAGGAGCCCAGTATCTAAAGGAGGGGAAGGGAAATCCCTGACCACAGAAATCTCCCTGTGTGAAATTCCTAATCAGCTACACGAATCACTTCCCAGTTTGCCAACAACAGTCTCCTGTCCTTGTGAGCTGGCTGTGATTTCCTGCAGTGCTCATTAATACTGGTGTCATGCTGAACACATTGCTCCTGCACAAGCCAGGCTGGCTCTGGGTACCATCAATGCACCATGTGTGGGAGCTGAGCACGGCTGTGCAGAGTCACTGCTTCCACACCCTGCCTGTAGCTAGAGAAGAAATGATCCTTCTGCTTTGTTTTCCTTCACAAATACTGGATATGGAACAGCAGGTTTGCCTGAGGAACCAGGCATGGAACCACAGTGGCCAGGCCTGCGTAGACCTTACACTGAGGTACAATAGAAGATGGAAGTAAACTTTTATTTACACAACAGAGACTTATTCATAGGCTCACCCAGCTGTGAAGGACTGGAGGGGAGAGCCATGTCTTTCTTCTGCCTGAGCATGAGAAGTGGCTTCTGCCCCCTCACCACTTCTGCTGAGCCCCTGTCCCAGTCCATCCCTTCAGAGATGCTCAGGATGAAGGTGCTGTTGTGAACATTTGTTTGGGCCTCCCAGAAGCAGAGATGTTGCAATGCTGTGCTGCAGTCGAGTCTGTAGGGTTTTGTATAGTAACTCCTTCCTCGGCTTAACCCTGTACAATGCACAGTGCTCCTGATCTTCCCCTGCCAGCCACGGTACCAGCACTGGTTACTGTGCCCTCACACTGCTGTAGGCATGTTATCTCCATCCTACAGAAGAGCTTATTAAAATACTCAAGAACACAAGATCGGCTCATCTTGTCCTGCTATCTCAAGCATCCGTGAATAATCTCTTTCATAAATCACTTGTATCTCATCACAGAGGTAAGTGCAGTTCTTTTTACTGTACTCAGACCTTAATCTTCTCAGCAGACCAAGGGTTTTAGAGAGGCTGAAGTCTCCAGACCCTGATGTTTTAGTGGTCCTTTGAAGCTTAACTTTGGATCTCAGAGTCAGTTATCCCTGTTCCTCCTGCATGCCAGGGAGACCTTTTGCTCCCTGCCTGTCACCTGGAGCCTTATTTAGAGATGTGTCTGGTGGAAAGAAGAGAGCTTGTAGGAAATGTCTATACTCTTGTAAAGAAGGGTGTTGTGCCATGTAAAATGAGAATGGCTCTGAGCCTGGCGTGGCTCTGGGCTTCAGCTTGAAAATTATATCTTCTCCTGATCTTCTGAAAGTGATCAGTACCCTGTAGGTTCCCTTTCCCTTTGGCAGTCTGCTCTTGTCTAGAGGCAGTCTCTGGTCTTCATTTCGCTTGTTAAAACCTGCCGGATGCATCAAGCACAGGCACCTTAAGGTGGACCTTAAAAGGCTAAACTCTTGCTCTCACATCCATTATTCCCACTTGGGCTTACAGCTCCATCCCAGCAGGTGTTTGTAACACTGTGGGGCAGCTCAGCTCATGAGGATGCTGAGTGCTGGCTCACTGGTGTGTGTCAGCACATCTGAAATAGTGTGAGGTATCTAAAATCTCCTTCCAGGCACTGTCTGGGCAGCAGAGCCAGTGTCAGGCTGGCGGCTGTGGGCCATGCATGCGGTCTGCAGCACAGTGTTTGTATCTTGGTATCAGTCCCTCCTTTTGGTAAATGCAGCAGAGATTTATGGGTTTGTTTTGCTTAGGTGGTAATGAAGCAGTTAATTGCACTCGGTAATGGCTGTCTCTGCCCAGCTGCCCAGGGAAATATCTTAGAGGTTTACCCCACGGCTCCTGGGCTTCGTAAGCACACCCAAGCTATCACCCAAATCCCTGGCCGCTCAGCTTTCCCAGCTCCCTTGTTGATTGTTTTGCTCTTTCCAAACACGTATTTTATCTGCTTGTTCCACCAGCCGTCTGTGCTCAGTGTTGTGTGCAGCGATTGGCAGCGGTGCCGCTGTGCGCTCCCATGGCGCAGCCCGCGCTGGGCATCCCGCTCGGCGTCCCCGCCGCGGCCCCTGGCTGTCCCCGGCTGTGCGGAGGTTCTGCTCCGCCGTCACTCCTCTGCACAAGCCCTTCCAAGTCTGCCACGTGCTGAAACATTTCCCTTCCTTCCCGCCTTCACCGTTAGTCTCCTGTCCCCCTGCTCTGATCGAGCATGAACTGCTGCTCCTGCATGGCATCCATTGCATCCAACAGCTACAAGGTTGGGTTATTTTCCTTCACTGGGGCTTTTAAGTATTTTTTTAAAGTCTGTCCTAGCATCCTAAAGTCACCTTCCACCAAAACAAACATCTCATATTTAAAATGCAGCAAACCCGTTCTTTCCAGTTCTTCTTGCTAAATAACGATTTTTCCACCTTCAATGTCCCAGCCGTGCGGGACAGGGAACAGGCAGCACTGTCACAAGCCAGGCTGCTCTACCTGCTGTCACAGCACCGGGCTCTGGCTCTGCCGAGCATTGGACTTCAGGTCAAGTGCTTGAGCTGCGTGGAAGCCGATTGTGTTTGGGGGGTGAGTACCGAGTCCTTCCATCCCCTGCTCTGCTGTCACGCAGGAGCTTTGTTAAAGCTAACCTAGAGCACAATATTCGGGTCAAATGTAAGCGGTTCAAGTGCTGGCACAGTGGCAGGAATCACGCTGTCCTCCGGGGTCCCTGTCCCCAGCGGGTGCTGGCAGCTGGCACCCGGTGCTGGGGTCTGGCACCAGCGCCTCGGAGCCACCGATCCCCCGGGATGGCACCGAGGGATGCCCCAGCACTCCTGCCTCGAGTGAGAAATGAGATTTTCAATGCTCTGTGAGCCCACAGGAGACCGCGACCTGCAGCGTGAAGCCGCCGAGCCCCGCGGGGAGCGAGCAGCGCTCCCGGCTGGGGCAAGAACAGCAATTCGTGTTTTTATGCCCAAGCCCTCTGGACAGGAGGCAGAGGCGCTTGTCCTCTGTGCCAGGCACAGCTCCGGGAGCGGATGGTTTCTCCCTGGGGCGGATGGCTTGTCCCGGAGCGGACGGCTTGTCCCAGAGAGGATGGCTTATCCCAGAGAGGATGGCTTGTCCTGGAGCGGATGGCTTGTCTCGGAAAGGATGGTTTGTCCCAGAGAGGATGGTTTGTCCTGGAGCGGATGGTTTGTCCCCGAGCGGATGGTTGTCCCAGAGCGGATGGCTTGTCCCAGAGAGGATGGCTTGTCCTGGAGTGGATGGTTTGTCCCAGAGAGGATGGCTTGTCCCGGAGCGGACGGCTTGTCCCGGAGCGGATGGCTTGTCCCGGAGCAGATGGCTTGTCCCAGAGAGGATGGCTGGTCCCAGAGAGGATGGCTTGTCCCGGAGCGGATGGCTTGTCCCGCAGAGGATGGCTTGTCCCAGAGAGGACGGTTTATCCCGGAGCGGACGGCTTGTCCCAGAGCGGACGGCTTGTCCCAGAGAGGATGGTTCGTCCCAGAGAGGATGGCTTGTCCCGGAGAGGATGGTTTGTCCCGGCGCGGATGGCTTGTCCCAGAGAGGATGGCTTGTCCCAGAGAGGATGGTTTGTCCCGGCGCGGATGGTTTGTCCCGCAGAGGACGGCTTGTCCCGGCGCGGATGGTTTGTCCCGCAGAGGACGGCTTGTCCCAGAGAGGATGGTTTGTCCTGGAGCGGACGGCTTGTCCCAGAGAGGATGGTTTGTCCCGGAGCGGATGGCTTGTCCCGGAGCGGATGGTTTGTCCCAGAGAGGATGGTTTGTCCCGGAGCGGACGGCTTGTCCCGGAGCGGACGGCTTGTCCCGGAGCGGACGGCTTGTCCCGCAGAGGATGGTTCGTCCCGGAGCGGATGGTTTGTCCCAGAGAGGATGGTTCGTCCCAGAGAGGATGGCTTGTCCCCGCAGAGGACGGTTTGTCCCCGCAGAGGACGGCTGGTCCCGGCGCGGCCGCGCGGCCGGGGCGGGCGCAGTCTCGGTGTGACCCCGTGCGGCCGCCGGGCGCAGTGCGGGCCGGGCAGCGCGGCCGGCGGGGCCCGGGGGCGGCCGGGGCACGGCCCCGCAACGCTGCGGCTCCGGTAATCGCCAGCCCCGCTTACAAAAACAAACCAAAAGCACCAATAAAAACAAACGAAAGCCCAGCTGGCTCAGTGCCGGGCTGCCAGTGCTGCCAGAGCTCATCCCTCGCCTGGGTCCCCTCACAGCCCCTCAGCCCGGGCACTCGGCACCGGCGCTGCTCCAGTGGTGTTTGCCAGTCAAGATGGAAATGCCAGCAAGCCAGGCCTCCAGATCCCCTTGGAATTGCAGCTGGATATAGAGGCCATTTAAGTGTTTTCCTATTCTCAAGCCATCTAGAAATGGAAATGGGCAGCTGGGGCAGTTCAGGCAAGACTGGGTGCCCAGAGCAGCTGCTCGTTTCCACGGCCGGGCCGTGCCCCGAGTGTGGCTGCCTCATCCCGGTGCTGGCTCGGTAAGGGTGAGAGCAGGAGCTTTGCAGTTCACAGTCTCAGAGATGACCACCCTGCCCACCTCCGCTGATGTGGGAGTCTGCTGGAGACTTCAGGCTGAAAAATCCGCTCAGCCACTGGAAGGAGCAGAGCGGCTTGTGAACACTTACAGCAGCACATCCAAGGCAAGTTTCGGAAGCGTGTGGAGCAGAGCAGCCTGGGCTGGTGTTGCTCCTGCAGTGCTGTGACAGCTGAGAACAGAAACCAGCTCTGAATGATTTGCAGTTTAGTCTCTGATTTAGAGTCTGGAGAGTGCAAGAGTGTGTCTGCAGTGCTGTCCTTGCCAAGGCTCTGTTTAATGTCCTGGCCTGGGGTGGGAAGCAGGAAGGAGCTCTGCTTTTCTGCTGCTCTGTCACAAATCATTGGTCTAGGGCTGTTTTTACTTACAGTTTCCCACTTGTTTCTCTTCCTGCACTTGTCAGGGGTCTGCCTGGTGCAGGGAGCAGTAGGGGAGGAGGTTCCTCTTGCAGGGTGTCTCCAGCCCAGAGAGGAGCAGTAGCCCTGCAGAACATCACACAGGGATGCAGACATCCCTGTGTGTGATACTTGTGATCATCTTTGTGTGGCTTCTACTGAAACTCAGCATGACATTTTGCACCCACCCCATGAAAAGATCACTTCATGGCTGGGTGATACCAGTAGAAACAGGCAGGATGAAACTTCTTAGAAGAATGACATTTCAAGGCCTCCCAAGGCTTGTTTGTTAATTTATGCTGACAAGTATTTACAAAAATTTCCATGCATCCAGCCCAGAACGTCCTGCTGTTTCTGAATATGCCATACGGCGCAGGGCTCAGCTTCTGCTCCAGAAGCATCTGTGCCTCTGGGCATGGCACGTGGGACCAAGGCGCTGACCACGAAAACCTGGTGAGCAGCTGACATGGCAGAGTGGGGCCAGGCTGCCTGCAGGGCTCTGCATGCCACTGATTAAATGCCTCAGCTCTTCTTTCCCCTCCACTTGGAAATCTCACTGTTAACTTAAAGCCTCCCTGTGGGTTTGCAAACTTGGAGAATTTTTTTTTCCTATGAGATGAGTTCTCCTTGCCAAGAAGGTTTTAATAACTCACCATGAAATTTATAGAGTTTAAATTTAAACCACACGTGGGAAAGTGGAGCTGTAACAGTTTAATCCAATTTAACCTTGAGCGATCTGTTCCACAGCACTCAGGCAGACAGTTCACACCACAAGCAAAACTCCTCTGTGGCGTAGCAGACAGCAGCTCTCCCATCATGTGAGTGTTCTTTCCAAAGCACAGAGGACCAGATAGGGCCATCTATGTCCCTGTTTCATTCTCCTGCAAGTCTCCTCTTAGAAACAGCAGGAATCTGATGCAGCTCGCAGTTGGACATCCCTAGGCAGAAGTTAAGTCTTGCTCTAGCTGGCGTGTTTTCCTTCCTATGCTAAAGAATATCCTTTTCATGTCACCTCCTTTTCTTGTCCCATAAGAAGAAGAAGGCACACTTCATGGGTGACAATATAAATGCATCTGGCTGGGGAAGCAACCTGCTGAGAGTCTTCTTGGTACTTTCCAAGGAGAGGAGGTGGGAAAGTTTCATTTCCAAGTCAGCTAGATGATGAAAAGTTTTATTTCCATTGACTTGCTTTGTTTTTTGTAGCAAAGTCAGTTTTATATCGCCACTGTTCTAGTGTAGAGACCTGAAACACCAAACATACGTTCCTAGCACAAGTCAGATACAGGACTGGCAAAAGCCTGTTGACTGGTGATGTAAAATGCCCAAGCCCTGGGAGGATGCAGTGACTGCATTCAGAGGTGTGTTGGTGGCTTAAACCTGGAAGGGCTCTCCCATGGTGTCCAGCTAAGGTTAGGAAATTCAACAGTGAGCAGCTAAAGGTGCCTTTATGTATCATATGCACCCACAGCAGTTGTGGCTGTTCTAGTAACAAGAACTACACTGATTAACTCTCTGTTGCAGTCCATAGCAGGTTGTGCCTGTTGGAAATGGGCAGACATTATGATTTTCTGGGGTGGCCAGGTGGAGACCAGAAATCCAGGCTAAAACTGTCATGGTTGACTTAAAGCTTTGAAGAACCACTGCATGAATGGCAGTGCTGTTTCTGATCCAGTGTTTGCTGTGTTTCTGAACAACTACCTTTGGTGCTGCCCTTCTTGGTAGTATCTCAGCCAAAAAAAGATAGCAGCAAATTCAACTTTTCAGACTTTTATTTTTTCCCCTGGGCTTGTGCATTAGCAGAAGGTCATCCAATAATTTGCTTTGGTGAGATTTGCTGGTTTGCTCTGTTTCTGGAGAGAAAGATACTTATCAGATAAATATTTTTTATAGGCATTAGATATGACGTGGTGAGGCCAGAAATGAGTTTCATTCCATGTTCCCAGCCAGGTAGTTTCTCAGGGAGGATGGCTTCTGTCTGTGCAGCTCAGGTTGGAAACTTTGGGGTGGCAAAAAAGGGAAATATTCCCAGAACTGGATTCCCTTGCAGCTTGTCAGGCTGACTCACCAAGGCGGAGGTTTCCAGAATGACTAATGACTGAGCAGGCATTGATTTTTGCCTGTCTAATGGGACACATCTTACAAAGTCTCCAGTTTCCAGACTGGGTGGGGTGCTTGCCCTTTGAAAATCAGATCCATGTATTGTGTATTGAGTAGACTGTACCAAAAAAGAAACCACAACCTTGAGACCAGGTAAGTGTGTCCATGGTTGGCTCCAGGCTGCCAACAGCAAGGTGCCGAGGCAGCTGCTAAAGTTCCCCTCGTGTGCTCCTATGCTTCATTGCTGGTATGATCAGGGCCTCAATTACAGACTAGACTTCTCAAAGCCTTTTGTCCTCATCTAAAGGGTTAATACACTCCCTAAAAGGGAGTTTCCTTCCTTTTTTTTCCCCCTCATCAGTGTAATATTTGTTCTCCTGTTGTCATCTTTCTGCTCTTGATGAGCACATCAAGTTTACATGCATAGGCCTGGCTGCTCAGTGATGCTTGAAGTTGCTCTTGACCAGTAGCTCCATGTCAGCTCCACAGGAGACAGGGCAAACCCTGAGGTGATTGTGGGAACAAAAGCTTTGTAATATGATATGTTATTTCTCATCATGGCTGTGACTCCTGAATCCCTGTCACAGAAGAAATACAGAAGTTAGTCAGGCTTACTCTGGCACCGAACTCTCTGTTGAGCACCCAGATGACAACGGCTTCACACCTGATCCAGGCTGAGTATTCAGCTGCAGGACTGGGGAAAGCTCAGTTCTGGCTTGAAAATCTGCCAAGCAAATCTACTGCTCTACACAATTAAGTGTAATTGAGCACACTAGGTGTGAGGAGACAAGGGTTTGAGTTATTTTTGACCTTTCTCTTGCTCTGTTTCATTAGGCTCTGGAACTCTGTGGACCATGTGTGTGTACTCTCCCTGCTCTTTGGTGACAGCACCAGCACAGGTTCAGCACTTCATCCCTGCTCCCTGTTCCTTCCAAGGGCACAGCAGAGCTGAGCTGCCGTGGACCTGCTCAGTGTCCTCCTGGGGGATGTCAGAAGGTTTTCCAGCCCTATCTGGGGACACATGTCCCACTTGTGAGGCAGGTCTGTGGGGCCAGATGCTGCTCCTAGTTTAACCCTCTCTGGGATAAAACTGCTTCACTTCCCCCTCACCTCCAGGGGCAGTTTTGTGGCTCCAAAACACAGGACTGTCTCCCTGTGGAGAAGAAATGGGAGCTGCTGCTATAGCCCAAGGAAGGGTCTTTCCACTCCTCCTTTGGACTTACGGTCACCCCTGAAACTGGATGTGTCTTTATGGTGTTTTAAAGCTGATTTTTCCTGAGTTGGGGCAGCAGGGAGAGTTGGGCACAGTCATAGTGGACTGGTGATATTAAGAGCATCCAAATAGCCTTGGCAAATGACTGTGATCAAACCAAGCAGTGTTTTGTGGTCTGTGCACTGCACCAGCAGCTCATCAAACTCACCTTTTCCTGGTAATAAAAGTCTAGTCTCAGTCAATGAAGGAGCAAGAGAGCATTAGGCTTTTAAGAAGCAGACTTCAGAGACTGCATCCTCATTTTTTCTGCCATTTAAAATGTTTCCCTAAGGTTTTACTGCATGTAAATGAAATGATAATTACAATATTTTAATCCAATTAGCTCCCTTCATGATCTGGCAGGTGCAAATTGGAGATGGATCAAACTTTTTCTTACTGTGGATTCTGCCTGGAGCCTCCTTAAAGCTGGCCTGGCCCTGTGTGTACACGCTGTAGAGTGTGTGTTATGGGGGACTGCAGTGAGGTCCTAAATTATGTATGGCATATGAATTATTGCTGAAATGCATCACTAAGACTTCACTCATCGAACATTTCCAGCTCCGTGTGAGCAGCATGGGAAAAGCCAAGTATTTGCCTGTGGCATGGGCAAGGTTTTCATTTGTGTGGATTTAAACAGTGTGTGTCACTGACAGAGTCACCTGGAGTTAACTTAATGCATTCCCCTACATCTTGAAGGAAATATATTTTGCAAGCTCTCATCTGATTAGCATGGAAATGGGATTTCTTGTGAAAATTGGGACAGAGATGGAAAAAAAAAAAGTATCTTCATGTGTTATTTAAAAACAGAGAAATTCTTTGAAGGCCAGTGCAGCTGCCCTTTCTCAGGCACATTTCCCAGCTCATGTCAGGGACAGCATCCCCTCTTCCTCCTGCTTATCAAAACCAAGAGCAGGGAGCCCACCCTCTGCAAGGCAAAGGAGAGGGACGTCTGCAGTGAGGGCTCTGAGCATGGCCTACACTGGCAGCAACCTCTGGAGGACAGTTTCACAGCATTTCCTAACACCTGTGGATATGACTAAGCTAAAAATGGTGGAAAACTGCCTCTTAAAAACCCCATTCCAGAGAGTGTCTTTGAATAACAGTAGGGTTTTTGTCCCAAGGCTCTGTCCTAATGTGGCCCTATCACCCTAGGGACCCCAAAGGGCATTGAAAGGATGAAGGAATTGCTTCTTGACAAAACCCTGTGCAGTTGTTCTGGCAGTATTACATAATTCCAGAAATAGAATGACAAATTTTATTTTATTTTATTTTATTTTATTTTATTTTATTTTATTTTATTTTATTTTATTTTATTTATTATTTTATGGAAGTGACTGCATTTGCTGAGAAATGACTGAACCTCCAGATCGGCCAAGTTAAGCGACACAACTGTCCCTTGAACATACTGGGCTGCACTGGTTAGGCACCCACCTTTACTGCATGGATGAGATGAAGGATAACTTCATATCTTTGGCCTGTTTTGGATGGAGAAATATTATTTATTTTTCCATTTATGTTCTGTTTTCCCTTTGGAAATGTGCTGCCAGTCTGTGCTGAATGAAAGCTCTTACGGGACAGAAAAATCTTAATTCCTTTTAAAAGAAGGACTCAGTAAATATATTTCAGAATAAGGTTTCTTTTGATACTTGCTTTTCAAATCCCTGAGTGTTTTTATACCTCCACAATCTTCCATCTTCAGAGAGGTAGAAAGGGAATTTAAAACTGCCTTTCCTTCAGCACCAAGACCCAACTGCAAAGACAGTGCTTGTCAGTGATGGGAGGGGATCCAGGCCCAGGGAGATACTGGATCTGAGCTGTGAGGAGCGAGCCACTAATTACATTAAATAATAATTAAAAAGAACACAAAACAAAAGGCACTGAATGTTTTCAAACAAACTGGAGAAAATGAGTTTTGTACATTAACAGTCCATGAACCTAAGGGGGTAAAATCCTGCTGGCAGCAGTTTGCTGTTGGCTGTGTGGATGCTCTGTGGTGCAGTACAGTCCTACCTTTCCTTTCCAGGGAGTGGGGGATGCTGGCACCTTCAGCTGAGACTGAGATGGGGGAGGCTGTTAGACCTTGTGGATTGTTGTCCTCCACTTCAGCTGAAGTTCCCCAGTGTCAGACTGACCCCTTCCCTGACTCTCCTCAGATGAGGTACAAACTGGGGATGTCAAGAAGCAATTTTGCCTGAGAAGGTTTTTGGGTTTTTGCTTCTGTGGGAGGAGACATGGGGGTGAATGTTCAAATAAGATTTGGGTTTGGAGTCCTTAACTGCCCCACAATTTTCATTGGTTTGAGTTCAGCTCTTGATCTCCACATTAATTTTTCAGCATGAAAGGTCAGAGCACAAGAAGCAGAAGCCTTGGAAAACTGACGACACCCAGCCTGGGAGGGAGAGAAAAATTTCACATGGTTTGAGAATCCAGAACAACAGAAAATTAGGAGTAAGGCAAGGGGTGGGGGCAACAAAAGGTAAGATTTTCTCTGGGTAAGGCAAGTAAAAGAGATTTGAGAACCTAACCAGTGTAATGAATTCACTTGATGTCTGCCTATAAATTCATGTCCTTAATAATTTATATTGAAAGATGAAAATTAAATAGGTTTGGATAAAGGTCTTTTTTTGTTTGGGTTTGGGTTTTTCTTGTTTTATTTTGTTTTTGTGGGTTTTTGGTTGGTTGTTTTTGCTAATATAATAGGGGTCTACTCCAGGCCTCCTGCTGGGAGGGCTTTAGGAAGAGATGGGTTAAAACAGCCTTTCCTCTGGGAATGGGTCCCTGTAGAGTCATGCTAACTGTGAGGTTTGAGGAAAACCCTGTACTCATCAGTATTTTGGGGGTGGAGGAATGAATCTTCTCTTTAGGCAAAGAAGTGGCCACTCATTTCCTTGCCAGATGATGGCTTGCTGCACCTCTGCTCATTTGAAGCATCTCCTTATAGACAGTGACCAAAATATCACCCATGTGGTAAGACACAGCCCAAAATGTGTGACAGTATCAGGCTCTGTGTTCCCCATGTTGCACATGAAACAAAATTTGGTGCCAAAATGGTGATGTTTGCATGGACCCTAGAACTCCCACAGTCACGCTGGCCTTTTTCCTACATCAGCTATTTAGGAAAAAGAAAACCCCTCAGAGCTGCATTTCTGTGAGAACAGCCTTTGATGGAGGCAGATGCTCGGCTACATTTCCCAGTGATGCCCTGGAATGGCAGAGGCTGGTGGTGACTTTCTAGTGGGACATGAATATTTGAAGAATTTCTCATTCCTGTCACAGACCTCATGTGCTCTCCTGCGAGGCTCCTTCCTTTCCTTCCCCCTTTCTTTACTGCTGCTGAATGGCACTTCCAGGTGTTGCCAAAGGACCAGGACACAGCTGTGGTCACAGAGATGGAGAAAACACCTCAGCCAGCACACCAGGTGAGATGGCAGGAGCAGCAAGCACTACCACAACTCCCTTCCACCTCCTTGCTCAGCTGCTTTGCTGCCCAGAATGTCATACAAAAAACAACAAAAACAACCCACCACCACCCTGAAAACAAACAAACAAACAAACAAAAAAAACCAAAAAAAACCCAACAAAAACTTCTCTGGGCAAAGCAAAACTACTCATCCCCCAGCCTGGGCAGGAGAAGGGGAGTGGGCTGAAGGTCACTATATACTGACAGGGTAAATTTCTGGGTACTTGGTTGCATTTTCGTTTCTTCCTTGCCCCTGACTTCTCAAGAGATCTGCAGAAGTTTGAAGTCTTTGAAGCTGTTTCCTCTTGCTCAAACCGCCTGACTTTGGCTGGCTCTGACGCAGCATCGTGGTGCCACAAGCCCTGTCGCAACCCTGTGAGCTCCTGCTCATGCTCTGGGAACCTGGCACTGCCTCTGCAAGACTCCTGTTGGAAAAGCAAACAGTCTGGTACTGACCAGAGAGAATCAGGGAGGGCTGAGGGGGTTGTGAGATGCCTGAGGTAACTGGGGAGGATGGAAGTGCTTTAGGTCCTTGTTTATTTATGTTTTACGTCAATGGGGAGGTGGGAGTTTGGGTCCTGCCTGAACATGGGCCTTGGAGAGAAAACCCCTGAGAGTGCTGTGGCTGAGTTTAGGAGCAAATAACCACTGTGCTTCCTGATTAAATCCTTAACCCCAGAGAGGCCTCTAGCATAGAGCCTCTGCTTAACTGTGGTGCCAAAATTGACGTCTCCCCGCTGCAAAACGTGGCTGCATAAATGTCCCACGGGAGCTCCAGACATCTCTGGAGCTGCAGTCACCTCTCACAGATGCTTCCCTCTCTCCACGGACTATGTAGGAAAACTGGGGTGCCTCCAGGTGGCAGCCCTGTCCACTCGAAACAGGGTTTGTTTTTCTCTTGAGATTGTAAGGGAACATCGGTAGCGGAATTAACTTGAGATTCAGTCTACCTTAGCAGCACGGTGGTAGGACAATGCTGGATGTGCAAGTGGTGATGCTCTTGCTTTCATACAATGATCCAGCACCTGCAGAAGTAATCCAAAACAAGATGTGGGCTCTGGGCTCTGCCAGCCTATGGACAGAGTGATTGATTGCAGGATTGATGCTGCAGCCTCCACAGCAGCCTTGGTCCTGCCCGGGACCAGGCTGGCAAGAATCACAGGGGCAGAAAGATGAGCACAGGTCTTAAGTGATTGCAGCACTCAATTGACTGGTTACAGGTCAGAGCCTGGAAATACAACACAAAAATGTAATTAGATAAACAACTCCTCCCACCCATAAGTGCAGGCTTAATCCTGCAATGAAGTGACTGATACTGGCCACAAAAAGCAGCCTTCTGGCTCTGCTGTGTAAAGTCCCCATTAAACCTGTTTTTTTGCTTGAGAACACCCAACAGCTACTGAGAAGAGAAGGTGGAAACTCAGGCTGCAAACAGCTCTGCTCCATCAGCATTTATGTGGTCAGGCACCCACAAGCACCTTCTCAATAAGAAGTCAGAAATCTGTGGGTCGTGACTGAGAGGCTCCTTGCAAAATTTGAGCTTGATCCCTTTGTGGATCAAATCAACAACACCCTGAAGGGCTTCTTAAAGGGGTTTTAAATAGCACTAAAACATTTACAAGTTAACAGTGGTAATGAAACTTGGGTGTTCCCAAAATCTGCAGCCCAGTTTCTATTCCCAAAAGAAGGATCAAAATCTAAATGTTTTGAGGATTTAGTTAGCTTATTGCTCACAGGTGCCTTATGGTATTCAGGAAAATGTTCTGCTTTCTGACCAGAAGTTAGACTTGTAGGCTGAGCATGCAGAATTTGAATTTTCCTTTAATGCAGTGAAAAAGCAGAACACAACTACTATCTGAATTTGAGTTAGTCTAAGAATAGAAATTCCTTTTATTTATACTTTTAATTAAGGATGAGTTTTCGTTTCTGTCACAATGCACAGAATTATTTCTAAATCATATTTGAGACTTCCAGCAGAAGAGGTTAACTAATACTGTGAACTCAACCACCCAGGGGAGCTCTGCATTAATGTGGTATTTAAGTGGGGAGATCAAAGCTTTGATACCAAATGAAATGCTATTAACAGTTTCGCACAAGCAAAAACTTTCAAGAAATTTCAGTACAAGAGGTTGGCACTGAGGAATGACTGTGGATGGGGAAAAAAAGGTGACTCCATCCCAGTTCTGCATTTGTTGGGTGGTCAAAGCAAGAGCTGACAGTAGCAAATTGCTCCCTGATAGTTGTGGGTGTTTTGGCCATGGTCAAGGCTGTAATGACCACTCTGAGAAGCTGTAGGGCAGAGGCAGAGGCAGCTCTCTGCTAACCTGCACTGTCTACTCCCAGCTTCACTGGTGAAGACAAATGTTGAAGTGTCTTGCTGTAGTCTGATGTTTCAGCTTCCCAGCTTGCACAATGAGCCTCCTGATTCTTTGCTCACATTGTATGCCACTAAGTAGTTCAGAAAGTTACCCAGTGGCTTTTCCCACCTCTTTTTAACCAGAAAGCAGCCCAATTCCTAATGTTTCTATCCAAACATGATTTCTGTTGTTGGTAGGAGAAATCAAATTCTTTGACTAAACCAGGATTTGGTTGTGTTCCTTTCATCTCTTGTTGTTTTGCTAAAGAAACAAAACATGCCCACCCCCCAAAAAAAAAAAAAAAAGCAAAAACAAAAATCCAAACCACACCAATGGAAAAAAAAAACAACCCAACCAAAAAACCCCTAAAAAAACCCTTAAAAACTGAAAAAGTATTGAAGAGAGAGACTATAATTTTTCAAAGTCTGCATATCTATCTTACAGCAATATCTTCCTAATTCCACAACTGCGAGCAAGTCAACAACTTATATGAGTGGGGTTAGACCACTAATTAAGCAAGAACTGTAGAAAATATTTAAGTGGGATCTACAGCATTGACCTGTCCTTTTTCAAATGCCAAGTTTATATACGTGACTGTGCATTTCAAATGGGTCAAGAGAGCTTGGTTGTAAGTACGCAACACATTGCTGTGAATTAATATTTAATCAAATGTACAACATAGGGCTGAATGTTAAAGCTTACCTTTGATTTTGACTTCCGTGATTTTCTTGGGTTTCTAAACCCCTCTGAAAATACTTCAGTATTTCATAATAGTATTACTCATATGATACGTTTCTCAGCTGTGATTAAAACTAGCTAGTGAGGATGTAAATCTGCAAAGGGAAATCTAAGCAAGACCTCATCAGCATGAAGTCTGTGGGAGACTAATTTAGTTACATCCCTATTAGTAATGACAAATCAAATTGTTCCTCTTTTTAAATCACTAATATAGCAAGGTTTTGCAACTTGGCATATAGCACGCATGATAAATCAGTTCAATTTGTACACAAACACTGAAGGCTGCCTTAAATCTGGGTTGATTTCTTATTCCAAACTCCTTCAGTGCAGTTCAGGTGAACCACCCTGGTTCCCTTAATACCTGGAAAGACAAAAAAATAAAATTAATCTCTACCCCCATGTGCTGTATATCAAGCACTCGACATTTATAACCCTGCAGCTGATTGCTTAGCAACTGTCTTTGGGAGGAACCACTCACCTGATGTGCCACCAGGAGCTCTTGTGTTGCAGGGAAGAGGCTGGATGAAATGAGGTCAGGCAGCGTAAGCTTACCCTGTGCTGAGTGGCGCTCACTCCACTCTAATGAAATTAATCAAGGTCACTAATTTGATCCTTTTTTATTGTTATAATTTGAAACTGTAATTTGAGGTGGCTCAGAAACGCACAAGCATATCTGTAATTATACCTTTATAATTACATTTATATTTTAAGGTAAACATGTTCGTGTAGTGCTGTGAATAGACTGTGTATGGTAGAGAATATCATCACAACAGCAAATGTGGACTGTAAATGGGATATGGGGGATAGTGAAACCCACCAGTTTTGTGCTGTTTAATTTGTGTTGAGGTGTTTCATGTATCTTAACATCTTAAGGTCATGACTGAGCTTAAACTCCTATACAGGCCCAAACCCAAAGGCTAATTGAAAGGGATAAAGAAGAATCGTTGTTTAGTCACACTGACCTTTAAAAATTGCAGAGCCAAGGCATGAAGATTGTACTCATCTGACAAAGCTTGAGGGGTTCATGGTGGCTGAGGAAGCACATGCCAGAGTCACCTCCAGACTGATGGCTGTGACAGTGACCGGCAAGAGTCCCGCTGCCAATCCTGCAGGTGATGGTCAGGAAAAATTGCATTGCTTGTTCTGTGTTTAACATCTCACTGGGTGAGACCACGGTGGGTATGAGAGCACCTTTTGTCTGCACAGCCAATTTGGCTGCCTCTGTTCCCACTGGGCTCTGCTCACTGGCTGTCTCTGTGGCATGCATATGAGCTCCCTCCTGTCTCTGCTCCAGAGCAAACCAACTGGTTTCTCCCAAGGAGAAACCTCGATACAACTGACAGAGCTTTTTTTCAGGGTTGCACAGAGAAGCCTGGCATCAGCTGGACCAGACTCTACCCTGGAGGTCCTCCACTATCCCAGGAGATCTCATGCCCACTGTCTTCCATGCAGTCAGTGCTGTAGAACCCAAAATGCCTCCAGATCCTGCTGAAAACCATCATGCTGGCAGGCTGCCACCCAGTCCTTTCACCACTTAGAGAATTTCAAATGTAAAAAAAGTGCCCAATGCAATAATTATTGACCTGGGGTCTGTGGGCTCTGCAGTCAGCTCAGAGGAGACCCAGGCCAAGGCCTGCACAGCATGAGGGTAACCACTGCCCTTCAGAGAGCGCTGGTCCTTAGTGGTGTGGACACAAGCCAGCCCATAGCAATGAGCAATGGTTAATTGTGCCTCCCAGGCATTTTCCACAACAGCAGCAGACACGCAGCCTTTGCCAAATAACCAACACTCAGCATTTCCTTTCTTGTCCTGAAGACTATTTCTGGACTTTACAAACTTCTTCTTCCCCATGGCTCACTGCTCTGGCAGCAAAGCGGGGAGGACTCCCTGGGGTGGCAGAAGTGGGTGACGCACAAATGCGTGATGCACCAGGTCTGAGAGATCTCCAGAAGCAGGATGAGGACACCAAGCATGAGGAACCCAGAATGAGGGAATCACTGAGCCTGTGAGGGAACAAGAAAAATAGAGATATTTCTGGGAGAAAGCCCAGAAATTAATACCAACCCTACTCCACTTTGGAAGGAATCTCCTGAAGCATAAAAAAATCTGGCAATTTACATTAAATAGTTGAAAAGAAAAAGTTGAGATTTTTTTTTAGTGTAGTACAAACTGAATTCACAGATTTAGTGAGAAAGGGGGAGTGAAAGGGTCCTGAGTTCTTTACTCAAAAATAACCTTGGTGCAGCTAACACCAATACCTTGCATATCTGTCCTCCTCAGCAGTCCAGTGGCAAAACTAGGAGCTTAACTCTTAAGGACATTGCCCCTGGTTGTCTGGCTCGTCTCTCAGCAAATAAACATTGTCCATTTCTCATTTACCTCATAGTACATATATAATGTTTGTAACCAGACATCTGTCTATACTTGGCTTGTTCCCTTCTCCATTTAAACACACACCTGAGGAGAATCATGAAGCCAATTGCCCATCTCCAGCAGCAAAAGCATTTATAGAAAAACATTCCAGTACACATCTGCAGAATGAATATGTGAACATAGATTTGTAAAAGATGAATGACAAAGGACTTGGCAGGCACTGCATGAATAAGCCATACAGAACCTCAACACCCAGCTGTCAGGTTAGTATGCTTTATTTTAGCTTGCCACAATTTTTAGAAATGATGTGGTATTTTTGCAACCTTCATTTCCCAGTTTTTCTGGAATTTTTGAGGTGGTTTTATACAAGACCACTGCTGTGACAATGCTTGCTCACCTCCAGATAAAAAAACCCCAAAACATTAGCTTCCTAAGTTATTGACCTGGTACTCAAACCCAATAGTCCTTCCTGAAAATTTTGGCTGTGGAAAATGTATTAGGGCTGGGAGAGAGGAGCCATAAAACACTATGCTCTTCATGAAAGTATTTATTCCAGCAGGAGACCAATAAGGAGCTGGTTTCTCAAGTAGGGCAACAGATTTTTTTAAGAAATTCAGGAATACTCTGTTAAATTCAGCAAGTGTGATTAATATGGGTCCAAATTCACTTTGACCACTTTTTCTTTTTCACTTGCTGTGTTGTCTCAGGATCCTTTGGAGAAGGCAGTCCCCCTTCAAAGAATTTTGTAAATTTATAGAACCAAGTGACAGGGAGCTGGACTTGATCAGGTGAAGCTGGAAAGGCTGGACAAGATTTTTATGTCTTGTTTTGTACAATTTTGGGTTCTCCAAAACCAAACACCCTGGGATTTCCTGGTTACTCTTCTTCAGCATCTGTAGTAGAAACTCATCAGCTGCAACCTTGGCTGTTTGAACAGAAATCTCCCTGTGCAGTCTGTTATTAAATTCTCTAATGTCTTTATTAGATATTAGATGTGATGAAAGAAGGTGACATCTCCAGGGAAATCTTGCTTGAGGTGTGGGGATGGGATGTTAATGGACTGGGGAAGACAGAAAGTCTACAAGTGTAATGATCCTGTAATGTGTCCATGTGAGTATGAACATCCAGATATCTTTTTTCTTTTTTATTCCACAAACAAAAAGTACTTGAGATGTATATAAACAAGGTACTTAGCTCTTCCCTATTCAATACCTCTTGTTTCTGTTTTAAAGATGGTCTTGATGTCTTTTTGTTTTTATTACTATTTTTTCTGTTCTGCAACCTGCATCCTTTTTATCTCACACATTAGTACAACAGATGAGTTCTCCTTTCCATGTGACAGTTTCATTTCAGAGAAAAATGGAAAAATCCCTGCAGAATCAGCATTTTACAAACTTGTTGATCAAATAGGAGAGAGAAGGATGGATGCAGATTACAGGACTAAACCCTGAGAAGCCAGTGTGCAGGTGCCAGGAACACACTGGAGGCCTGCCTGAAGTTGAATTGAAAAGAACATGGTTTGAAATATTTAAAAACAGGTGCTTAAAAGTCCCCATGTCTCCTGATGTGCCCTGTATATGTATGTGTATATGTCCTGCTCCTTCCTCCTTGCCAACAGACATCTTGTGAGGGTCTGCAGACATATTTATGATGCCAGCAGTATTCATAAAGGTCAGTTTTGTTACCAAAACCCCTCCTTTGTTTCACTGTGGTTCCAGGCTCCACCCATGCCAATGGAGATCCTGTGAAGCTCCCACCAGGTAGCTCCTGCCCTCCCACCCCTCTGCTCTGGATCCCAGGAACACCATGGCTACACTTCTTGGACAAAGCAGCCATACAACAGAAGGGCTGTTGATGTAGCCTTCTCCTTAATGGAGCCTTGCAGTTTGCAGGATGGCCTGAAAGGTACCATTGGGATGAACATTAGGCAACAACCCTTATTCTTAAAAGTCTGGGACGTATTTGAGAATTAAAGTGAATTCAAACACCCCAGAAGTTTAACACTGTTTTTTCTTGTATTACATTTCAATGGGACCAGAGGAGGTTAAAAAAAAGAAATATTAAAGACCTCTTTAAAGTAATTTTTAGCTGTTCATTAATTGGAACTTTGTGGCTATTTCTAATCAGGATTGCATTCTGCTATGCAAATGATGCAGTCTGATGTTCTGTCTTCTGACAGGAAAAAGGATCTTCCCTACCAGTGGAAACCAAAGTTGCCTGGGATGAGGACAACTGGTTCTGCAAGAGAAACTCATGTGCTCCTGGATCCCAGCTTGCACCATCTTGTCACCGTTTCAGGTCTGGCTCCAGTTTGCTCTTTGTATCTTTCTGTCTGGGTGGACACAGTTGGACACCACACACCTCCCCCCTTTTTTGGGAAAGCAAACTGGAGGGCAGTGTGCTCCCAGGATGTATCTGCATTGCAGCTGCATTAGTAGCTGGCACTCAGGATCCTCTGAGCTCAGGGTCAGATGCAGCTGCACAAAACCCTGCATCTTTATGAGGAAGGTGTGTTGTTGTTGGCCAGCTAGGCTGTGTTTCTTGGATTGCCTCAAAAATAGTTTTCTGCTTTAATAGACCTGAGTGGCTGATGATCTTAACATTTGCTCTAATTGCTGTCTAACCTCAGAGCTAGTTTAATGCATGTAGCCATAGTAGTAACAAAGAAAATACCAGAATCTAAATAATTTAAAAAACAAAACAAAAACCAAAGCCTTTTTGTGTACAAGGAGAAATTTCAGTATGTGCAGAGATTTTTAGACTCTGGCTATAAAACAGTATACTCATAGAAACAACAAAACTGGTCATCAGAGTAAGAGAGGTGGTGAACTGCAAACCAGAATCACAAAGTGGTTTGGGTTGGAAGGTACCTTAAAGATCATCTGCCAAAGGAAGGCATGCCACCCACTAGCCTGGGTTGATCAAAGCCTCATCTAACCTGGGCTTGAACACTTCCAGGGATGGGGCATCCAGAGCTTCTCTAGGATAGAAAGCAAGCAGACTGCAAATTGCTTTCTAATGGACTCCTTCATATGTTGCAGGAGACCTGTTTGTTAATCTCAGATAAATACTAGTTCAATTTTTGTATTGTTATGGTGTATGATGATGATAAGGAACTAATGTAGGACTTCTGGAAACAGATACTACTAGACCCTATAACATTTTATCTGTTTTGTCCCAAGAAAGAAAGTGACCAGCTCTGATGAAGTGGCTGCTGTTATAACCCAAAAGAGAACCATATGAAGACATGTTTTCATGGCCTGTCCAGGTTGCAAGTAAGATGATGACCAAAACCTAGGTAATATGTAACTGGAAATTTAAGATTTTACCTTAAGGAAACCTGTATGCCCAGAAGATTTTCTGGGGAACCAAAGAAACCCAACTACAAAAAAAAAAAAAAAAGTCATAGATGCTCCACGGTGACATAATTATGTGACTTAGCAACAGGGTTCCCATGGGCAATAAGGAATGCATCCAAGTGAACCCGTGATTTATTGTTGCAAACCCTGGCATGGACAGAGAGAGACCTGTGCTTCTGCAAACAGCCCTTTAGCACAGGCAGCTAATCATCTTGTCTTCTAGGAAATCACTCTTGTGTTACATCAAAACCCCTTCCTTACTCCCCACACACAAGTCAAGGAGACCAGAGAGTGAACAGGGCATTGCTATCCATCAGAGCAGTGTCTGTGCCTGCTGAGGCTGAGCTGATCCTGCCCTTTGAGGAAGCAGAGGAGCTCAGGTTGATCTCAGCCTGGCTTACACGCTTATGCAATACAACATATGTGTATTCAAATCCCTTGCCCTCACTCTCACAGTAAAGAATTTCTTCCTAATATCTAATCTAAACCTACCTCTTGTCTTGACATTACATTCTCCAGTTAAAGGTTCCTTTCCAGCATTCCTATAGGCACCTTTGACAGACTTTTTACTATCTTGGGATATGTATCATTATTTGCAAATTATTTTCACTGAGAAATTACTGAGGACCTCTGGATACAGTTACTCTCTAAGATCAATGGCACTTTTGAGCCATCACCACCTCCATCCCAACTGTAACTCAGCTGTCCTGCAGTGGCTAAATACAAACAGGAATTAAAATACTGGGACTGGGGGGTTTTGTGTATTTTGGCTTATTTTTAGTTGTTTGGGCTTTTTTTTAAATTCCCACTGTGAAGCTTTATGACTTTCTGTCTTTGAGTTTAAACTAATGCTAAGGGATTCATTTGGTGAATGGTGCTAAATATTTGTTCAGGATGGGAACCTCCGGACTTACTTCAGCTGAAAGATTTTCTTCTGTGCACTCCTGACTGGCAGAGTTTTTCTGTGCCTTTGTAAAAAGCAGATTTTCATGCTGTTGTTTCAATGAGGCTTGAAAATTTTACACCCCTGAGGCCATTGTGTAGATGTTAGAGCTTTGCTCTTCTAGGCAACTTTCTTTGCTTAGGGGTTATTAATACTTTCTTCTTTAGTAATTTAACATTGCAAAGTGAAAACTGCTTATAACAGCCATGGACTAACTGAAGATAAGTTAGTGTATGTAAAACATAATCATGTCATGATGATGAACAGGTAACAAGTGCCTGCTCTCTGCTCTCCCACAAGAAGTTGCAGGCTGTCCAGAATTTTATCAGCCTGATTTATAAAGCATAAGCCCCAAAAGTCCTGCATCATTGCATCTAAAATATTTTTTCATTTGTTTCTTCCCTTTTTCTTTGCCATCCAACAGCTTCCCCTGATCTGTGTGAGTCTGTGAAAGTGTTAATAAGGTGACAGGTATAATGGTGTCCATAACTTTAGAGAACTATTTTCCTACCCTTAAGATGCCAGCCTCATCCTGGGGTAAAACTGCCCTTCTTTTTTTGCTTCCTCTGTTCTTTGTGTACCCTTCACAGGCTCACCAAACCCCATTAGCAGGAACCAATAGGTATAGGCCCATACCCACAGCCCAGCATCTGGCAGAGCCTCTGCCAGCTCTGGGGGTACAACAGGCCAGTGTGAGCAAGGGTTTGCAGTCCACCCCATGTGCATCTCTTGTTCTGGTAGATCTCATTCAGTGCATTGTCTGCAACAGCAGAGCAAGCACCCGCACCTTTCAGCAGAGGTGCCTCATTAAGCCTAAGAACACTAATTTCTCAGGCTGAGCTGAGAGGATGAAGCACCCTTTTGCTTGGGAATCATAGAAATGTTGCACTCTAGGGATGTACAAGCTGAGAACTGTGTAAACAGAACAGATAAATTATCCCCCAAGTTACAAACGGGCTCAGAAGTAAAGTTACAGCCAACCTTTGCATTAGTTGGGAACAGCTGCATACAGCATGGCCTCCAAATTTCCATAGAAACTTGGATCAGCAATAGATTATCTTCATTTTGTAAATGTTTTAATTATTATACTATAATGCTGTTCTGTGGGGATTGCAGTTCTAAAAAAGCTGAGGTTACATGGAAGCCACATTTTAAAAGCAGTTTCCTGAGACCATCTTTTAAGAAAAGCAAAGCTAGGTTAGAAATAAGATTTATGGTTTCTGATAGATTTGATTTTTTTTTTTCCACGCTACTGCACGCACTCTTTTAAATAAATAAACTCCCACCAAGCTTGCTACTCCAGTGGGACTGGATTGAACTTCCCAGGCATGCATGAATTATAGTCAGATATATGTTCCTGCGGAGAGAAGAATTACTTGCAGAAACCACCTCCCGATGCACGTAGTCCGTGCCGGTCAGCTGAAAGTTAAAGCCCCGGGTGCGTGCGGCGGCCGGAGCCGGGCCGCGCCCCGCGTTGCCCCACGCGGACGTGGCGCTCCCCGCGTGTCGCAACCTCTGTGCGCCGTGGCCACGGAGGAGATGGCCCCGAGATTGCACAAGGGGGGGACAGGATGTGGCTTCTGCGTGCGCCGATGTTTACAAGAGCAGGTTACCCAAGTGGAAGCGGAGTCCGGCAGGCGGCCCTGGGAGATGTGGTCAGACCAAAGGCTTTCCTACGGCCGCGGCTCCCGGTGCGGCGGCAGCGCGCCTCGCACGGCAGCGCGGAGCTGGGCACCGCGTCTGTGCCATCCCTCCGTGCGTGGAGAGCTTTCCTCGGCTCAGCTGTGGGAGAGCAGCCTGAGGATCCGTGCTGCGGGAGCGGCTGATGCTGGATGCCACAGGTGTATATAGGTTGTCCCAGCGTGTGGACGAGGGTGTGAAGCTGCCCCGTGCCTGCCCACAGCCTGCGGAGAGGGGCCAGCACCGTAGCTCCAGCAGTGGCACCAGCACTGCGCTGCCAATGCTCTGCCCCTGCCAGGCTCCTCTCCCTGCTCTTTCCCTGCCTGTCTCCCTGAGATGCAAGGCCTTAAGAACCAAACCTACCCGTGTGCTCAGTGAAATGTCCCTTAGATAACAAATCTCCTAGGACAGAGTTTGTCAAGTCACTCAGATGGGGTGAAGCTTCTTTTCCTGTGGCACTGAAGGGTTTGGTTGCCTTTCTATGTGGGCCAGTTAGGCAGAAGAGGAGCTGATAACCAAACCTGTTGCTTCTAGGTTTTGGACCTAGCCATGTGTTTTTATGTATTTTTATTTTCTGTAAAAATGCTGTGTTTTGCTGTCCTGCACCAAAAGGAGCAAAGATGCCAGCTGGTGGGGGATGGTGCAGCCCAGAGCTCACACAACTTCTCCCAAGGCTTAAGTCAACGGAAGGTGTTTGCCCAAGCCCAGCAAACTGTCAATCAGAAAACAGCTCCTAACAAAACAGAAATTCTCCTTGCTCATGCTTTTTTAGTCATTGATCAAGGCAGGGTGATTAAATACTCAGCCTTCTCAACCTGATTAGTGCTTTATTTTTATACTACCTTTGGCATCTCCTCAGTAGCTGGTCCTGCAGTCTGGACTGTCGCGTCTGGCTCCTGATGCAGACCCTGCTGTTGGTGTGTGCTGGACTGTCACCAAGCCCTTCCAGCTCTTAATTTACACTCCAGGACAAATGTCACTGCAGAACATTTGCTTTGTTGTGCCTTCATCTCCTTCACACCTTCTGCTGCTGTGCTACATCATGCCCTGACTGTTTGCAGGAAGAATTTCTGGTCAGCTCAGCAAAATACATCCTATGTCTTCACATTTCTCCAATTCCTTCCAGCAAACTGAATATTTTAGGGCACTTCAGGGTAATTTGTTGTGACAAGAAAATGCCTGTCAGGGTGCTGTTGTGTGCAGAGGCAGCCGCCTCTGTTGTGTGCGGTGCCCTCCGGCTCTGCCTGCGGTGACAGAAACCAGCTGGCCACGTGTGCCTGGCTGACAAGGCTCTGGGAAAATGCTTGGGTGTCTGCTCTGGGGATCCCAGGAAATCCCAGCGGGTCCAGGGCTCACATCAGCACATGGGAGATGTTCCCCAAAGCTGCTTCCAGCACAAACCGCCTTCTCCAGCATCAAAACTTTTAGGGGTTTTTGAGCAGAGGTGCAAGAACAACACCAGGGATGGGAAACAGGACCAGTGTTTTTTTCTGCTTGGAAATGCTGATGTGTTGGGAAAAGAATTCTCTTGAAGAAGTGCTTTGAATTGGACAAAATTTAAGTAAACTCAAATTGCTTCAGATTTTCCTATATTTTGGAATCTTTTGGTTCAATGTCTTCAAGTTTTATAGAAAAAGATAATTTATGGTTTTTATAGGCCTACACCAAATTTCATACATGCCAAACACTTTGATCTACCTCATGTGAAGCAATTTTGGAATTGCAATCCATGACAAATTTATTACCTGCTTCAAAGTAGAAAACAAATTCCAAAATTGCAGATTTTTTCCCATAAAACAAAAACCCCTACCCATATCCCTCACCAGCTCACCCACTCACTCATTTTGAGTGAAATATGTAGCTCAGTTCCCTGCAGAAAAACAGAATTGTATTTATGATGCAAGTGATCCCTTTTGCCCTATGTCTCAGCCTGCTGGGTTTTCAGGTGGGATTTCTTAGAGGCGTCAGGTTGACTGACCATGTGCTGGGCAGATGGTTTGCACCAGGGCAATAAATCAGAGGGGTTTGGGACTCAGCAGATTTCCTGTGCCTGCTCTTGGTGCAGCCTGTATCCACCTCCTGGCATTCCCTGATAGCATGGCAATCCCTGTTCATTTACTGCTTCTTGATTTCTGCTGATGTTTAAGGGTGTTCTGTGGTCTGTGCCAGCCTGTGGAATTCCCTAAGCAGCAGAAAAGGACCTCAAATCCACCCAGACAAACTTTCCCAATAGAAACTAAGGAATTTCTCTGGAGTGATACCTTAAAAGTGTTTAGTCACAGCATCTTCATTAAGCACAGGTGAGCAGAGCAACTCCAACTTGTAAAGCACTCTGGTTTTCTCCCAGGAGCTTCTCCCTCTTCCTCTGCTATAACTGGCCTTCCTCCACCCTCTCCTTTGCTGGTAAGTAGATGTCAGACTACAAAGCTGCTGGCAGTCGGGCTTTCAGCTGCCTCACTGCACACTGTGTACACTAAGAATCATCCTTCTTCTTCTTCTTATTATTATTATTACTATTGCATCTAGAGGACTTAGACATTGTGGCAGGCATTTTGCAGACATGTCAGAAAATGTAAATTCTCCCCCCATGGATGTGCACTCAAAACCAAGTTTCAACAAGCGAGAGGTAAAATTAGAAGGAAGGGCTGGTGGTAGGGATAGGCAGCCAAGCTGACCACCACTGGTCGCCCTTTGAAGCATAGGATAAGGCTGATAAGTGCAAACATCTCCATAAAAAAAAGTATTAAGTATTTGAAAATCCTAGACTAGTTACAACCTTTATTTATGTTTTTCAGCTGTACTATTTTTAAAGGCTTTGAAGTCCTTGTTTGCTGAAGTCACTTGGGCAACCAGAGTCCCAGTGACTTTCGTGGAGATGGGAACTCATGGATTCTCCTTCATCTAAAGATTCCTGAATACAGTGTCTGGGGTCAAATGTTTTTGAGGTAAGATATGCAAGGGAGGAAGAGAGTGAGGGTGATGCATCTAAAAGTACCCAGAAAACTTAATCTCCAAATGTCCATTTATACGGCATTTGTGACTTTTTTCAAAGATGATGCTTCTAAGTACTTTTTATCAGTAAAATATGAGTTAAATGTGACTCATTTAATGATTTTGATGCTTCGGATGTGTTAACATTTCAGCTTGGACAGGCCTATTCTCAGTTTATGTCTTTGAAGGTATTTGGGGGAAAGATAGCCAGGTTTAGCTGTTTGTGAATGTCTAAGGACAGTGTTCATTAACACAGCATCTGCAGTCAGCCACCGTGCTGTGTCTCTGTGATTCTGCAATGCCAGTGTGCCAGAAATACCTGTCAGTGTCCTGGAAGGATGACCAGAAAGGGGTACCCCACACAAGGCTGCAACTGAACAAGAACTAAGCATGAGCTGTACTCTCTTACAGAGATCAAAGTTAATGTGTGGACAGGCAAAAAAAAAACCAAAAAAACAAAACAAAAAAAAAACAACCTAAAGAACAAAAAAACAAACAAGAACAAAAATATCTTTGGAAAAAATCACCATTCAGGTTCCAATCACCATTGGATTTTAATTGTCCTTTTTTGATGAGAGGAACTCTTTGTGCATGTCCTCTTCAAGCATTGGTGCCTGAGGCCTTACGGTCAAAGATGCAATGTTATAAAACCACAGAAAATGGAAAGAAGTTCATCTCAGTAGCTGGGTATTTTTCAGGTGAATAAAAGTATGGCATGAGCACTTTGTAGAACAGTAATTCTGAAAAGGCTAAACAGCTTTCATTCAGATGCAACAAATAAGAATTTTTAACTTAGCTTTTTTCACCAGTAAAGGGTTGGTGTGCCCCAAGGATGGCGAGCCAAGGGACCAGGAGCAGAGGGAGGAGCACTTGAAAATTTGGCTTCAGTAAACTGTTCTTAAATTCAATGATTTTTTTTTGTAGGTGCATGTGGCTCTCTGTGTATAAACTCCAGCCCAGCCAGAAAAATGTCCCTTGGCCATTCTTGAGAGCTAGTAATGGTTTCCTAAGGATGAATTCCTCTCAAAGATACCGTCTGCATTCCTTTGGAAGATGCCCTCCCACAGGCCCTCTTACAGTGCTGCACTAAAAATAGTGCTCAGAGCTTCGTTGCGACAGCTTCGTGTTGCAATTTTTATGGTTAGGTAGGTGAAGTCTCTTTAATTCAGCCAGCTCAATTCACTTAAATTTGCATGATAATGTGGTTAATTATCCGTGTATTTCAAATGAATAATGATTTCACAAAAAGATAAGTACTGGGTCCTGTTTTTTCTTTCCCTGTGTTTTAAAAATGCGCATAGAGTTTGCATAATTAAAATGTATTTTCTCTGGAGTAGAAATTCATATCTATTGTAGGTTGAAGTGCAAGCTTCTCTGCATGCTGGGATATCATCCTCCAGTGGGATCCATGTGCAGGGATGGATCTTCCAGCCAATCTACGTGCTAGGATGGAGTCATTCAGGCACTCACTCAGCAGACCTGACTCACCAGTGCCAACTCTCATGACACATGGTTTGCTGCTATGTCAGTGCTGACCAAAGGAAGTTGCTGGGAATGTGACTGCAGCCTGGTTAATAATCACTGTAAAAGGCAGTGCAGAACGAGCTGCCACCCAGCTCCTCAATGGCTTTGCTGTGGGGTGACAGCAGTGCTTGGGAAGGGCAGCAGTCTGCCCAGAGAGCAGCCCTTTCCTCTTCATCTCTTAGATAAAGTGGCTGGTGGCAGAGGACACTTCCTTATGGGCTGCTGCTGCTGTCAGGAAACTTGGTTGGTCTTGCTGGCACTTGAGGCCCTGACCTTTCCCTCTGTTTTGTCCAGCTGCACATGTCAGGGCAGGCTGCAGTTCCTGGATGGAAGTGAGTGCCTGTGATGGGGATGAGGTGGGCAGCACCAGGTCACTGTGGATGTTCAGCTCTTGCATAACCACACGCCCCTGGAGCAGGGCACTGCCCTGGAGAGGCCCAGAATCCTTCCTAGCCCAAGAAACAATAAACACTGGGGATATTTTTCCACCCACTTTACCCTACATCTCTTTTTTTCATGAATTAACTCAGTTTTTCACAAAGTGTAAAGTACTCTGTCTCTTCTGGGTGAGAAAAGAAGCATCTTCTGTCCATTTTAAAAAAGACCTCGTATAAATGGGGTTGTGCCCTTGCTTTTCTGTTGTCTGGCTTGGTCTAAAGCCCTCTCTTTGTCCTCTCTTCAAAATACAGACAAGGTGGCCAAGGGCTAGGAAGCACTCTGTACCTGTGTGGGAGGAGGGGGTGCCTAGTTCAGATGCCAGGTAGTTGGTTAATGAGATTAATGACGTTGGGGAACTGAAACTACAGCCTTTGAAAGGGAAAGGATCATCTCTGCTGCTCCCTTTACACTGTTGATTTCGTTTGTTCTTGCATGAATGGTTACTTGGCTGGCATGTTGTCGGGTAAAAAATATTTATTGGCCCTTTGAGAGGAGGAATCTCAACATGGTGATAGAAGGACATTGTGAGGGGGGTCAAGATGCATTTCTTCCCCTGGCAGAGGGAAAGGATGCTCCCACTGGGACCTGAGCAGTGCACAGCACCCCCGATGTATCTGAGACATGTGAATCTCCAAGTCTGCTAGTGTTTGAACCGATGTTAATTAAAGCATTTTAATGAGGATGTTTTGAGAACTGTGCGTTAGTCTGTGCATGCCCTTCGTGAAATATTAAACATCTCTGCCCTTTCAGCAGTGTCCTCCTCCCCAGAAGGTCTGCCTGCAAATGGATTTTGACACTTCTGATAATTTCGGAGCTAAGAAACCCAGAGAAATAACCTTCTACAAAAATCTTAATATGATCTTTGATGTTGCAGTCAAGGGAGCACATGCCAGAAAATGTCTTGTTTATTTCAGTTCATCCTCTGGTTGTTTGTTGTTATTTTACCAGTTCATCCTCTGCTTGTTTGTTATTTATATTTCAGGCGTGACAACAAGCAGCTGATTAACTCATTAGGCACGAGCATCAAAGCATGGGTGAGAGCACAAAATCTGCTCCTGTATCCTCCAGCCGCTCCCCACAGCTTGGAGGGTTCCGCAGGGCCTGACTGAGGTACAGAAGCTATCTCAGTTACTCATGGACAGCAGTGTGCCCTATGTTTCTCAAGCTCTCCCCACACTGAGGAAATGTGGCTGTGCCAGAGCATCTCAAACTCTGCCCAATGGGAGAGCCCAAGCTCCAGATTATGTGTTCATCACCCAGAGGGTAGAGGTAGCCTGACAGTGGGGAAAGTCCCCTGTGAGCCACAGTCATGGGACAGTGAGGGAAAGTGCTACATGGTGCTGCTCCAGGCTGAAAGGCCACTTTCAGGTGGACAGGTGGTACAGAGAGCACACATACAGATTTTGAAGGTTGCTCCTAACTATCAAACTCACCAGAGCTGCAGGAGCAACTGAAACTGATAATGCTGACTTTCTCTTGCAGGTTCAGCTCAGGTGGAATTATGCTCAAGGCAGTAGTTTGCACCTGGGTGCTGTTGCCTTGGGTTGAAGGCTTACCAAGGTGTTTTGTCCCCTGAGTGATGCCCTCTGCAGCAGTGTGGCTGTCACCCAGCCTTGAAAAGACCAGCAATGCCCCAGATCTCGCTGGTGGAGGTAAGGTGATCTGTCTATTATCTGTGTACACCTGCAGCCCATCAGAAGCAGAGGATTAGCAAATTGGTTGTTGCAGTCATACTTAAGTCTTGCAGAGCCAGCTGCCTGTCTATGCAAGCCCTACAGATATGGCACAGGAGCACAGCAAGGCCATGGCCTCTCAGGAGCCTCCAAGGAACCTTCCTGTACAGGAAACATCCAGGAGATTATCAGTACCTCCCTATCAGATGCCCAGAGTATCTTTTCTTTCAAACCTCTTCTCATTCCTACCCTGAGATCATGGCCTCTGGCCCACCCTCCACCTCCAACACACATCTCTGTTTTCACCCCACTAGTTTCTGCCTCCTTGTTTGTACCCCTTGACCAAATGCCTTGACCCCAGGTGTGTGAAGTAAATGGACCAAGCTGGCTCTGCCCATGGGTTTCACCAAATCTTATTCTGGCTTTAAAGCCTCCTAAAACTTTTATCACCCTTTAAGTGTTCGGTACTCCACCCACAACTGTGGTTCACCTGACCAACTTGACCTCCTCCTCTAAGGGAATCACCACAGTCCCATGAGGCTTGAATGCAGTCCAACAGCATCTTGCAGCTACACACAGGAGGAGAACAGTCAGTATTTATTTGCAACACTGAGTTCCGGTCCATTATGCATGGCACTGCCCCACAGGGAAAAAATCAGATTTTGCACCTGCAGAGCTAAGAAAAGGCCTCATAGATTAGGTCTTTGTTCTCCTACAGCACAAACTTTGCACAGAGGCTGCGCACACTGGCAGCATTGTACAATCAAAGCTGATCCTGGAAAACTATTCAGAAAGTTGATGGGTCTGTAATATAACCAATGGCAAAATAAAGGAGAGGAGCTGGCAGGATTAAAGTATTTTTACATGGCTCAATCTCCAGAATCTCAGCCCTGGCAGTGATGCCATTACTGTTTTCTAGTGATCTCCTCTCTCCTGTAGCCCAACCAGACAGTGATTCATTCTGTACTGAGCAAAAAAATCAAAATCTGAGGCCCTCTATTTTGCACATTTTCCCCACAAACACTGTTTGCAAAGACCAGTGTGCACTTGCACAACCACCATGGGCTTTGCTAGCACCTGAAACCATCTCCTAACAGGATGCTCCAGGGAAGGAGGAGTAAGAAGGCATAATCCCAAAATGCAGTCATGTGAGGAAATGGTTATGTTTTTTTCTTTTCACATAAGGAGCTGCCACAGTGCTGCTGAGAAATAGATATCCAACAGCCGGCCGCAGGCAGCATGAGATGACAGATACATGTTTAAATAATGTCTTTATTCCAGTTCAGCTGAAAAAATAATTACTGAATTTGGGTCTTAAGCCAAGAAGTACCTTTGTATCTGAGAGCTCATTGATTAAAACAACTTGTGCTTTCAGCTGGATTCTAAGAGAGATACTTCATTACTCCTCACACAGAGTATTAAAATAATATCGCTACTTAGGAGGACAGAGGAATTTAGAGAGTCACCTCAGTGTTTCTTTAGATTTGAAGAATTTCACCCAGCCTAGAGAAGCTTCTACTTTTAAACTCAGGGATTTCTGCTAGAACAGGAAGTCTCTCTTGCATTGTTACCCAGCAAAACGAGCTCTGGATTATATTTAGCTCCATTCATTCAGCACAATGAAAAGTAAGACTCCAGCCAATTTCCTTAAGCAAGTTTATTAATAAGCACTACTTATTTGGTGGCTGGTCATTTCTAGGTGGCTGGGGGACATGACATGCAGCAAAACTTCCTCCCTCCTCTGAACAAGGCTCCTAGTGGAGTAGACAACTTGAAGCACTTTATAACCTGTGCTGAGTACCTGTGCAAGCCTGGCAGCCTGAACATTGTCCTAGATACACCTCCCAGTCCTGCCCTGGTCATTCTTGCTTGGCTTATGCTTCACTGGAGCTTCATCAAAGCCAGTTGAGCAGCTTTTATGCTTGAGCTAAATAACCTTTCAGGGGCTCCTGACTACAGGCTTGAGGCAGCTGTGTGTGAGACCACCGACCACCATGGCTGCAGCTGCTGAGCTGGAGGAAGCCACGCTCACTGCAGGTACAGCAATCACAACAAAGACTCCCAGCACAGGGGAGCATGTGCTGCAGCCACACACAAGTTGAGGGCTTGGGTCAGCCAGTGGCTTGCCCATAAATTTGGGTTTCATCCATTGCTTTCTGTGTATCTAAACACATTTTGCTATGGGTGTGTCCCTGCTGAGGGCTAGAAAACAACTTGAATTGTTTTAAAACTTGACAAACTTCATGACCCTAAACTTCTCATCTGTATTGTTTGCTCTCACTTGATCTCAAAGTATGTGTAATGTTTAGGGTGGGCTGAGCTAAAATTATCTCCTGCCTGTGCTCAATTTAGGTGATGTGACTTGAAAGTTGGTCTTGCTTTAAAGGAGTGAGGTCCTTACCATCCATTTGCAGTCATCAAGGGAGAGGTTTGGAGCTGAGTGTGCCTGTAACACTTCCAGTAGTGGGATATACTTCCCTTGAAGTCTCAAGCAAAATTCAGGCAATATGGTGCCTTGGCTTTGCTTGGTCAGGAAATACTAGTTGCTTTCCTCCTACTGTGGGTGCTAGTAGCGGAATGGGTGGAGGTGATGTCTGTGCTTCTGCAAAAGCAAAATACAGCAATCTGTGGCCATCTTCTCCACGTCTAGAGCCATGGTAGGATGCATTCACAGGCTATGAGTGAAAGGGATGAGAGGACCCAGGAAGCAGCATGTGTTAACCACAAACCATTGCTATTGGAGTTCAAATATAAAGGAAGGAGCATTGCTAGTCTAATTTTCCCTACAGACTGCAGATATCCATGTACAAGAAAACAATCTTCTGCTACTCTGGAACTCAATACCAGTCCTGGGGGCTGGTGGTCAGTGTGGTCAGCATTGTCATGGGTCCTTTACTGGAACAGCTGAGCCAGTTGTTCCTCAGTGCTCACCTTGCCTCTCTCAGTGCCCATCATGGCAGCAGTCATGGCACTGAGAATTCCCAAAGCTCAGCAGCTTGCACCTTTCTGCTTGCAAACTCTGGCATCACTGCAAAGCATGTGTTTCAGTCCAATATGGAAGATTTCAGCCAAAAGGATTTAATTTTTCCTAAGAACAGTTGAGACTTTGTGCCATCAGGGCATGACATCTTCAAAACAGGTACGAAGGAGGTAGGTAAGGCCACCTAAGCCAGCTGAACCTATATTAGCAAGTTATAAAAGTAATAAAATGTTAACCACAGAATTTCTTCAAATTCTAACTATTTTTATGTGTATGGTTGGCAGTGCTGTGTTATTCCTGCCAAGCACTCAATTAGCACTTGAGTTAATAAGATGTTTTAATGGCTGTTAAATTAATCTCTGACATTAAACAGAAATCTCTGAAATTAAACTCTGACACTGCTTTCCAGTGTTTTCCAAAGGAAATATATTCTTTCAAACCAGTTCCTATCGTTATCGTTGCCACTAATTGTTTGTGTTTATTCTCTTTACTACGCTTATTTGATTTAATTTGAAATTAGATGCAGTGATAGGGGATGTGATTTGGTGTTTTTCTCCAGTGGGCTGAATAGATGAGGATTAGAGTTCCAGAGCTCTGAGAAAAATGAGTCTTCATAAGCATTTGTTCAAATAGAAATCACAGAGCCTTTTTTAGGACCGTCACAGCCCCTTTTTTGCTTTTGTGAATTTGTTCACAGAAAGCTTTGCCAAAAAATTCAATATTGCTAAGAGAGATGAAAACATGTACTAGCCCAGGAATACCTATAAAAATGTTTGGGTTGACCTGTGCCATGACTGGGAGTTTTTTTTGGTGGTCTGACAGTGATTCAGGCACGAAAACACACAATATTTTGGGCGTTAGTTTATCCGCCACTTAAAACAGCTAATGTACTATAAATAGAAGGACAACATCAAGTAAAAGCAATAAGCAATATATCCCAAAACACCAGAGGCTTAGAATTTTTTCATCCTGAAAAATTAAAAGAACAAAAGAAAACACAGTCTGTAGGCAGTTGACAGCTCTGCCCTGACTGGAGCACTGAGAATGATGTTCTTCCAACCCAGCTGGGAGTGGGATTGGTTGGGTTTTGTAGGTCTTAGTCTGTGATATCTCCCTGGCTTCACTCAAACTGATGGTTCTGCTGTGAGTGGAATAGCCTAGGGCTGGAGCTGTGCTGAGAGAAATGAAAAGCTTTCAAAAATTATGTCATGTGCTGAATGTGCCAGCCTGTCGTGTAATAATAGTTAAAACTTTCTGTAATTAAAATAAGTAGCTAGTTATGGTGTCTGACTATGATCAAAGCTCTTTTGTCTGCTTTGGCAGTTGGCACATGTGAAAGATTTTGGCTTACATGGAAAATACTGTTGTGGTTTTTCTTTTAGTTTTAAATGGCAAGAGGCATACATCTTGGATTATCCCTAAACTGAAAGAAAACAGTAATGGGAAACACCAGAATGTGCATGACGTAAAATGTCTACGATTTCTGGCAGAAGGAGCTCCTGCACCCAGCCATGGTGCCTTTGGAATGCTTGACCCATTGCTGTGATGCAAATGTTCAAAAAATGTAATTTTATGTTTCTGCAGAGATGGGAACAGAGCTCTTGAGAACATTCCCAAATATCCTGCACTGTCTTTTAAAATAGGACTTTCTTTTGCATAACAAATAATTGTCTGAATTGTGACAAACCAGTTGTCTCCTATTCAAGGATTTTTTTTTTTTCATTACTTGATTGTAGTTGTTTTGAGACATTTTACGGATAAAAGGTACCTTTCAGTTCACAAGAGAAACCATAATTATTTTTCCATATTCATATCTGGTATCTTTATTATAAAAAATGGCCTTAATGAGTAAATCAAGTAAACTGGTTTTGCTCTCAAATTCCTCTTCATCTTGAAAAACAAAAAAGCCCAACCAAACTAGAATTCCAGAATTGCAGAATTCCTTTTGCATTTCAGAAAATATCTACTATTGCTTAGAAAGTCTCTGGGAGGATAAATATGAAGTAGTTTTACAAAAAAAACCACAGATGTGAACTGATTGGTTGAAGAACATCAGCCAATAATAGACTGTTTTAAACATTATATTAAGCAACAAAACATCATCTGAGGGAGGGGTAAAGCAGAGTATTTCTGAGCATCTGGATTTTTTTAATCTCTTCTCCTGAAGTTCTGAGGTAGGTTTGGTGAAGATTTGCTTTTCCCTTATCATGCATGTGCTTGTGTCTTTTTGTGTTTCCTGTAGTTTCAAATTATGTCCTGTGAACGCAGTGGGCCAAAGATTAATATTTCCCTAAATTCAGCTGTGTTTGACGTGGATTGTCTTCTTATCTTGGTCATGGCTGAATGAATTGGTTCTACCTTCAAGTGTCACTCTGCAAGCGTGTCCAAACCCTGCTGCTGACCTGTGATTTTTCCACCTTTGCTGCTTTTCAGAGGTAACAGGAAATCACCATTACTTCTTATTTGGGTATTTGGTCAATAAACTGATTTTCAATCATCTTGTGCCACCTCTGCTTCAGAGGGCAGGACTTCACTGTGAAGGCTCACAGTCCACCTTTTGAGGCTGTGTGGTCCTTGGGCAGCTCACACTCCATGACTGGTGCTTTTGGACTAGGCTGCAGAGCATGCAAGACCCACAAGTCCCTACTGCCAAATCCTGCTGGCCTCTGTGAGGATCTCCAGCAGTTTGTATCTTGGTGGTGTCCCACATCAGACTGCACCTTCTCTGCTTGTAATCTTGTACTGACCCATTTTCATCTGCTCTTGTGTGTGTGACAATTGCTCTTCTGCTGTATGAGGAGGACATGCTTCACAAGCACAGGGAGTCACCCGGATGCTCATGTGGGCATTTCAGTAGCACAAGGTCTGTGGTCAGTACAGAAACAAACCTTCAGCTCAAGCATGCTGAACCATAGCACCATGCAGGCTGCAGGCAAAGGTGTCATTAACATATCCAGGGATGTTGCCTCCAGGTGACTACAGACAGTGTTACCATCATGTGCAATCACAGGCAATGTGCTGTGACATTCCCTCATCCCTGACTGGAAGCTGTTGACCTATGGAGCTTTCCTATTAGATTAATTTATCCACAGCTCACCTTCAGTGAATGCTTTTAATTGACAACCTGACTGATATACCTCTCACAGAAGATGAACACTGACATCTTGTAGACTAGTTTTGTTTTTGAACTGCAGGCATTTAGGAAGAAACATATTTACTGTAGATGTCAATGCAGAAGATTGGAGTCTGCTGTCCTCAAAAAGGACATGTCAAAGGCTATGGCCAGACCTGGTTTTGCTCCTGTTATTGGTCTGATTGCCTGAATGTGGCCACCTTGGTCCTATTACCAGGATTTCTGTCCCTGTTTCTAAGAGCTCTTTGGAATGCCACCTCCCTTTGCTGCTTTTCCTGTGCAGAGCTCTGTATCCAGGCTCATCCCCAGCTCCCATGCCAGCCAGCTCTCACTATTAGGACATGATTATTCCCTTCTGCAAAGGAACTTTTCATCGAGAGCAGGGAGCAACAAGAAACATCTACCTGGCACTTGACTTCCAGTTAGGGATCTCACATGCAAAGAGTGAAAGGCTTTGGTCTCTGCTGTAGCTCAGTCAGGGTCCATGTGCAGCCTCAAATGCATGGAGCATTGGTATTTTTACATTCCTCCACCTGAAATCTCATAAATGGTGATGGATATTATCCCTTTGACTCTTTTACAGGCAAGAAGGAAGGCTCCCTCATGAAAATTCCCATCATACTGGGCGTTTGTCTACTCATTGTGTGAATGTGCATGTTGAATATTCACATTATCTCTAACCTTGTTTACCATAACCAGCCTCTTTTTGCATACATCAGGCTTCTGTGGAGTTCTCTTGAGTCCTCAGGGATTCATTCCACTTAATGATAAAACAAAAGATCTGCATTGCTGCTATTGTAGCTTCAAGTGTTTCTCAATACTGTATTGTCTCACACCAGGACACAGTTAAGTAGGATGGGAACTGTATTTCAAAATGGGCATGAGAAAACTAGATGTAATTTGCATGGCTGCACAAGGTACAGGAATCCACTGTTTAGTCTGTCACTTTCTCAAGCTGAGAAACTCTAGAAGAGAAAAGTTCCCAGAAAACCAAAAGCTAAAACAATGTTGCTATTTTACACAATTTAAATTCTTATATAGAGTCAGGGTTACTCAGTTCTAGAGGGCAGGACTAGGGAGATGGTCTTTTTGTGATGGTACTTTCTGTATTGATTCTTACTTTTCTTGCTGGATTGCAGCATGTATACTTTTTTATTGGTGTTTGCATGTGTATATATGTAGACATACGTGAGTACATATGTATGTGTTTATATGTACATACACACACAAGGCCTTGGAGACCTGCCTATGTCTGCATAAATTCTACTTGAATTCTAAAGACTTATTCTATTAACTTTAACTTTCAGTGCCGATTAATGACTGTTTCACAGCAGAGGAATTATCTCAGCTTTAACTCAAGGCATAAAGGACCATCAACACTGTCCTTAGAGCTCTTGGGGTTTCACACAACATTCCTACCTCAAAAAAAAAGAACAGAAACCTCCAAAACTGAAAGACATAAAAAGACAAGATCCTATTGCAAGATGGCACAGACAGCATTCCAAAACTGAAAAAAACCTCTTTCCAGAACCAGAAGATTGTCTGGAGATGGGTGGGCCAGAGCTATGTGCTGTCTCTTGAAGGACATTGATCCAAACATCAAAGGACTCAACAAGCACTAAGGGCTCCCCCAAAGGGTAAAATATTAAGGTATTTATTGTCTTTCAGAGGTGTTTTTATTATTTTCTGGCCTTTCAGAGTATAAAACAAAGGTGGCTTTAGGATGTTGCTCCACAAAACCTTTGTGTACATTGATCTAGCCCATGAGTTCCGAGGAGGGTGAAACGGGAAGAATCCTGATCTTGGAAAAGACATTGGCTCAGCTAGAGCTGCTGGTAACATCCACAGCCTGAGTTTAGACGGACCAGCAGTAAAGGACCCAGAAAACAAAGGATTTCTGAAACGAGTTTAAACAAAACCAGATGTACAACATTAGAGGAATATATATTTAAATAAAAGCTTAATCTTTAAACCTCAAGAGCATACTCCTCTGGCAGTCAGTGAACTGAATGCAATATAAAACCCCCAGGTAATACAAGGAACATGAGCAACTCCTGCAGGGAGGGATCCTGAGGTGTTTTGCAAGTAAATGGATACAGAGAAGACTAATAATTATCAGTTTGCTGTGAAGTGGGGTCTCATTCTCTGGAAATCCCTGCAGAGAAGAATGAAGTAGGTTTCCCAGATGAACATGAAGTACTGCTGGTTTGATATTCCCTTCCTTCTGGGCATTAATAGTTTGGGAGTCTTCTACCAGCTTTTTCAGTAAATCCTTCCTTTACTACTCATGTAATTCAATCTCTCCTGCTCCTTAGCTGAGCATGGTCCTACTTGCCTGCAAAATGACTAAGTCCTCAGGGTGGCTCAACAGGCATTAGTTATACTTCAGGGATTTCTCTTTTAAAATTTTTGATCAAAATAATGTGCTTTTCCCAGGTAATGGACAAACGATGGGTCAGTGGCACAAGTACCTGTAGTGAATGTGGTAGCAAATGCTAGGCAGGTGCTGTGATCTGTGTTAGCTCCTTACAGAAAAAGCAGAGTAAGGAGGACTGGCCGTGTCCTTCCACCTCTGCCTTCCACAGCAGCTGCACTGTGGCATCTCTCCAGCTTCTGGCAAAACAACTCCCACCCGGACAATTGTGAATGTTTCATGTGGTCGGAGAGCACTGAAGAGACAGGCCAGAAATTCAGCCTGTTAAGCTAAACCAAACAAATAGGAAATTATCTGCATATAAATATAGTTTATGCTTTTCCACTTGAAAGGAAATCCCCTTATCAGCTCAGTCTCAGTTGAAAACAACTATGGCACTGTGGGCTGAGCCAAGAGCCCTTGCTGAGAGGAATGGGTGGCCTGCCCTGGCAACCGAATCCATGGCTTTACAGCCCTCTGGGGAAGGAGTCTTCCCATATTTTGTAAAATAAGTTGCCAGAGAGCTGTTGAAGGGGAAAGTGGAGCATGGAAATAGCACATGACTGTTCTGCTCAGGCTGATACTGGGAACTGATGCAAAAGGAGGCAAGGAGATGTAAAGTTGGTACAGATTTTTTTGGTTAAATAACTTTTTTTTCCTCTTTTAAGTAGACTGCCATCCTGCTGCCACTGAAATCAATGAAAATGTTGCTATTGAATTTCAAGAAAGTAAGAATCATTACAAACTTCTTTGTCTGAATCTTCAAATCTTAGTCCTTCCTCTAAGGAAGATTGTTCTTCCTTAGAATGTATTTTTGTCTTAAAATGGTCTTCAAGCTCATGAGGTCCTATTTATCTGAAGATTATTATGTACAGGTGGGATAAAGTATTTTATTTATAAAAAACCCAAACTCAAGTTCCCTGCTGCAATAGTACAAAGCTATCTTAAAAATGAAAACAAACTAGCAACAAAACCTCTGAAACACCCCAAGGAGTACAAGATGGCATGAAGCCCTGGTTCCATGCTCAGAAATTCAGCACAGCCACATACAGAAGTAGTTCTCGATATATTCATCAGGAACACAGCAACCCCTGAAATTTATCCTAAGTTACTGCCAGGGAATAAACATTTCTTCATGATATCTGGTGACCAGAAAAGTGGGGTTTTTACCCCAAAAGTGTAGTGATGTGCCTGATAACAGATAGTTTGGCAACCCACACTAGTGGTCTCTATGCGTGTCTCATACATGTAAATTGAAATGTAAGTTTTCTCTGCAGCCAGCCTGGTCCAAGGCATGGGAACAGCAAGTGGCACCTTTCACTCCTGGAGCTGTTCTGCACTGCTGAACCCCCTCCTCCCTGCAGGCTGCACAGGCAAAAGCAGGATTTGCTGCTCACAGAGCGCCCACCAGCCCTGTCAGGGCTGGTTTTACTGGCAGCTGTGGTGAGTCCCTCTGTTTTTCTGGGATGACTCTTACTCTTCATAGTGATCCCAAAGACCCCACACTGGAGCAGTGCAGGAGGGAGGACCAGTGACTGAATGGGACTGGAAGGAAAAATGAGCTGACAGCACGTTCAAAATTCCTTTCAGCCTATGGTGGAGTTATGAGCAGCACCAACGGAGCCTTTCACAAGAACAGGAGCTGATTCTCATCTTCCATTGGGGAGCCACGACCCAACAGCACCACCCACCTCAGGCAAGGACCTGCCTCCTGGTAAGAAGGTTTGCATGGCATTCTCAGCATCCCTAGTCCCTTTCAAACCCTCTGGTCTGGGAAAAGCATTGCTCTCCCATCCCTATCCTGCCCCAACTATCAGAATTTGTTTTTCCCAGTTGAAGAAGGGAGCATCCCACCGCATGAGACCAAAGAAACAATTTTTTATATATCTGTTTTCCACTGAAACAGAATCATCTTCCTGATGGCGTGGGGTCAGTTAAAGTTCTCAAGCTGTGCTGTGGAGGTTTTCTCCACAAAAGCGGGGGTGTTAACCATGGTGGCATGGCACAGCTCCAGCTCCGCTCGCACCACTCGGCTCTCCCGCTGCTCTGGCAGCCGGGGCAGCGCACCCCGCACTGTTTAAACAGCTGCCTCGCTTCATCTGGGACGTGGCTGCCCTTCAGTCCTGGGAGAAGAGCTCATCTTCTGGATAGTTTGCATAACAATTAACATTTGTCAGCTGAGATCTGCCTGGTGAAAGATCACTATTTACAAGTAGGCGGTGAGTCTTTGGAGCCTGCAATACTTCTTGAACCACAAAAAACTAAGCTGAGAGTGGGGAGCCTGAAGGTGGGCTGATTTCACACGGCAGGTTTAAGGAAGAGTTCCTTTTGCATTCAGCTCAGAGGTAGAAATGCAGAGCTGCCGTGAAAGGAGGGATTCTTTAGCTCTCACAGATTTCATTCAGTTCCAATGAAATAAATACATCCGCCTTAAACAATTGAAAGAGGTATTTACTGCCTGTGGTTTAACAACTGTACTAAGTCAAAGGGACCAGTCAACTAGAGCCTTATAATTCTTTTCTAAAGAGAGGATGAGAGAAAAGAATGAGACGACAATGCAGTATTTATAATAAAGATGAAATGAGTGGAACTCAATGGCGCCAGCAACCCTGGAGCTCCTGCTGCTTGGGCTAATGCATTTTGCATTAGCACGTCTGGATATCTGGCACTGGAAGGTCCTGCACATGCTTTTACAAAATAGCAGCATTCTTACAGCAGCAGCATTTCTTCCAAGCACCACCACTGATGGGTGCAGCTGGGATGGGCAGCCCCTGCAGCTGGGTGAATCAGCAGGAAGGTTTCAGGTGACTGAGACCTGTTTTGCCCTTGCCTTCCTGCAGCCAGGTTGCTTTTTTACCTGCTCACTTCTGCACGTTGCCAAGTGGCTGCACTGTGACTCCCTGATGGAGCACTCACTTGAGCAGGGATGGATGTAAGGGCAGCTGTCCCTGCCTGGGAGCTGGGGGCTCACAAAGGCAGGATTCCTGACTTCTCAGGTTATACTGGGGGGCTACTAGGCACATAGACATCATGTTGAACATACAAAATTACATCTGTAAGTAGGTTTACTCTGCATAGGCTAAATAAATAACATCTGTGTTACAAGAACCCCCATGTGATCTCTATCCCATACTACTCCATTACTCCATCAGCTAATCTTGTATTTGCCTTGGAAGCAATACAAAATCCTCAAAGGAATTAATAGCCAGCAACTGCAGATCACCCAAGCAATTTATTTTTCATTCTTTCCCCTACCAGACTGGAGAGATATGTGTCTCTCTTCTTCCTGAAACCTGGATTTGAAAAGATCTGTGTTACCTCATCTTCTCATAGCCTTGCAGAACAACAGAATTAGCAGTAATGAGCAAAGCACAGCAGCACCTCAGGACAAACTCTGGGACAAATGGAAAGACCACCTGGGCATAATGTTGTAAGAAGCAAGATAGCAAATGGTACTTTCTTTTTATAACTATTACATTAGAAATTATAAATTCATCACTTCAGGGTTTTCTCTATGTTCTTGACATATACAAATAATTTCTTGTTCTAAGTGATACCAGAATGTGTTCAATAATACTTAAAATATGGACCTTGGCTGTTTGTTTTTCTTTCTGTCTAAGCCTCTCTTACATGAGCTTACCTCTGCACAGAAACAGAACAGAATTCTGTGGGGAAAAGAAAAATAGTGCTAGAAGCTGCCAAAAAGTGTGGGAACAAGTCAATGATGAGTGAGGAAGGCAGAAGGAAATGAATTTATGAAGCTGTTGTCCTGATTTCACTATGCTTGAATCCATCTAAGAACAGGACTTCTTTCCAAAAATACAGCTACTCCCAGCCTTTGACCCCCAAGTGCTGGAGCAGCAGATCTGGGGTAGCAGCTATGAGCCCTGGCACCTTGATCCCAGCATCAAACCTTGTGTTCTTGGACAAATTACTTTTGCCTTAAATTTTCAGCAACATCTTTTGTTTTCAGTAGCACGTTTTGGTGTTAAACTCTACAAAATCTGCTCTTACTATCTTGACCTCCTATATGGAAAATACTTCTGAGAGCCATGGGATGTTGTTCAGTTACCATAGCACAATGCCCAGAACTTCTCTGGCAGTGGTAAGTCCAAGCTAAGCTCCTTTTCACTGCCAGCCTCTCACACATCATGGTGACTTCACCCAAACTGGAGGGTGAAAAGAAACCAACATCTACCTTTGTTTTAAGACAACCCTGGTTAGAGTGTCTTGCAATGAGTTACCTAAACCAAGGCAGGCTGAGACTTTTGGAGAGAAGGACAGCACTCCAACAGAAGCTGGAGCTGTGGAAAGCAATTAGGAAAAAGGCCTTTAAATACCACAGGTGAGCAATAGCTCAGCACTAGGAATACAGAGCCAAAGGGTTGGTCTCCAGAGCAGGCAGAGGCCCCAGGTTGTGATTCCCCACATTTAGGCTGCTGAGTGTGGTCAGAATATGGCTTGGATCTGGAGGTGAGGTCTGGACTGAGGTTTTGACTTGACTTGTTGCTATTCAGAAAAGTTCCCGGGAGCAAATGTATTATGATGAGCAACCTCTTCAGGCTTCGAGTCTGAATTGGTGTCCATGAGGAATGTGAAGTATTTAGCAGCTCAGTCATTAGCTGCTTCCAGGAGGATATGCTGCTGGCCTGGCTCCACAAGCTCCCTGGGGATGGGCTGAGCTTTAACTTTGCCAAGTGTTTTAGAGAAACATTGGACACCCTGAGGCTGCAGAAAGCACACATTGGGGCAGAGTCCTGCACTTCCTCATACAGAAAAGCCAAAATGTGAGATTGGTGCTAAAGGAAGAACCTCTTGGAGCCAGTTCTGGGTTCTCAGGAAACAGGAAAACTCCTTGTGTTCCTGCCCTAACACATCCTTGACACTACTTTCTAAAGGGATGCATTTCAACATTTTCTTCAGGCATCAGTGCTTTTTTTACCATCTCCTGCATTATTACATCTTTTCCTTCTTTTCAGTGTAACCACTGTCTCAGAGAGTTTGAGCTGCTGCTCAGCTGGGACTGGAGAAATGGCCACAGAGACATACAGTTTGTGACAGGTAATTCTGATTTATGCCACTTGGTGCTATCACACAGAGCTTTGAAAACAACGTGTCCCAGTGCAGCCACATGTATTTTCCTGTCTGCTGCTCTGTGAAGCCTGGAACAGCTTAAGGCTTTGTATCCTACTCTGCCTGGAGCACAGTATCCTGCTAACGCTAAAAGGCATTTTGACAACCTGTATTCAGTATTCTCCTTCCTGCAGGAGATCTCAGCAGCAAAATTGTCAGTCACTGGTCCAGGCTGAGTACATATGGCTACAGACTGTGCTGAGGGAGTTGTGTTTTCCCACCTCTGGTTTACTGGGGGAGAAGGGGCAGCTGGTTTTCCTTTCAGGTGGTGCCTGGAGCAGAAGCAACTGACCTGGGAGTGAAAGGCCTAAGGTGTCACTTGCTGTTGCCTCAGCTTGAAGAACAGTAACTCATTGCTTTGGTAAAGAACCAGTCTCAAATAACGCCCTGGCCTCATGATGGAAGAGCAGGAATCACAGTGGTGTGATGGATCTGGCATTGCCCCCAGAAATGGTCCATGTGGATCCCACCAGGGAACAGATATTGTGCAGGAAGGGAAGTCTCAGAAATGCAGCTCCCTGGGAGATTAGAGAATCACCCACGACAGCATTTTGAAGATAGCCTGGAAGAGCGAGAATGGTGGGAACTCTGCATGACCAAGATCCTAGGAATGGGGCAAAAAGAGGGAAAGGATGGGTGCAAGATGATTCCTGCAAGGAGATGCAGAGTGAGGCTTCTGCATCCCCCTGCTTGCTGTACAACATGGCTGTGAGCAGCTGTACCTCAGCTGTGAGGTAGGGCAGGGGAGTGCCATGCTGACTCCAGGCACTGCTGTGCTCTTGGGGTGTTGCCCACTCTATGAAGTGGCTTTGGCAAGGCAGCAGATGCTAGGTCCTCAATCCTGAGTGCAGAGGCAGGGACTCTGCCCTCCTGAGCATGCTGCACATGATGGCATCCAACCATCAGGGCACACATTCAGCTGTGGATAGGTGCCAGCTGCGAGGGCAGCCCCAGGAGGAAGGCTCCCTGCTTTAGGGTAGGTCACCATGTTACCTGATTTGTCTCTTTCTGTGGTTTTGACAGCTTTGCACATATTTCCATTGTGCTGTCCTTTGCTTTTGCAGTCACGTGTCAAGAACAGTCAGGATACATAAAAACAGGAAAGATATTTAATCTTAGGGTCATGAGAACGACACTTGACTTAGCAAAGCTACTCATCTAGTTGCTTTTCTTCTAATATACTTGTTTTCTTTTTTCAGTACTGACAGTGTTTCAAGCATCTGGATTTCAGTCACAGCTCCTGGTATGAAGTTTTAGACAAGTGATGGGTCAAGGTACATCTTGAGGGGACTATGGTAAACTAACAAATTATACCCTCTCAGAAAAGCTCAGGACTTGGTCTTGATATCTTTCCATCAGTTTCATCTTTTGTCCTGAAATACATTTTAGAGTCTCTTAAGAAAACTGGTGTGGTTTTGTTCATTGCACAATTTTCTTCAGCTAGTGAATATTAATTCCCCTATTGGATCAAATAATTAGAATAATGCAAATTGACCCAAATAACAGTTGTAAATTAAATGATGCCCAAGTACTTTACAATAAGCAAATCAAGAAAAATACATTCATTTTAACATCTGAATTCTTTGTATAAGCAGAATCAAGAGGCAGAAGACCAGAAGGAATGTTAAAAATTGCAATAACCCTAAATCCTGGGTCATGCAATTTGAGCTCTGCCATTGGAAAACTATTGCATGTCACACATGCTGTGCTTTAAAAATGGAAGTTCAGCCCAAACCTGGGCCGAACTTTGCAGTGGTTCCTCTCCTTTAGAAATGCTTTCACTATTATTTACAGGGGGATCACCCTTGCACAGCTCTCCCCACTTTGGCAGTGGACCAAGCCAGCCTGCATTTGGCATGAACAGGGAATGGCCCTGTCCCACCAAAATCTGAAATCCCACTTGGCACCATCAGACCGCATGGCACTTTCCCAAAGCTGCTTTACAGGTGAGGAGCAGAAACCCCTTGTTTCAAACTCCTGCATTATCAGAAAACTTCTAGAGTTTCTCTGGCATTCATCACGCCTCCACAATCTGTCAGGGCGAATGAGAGCGCCTTGCAACAGGATCGGGTTTTATCCGGCACCGGGTACACTGATAACCCTCCCTAATCAGTCGCTGATCTCTGCCCGGTGAAAGCACTGCCTGTGGTATTTCTGCTGAAGCTATTTTTAAATGACAGTGTGATATTTTGTTTTCTTTCACCCATTTGTCAGTGAAGAACTGGCTCTGCTGTGCGTCTGCTCTGACAAGAAACTTCCAGTTATTTTTCAGCCCGTTCCAGCTGGGATGGAGGCCGGGCTGGAGAAAATGCTGTCTGCAGGCAGGGTGAGCCCTCCAGGGAACAGTGACCCTACAGCCCTCTGCCTGTCGGGGTCCCCTGGGTCCAGCTGTGGGAAAAGCCTTCTAGGTTTCTTCTGACTCTGATCTTCATGCTGCTTTAGGCTGGCTTTCACAATTAGGGTTATTTTATGTTTAGCTGAGTTGCTACTTGCATGAATGTTGGGGTTTTGTTTGGTTTGGTTTTGTTGTTCTACCACTTTAATTGCACTAGGTTTTCAAGGAGTTACGTTTTTAGGTTTAGGTTCTGAATGGTCTCAGAGCATGAGCACCTAAAAATTGAAAATTAAAACCTGCCATGTCCAAATGGCATTACTGCATGGACAATTCACATCTCATCTCATCAAATGGCTTTCCCAAATGGAGATGTAACAAGTTCCACCTCTTCATCCAATCACCTGGACATCATTGCATGTTTCACAAAGTCCTGCATGTTTCACAGGTAATTTCTCTCAAAAATGCGTTATAGATTGGCATTGGCCACTTTCCATCCCTTTGGTTTCTTCTGGATGAAGGAAATATAAAACTCCTGCTGGAATTTTGCTGATTCCCAAGCCCTCCATCCTTAAGCACTGCTGGATGGCAGTTGTGCCACAGCTATATACCAAGGTTTTCTAACCCATTAAATTCAGACACAAATGGCTCACAGAAGATAAAACCCTACTGAGAAATACAGGTTGTCTATGAGTGTGTGGCTATCAGATAAAAACATGCCTAAATAAGTCCTAGAAAATTATATTCGCTGTTTTTGAGTCCTCTGTTTATACCTGGGCCCAAGATTTCTGTTTAATCCCAGGGATTCATAAGGATTCATTCCATCATCTTTCTTTTCTTATAACATGTTCAACACTGGTTTCCTACAGAGCTAATCCCACAGACTTCATCAAGATTACTGCTCAGGCAATTCATTCCAATCTAAGAAAAGGTGTTTTGACCCAGCAGAGACCAAGTTTTCGGAGGGGAGCCAGTCCCTGGGCTCAGTCCTCAGAGCAGAATTACATCTTTACTACAGTTTTCTGCCCAGATCCAGCAGATTCAGCAAGTTGGGGCAAGAGGGAGAATTCCATCCCTTCTTAACCTGAGCTATGCCAATTCCCACCAGCTACTGAAACTGGTTTTTACATTGCCAAGTCCAGTAGAACTGGATTGAAACCAGTATGCTTTTGTTTTTCCCACTGAGAATATAACTGATACTCTAAAATCTCCTGAATTTTCTAGTTTGCAATACAGAAGCCATTGGGAAGACCAGATATGGCCTGATTGGTCAGATTTTAAAGACATGTTGGACCCTAATAATTTCTGCTACTTTTAGTTAAGATCCCTAGGCAACAATAATGGAAGCTGTAAAAATATGTCCCTTATTCATCATGGCTTTACGTCAGAGGTTTACTGCTCTAATCATTAACTAGCTGCTGCATTATCTATGAAAATTGCTTGGTAATATTTATGAAATGTGACCTTTGTTAATTCAATGTTACGAAGTGTTGGATTCATTCTGTTTGCAAGTGGAACATATTTCCAAATCACTCTGCAATTAGTACAGTTTGATCTAACCAGCCTATCTCTGCATGGGGTAGGCTCCTACTGAAACAGCAGGATTGCTGTCAGAAATGAAATGTGTTTTCTGTACGGCTGAAAGTACGGCTGTGACACCTGCTTGCACTACATCATCTTTGGCAAAGGTAAGTGCTGAATGAATATTCACAATAAGGGAAAGCAGTAACCAGACTTAGAAAGATTTTTGTTGTGAGAAATACCTCAATTGACAAAAATAAAAATGTTTGTGGCCAAAAATGGTTGTTTTGTATACTAGTGTAAGGGGAAACAAAAGGAAAATGGGACAATGTTAGGCTGAAATGGGCATGATTACCCATTCCACAATGGATACAGATAAAGGAATTGTAAGAAACAACAGGAAAATTCAGGAGTCCCATGGAGTCAAGATGGTTTGCTGCATGATTCTCTAATACACCCCCAAGGCCACCATTAGGCATGGACAGTGTCCTTCCCTACCTAAAAAGTCCACATTCCTGATCCACCCAATGCTGCCATGAATTTCTGATTCTCACAGTCATACAGAACAACCTGCAGTGCCTCAGACTATGGGGTGTTTTGAAGGAACCAAGTTTCACCAGAGCAACAAATGTGCCGGACGAGCACCACGCAGTGAAGCCATGTGGCAGCATTCAGCAGCAGATCGCCAGGAATGTGTAATATCTGCAGCATTAATATTGTATTCTTCCATTTCCCGAGCTCCACATGGTCAGTGTCCATCTTCAATACTTTCAATGCTTACTCCAGCTGGGACTGTCTCATGTGACAACCACACTGGGAACAAACTGAGCAGCTCCCTGTCTCCGCATTAGTCCCCTGAGCTTGTCCACTAGTGATGTACAAAATTAGGGCTTGGTTTGATAAGGCAAGTTAAGCTCTGATGAAATCTCTATGCAGATGTGTAAAATAGACCAGTCTGGCTGTGTGTTTTATTTTCCTCTAGCATGACAGCTAACTGTGCTTTCCTTTGTAGGAAAAAAGCATTCTCTTGGTTAAAGCAGGAGCTAGAGAGCCACAGAAACACCACCCTCATGTTCTGCTTCCAGTGTGGAAACAGAAAGGGAGGTTGGGACAGATTTGGGGCAGGACAAGCAGCAGGTCCTTATCCAGGACAAGGTAGAGCAGCTGCCCTGCAGACAACATGGCTCTACCAGACCAAGGCTTCTTCTCAGGAGGAAGGTGTTCAGGTCCTCACAAGAGTCCTGCCTTTCAAACTGGTGTTTTAACACATCTTTTTCTATATATGAACTGGTAACCATATTAACCTACAGGACCTGAGTAATTTGATACCAAAGCAGCAGCACAGGTTGCAAAAAACTCTGCCCATGCCCTGCTCCAGCCAGTCCTCCAAGCCTGCACGCTGCCTGCAAGCCTGGCCAGCGGTGCTTGATGAACCTACTCTCTTCCTTTGCCCTTGACAATGTGCCAGAGAAGAGAAGAGCTGCTAAGGAAACAAATATTACCTGTGAATGACATAGGCTTCTTGGCATCTAGCTGACAATTGTGGCACTCATTGCCAGAACTCACCAGAATCAGGAATTCCTCTTTCCTCCCTGTCACTCTACTGTTTCCCAAGGAAAAAGAATCCATTTGAACAAGGAAATAGCAAGCAAGAACCTAGAGACCTGTACAGGCTGTTATGATCTGAGAACTGGGGGAAAAGGGCTCTGTAAGTACTGGTACCATGAGCTGCAGCATTCCCTGCTAGCAGCCGTGGGCTCTGACAGACTGCACTCACCACCAGCCCACCTACCCTGCAGGTTCAGTTCTTTGGATGCCCTTCCCATTTCCCAGAATTGTGATTCCCAGAAAGTCACAGGATTTCCCAAATTTGGAAAGGGTTAAATCACGTGGTCTGAAGCAACTGGCAAGAAGGAGAAGATTTGAGAGTGAACATGTGAAACCAGGGAGAAGGGGAACAAACAGCTGTACTGATGGGATGAACTCAGCCTCTCCAGGTGTCCCAGGAACGCAAACATGTGACAGCCAATGGACAGGCAGTGACTGTGGCACTCAGAAACAAGGGCACAACAGCACAGTCATAGTTGCTCTCTGGCTTCTTGCTGGGGCTCCATTGCATGCACTTATTGGAGTTGCATGTGCCCACTGTGCAGAATGGATGAAGTCCTGGTTATCCCACAGCTCTGAGGCAGGCACAGATCCAAGGAAAGAGGGAGGCTGGGAGAGAAGAAGTGATCTGGCCAAAAGCATCCCCAGGGTCTTGCTGGAGAGCAGTGCTAGAGCCAGGTTCCTCTCCACTGAGCTGAGCAAGTTCCTCTCTGCAACAATCAACGCAATGTTTTGTCTTCTCAGAATCATGGATTGCTCCATCAGACAAAAGATTTTCCTCCTGCTGGGTCCTTCCTCAAATATGGGGCTTTCTTTACCATCCACTGCTGTTCTGTTTCGGCAAAAACATGTGAGTGTTCTGTGAGCACATCCATCGTCTTTGTAATGTTTATGACATCCCATGTGAAATCCCCATTTGGTTTCAGGTCTCCTCTTTGCCTGTTTTTTCCAACCACTCAGCATTTTTGAGCTTCTGAAAGTTTAGGAGTTTCTATGTTTTTGCATAATTTGCACATGAAAGATGTGGTTTATCTACTTGTTTCCTGTGAAACACAAAGGGCTGAGAGACTGGGGGAGTGTGTGGGTTGGGGTGGGGTGTGTAGATAAGACTCTTAGAGAGTGCAAGAGTGAATGTGCAGTATGAGGAGAGATTTTCTGCTGGGCCCACTGGCATAAAGTGAGGACTGCAGCCACATTTGTCTGTGGAAATGGACTTCTTGTCCGTGAAAGTTACTTCTGGGAAGTGCTCCTCACTTCCAGTGTGATCTGCTGCAGTTTGTTGTCACTGCAGCTCTCAGGCTGCAGAGCAGTGGCCATGGCAATCCTCCTTTCTTGCCAAGGGGCACTGCAGTGCTGGCCAAGCACTCTCTCCTCCAACATGTCACCAACATTTTCTGCTGACATTTTCTGCTGTGTAAATTCTTTCCCACTTTGCAATGTTTGCCACAGAAGGGTTTTGTTGACTAGGAGGTGCTTTGAATTACTTGACAAGGAAGGGGCACGGTGTGTGAGGGATGGTCTGTCCATGAAGGTATGGGCAGCACTGATGGAGAGTTTGGTGCTCCCCATCCAAGCTGCCCTTTCCCATCCAGTGTCAGCCCTGATGTGGGTTGGGACGGCTGGGCTGGAGGAAGAGCTCAGGGAGAGCAGGAGGAAGGCATGTTGTGATTCAGCAGTGCTCATTTTTACAACCAGCTTTCCATCTTCCAGAACAAGGAAAATTTCCTGTATGAAAATGTTTTCAGTTAAATATATCATAAAAAGTAATAATAGATATTTCAAGATGCAAACAGTAGCTTTTTTTATCTAACAAAAAAAATAAAAGGGGCAATTACAGCCTTTGCATGTTGTGTAGCTGTTTACTAACACATAACATAACTCTAGGGATCAAAAGTAGGGGGAAGAAACTGGATTTAAGGAAATACAGATTTTTTTTAACTGAAAGTGTTCTCCATAAAACTATTATGCTGAGAGGATGACTAATGTAACCAGTATGTGTTTTGAAGCGTGTCATTAACACTTTTTATGCTTTCTGAACACACAAAGAGAAACCCCAGGAGAGAATTAATTTACAAATCTGATTAAGCATAGTGCCTGAGTGGCAAAAAGCATCATATAATAAATAGTAGACTCCACAGGTAAGCAAAGCTTTAAAAAATGAAACAAACACACTCTACAAAGAGCCCAGATGTTGGATAGTTGAGATGGATAGTTTTAGATTTTGGATAGTTTAATATGTGTTTGATTAGATGTCAAAGGCACAGACAATGAAAACAGAGGTCACACTGAGGTAATAGTACTGACCTCTTTTTCCTTAAGCCATCATACTACCTGTCTAGTGAAAAACATGTATCTGAATTTGGGGAGCAAAGGCAAGGATGCAAACAGAAGAATGAGACCAAAAATAAGGATTTTCTACCTGCTGTCATAAAAGAGTTATAGATACCTTTTGTGTGATTGTGTCAACCTTTGCTCATGCACAGTATAGTGTGGTTTGTATCAGTATTTCAGAACTGAGCAGTACTATTGCTCAGCAATCAGAGGTTAGCTCTCTTCAGGGACTTTCTGAGTTCAACAGGAGTTGGAATGCTAATTCAAATACTTTGTAGCTGTAGATCAGGGGTGTCTGCAAACTCCAGACAGATGGTTATTAGAAGTTAAAGCTTTAAGTCTCATCAGTACACCTCTGAATAAATATTGCACCTATCTTTTTAAATAGAAGAAAATACTACTAGTGATCTTCTCACGTCTTGGGTAACTGCCAATATACTTAGCACTTTTAAACAACCCTCAACATTTCATTCACAGAGAGGTGACAGAGTGACTTGGTGTAAGTTAGACTTTCCCATATGAGGGAGTGAGTGGTGAAATGCCCTGTCCCAGTACTGCTGTGCAGTTGTCTGGTACAGGTCCTACCATCCTCAGCACATTTGAAAGGGTGAAAAAAGCAAAAATCCATCCCTGTGTTACCCTGGTCTTAGTGAACAGGAGCACTATTTTGTGATGAAAGCCCTGAACTGGATGAGAGATATCCAAGTCACTACAGGTATCTCATTCCTCCAGTAATGAGATCCAGGGATTTTTCTGTGCTTCTACTTCTCTCTGCATAGGGAAGTTGTTATATTCATAACAACTTTCTCATACCTTTATCTGTTTTCTCTGTTGACTGTAGGGTCTTCAGATTAAGCAAAGCTCTCTTGCTCTTGTAGATCATTTAGACCAGTCTCCTGTAGATACCAAGAGACCAGCAACAATGAAGAAGAGGTGAAAGAGCTGCCAGTGTCCTGAGAAGGTAGAAAAAGGAGAATCCATTAAGTAATACCCTGAAACTTCTTTTCTGTGGGCTGATAAAACACATATTCACTTACACAATGCAGATGCTGTCAGAGAAGCAGGAAGTCATGTCCCTGGTGTTGAGACTGTGCTGTAACTGCAGGGAGTCCAACACCTTGGATGGGGCTCAGGCAGAGAATCTGTGTCACACGAAAGGAGAGGAATGGAAACAGCATGAAACCATCGGCAACAAAGGAAGGCAAACAAAAACAGGACAGAAGGGATCAGAGACATAGAGCCAAATACAAGGTAAAAAAAATAGACCTGTGGAAAGCTGGAAGGAAAACAAATAAACCAAGTAAGTTAAATTCTGCCCCCATTTTCTTCCATCTCACTAGCACCTTGTAACTGAAATTTTCTCTCAATGCTAGAATCAACACAAAGAGTGTGGCACTCTACATGACACTAGAAGTGTAAACATCTGCCTGAGATTAAATCATAGAATCATAGAATATCCTCAGTTGAGAGGGGCCCACAAAGATCATCAAAGTCCAGCTCCTGGGCCTGCAAAGGACACTCTGAGAGTCACACCATGGGCCTGAGAGAGTTGTCCAAATGCTCGTTGAGCTCTGTCAGGCTTGGTGCTGTGACCACTTCCTTAGCAAGCCTGCTCCAGTGCCCAACCACCCTCTGGGTAGAGAACCTTTCTCTAATATCCAGCCTAAACTTCCCCTGGCAAAATGTCAGGCCATTCTCTCAGGTCCTGCCACTGTCACCAGAGAGCAGAGATCAGTGTCTGTCCCCCCTCTTCCCCTCTCAGGAATTTGTAACTGCACTGAGGTCTCCCCTCAGTCTCCTCCAGGCTGAGCAGACCAAGTGCCCTCAGCCTCTCCTCACACACCTTCCCCTTGAGGCCCTTCACCATCCTCGTGCCCTCCTTTGAATGCTCTTTGATAGCTTTATATCCTGCTTATATTGTGACACCCAAAACTGCCCCCAGGACTCGAGGTGCAGCCACCCTAGAGCAGAGCAGACTGGGACAATCCTCTCCCTGTCCCCAGTGGCAGTGCTGGGCCTGCTGCCCCCAGGACACAGCCGGCCCTCCTGGCTGCCGGGGCACTGCTAACTCATATGAATGTTTGCATTTTGCATAGATCACATTTTACAGACAGTGCTGTATGGGTCCTGTAAGGCTGGGTCATGACCACTCCATACTACAGTATCTTAGATTCTGGTCCACAAACACTGAGTGCAGTTTAGGTGGTGCTTTTTTTGGCATGCAAAATTGCTTTCAGCAAGCTGTACCTTTTGTGGAGGCCATTTCTTTTCCCCTCCATGATGTCAAAGAAGTTTTTTGGGATTGTTGAGCAAAGATCTTCCCTTTGCTGAGATTCAGTGCCTCATGCAATGCCTCAAATCCAACACTCAGCTTGAAGATTTAGCTGGGAAGTATTACAGGGAAGATGCACATAGGATCAGTTGGCCAAACCTGTGCAGCCTAAAGAAAGTGATCACTAGATCAGTCCTATCCACAAAGCTATAGCTGGAGTATGACAACATTTAGATACTTATTAGCATGATTGGTTTCCCATTATCTAATTAATTGCAGATTTCACATTTTCACACGTTTCCTGCTTTTCCATGTGTCAAATAGAGTAAATGGCCCGTCACCACAAAGTGATGGTATTGAATTTGTCTCTGTTCTGTACCTGGCATTTTTTCCTCAAATTGTGGCAGAACTCCAAGGCACAACAGTGGCCCAGGAAGTCTTTGGGTGCTCCATCCCCTGCCTGGGGCTGGAGCCAAGCTGGAGGTGCCAAAGGCTCCCCAAGTATCCCAGCTCACTGTCCTTACCAACAAAACATTTTGCTGATATCCAACCTCCTTGTTGCAATTTAAATGCATTGCTTCTTCCTCTCTTGGATGCTGAAAACTGATGATTTCCTGCTTGCAGTAGCTTTTTTTTGTTGTTGCATAAGGAAGGGAGCTTGTTACAGTCATTCCACTTGACTCTTCACTCAGTTTCCATATTCATACCAATAAAAAAGTGGGAAATTGTCCTTCATTTAGGTGGAATAAGAGACTATAAGACAGTGTGAAATCAATCCCATAATATTTTATTTTAAACCATACGGTATAGATACAGCTCCTACAGTGTGCTCATCTAACATTCAGTTTCATTTCTCCATAGGAATAATTAGCTGGCAATGAGAAAAATAATTTGATTAGGCCCACAACTGATTAGAGGCTAGTGCATAGCCTATTGAAATAAAGAAGATACAAATTGATTTCAGCATGTTTTGGGTGAGCCTGTCTTCCAAAGCAAATAGAGAGATAAGACAGCATCTGCTGAGTATTCACCTGCCAAGTCTTTGTGCTGATCTCTAATTTTAGGTCCTGCAGGCAAGTGTCCAGGTTATTTACCACCTGGGCTGTTTTGGTTTTCTCTCAAATGTGTGTATTGATGGACGAGCTCTCTTATCTACACCACAGTAATACTGGCCCAAGTATACCAGCAGCATGAGGCCCAGGATCAATACTGATTCCTCCCTCATTCAGCTGAACAGCATTTTATTTGTCTAATTATTAATATCTATTAAATGCCTGAACTGGAAAAATCTCGACTAAGCAGTCTAAAATGAGTGAGTTGGACAGGCTATAGACATGCAGAGTATTGTCATTACTGTACAATATGGGATGTGCCTGCAATCTTCCCATCACAGATTCACTTTCCATCACAGCTGATACAAATGATAGGACCCTATGGCTGGCAGCAGATTTGCATCAGACACATTAGGTATTATTTTTTCCCTAAAGGGAACAGAACTCAACAATTTGCATACATAATTGCTGCAATTAATTAATAATTTAAAAAGCAATAATTAATAATTAAATAATTTATTATTGCTGTAATTAATATGTTACAGATATCTGTCCTCTGATAAAACTTGTTCCCCCATATAGGTATGCATGCACTTGGTTCTTGAAGAATGGGTTTATGGAAAGACATCTCAGGTAGAGCTCTAAATTAGAGCCTTCTCATTTAATTAACTGATTCACACAGACTAAAACTGAGTAGATTTTGCATGTCCATGCACCCAGGTGAGAAATCTCCATGCTTAAATTTGTAAATATAACTTTTTATTTCTTGGTTCCTCCCCTGTAATGAATATACTATAAATTAATGCCTGCTAACTACTTTGTTGGTCTCCATAGGATGCATGAACTCATTCTTCCATATCTGGATGGATTTTCACACCAAAAACCAATACAAATTCATTGGGGCTTCTTCCTATAACTCAGAAGTCACGACTGACAGATACACAGGGCACAGGTACCTTGGGTAAGAAAATGCTATTTTTTACATTCAGAGGATAGATGTAATTGAGACTGTGTTACCACTGCCTGATTTTATTCATAAAGCTCACAGCTTCCTCCCTCCTTTAGTGAACAATCTGTTTGCTACAGACAGGCTGGTTTCAGCTCCGTTTGGTAGCACAAATGCACAACCCTGCTCTGTTTCTCTGTCTGTCCTGGACTGCAGCAGGGTGCTAAGCATCAAGGCAGCTTAGAAGATGATCACAGTGAGGTAGAATATTCTTTTACTTCTATATGATGTGCTTGTGTCAAAGTCACCCAACAAGAAGGCCTGATTTTATCAGCTAAAGGAGAAATGTTCAATTTGCAAGCTCATTCAAGCAGTGACCTCAGGCAGATGCCTGTGCCCCTAAAAGCACTCTAACAAAGTGGGTCTGAGCCATGATTTCTTCAAAGCCTCTTTGCACTGCACTAGTCTCTATATTTTGTGGAAGCTTAATGCAATACAAGTGTACACAAGGCCCCTTGTGGAAGATTAATGCAATACAAAGCCTTTTTCCTACACCAAGGGAATGTAATAAGGCTATGACATCTCTGAGATTCAGATCTGAAATAACATAACAAATCCTTACTCTGCAGTATATCATAATGCCATACAAGCCAGACTGGGCACTGGGATGCCCAGCCATCCTCCCAGCCCTTGCCCTGCCTTTGCTCAGTGACACTAGCCAGTTGTTTTGCCCTATCTCATTTATTTTTTGTCTTTTAAAATGAAAGCAGCAATACCACTGCCCCTGTAAAGTACTTTCAGTGTGGCAGTGCCAGAGGGAATTTTTGGGATAACGGTATTTAAAATTGCCAGGTTTAGCCAGAGCAGGATGATGGAGTAAAGCAGTGTCTCTCAAGCTTTTCAATCCATGCTTCACTTCAATCAGTTAAGAATAATTTCATGCCTGCTCACAGGAATGGCTGCAGGCCTGGCGTCAGGGCACTGCACGTCTCACTGGTCAGGGAGTGCTGGTGGAGAGGGGCATGCGAGCCCCCTGCAGCCAAACTCTCAAGGACACCAAGATACAAATGTTGTCTTTCAAAATAACAGCAATTAACAGGAAAAGAACCTTACAAGGGACTGGCATTCAGTTTGAAGTACTTTTTCTTTTTAGATTTGGCTTTCAAGCATGTGTGTACCACAGCAGTACGTAAGCCTGTGCTAAATCCCAAGCAAAATCAGGAAAAATCCAATTGTTTTGGGAAAGCTGGTGATTCAAACGCTGCAGCAAACAATTGGTCAGGCCAAGCAGCAAGCTGGACTAGTGAACTTCACACAGAGAGCCCAACAAATCCATGGAAGCCACTCAGGTCCCCTAGAATCCACAGTATCCATACTATTTGTTGTTGTGATCCTTGGACCAAAGATCCTCTCCAAGCCAACATCTGGGTGCAGCTGAAGGGGTATGACAGGTCGAGGACCAACCCAGAAACCTCATGGGGTGAGGTTGCACGGACATGACTTCTTCACAGGACACAGTTCCTCAACACTGCAGCAGCAACTCAATAACCCCAACACCCCACATATCTTAATGTCATGTAACCTCAGCTTCAAGGTGTGAAAGTAGCTCTCTGATGGGCTGCCCCCATCTTCAGGCACTTTGAACTTAGAGAAACCACCCCAAACTTAAAGTAAACCACACATAAAATAAAGTGATGAGTAAAAGCCACGTGTGCACCAGTAGCAGTCTAGATACAGGGCCAAACAGATGCAGTGACACCTGCCATTTGAGATCAGGGCTGGAGAACTGCTTTACTTGGCAGAGTAAATAGAATCAGAATGTCTCAAACTGGGCTTGGGCACTGACAAAATTGTTACTTTTGAAACTTCCTCCAAAAGTTCCACCTTCAATATTCAGGTGTTTTGGTTTCTGTATCTAGGAAACAGAGCTCATTATCTGAATCACAAGTAAGATGAGGAATAAATGGAATTTGAGATACTGAGTCAGGGAGATGAAACTTGTCAGTGCCAGCCCTGAGCACATAGATCCCCTCCTATGTGGGCAGACGAGTTAGTCTTTGCTAATTACTTAAACCTTGCAACACCCAAGAAAACAGAGGGATGGAGTCCAAGGCACAGCGAAGGGCTTAACTCTGGACAGAGGGACATGATATAATATGGAATTTTAATGGTAAAAGAAAGAAACATGCAATAGATACAATGAGCCAAATCTGAAAAGCAGGGTAGGTCTAATTATTTCTTTAAGGCCATATGTGGGAAATAGTGATTAAAGTTTCTTGAATTATTGATCATCAGCTTCAGATCTCTGCCCTCACCACAGCTTGGGGCAGTCAACAATTCTGATGTCACTGATCTTACATGCCAAGTCATGCCATAGGACAGATTTTGGAAAAGAAAGACACTATAACATTTAAAATTGTAAATATTACCATTCCAATCACCAAGTGCAGGTGGCGAAGAAACTGCAAAACAGCTCAGGTTTTTGGGTGTGGCTGCTGATGGATCTCGCTTCTGCTTCTAAATTCAAACTTTTTCAAACTTTACCATGAAGTGACAGCTACCCCTTATCACTGAAGGCCAGCTGTTTCTTCAGCACTCAGCTGTTCCTGCTGCTTGCTCTTAGAAATGGAAGAAAGCTATTTAGAGACACAAATCTGCAAAGCCTTCAAGCACACATCTATCTTAGAGCCTGTCCTTCAGTTCTTAAAGTAATTTGGGTGATCTTCTTTCACACCCATTTTACACTTATGCACCCACGTTGACACCACCAAAACTAGTCCTGGTTCCCTGCACAAATAAAACCAGATCCAGAACGATTCCTTCTAGGCATTTTAAAAGCTTTTGTGGCATCTCATGAGAAGGACTCAGTTGAGTTCACCCCTAGGAGAAATGATAAAACTCCTTAGGACTAACATGTTGTTGCTGTGTTCTTCTTCAATGCAACTACAGGTAAATGTGTGACAGTGTTTGTCAGGCATGAGCCAGCCCTGTCCTTCCCAAATGTGTGGATTTACCCTGGATTTCATCAGCAGGGGCTCTCTGAGTGTGTGGGGTTACATACACAGTTACAGTTCCAGCAGGATAATACAGTTTATGACTCCTGAGGCTGAGAGCCACCATGATCAAAGATCAGGTGCCTTTTGTGATGGCACTGGCCCCTATTTCGCACAACACTTTCTCCTGCACATAGTCCAGCTGGCTTCAGTGGTTCCTTACTTACCAAAGCAGCCCTTCCATGCAGGGAAGTGTGGAGGTACAAGGCCCTGGAAAGTGCCAACATCAATGTGAAGTTGTGCTCCATCTCCTTAGAACTACTGTTTTCCAAATACTTCTGTCCACATTTGAAAGCAGAGAGAGCAATGGTTTTTGCCTCGGGAGTGGTTAGGGGTGCTGAGTTTGGGTACTGGGGAGTGCAGGGGAGGCTGAGGGTGGCTTCAGTTCAGCAGCTGGATCACTCCAAGCTCCAAGGAGCATCTGGTGAGGGCAGTGCTCAGCAGGGTGCTCAGCTCAGGCTGTGTACCCTCCTGAAGCACAGTCTTGTGCAGTGTTTGTTACACCCCTGTGTTTCCAGAGTTTTTTTCCAGGTGAAATTGTGGTCTTGCAGTGTGGTAGGGCAGAGCTTTCGGCATTCAGAGCCTCAGTAAATCTGAAATTCTGGGCCTTCCCACAAGGACCTACATACCTAGCACATTCATCTGCCTTTCTGGATGTATGACTGATTCCACAGCATGGGTACAAGGCAGTTTAAGATCATTTAGACACTAACACACAAATATAGGTGTTCTGAAGATGAGTAGAGAACACCGATGCCTTATCTGTGCATCTTTGCATCTTCCACATTAAGTGCCCTACGCATGTGTCAGGCAAAGGGAACTTTCTTTCCTGTGTGGACAGAGCAGACCTGTACATATATGGTTTCATGCTGTTTCGTAACAGAAGGCAATGTCAAGTAGTGTCTAAACCTACTTCCAGTTAACAGCAAAACTGCCACAAGGGTCAATGGATTTACAGTAAACACTGTACTGTCTCACCCACTTGCAGCAAGATTTCAACAGTTCAAGCAGCAAGTGGAAAATGTTACAGCAATTTTTTTTACCTTTGTAATCTATGCACCAAATTCCCTTCTGCCTTGTAATTCATAGTCACTCAGACTTTTCCTAAACAAATACAAAATTCTCCTAAACTACAATCACAATGCTGCTTTCTTCACTGCCTTGTATTTTCTCTTATCTCTGATGCCTGGACCAAATGGCAGTAAAATGTGATCTGTGTTTCAGCGATGTTCGAGAGCCACATTACACTTGGCATCTGGGGCAACAAGATACAGACTAATACAAGATCAGGTGTAATGTATATGTGGCTTTACCATAATGCTGTAGAAACAGTAAACCATAACCCTTGTTTTAATCTGAATTGCTATTATCCTCTTAAAAGGAAACTCTGGCTGACATTTTTTGCCCAGAAATAAACACACAGGACAACACTGCATCCAGCCTATAAGCTGGATAGCTCTTTACCTAAACAGTTCAATTAAAACCAATGGGACCAGTTGTGTGCCCAAGTGCAATCCTGCAGAAGGACTGATTACAGGCTTCAGCACTTTTGGCCTGAAGATGTACCAATGTGTGATCACAGCACAACTTAAAATATGCCTATTTTAAAACTACACTTGCTCGTGTTAAAACCAACCAGTTTTAGGCAACAGCTGTGCAGCAGCTATCTGCGATAAGGATGCAGAGTTAGCAGCGCAAATAGGATGGTGTGGACAGGAAAGGTGCTGAGCTCTTCCTGCTCAGCCTGTACGCCGGGAGCCAGGCTATTCTGGTACACGGCTTCTGTGTATCCAGATGACGAAAGGCAGCTGAATATGCTGGCAAGGGCTGGAGGGCTGGCAGGAACTCTGGCTGCATTTCTGAGAGCTTCCCACTGTTTCTCTTTTCCAGCAGGTTAGGCCATTGTGCAGAGTTCAGTCATTCTCTTACGTCCCTGTGCGTGTTTTTACAGCGCTGCCGTCTTCCTCTCTGCCCCGAGCACCGCAAGGGGCAAGGATGCGCGTGCCAGGCACATTTTCACAGCCTCTCCGGCGTCCCGTTGGTATCTTTTTTGTATCTTTTTGTGTCTTTTTCGTTCCCGTTCATTTCCCGCCCTGCTGTCCCTGACGGGCAGTTCCGCCGCCTCACTTTCCCTTTTCCCCTTTTTCCCGTTTTCCCTCACGCTTGCCCCGCGCCCGCCCGGCGCGTGTGCGGGGGCGGAGCCTCCTGCGGCCCCGGCCTCCGCCTACCGCTTCCTCACGGCAACGCCACGCCCCCTCCCGCCCATTGGCTGCCCGCTCCTCTCTCCCCGCCTCCCGCCGCGCGGCACGCGCCTCCCGCCCCATTGGCCCCCTTCTCCGTCCTCATTTGCATGACGCCCCGCGCACCAATAGGCGACTGCGGCCTTCTTAACATGCAAGGAAGCAGCCAATGAACGGGCGAGGGGGCCGGGCCACCACGTGCTGTTGCTAAGCTTCGGCTTCTAAATTGTTACTACACGGGCAGCCAATGAGCGCGGGCGGCGGGGATCTGTCAACATCCCCTGCCCCGACTGGGGGGGGGGACTCTGGCCGCCGATTGGCTGGGCCGCCGCCTCACGTCCCGCCCCGCGGCCGTGGGCCGCTCGCCATTGGCTGCGCGGGCTGCCCGTCTGCTGTGTGTCAAATGTAGGTTGAGCGAGGTGCCTTAAAACCGGGGGCTCGGGAGTCCCCGCGCGTGAACTCGGCGCGGGGGGCTCGGGACGGGCAGCCATGGAATTGAACTCCCTGTTAATCCTCCTGGAAGCGGCCGAGTACTTGGAGCGAAGAGACCGAGGTACAGGGCGCAGGCGGGCAGTCGGTCAGGCACCCGCAGGCGCTCGCAGCCGCTCTCGGCCTTTGTTGTGCGGCGGCCGGGCCGGGGCAGCGGCCCCGAGCCCGCACCTGCCCGGGGGGGACCCGGGCTGCGCCAGCGGCACCGCGCTGGGGGAGCACCGCTGCTCGGATCTTGGCTTTTTAAAATATATAACCCCCCAAGCAAGCCAGAAGGGGGCTGTTTGTGCCGCCCTGGACGGGGACGGAGCGTGTGGCAGCGCTCAGGATCCCTCTCGCCGCTCCGTGTGTGGCAGTCGGTGATTGTATGGCAGCTCCCCTCCCCCAGCGCAGCGTGACAAGGGTTTGCATGATCCGCCTCGTTTTTAATGTGCACTCAAATAATCCTCCTAATTTCGACACTTCGGTGTTGTTTTTTTTTTTTCCCCTTTGGTTTACCGAGTTATGGTTTTTGGTTTGTTTTTTTTTTTTTGTCTCGCTTCTTTAAGAGATGCCAGAATAAAATCCAAACAAATCAACCGGAAAAAATTCTGTTCTTTACCCTAGCGTTCCTGCAAAGGAGGAAAAAATTGCATGGAAAAAATATATTGCCACTAATGCTGACTTTGTCCCTAGAAGCAGAACATGGCTATGCATCAGTGTTACCCTTCGATAGTGACTATTCCAGAAAGAAAACAAAGGCAGGCACCATGGCCAGAAAATCCCAGAATAACAGGTAATAGACGCACCGCTTTTTCAGAATGAATCGTCAGCTTTTCCAATGTGTCTAGCTTATGTGCAGTGCATACATTTATGAAAAATAATAACTAATCCAGTGTCTCAGTTTTCCCCATCCCGGTAGTCGCCATTTTTCCCCTGGATGGGCTTGGCTCTGTTTTGATCTCTCATATAAACACTGCCACGCGTACACCATCTCCTTAGTACTCACTGCACTTCAGACCCATCCGCCCTCATCGCTCCTTCTGCTCCGCGCTCGCCGACAGCGGCTTTTGCTGCAGACCTAAACACCATAATCGCCACCCAGATTTCTCTTTGCATGGCACCTAATTTCCCCCCCGGCATTCATTTATAAACTACAGGCAGCGAGCCGGCCGCCTCCCCCACGGCAGCCGGAGCAGATGCAGCCTCCGGTTGCGGCGGCGCTGGGCTCCGGGGCGGGAGCGTGTGCGGGACGGCGGGGACACTGCGCCCGCCCTGCGGGCTGTCCGGGAGGCGCGGGGCGAGGAGCTGCCGGAGCGAGCCCGACCTCCCCGCGGGCCGTGCCGCAGCTCCGCTCGCAGCCTTCCGGCCGGCGGCCGCACGCAGATCGCCGGGCTGCGCGGCTCGCTCCTTGTCGATCCCGGCTCTCGCCGCTCCGCCGCTCGGTTCCGGCGCTGCCCCGCAGCCGCTACCTGCGCTGCGATGGCAGGAGCCGAGCGCGGCTGTGCGCAGGCTCTGCAGCTTTGTTTGCTGCTGGGGCAGCGGCTGTGTACGTGCGGGAGGCTGTCTGTCTTACGGGGACGCTGCCGGCCCTGCCCCGGAGCGAGCCCAGCCCTGGGCTCGGCTCTGCTCCTCGGGGCTGCTCCGGAGAGGAGCGGGGACCGTGCCCTGCTGGGCCTGCTCCGTCCCGGGGCAGCGATGCTCTCCCCAGCGCAGGCTCCGCTCTGCGTGGTCATGCTGGATGGTGGCTCCTCTAGAATAGCCTAAAATGAACTTGCTTTGCACGTGACTTGTTTTCCAAAGGAGCAGTGAGTCTCGGCGGGCATCCTGCGGCCGGGTCGGCTGGTGCTGGGGAGGTGCCCGGCAGACGGCCAGGAGCTGCTCGTGGGGCACCAAGGTGCAAACCGAAATCAAAAGCTGACGAACTGACTCCTTCCTTGAGCAAAAACACGAGCTGCTGAGCGCCCTGGTGGTGCCTGCTGCGGCCGAGCGGTGTGTCTGGAGGATTACTGAGAAGGAGCAAATTGTGTCCCCATGCCCCTGCTCCGAGCAAGGCAACCATTTTGGGGGCTGCTAATTACAGTACTACTTCGGTTTTAGTTTAAGTTGAATTCTTTGTCTCATCATGGAGCATGAGAAGACAGTCAGTTCATTTTAAAAGAGAAAGTCATCAGGAGTGGGAGGAGTGTCTTGCATCCTGAGACACTTTGCTCCTTAAGATTTTTAATTATTTTCATATAAAGTATGCTCACTGTCTTTAAAAAAATTTAAAACACATTTCATAAGGTGTAAATTTCTCCTCGAGTAGTACAGATTTCTTGTCTTTCTCTTGCATTCAAGAAATCAGTGTTACTTACAGAGCTATTATTCCATCGTTTCCGTTCTTAGGGCTCTTGTCATCCACTGCAAAATAGTTATTTGTCTGAATTGTAAGCTGCTTTCAGGAGTTTTTAGGAGAGGATTTGTAATCTATCAAACACAGTAGAATTAAAAGATTTCTGGTTACAGATTTGCTAGTGTTATTGAAGTTGAGGCGCACACATCCACTTGCAGTTACCTTTCTGCTTTTCTTTCTGCCTGCAGATTTGTATTTATTTACCTGTTTAGTGTGTTGTTCTATTCTCACTCTGTAGCAGTGCAGCCTTCAAAAACGCCATCCTGCAAGGTTTACATTTACTCACACTTTCTTTTCTCCTAGCTGCAGTGATGGGTCATGGTGTTACAGGACAGGACAGTGCTTGTCAGAGAATGGTTTCCAGTGCAGGCACTGCTGGGACAGTGGCTGGTTTGGTTCAGCATGGGTACCAGGCTTGCTGACCGGTGTGGGAAGCAGAGGGACGTTGCATTAATGCATCTCACTGTACCTTCAGGGACAGAGGGGCAGCAGCAGGGCTCTGTGAGTACCTCTGCATTGTCTTTATGGGCTTTGTACCCATGTCCAGCAATCGTTGCTCACGTTTGCCTGCACACTTAAATTTGCAGGGGAGAAATTATCCCTGAATTTAAATATGCAGGGCAAAATACATGATGTACACCAGCATCACTGTTTTATTATTATTTGGAGCTTAGAGGCTATAGGGGCTGAGCCCCAGACTAGAGTGGATTTTTGGAAACATGGTTAATTCTTCCTAAGCAACTCAAAGATTAACAGAGGGAGACGACTGGCCAAAGTTCAGAGGATCTGGAGTGGTCGTGGGTGATGTGAACCACCGAGCAAAGTGTTTGTCCATATTGTTCCACTTTAACCATTTTCCAGACTCACTGGGTTTGGAGCATTAGATGCAGGGAGGCATCTGATTGCATACATGTCTGAAATTCATGCCTTATTATTTCATTGTTTTTCTGGATTAAAAATACATTTGGAGGAGTAGGAAAGGAGCAGCTAACTGCACATTTCGGATCTGCAGGGGCATTGTTGTTTTCATTATCTATTTTTGTATCCTGCTGCTTGCAGCATCTGATCAATTTAAAAAGTGAGAGATGTATATATGCACATACGTTGGTTTTTTCATGCCTTATGAGGTATACATATAGAAAAGCATGAAAAACATCTCCTTATTCTTGGAAAATCAGAAAAGAGGGGAGGAGGAGAAAAACTGTCAGATGTGAGGAAGCCTGGCATGCTGTACTCTTCTTTGTTCTGTGTTTTCCCCCTCGTGTGCCTGCCTGTGGGGGGAAGAGCGTACCCCGTGTAGCACAGGTGTGCTGGCCAGGTGCCGTGGGCTGGGAGACGAGCAGGGATGGATTCCAGCTGCCCTGGGCTTCAGCAAGGGTGCTGATGGACCCCCTCCTTCCTCTGCTGAGGTGCTGGTGATGTTCATGTAAGAAACTGATGAGAGGCCTCCATCCCTTGTGGATGGCTGGCAAGGCCCAGACCCACAGGAGAAGGGGCAGGAGGCTGCCAGCCCTTCGGACAGGATGCTCGGCTCTGGGCTAAAAGCTTGCTGGCCTCTTGACTGCAATTGAGTGAGAAGTAATTCTGGCAGGTTGAGATTTGTGCAGGGAAAAATACCAGCAGAATTGCATTTAATTAACCAAAATCTATAAGCTTTCTGTCCGCTGTAGGAATTTAACAGTTTTGCTTTGTCCACTGTTAGCTTTGAATCAAAATTAAAAGTGGTTGTTAGCAGTTTATTGATAAACAATATTATTGGTGTTATTGGTAGCAATCAGATACAGTTTTTAGCCATTTCTGTTTCTGTTGCATATTAAAATGTCTTGATCTTACATGTTTTCTTCTCAGTTTCCTGTGATGTGCCCTTTCCCATGTCACACAAACCAAAATGCTTTGTTTTCTTTCTGGTTTGCTGTTTGTACCATGTCCTCAGCTGAGATTCAGACTTGTTTCCCCCCAGTAATTTTGACCAAAATCCTCTGGCAAATGAAACTGGATTCTTGTTTTGTGAAGAGGACAGAGATTAGAGAAAGCCACAATATTATCTTTTGCAGGGAGGTAAACCTAGGTCACATCTTGTTACAATAATACTTATCAGGTACTTGACTACAGTATAATAAATGTCTCCGCAGAGCAGTGGCTGTATGTAGTTCCTACAGCAGTGCCATGCAGTCTAATAATTCTTGTTAAGGTGTACTTAGAATTAAAAAAGGCATAAAACATAGAGCTGGATTTATTGCTGTTGTACCTTGGAAATGTTAATAGCAAATATTAAAAAGCCAAGCTTGGTTTTTGCTCCAAAGAAACACACAGGTGACACGTATGCGATGTGCCGAGGAGGAATGCGACACAAATCTGAAATTTGGTGACGTTTGCTCACAAGGCAAAGCACTCTTACAGAGGAACATACCATCCTGCAGATGACTGGGCTTTCTTCTGCCCTAGCTGCAGTTTCACTCACCAGGTGTTGGGTACCTTGAGCTGTGTGTGGGTTTGAGGTGTGTGTTTGCCCATCCACCAGGGAGCTCAGGCAGCTGCTTCACTGTGAAAGAGTCAGAAATAAGGTAAAAATGAAAAGCAAAATCTTAGTGTTAGATGCCAGTCTACTGAGGTCACAGTTAAATTTACTTTCAGAGAAAGGAATTGAATGTCGGTGATGCAGTGTGTTTGGCCTGTTAATTTAGGAGCTGGTTTATTGAACGAGGGGGAGCAAAATAAATGCCAGTTTATAAATATATCTTCTGTGTCTATTAATTAATTAATATTTTTGCTTGTATGTTATATAAATAGACATGTACTTCGTGCTGTGTTCTGGCAAAGGGTTATATGCAGAAAAAGATGAAAGCAGCATTTGGATTTTCAAATAAAAACAGAGCCTAATGTCCAAATTCCTCTGTTGATGTTGGCTCGTGGAGGAGGTGAACCTGTGGCCCGCAGAGCGAGCCCCTTGCTCTCTGCAGATGTTTTTCTGTGCCCACACTAAGCAGCTTAGGGATCGGCGCCTGATTTTTGTTTTATTTTTCCTTAATTTTTTTTTTTTTTTTTTTTTTGTGTTTTGTGAGAGGCCAAGAATGAAACACTGCAAAGCAGACTCTGCAGACACAGCTCCTCTGAATTTTCACCTGGATTTTTGAATTCGATAGATCTTTCTCATTTGCCTTCCTGAAGCTAGGACAGCAATTGATATTGCCACATTTGGTTTCAAAATAATGCATTTTAGTCCCAATGTAACAGCTTTCACCCATCGACCTGTCACCCTAAGGAACTGCAGTAGGTCTGCAATGTTTGGGAGCTGCACTGCTTGTGCAGTTGGGGAAAACAAATTGCCACCGTATTAGAAGCACATTCAGACCTGGCCACTGCAAACATGTGGCAGCACCAACTTGAATGTGATCCTCGAGCCAGAACTCTGCATCAAGGCTGTGCCAGTGTGCCTGGTTCCCAGATCCCAGCTGAATCTGCAGAACCAGTTTAATTTTGCTATGAGGAGAATACAAAATTAATTTTTAGTGGATTAATTTGGTACAGGCTGTTTCTTTGACAGGCTGTAAGCAATGTGTCCAGTTTGAAATGGAAAAAACCAACAACCCAGAAGCAGTGAATAATAGGCAGAATGTGTGCTTATGTTCAGGTTTATCTGTGCTTTGTGGAGTGAACTGTAGTATTTCCAGGTTCATTCCACAGCAGGTTAGGTATGTGGACAGGGAATTTCCTGGAAGTGATTCTGGATCCTTCCAATGAAAAGCTGCACAGCAGTCGCATTCACATGAGACTGCAGGTGTAAGCTTTGTGCTTTTACCCACCTGCACTTCTGGGAGTGGGAACTGGATGCAGACACTTAAGGTGTAGCACCTTGTAAAGCTTCCTGTTCTCTTTGTTCTTACTTTTTTGGCCTGGACAAAAGGTGAAGTGCTGGCAGTGTAGTTCACATGGCTGCATGACCTGAGGTGGAGTTGTACATGGGCTGTATCACACCCTGGCAGTTCTGCCTGCACCAGAAAGCCCTGGCACTGGTAAGGTGTTGCCACTGTTTCAAGTGCTTGGTTACCTACCCTGCTTTGCTTCCTGTAGTGCTTTAAAGTGCATTGGCAACTGGAAGTGCATTGGTGAGTCACGGTCTAGACCTGCTTCCATTAACACGGGGCAGTAAATGTCAGCAGCATTGCCATACATCCCTGCTTTTATCAGGAGCTGCTGGCTTCCTGCTGAGCAAATGCCCTGTCTGGTGGGGTAGATGGATGGAGGAGTAGGGAAGCTGAATACTGAAACAGGCAGGGCATCCCGCATACAGAGGAATCTCAATCTAGTGTGCCTGTGACCAGATCCTGCTGGCTCACCCATAAACTGGCAGCAGGGGAGGTGGAGGGGCACTTGGCTTTTCTGTGTTAGTCTTGCCATCTCTGTTAGCACCTGTCCAAATTTCTTAGGTGTGTCTGCTGAATGTTGAATCAACCAAAAGCTGAAATCCGATACCAAGAATTCTTGTTTGGGGAAAGGAAGGTGGTGGACGGGGATGGCTCTGGGGTGTGCTGTGCGAAGTAGCACAGGATCTTGCAGACCAATGGCTGCATTTCCTTGGTTCCTCTTTGTTCCTTCAAATCTTCTTTTGACAATTTTTTCACAAATAAAATTTATAGTCAGTGAACTGCTTGATATTTGCTAAAGAGATACTAGAGCTGTCTCAGATCAACAGCATAGTCTAAGCATCAGCGTTCGTTATCCCTTCCTTCTGAACCTATGATTTTGTGGGTTTTTTGTTGTTGGCTTTTTCCCTTTATCTGAACCTTTTTACCTTTTTTTCCTCACTGCTACTCCCAACTTCCCCAAGCTTTTTGTGGAGATACAAACTCAGTTGAGTGAACCTAAGTTAAACACCAGAAGTCTTCCTTCTCTTGAAGCCATTTTTGAAAGGTTCCACAGGCCATTTGCCTGCAAACCACAGCCAGATAGCTGTCTCTCCCTTATAAATACGTATATACATATATCTTATTGTTGTGACATACATCTTATCTTTACTGAAGTAATGAAAGACTCCATTTTGAAACAGGGTACTGGGTTGTGTGGAGACCAGTTCTTATGTTTTTTCTCTCAATTTAGGTTGCATAAACAGCAGGAGATGTATATTCTTGCAATATACTGTGCTGTAGACAGTGAAGGAAATAAAAACCAGTATTTCAAGAGAAGTTCATCTCTTCTGAAAACAAACCCAACCAAAGACATCCCTGTTACGCTTTGTAATAGGGTATTTAACGTGCTCTGTAGATGGAGCAATTCTCAGGTAAATGGACTCTTGGTTTTGGTTTCTACCTGGGGTCTGAAGGTTGGGGTGTTAGTTGGCCCCTGACACCTCCTGAAGTGTGTGGCTGGTGCCCACGTTTGCACACTGCAGGCGTTGCTGAGGCTTTTGTGTCCCCAAGAGCTCTGCCAAGAGGCACATGGTCACTGCTGCTCCGTTTGGCAGCTGGCACACCCACGGCTGTGTGCTCCAGAGCTGCTCTGGCAGGACATCCCTCAGGAGAATGCCAGGGTCACCCTTCCTGTGCCACAGGTGCTATGTAGGTTTGCTGTGTGCAGGACTGTCAGCTGCTTGTGACATCTTCTCTCAGCCCAGCTGAGAGAATTTCTTGGCCGGTGGTTCCTGTGCTGTCCCCGTATGTGCTCACCAGAGCTGCAGGGAGCTGGCAGCTCAGAATGGGCCAGTTGGAGTGATTGCATTCACCTTTGTGTCTAATTGCCAGAAATGTCAAGGAGTTCATGTCATAGGGAGGAATCCAGGCTGGCCTGTATTTCCTCTCTGGTTTTAAAGTTCCCTACAAACAGTGCCTTTGACAGGCCTGTTGAGGGTGTTTGGGGACAATGGTTCCCTATTGAACTTGTGTTTTCCATGTGTTTTCATAAAGACTGGTGGATTTAGCATGGTCTTTGTCAATTTTTGTGAACATTGGTGTGGAGAAATGATTGTAAAGAAAGTCTGATCTCTGTGCGGAGAGTAGGAGTAGAATATAAAAACAAAATCATCTTAAGATTGACCAAGCCCACCTTGCCCTATTAATGTAGCACAGGAAATGTGTTTAACAGTTGTAGTGTTGCTGCATTGGTCAGGAGCACTTAAATGGCCTTATAGAAATACACACGTTACTTGATCATGGCTCACTTGATGCAACAAAAATACATAAATAATTCTTAGGCTTTTGAGAAAAAGATGCCTGGTAATGGTTGACATAACTGATGTCTTGAGATGCTTTATGGTGAGAGTAGATTAGCATCAGTGCTGAACATTGTATGCATTTCAGTTTTACCTGCAGAGGGGCAGTTCACTTGGTTCCTTGCAGGATCAGCAAGGAACTGGCCTGAGATCAGTTGCTTGTGGGTTTGTTCACTGGATGTTTCTTGTGTGAGCTTTGTTTTCTTTTTCCCTCTTTATGGCCAGAGTGATGTTCTGCCATCAGTCACACCCAGGTACAGAATCCAGCAGCTCGGTGTGTGCAGGGAGAGCAGGACAGCTCGGCATGGGCAGCATTTGTGCAGGAAGGCTCCCTAATCCCCCTGGGATGGCTCTGCTCCCTGGGGGGACCGTGCTCTTGGCCTGTGCAAAGGGACCTCACTCTGCACCCTGTGCCCAGCTGCAGGCTGGGGTTGCAGCAGGCTCCAGCAGAGCTGCTCTGACATAATCTGCCAGCCCAAAAAGCTGCCACCGCCTCTGCATCGTTTGATCCTGATGCGCTGGGCATGTTTTCAGCGGGACAAAACTGAAAGTACGGAAAATTGCTGGTTCTGAAGCGGCAACAGTAACTTCGTTTTAGGAATGTTTTTAATCCAAGCTGTGTAAATAAATAAAATGAATATTTTTAGCTGAATCAGTTTAAAAAAAAAAATCCTCCAAGAATTTAGGGCTGCCTTCTAATGGCAAAGAAACAGAGGCATTGGATTTTTGGAGAAGAAAAAAGAAATCTTTAATCCAAGTAGATTGGAAAAGGATAACATGCTGCTGTGGTCAGTACAGGGACTATGATTTTTTTGGGTTTTATTTTCTCATTGTAGACCGAGAAGAATTAAGAGGATTCCTGTTTTGTTGCCATTAAGATGTCAACAACAACATCAGTGATTAGCTGCTGATTTTTCTTTCTGCATTTCCATGGACTTGAAAGCTGCTTTTTGGGTGCTTTTTGCTATTACCTGTTCCCATTTAGATCTTGGAACACTTTCTGCATCCTCATAATTTTTCTTTATGTATAAAAATCTCGTGGGCTGTTTTCATTACTAACCTGCTCAGTTTTTAATGTTCATTTCTGTCTCTGGATGTATAGAACACTAAAAATGCAAATATATTATAATTCCCCCCAAACCTACAGTTTACTCATGGAAATTAAGTTGATACCCTGAAGAATCTAAAAGTGAACCAATTTAAAAGAAAAGCTGTTTCATAATCCATGTTAAATACGTATTTTAAAGAAGTTTTTTGCAACTTATGCAGGTATTGGCTTTTAAATATTATGAATGGCTTTTAAATATTATGAATCTTGGTTTATTTTTCGTTTCTCTAATAGTCCTTTTCTCTTTTTAATAGGTCATCACACAACGAACTAGAAAAACATAGGTAAGTCTTGAAAAAAAAGCTCATTGAAAGATACATGGCTGACCTTTGAATTATTGTGTTTATTGAAGAACATTTTGTTGAAATTGTTTTGATTCTGCACTGAATAATTTATTAAGTTGGTTTTGGTTTTTTTATCAACTAAAATGTAATAGTTATAGTATTATTTGGCTTTTTTCCCCCCATTGTTTGGTACGCTCTTTTTAAAACATCCCTTATAGTTAGCTTTGGACTGATTAATGCAGTAACTGGTTAACCGAATTGTTACTAACAAAGAATCTGATTGCAGCAACTCTTTGCTAGAGGTGTTAAATGCTGTAAGTACAAAGTATTTTTGTGATTAAGGTGAACGATTTTCGGGAACAATGCCGTCAGTCATACAGGGTTATTTTATGTTTCTTTTAAAGTATGCCTGAAGTGCAGTTAATTTTCATCTTGCATGTGAGTACCTACGGATCGGTTTTCCCCCTCCGTCTGTTTCGGTGCTGGTGCGTGTCCTGCCCGGAGAGCTGAGCTGGGAACGGGAGCGGGAGCGGGCAGTCCTGAGCCGGCTCCGGGAAAAGCCGGACTGGGCCGGGACAGAGCTCAGAGCCGGCGGGGCAGAGCTCGGGTTTGCCCGATCCGGGGGCGGCGTTCAGCGGGTGCTGTGCCGTGTCTCGGTGTGTGCAGCAGGGCTCCGGGAGCGCTGCTCCGGCGGACGGGACAGCGGGGCCGCCTGGCTCTGCCGTTCCCCTCCCGCTGGGCCACCCTCCTGCGGCCGCTGCCTTTCACTCCCCGTTCAGGCAGCAGCATAAACGCCCCTTCCGTGGGTTTTGTTATTTTTTTGTGTAGCTTGCGGTCTTTTGGGCTTCGTGCATCCAGAGAAAGTGAGGGGAGCGTGTGTGGATATGATTTAAACCTGTTTGCATGCTTCAAAATACGTGAAACGTGGTTGATGGCACAATAAGGTTGAACTCATGGGGGGGTTTTTTTGTGTTGTTCTGTGGCTGCAGTTATGTAGCAGCTAGACCATCACTTCCCTTGCATGCTTACATGCTTTCCTGTAGTTTAATTGTAATATGAGTAAACTACAGCTCTGCCTAATAGCCACGTGGTCCTCCTAGAGATGAGAGGGACTGGAGAAGTCTGAAGCTCACAAACACAGGCCTGGGCTGTAGAATGCAGTGCACTGGCTGAGGCAGTGACATCGACAGGGCAGAAGTGCTGCTGACAGAGTCTTCAGGGAAATAACTGCATGTAAAATTCTGTCCTTCAGTCGGTCACACTTCTTTAAAAGAGAAACAAAAAAAAAAATTGGCCCCAACTATGATTGTTTCTCATTCTGTTCAGTTTCTTTGTCTCCTCCTGCTTCATCATTAAGAATTTACTTTCATTTGCATATTCCTTTTCTTTTTCCTTCAGTTATTTTCTTCTTCTTCCTTTTGCTCTGCCTTAACATGTTTAAGCAGCGCAGTAAATGAGGCACAGCAGCATTTGCAGCAGATGCAGGGCCAGAAGGAGAATCTATTAATTGTTCAATCGCTGATGTCACTTTCAGTTCTGTGTTATATCTTTGTAGTAGATGGACCATATAGTACTTGCCTTGCTACCTTTTCTTTCTTTGCCATCTCAAGGTCAAAATAGGTAAACTGCACAGTATGCCTTGTGATTATACAACTAATGTTTCTAACTGCTGCTGCTTGCTGTGCCTCCTGCAGTTAAACTATACTTGAAGCCAGATTTTTATTATTCCCAGTGAGAACCTGCAAATTAGTGCAAGATCCTTGTATGTGCAAATGGGTGTTCACAAAAGCAGATGAGGTGTGTACAGTTCTAGCTGCCTGATGTATTGGTGTGAAAGACTCCTGCAATTTCTATTTTCTTCTTTTTAACAGCCCCCTCCTCCAGCACTGTGGGTGTATGAGCAGATAATACAGATCCTAGTGTTTTTCACTGTGTTTAACTAAAATTACATTAAGATCTATGAAGTGTCTTGCACGGTTTAATGGAAGATTCACAGCCGTGGTGTGTCCCTGTAGCAGCTGGGCTCTGCAGCAGAGCCTGTCTTCCCCCTCCAGTGCAGCCCTGCCCTGCCAGCTGGGAAGCACTGGATGTTGGATATTGATTTTGGAGGTGTCTCCTTTCCAGGACCAGCGCCTTCGACTCAGCAGTGCCATGATGCTGCTCTGGCAAGGCACACCCGGTTATCTCACAGGAGCCTGTCGAGGAGGAGGAGAGGAAAGGCTGCGCGTGTCCTGCTCCGTGCCCAGTCCCTCACGTGGTGTCTGAGGGCTGCACTGCCTGCTGGAGGGCAGGGAAATGGCTTCCTCATTTGCACAGCCCTTGTGTCCTGCCTGAGGGTGGCCAGTAACTGGAAAGACATGGTAGCCATTCACTGTACATGGTGCTGTGTTGGGTTCTGCACTGCTGTTGCACATCAGAGGTCTTATCTCCGGTTTCAGTGTCGGTGGGAGCGGCAGTGGTTGACCTCTGTGTGTGCTGGCTTGGCCATTAAGCACTACGACTTTATTTTGTGTTTTGTACTGCTGGGTCTCCTTTTTGTGTGCTCTTGAGGGGCTGCTCAGAGGAACACTAAAGGAGGAATGTATTTCCAAGAAAAAGAAATCTCATTATATGATAGAATTTAGATTGTATTTATGGTAAAGTGTTTCTCAGTGATTCATACATGAAATTCCTTTTTATCTGCTTTAAGTCTTCCTAGAATACTCTGCTCAGAACTTTAGTGTGAGTTTGTTACAGGGAAGCTCTGTAAGGACTCATCCCTCTAATGGCAGTCTTGTTTTGGTCCTGTGCATTTAAGGTGTGCATCTTGGAGCCATGAAACTGGAAAAACCCTAAATAAAAAGCAGGAAGGCAAGAAATCTTCTATCCCAGGGACAGCTGAGGTCCTAGAAGATATTTTAATAATTACACAGTGCACTTGGATGTAACTAGTTCCTAATGACAAACATGTATATTCATGTAGGTATTTTTTATTGTTTCCAGCCAGACCATTAGGTCTGTAGGCTTTCACAGAGCAATATAAATAATAAGTAAATTAGTAATCATGACTTTTTGCAAGGAAATTTTTAAATCGACCTGACAGCTGAATAGAGGAATTCAGTTTTCATAGTGTAAAAAAAACACCCAAGAATTCATGAGAGATATAAGCTTCTATAAAAGACACAGCATAATCTCATTTATTCACATCAATTTATACTAGTTCTACATTAGAAGGTAAAAGCCAAGGTGTATCCCCCTGAAAAATGTGCTGAGATCTCCAGACTGCTCTGTGAAGGCAGGGAGAACCTTCCCTTGGCTGTTCACCTGTGGTCTTCTCCCCCAGCTTGGGCAGGGCTGTGCAAGGAAGAGTTCACCTCCTGTGAAAGCACATGGAGCCCTGACAGAGGATACTGGGATCAACCCATCAGGACTTCTTGGTGTCATTCAGTCCTGCCTGGCCATGAGGAGCTCTGCTGCAGGAGGGGTTCAAGGTCTTGCCCTTTCCCTGGCAAAGTCTTTGAAAACAGCTCGTGAAACGTGATTCTTTTAAATAAAAGCTTTTAAGAATTAGTGAGGAGATGAATAAGTGTACCTCAGAATCAGCAAGCCTTGTGCTGCTGTCCCCAGGCTGGCACCATATGAGCTGAAGAAGTGCTGTGTGATCTAGGTCCCAGGTCCCCAGGCTCAGATTTGACAAAAGCTGGTGAGCTGAGTCAGATGGAGGTAAAAAGCAGGTATTGCTGCTCAAGCTGAGCCTGCTGCGGAGTTGGCCTGGATCAACTGAGTGAGACAGCCCTGAACTTTTAGAAGTGCAGGAGCAGAATGGGGAATACATGAGACACAGTGATTTGCAAAACCCTAAAGATGGAAAAACCCCAAACCTTTCTTTCTTCCCAAAGGAGCTTAATGTATGTGTTGTGTAGAGTGCTGACTGAGGGAGACTCAGTGTTCCCTTGTGCACAGAAGGTAATACTGATGCAAGTTTTGTGCAGTCCTTAAAGCTAAAATCTTGCCAGAATTAAGTTTCTATATTGCATCATCATGTGCATGAATGGGTATCTCTACAGAAACACTGGCTTTGATGAGCAATATATATTTTCATGGGAGCATTATTATGTACAACATTAGCTGATACAGAAAATAGAGCAGGTGCCTCTGAAGTTAAGTACTGATAGGTGGTTTTCTCATGGAGGAATTGCACATTCAAGAGCAAAGTTACATTAATTGGTACATCAGTTTTACCAGATGTACCAGATTTGCTTGCTGTTTGAAGTTTATATAAGGTGAGAGAATGCCTGTATGGATGTCCTGAAATCTTCTGTGGCTCTTCATGTTAGTAAACTGCAGGGTTAATGAAAAGCATGTTGCTGATGCACTTGGAAGTTTTGAAACAGAACTGAAAGGTCACTGAAATAATAGCATACCAAAACAATGGTTAATATTTATTTTTATTATGGGCTGCCTTTTCAAAATCACCAATTACCATTGTGGTTAGCAGTGTTATGCAGCATAAAGCTGTAACTGCATTGATCCATGGTGCTGAGCGGCTGTGATGCCACCACTAACTGAGGAAACCCCTGAACTGTGCTGGAGGTAAAGTCCTTCCAGGGGAGGATCACCCGTGTCTCACTGCTGTGCTTCCTCAGGAATTTTACCCAGCCCTGGTTGCACACGGCTGCTCCTGGGTCCGGCTTCCTGCCAGCACAGCAGGAGGGGAGAAGCTTCCTCCTTTGGCCAGGTCACCTTCCTGAGCCAGCTCCCTGTCACAGGCACACCCTGATGTGTCACGGGGAGAGGGTGGGATGGCTTCTTTGAGTGACAGTGTTAATTCACAGTACAGAGGAGTTACTTCTCTGTCAGTTTAATGTTTTTCCTAAGCATCCAGTTTTGGCTGCTGTTTCCTGGAAAGTGCTGTGCTGGATGGGTCTTAGTGACCTGGGAAAAGATCTCATTGTTATAATGGGTCTATAAAAATTGCTGCCATTTCTAGGATCTGTCCAGATTATACATGAGCCATTCAGATAATGTGGCTGTTGGGTTAGTGGTGGGAACCACGTTGTCTTGCTAGCAGAATCTAACCTCTGTACTTGGTCTTTCTTTTGGTTTTCTTGTCAAGAATATAACTTTTTTTTACACCATCTGATGGGTGTGAAGTGGTTTATTACAATTCCAGTGACTTGCAATAAACATACCTTTGCACTCCTTAACCAAGGTAATATCTTAGGGATGTGATTTGACTTTCGTGAGCTGAAAGCCACCATGGTTTGGGCATCTGCTCCCCCTCACCAGCTATGACTGCTTCTCTGAGGCTTCCAGCTGTAGTGAGCAGGTGACTGGTGTTGCCTCAGCCAGTGCAAGTGTGAATGTCAGCTCAAAGCCCCACTTAGCAGGCATTACAAATCTCTGTAATATTTTTTTTTTTTTTTTTTTTGCGCAGCTTGTTTAGCAAAGTCTGTAAAGAACTGGACCTGCAGAACTGAGATTTAATCCAGTGATTTTACTGAAGAGACCCATGTTTCTGAGTCTGACAGATTTGTGCAATTAAAGAGATTGGAAGTTTTAAAATTTTGTACTGAAATGGTGTTTTTTCCTCACTGTTGCCCCATCTCTGGGCAGTCAGCAGGTGTCTGGACCTGTGACATGTCCTGCAGTACTGCTGCAATAGCTGCTGTGGATATTTATGCACTGAACTGTTATCTTTTCAGTGCACAGAGCAGCTCACCTGATGGTACACCCCCAACGAATGCATCTTCCTACCTACACTGCTGGTTTGGAAAGGAGGAGTGTGTTAAGCAGATGAAGCTTGACAATTAATCTGCTCAGGAAGTTATATTACAGGTATCAGAGATGTACACATACTCATGCTTTGGACAAAGCTGCTATTTTGCAATGAAAGATGAGACTAAAATACAGTTTGGACTGAATTATTATGTCCTTTTTCCTGCTGAAGTCAGCTTTGGACTGTGGAGTGAGTGGAGTTCTGGGTCTGAGCTCCAGAAAGCTCTGTGCTTCCTGGTCAGCCAGGTAGCCAACAGGGAGCAGATGGGTGAGAAACCAAGTGCACGTGTTTTTTTCCACTTGAATTTGTTCATCCCTCTCTTCAAACATAAGTCCATTGTGTGTCAGCCTCTAATGGACTATGTAGGTGGTTTATGTTTTCAGCATCTGCTAATAGGCCTGGCTAGTTCTCATCCAGCATGGTAGAGAGGGCTAGATTTGTATAACATAGAGATGGATGAGCCAGACTTTCTGGTACTTTCAGGACAGTTAGGTGCTGATTCCCTGCATATAGGGGAAGAGAGGCCTCATGATGGCTGATCTCCTAATTGGAGGAGAAAAAGCCAGTTAAATTAGGTATTTTGAAAAAGAAGGTTTTTTTAAGCTTGCTTAGCTACATCTGGACTAGTGAGCTGGAATTTGATTTTTGTTTGGGTTGGTTTTTTTTTGTTGTTTTTTGTTTTTTTTAAGGTATTTAGGCAGCTAATGGCCTTTAGGAATCTGGCCTCTGAAATGAGTCTTACATAATGTGATGGGAATCCTTGGCTGAATCCCAGCCAGTCAGATCTGTGGATGCCTACAGACCAATATACAGAAGTGGTACCTGCTGTGGTTTGAAGAAGTAGCAAATGTGCCTGAAAGTCAGCAGTGCAGCTCCAGCTCTTTAAGGCAAGGTTGGCTCTGGTGTGAATCTGGGATTCACACCAGATCTGCAGGAGGCTGGCTTACTTTCTCCCAAGTATGTCACGAGTATTCATGTCCCAGTGTCCCTGCTTGGAGTAGACAAAAAGGAATCAACCTCAGCTGGAGGAGGTGGCTGTGTTCTGTGAATTGCTTGTCCTGTCCCTTCCTCTCCCTGCTTCCATGTTATATTGGCATCTGTAGCTCTATTTTTAGCACTCCTTTCCCTGGAGTGACTACCCCACTTGGGTATTGGATATACCATGGCCTGGTCCCAAATTTAAAATGTCTCTTTCTGAATGGAACGGTGTGTACTTCCCTGGTGTAGCTCATGCTCTTTTTCCCTCGTGGTCTCTGTCAGCAGACACTTGTGCTTAGATTTACTGCACAGAATTCCTTTGCAGGTCAAGTAGTTTTTAATCTGTGTTTTTTCCCCTTGGTACACTGGCAGACTGTGAGCCCAACTCTGCCTCCTGCCCAGGGAATTTCAGCAGGAGCTGTGCCTGCCTGCAGGCTGAACCCTGCATCTCATCCGTGCAGCTGCAGAGGATGAAGAAAAGGTTCCAGAAACTGTACTGAGCATGAGCATTTGAACAGCACATCGTAAATGTGAAAAAGCAGAATGCTGTTCCTTCACAGAAGTTGAATTTGGGTATTTTTTGGAAAAACAAAACCCAAACCAACTCCCCCCCATCCTCTTTGTTGTGCATAGGATCCAGTTAAAAATGGATTCCTCTTGTCCTAAAGAACTGTGCAATACACAAGAATGGATAAGATATTCCTTCTACCCACCAACTCCCTATGTTTGGAAGGAGAGAGTTGTTTTGGGACTTCATAGAGTGCTGTCTTGAGATGGAAGTACATATGCTGATCTATGTACACATCTTTCTAGGCTAGAGCTGAGTGACAGGACTTGTCAAAGGATGTCAATTGACTAATATTATTGTTTAAAGCTAGTTTATGTTACACAAGTTTTTTTTTTTCTACACAAATTAGTGTGACTAATTTTGTAGCATGTGGATGTAGCACAGCTGACACAGAAGAGGTGTGGGCTTGGATGTATGTACATGAGGTCATGTTGCAATACTTCTAACTTGAAAAACTAATAACTCTGGTTACAGGCTACATGCCCTACATGAAGAAAGCCTTTATTAGGTTCTACCTTATTGCAACAAAGCAGATTTGTGTAACAGTCAAAGACTACATCTGAAGGTGGTAAAACGCCTGTAAAAGGCTGGAGAAGTAGTGGTGAGTCCTCTTCTCCCAGCTGCTACCTTGGGATTGATGCCTAACAGATTTATCTGCTTTTCTTTCCGTGATGGTTCAATTTGGGTAACTAAGTGAAGTTACAAGGTGCTAAATAAGGGGCCTGCCTGGCATGTAATTGCTGCCAGGACTCAGCAGCTCCTATTGAAGTTAGGAATACCATCAGTGTTTGCAAATACCAGCTGCACAGACACTCTGTGTCTTACATAGCACATTAGCTGGTATTTACAAAACATAAAGGTAGCAAACCCTGTAATTCCCCAAGAAAGCTGACTTAATGCCGATTGGTAAATGCTGTTGTGTTGACTGCTGCAATGAACAACATGGGTGGAGCAAATAATTTCTGCTAGGGAAATTTGGGAGCTTGTTGTGTATGTTTGCTAGAAGCGGTTATTGGGTGTAGGTGCTAAGAGGTGTTTTAAATAGATTGTTGGGTGTCTTGGTTCCCACTGCCTGACTTTACATACTTACATGGCAAGTGAGTCCAAACTTCTGGTGCTTCCTTCCACTGCCAGACTACCTCAGGACACTGCACTTAAGAAGTCTGAGCCAAGTTTTGCACGGAAATAAGGAGGGAGAGGAGCAGAGTTTTGAAAGATGTTCCATACCTTATCATCCCCAGATGGATGGTTTCCAGATTCTGCTCAACTGTACCTTATTTGACTCGGAGACAACTAGTTTTGTACTGTTGAATGGAAAGGTAAATAGGTTGGAAATTAAATTATAAACAAGGCAGTATTGGTGTTGTGGCAAGCTATATCTAAACTTGGAGGCAGGACTGTCAGATATCTGCAAGTCTCCACTGTCCCACGATGCCAGATTTTTTTCTTCTTTTGTTTCGAGGGGGGCATAAATAAATATTACTCAGCTTTTAATTCACCTGAAAGTAAAAGTACCCATTTCAGCCTTGGAAGTGACCATCTTTAATTATAGTCAGTGCATTTAATCCTTCCCCTAAATTTGTTTATACATATACCTCACTGTCTTCCATTCACCTCTAATTACAAGGTTTAAATGAGGGAGTTGGAGACATTCAGCAAGACATTTGGGGACATGTATTCTTAATTACTTCAGTGTGATTTCTTTTCTTCTCTCATTTGTTGTTCTCACTTGGGGTCTGAACCAGCCTTCAGCTGGCTGGAACAGGCACCCTGCTGTTGTCCCAGGGTACCTCAGCTGTCTCACTGGAGCACATCTCAAGTATCTGTACTTGTTGGTAAAAGCAACACCCACGACTTCCTTCCCCAATAAAGTCAATTCATTTGTGCATGTTCAAGCTGCCATCATTAGCTGCTCCCTCTAAGATGGCCACAAAGCTTTGGTAGGTGCATGTGCCAAGGAAGTAATAGCAGAAGCAAAAATGAAAGTAACACATAGCACTAAATATCTCTTTCTGATAGTTTCCTGATCAGAGCTTAAAACTTCCTACCACTGTGAAGGAGCAAGTAATTGTTTAGGTGCTGTAATGGAGACAGAGTTGCCTTAACTCTGATGAGGTTTTAAAACTGGTGTAAATTGCTGTTGTTTCTTTCGTTGCCTTGTGCATGTGGGAGCGTGGAGTCCCTACAGCATTTGTCAGGCTACTTAAACTGGATACTTGGTATTTGGATATCGAGGTACAGTAGACAATAAAACCACAGTCACAGGTATCCAGCATTGCAGATATTAATGCTTTACACTCATTTAAGTTGATGCAGGAAAAGGCTGCTTAATTTCGGCTGTCTGCTATCCCTAGGTCTTGTGCTCAGTGTGTGAAAGCAATGCATGTTTTTAATTTAGCTACAATAATTCAACTTGACTTGCTTCTCCTTTAATTTGGCATGATATGGTGGTATTAAAAAAAAATCTTGAACACATTTCTCCTCTCATTGGACATATGTACAAAATAACTAGGTCTATAGGGAGGTTTAAAATTAGGCAGAAAAAGCTCACTAGGCCCAGTAGTGTGCTCTCTTGGCTTAGTGCTGTTCTGCAGCTCAACTTCTCTAGGCTTATTTAAGCATTGTAGTCTCCCCCACACTTTTTTTTAAGATCCTTCCTGTTGGCAGCTGTCCTGAGACACGATGTTCTTGCTTAGCATTTTGATGTGGGGAAACAGTCTGATAATTAAAGCCGGTTTCAAGCCATGAGCTGATTTGTAAGCAGTGACTTGCTCTGGGGTGTTGTCAGTCGATAAACGTGTAGCTCATGTGCACAGAGCTGAGCTGCACCTTGGTCCTGAAGCCCCACGTGAGAGGGACATGCAGCTCCCAGGAGCCACTTCTGGGGGAGACAGACTGCATCCTCTCCAGCCACCTGGTGGTGAATGGTTAATTTGTGAAAAACTGCCACTATCATCCTGTTCCCCTCTCTGTGTAAACCCTCTTGTTGTTAGACAGCTTTTCCTTGTTTAAATAAGTGTAATTCTCTTTAACCCACTCTCTGCAGTTCTTGACAAATTCCTTACAAGAGTACTGTGAAAGGTGGCGAAAGCCAACACACCTGTTGCAGGGCTGCAGACTCACACTATGGCTTTGGATGTGCTGTGCAAATTTGCTTCGTGGTGCTCCACGGCCAGCGAGAGCCAAAGTTTTACTGCTGCATGTCCTAACCCCCTGCTGGGTTTCCATGGGCAGCATGTGTGAGTACGTGTGTGCCTCCATGGCACGTCAAGTGGGAATTACAACTGTTGATCCTGTAATGGCATCATCTCGTGGCAGCACTTTCCTTATCTAATTGGGTCTGACACTTTTCTGAGGTAGCAGACAAACTTGAGTCTCCCTGCAGTGTAATCTAAGAAACTTGAGTGCCAGTAAGACAGATGGGTTTGAGAGGTCTAATTTAGGAGGTCTACTAAATTGCAATGTGCGCATTTTAATGTGCAAAACTAATGGGTGGCTGGCTGAACGAAGTATTAAATGAGTTTACTAAAAGCATGGCTGACTAGTTTTTTAGTGGACTATGTTTTCAGTATGTATGATGGTATTTCCATCATTCATATATTTGTCTACCAGGCACTGTTGTTCATTTGCCTGGACTAGGTAGGTACTGTGTAACGCTGAGCTCGAGGTACCAGGTGACACCTCCCTCACTATTGCTTAAAAGTGTTTGAGAGGTGAATGTTAAAGACAATCAGTAGATTACAGGGCTAAAAATAGGAGACACCTGAAAAAGAAATTCCTTTTCTATAGCTCTAAGAATTGTTCCTATTTGTCTGACATTGACTTTGAAGGTTTAAAATACAGAAAACTGTTCTTTATAGATGAGCACAACCTAAAGGCTGAAATGCTAAAATAAAGGTTGGAATCTCCTTTTTTCCCCCTCTTTGCAGAAGAAAAGAAATCCATGCAAGGGCAAAAACATACTGCAGTGGGTTTCAGCTGTTTGCATGTTTGATTTCTGTTGCCTCAGATTCTTGCAGGGTTAGAGATTTATTGCCTATGGTCAAAGGATGTAGAATCTCATACATGTAAATTTATGATGGATACCATCCAGGAAAGACAAATGATATCCATCTGCCATTACTTTTGCTTGTGATGCTTTTGAGAATCCCTGTATAGCTTGTAAATTCCTGTTGACATTTCACATGAAGTACATCTCAGATTTCAGTGTGTTGCTGTTAGTTATTGCCGAGACCCAAGAATAGTGAAGGTCTTTTAAACTTTTCATGGCTGTTCTTCAAATAAGAGCAGCTTAAGACAGTGGGATGGCTGAAGCATGGGGAAAGGTGTGAGGAAAAGCCTGCCTGCAGGGAGGAGTCTAGAAGAAAACAAGGAGAGGAGATGAGAGTGGTCAGATGATGGTCCTGCAGCTCTTAGTGCTGCAGAGGCTAAGGCTATGGTTCCCTACTTGGTGAAACAGATACCAGTCAGAGCTGCTGGTGCTCCATCTGCACTGGAGTCCTTGCTGAGGTGGTCCTGCCCGTGCCTTGCCTTGCCCAAGTGCTGCTCCGAGTGCCTCCTGTGCTGCTGGCTCGGTCTGCGGGCGGTGTAGGGGCGTGGGTGAGCGTGCACCGTCGTGTGACACATCCCTGTCACACCTCGCACGCTTCTGACAGCTCGTGCTCACTTTGCAGGCAGGAGAGCTCGAGTGGGAGAAGGTTGAGGAGCAGTACAGCAACAGGCACTAACTGTGCATAGGGCTTTTGTTTCTTCTGGTGGCCAAAGTCAGATGTGACTCTGGGACACTCATCAGTCTGTCTGCTTCTCCTGCTGGGTGTGTTCCTGAAGGGACAGCACATGGAAGGTCTGGCAAGCCAGCAGCTGCTGAGGCTCTGGCCAGGTCTGTTGTGCTGGCATTGTCCACGTTGCTTTGCAGGGTCATTCCAGCCCAAAGCAAACCTTGGGTGCTGCTGTCATTTTCCCATCTTAGCTGATGTCCCTGGCTTATGGCAGCACATGGGTAACCACAGCTCACCTTCTGGTGGAGACCAGAGCATAAAGTGCATCCAAGTCTCGTTGTGGGAATTTTGGGAGATGAAGAAATGTTGATGTAGCCCAATGCTTGTAATTTAGGACAGGCAACTGTCACTGCATTCACCAAGGAGCTACTGGAGGGATGGGTTATGGCAGGAGAGACAAAGGAGGCAACATGGGCAGCAAGGTCTGCCACGTGTTCCCTCTTTTAGGAATCAGCAGCTTCCCTCTCACAGACCAGGTACACCACCTGTTCCCAGTTTGCATCCCAGCTACCTTTCTGTGCACTGCTGCCAAGAGGCCTAACTGGCCAAAAACATTTGTGGCACTGAAGATGCTTCCATTAACTTATGTATACTGAAAGATGTAGGAGTAAGTTCTGGTTCCATGTATATGTTCTAAAATGTGAACAAGTGACATCTTTTGGAAAGTGAAAAGATAAAGGTCAAGCTAGTGGGCTGAAGTGGCACTACGGGAAAGTAAATAAAATGCTCTGTAACTGCTGTAGTGTGCATTTAGATATAGTGTAAAAGAACCAAAATATTTTTCAGAGTGATAAAGTGTGCAAAACATGGAAATCATAGGCTGTGTTAACAGGCAGAAGAGGTTTTCTTCTATTTCCTTAGCATTAGGAACAGCACCAGACATTGCTGAGCAGTATACATGTGAAAACTTGCAGCTAAGTCCAGAGCAGCACTGACTCTCTGAAAGCTTGTGATGGTAAGAGGCACTTGCAGCAGTTGTTATCCCATGTTTGGACACTTCCAAGGTAGCTGCTTTCAATTCAGCAGAGCAGATGCACACAAGTACTCAGCATACTGGAAATGCATATTGAGGATGAAACTCCCAGTTAATGCCACAGTAAATAAATCGGGTGGTTGCACTGATTGTAGGGCTATTGCATTTAATTCACTAACAATCACTGCAATTAGGCACTCACTGCTCTTCTTCCCTGTTAGTTTCCATGTGGGCTTTATTGCAGAGGCCCTGTGAGGTGTTAGACAAAAAATGCCTTCACCAGTGGGCAAATTCAGGTATTTGTTTCTAACATGAAAAAGACCCCCAGCTTCCTGGTGTTTGGTTTATCTTTCTTTGGATAATAAAAAGCCAGGAGGTTTGCTGTGGGAACAAGACTGCATTTTCTGGGTTTGACTCCAAGGCACTCAGCTGTAAGCTAGCTTTTCACACATCTCAGAGCAATCTGCACACTGGGTGCCTCGCTATGGTACAGTGCTTCAATACTAAGAGGGTTTCTTTCCTTTTCACTAAAGCATATTTGTTGTGTAGTTGAAATAGTGCAGATCAAGTGTGAGCTAGAGCATCCTTCAGAAAAAAAAAAGAGGTATTTGAGGTATCCTTTGTAGAGGAGAAAGTGTTAAAAGTGTTTTTGAGTGAAATAAATCTGAAAGAAACAGGATTTTTTATTGCTGTGGAGGGTCGTTATCTTCCATTATGTTTAATATTTTGCTGGAGATACGCTAAATACTGTCTGAATCATTAATAAATAGGTTTCTTTAGAACCATTTATCTGATTGAATTTCTGTGATTTTGTAAACTGTAAGCTTATAAATAATCTCTTTAAATGCCTTTGTAAACAAATGTGTTTAAATTAGTACAGAGTCATCTTTGGTAGCTTACAAAAAGTCTCGTAGAGCTGTAAATATGTAATTCCTGACACTTCAATAAAAGTGTTAGCTTAAAGAGAAGCGAGGCAAGTATGCTTGAGTACCAGCTTCTACTAAGCAGTTGGTTATATAATTGCATGATTACAAACATTGTGTATGTAGCCATGATAACCAAAATAGGCAAAATGATACGAACATATTAAATTTTCAGTACCATTAAAACAATTTGCAGCAAAATTCTGTCACAACTTTAAAGTGTGACTGTGCACAGAATATAAAGAGCTGCAGCCCTTAAAAGATGTTGCCTTGTTGTGTCAAACTTCAGTAAGAAGGGATTGGAGCTGGTAGCAGAAGGCAGGCAGATTTTCTCACCTTCGTTTTACCTTGGTGGCAGGTGAACCCTGAAGTCACACTGGGGAAGTTTTTTACTGCTACATTTCTGCATTTTTCAAAAACTTAGAAATAATGACGTTTATGAGTAATGATGCTGTCAGTGTTCATCCTGACCCAGTGCATGTCAAAGTATCCTGAGCTTCTCTTTGCTGATTCTGTTTAAAACTCGCGTGTTCCCTGTATGCAGGTATTTGCATTTCATAAATAAATCTGTGAAGAGTCTTCCTGTAAAAACAGGACTGCCTTACAATTGCAGTTAGCTCACTTCTGTATTTTATGCTGAATTTCATATCTGGCAGGGAGATAAAATCACCTTGCTTTAAGGAGGAAATACAACCATTAGTTCACTGCTGGTGTCTCTGACCCAAAGTTGTGGGCTTGGGCCAGATTATTTTGGTTCATAGTGTATCTCGATAACATTTGACTCTAGAAGTGAATTTTTGGTGCAGAGATTCTTCTCTGACTTTACCTTATGCATGTTATTAAGCCAGATTACACAGTCCTTATGCAACAATGAAAAATTTAGTAACTGCTCTATATTTAAGCCTTTGTGTATTAACTTCATTGCACAGCACCAGGATAAGTTTGAATGTGGAAAAAAAAGTGAAACATTAGAGAAGGAATCTGAAATGCTTTGGTAACTGTCCAGTTCATAATAATATGTCTTCTAGATTAATTTCAAATACGTTTCTACTCTTTGAAGTCGGGGTTTAGTTTTATTAAGTTTGTACTGAATTTGCCTTGTGATAAGGTGTGATGCTCTCTGGTTTTAGGACCAAAATGGTTAATGTACAGAAATGACAAATTTTTATTTTTTACATTATTTCAGATTGATTGGTTATTCTCACAGTAGTGAGAATAATGTGGCTTGTAGTGATTACATTGCTTGAGTTTGATCTGTAGTGTTCTTTTCTTTTCAGAAGAGCACCAAACAAATATATCTAGCAGTTGATTTGAGGATATATCAACCTCCTGTACACAGAGCTAGTTTATTGGAGTAAAATTGGGACATCTGGAACAGAGGCACATGTTCAGTCACACAAGTGTTTTTAGCACTAAGGTACAGAAGGCACAGTTAGGGTCTGCTTGTGAGACCTGCACTGTTTCATGCCTGCTTCAGGGGTGCACTGTGGTGAGAGGTACGATGGGCTGTGCATGTGGAAGCAACAACATCATGTCTAACCTTGCCAACTGCTGGAGCAGCATGAAGGGAAAATCAGGGCATGCAGTGTGGGAATACAGACATTTAGTGGCTTTTTGGCCACTTCCTAACCTTCCAGATCTTTCCTCCATCAGCTGGAGTTGCTATATGTCAAAGATGCCAGTACGGCCAGGACAGCTCCACTGCCAGACTGGGCAATCTGCTAGTAGCAAGGAGCAGGTGTGGACCAGACAGAACTGTTCTGGGATTCCCACAGGATGACAGACTGCTGATGGAGTTGGTCCTTCCTTTCTACAGCCAGCTCTGGGTCAGCAGAGAATGGGTACATGTGAGAGTCATTCCTGTACCCTGTGGGGGCAGTGGAGTGAGACCTGGAGGATGTGCAAGGTGAACATTTGTCATGAATTTGTCTTCTCTGTAGTGAGATTTATGCTCTTGCTCACAGGAACAGATGAGCATGGCCCTTCTGACACTTTCAGCAAGTGACCTCTGGCAGTCAGGAACACGATGCCAGCAGTGGGAACTGTCTGTCTTTGGATGCAGCTTCCAGGAAATGCCCACCCCGTGCTACCTACTATAAACACGTGGAGGGCTGTTGGAAGTTTGTCTGAAGGGAGTGCCCAGTGAGGATGGCAGGACGGACAGGCACATATTTCACAGGAATTCAATACTGTCACTCTGTATCATGAGTGTCTGTGGCCATTTAATGTCACCAGGGCCTGGCTGAGGCATGCCACCCTGAGGACTGAGCAGCTTATTTGGGATATGCACCTTGCCTTTGCAGATGGCGTTGTGCAGCTCAGTGGTCTCTAAATAAAGCCTGTAGATTTATACTTGAATGGTTTAGGAAACACACCTTTGTTGCTGTCAAAAAACTGTGCAACTGGTGCTTGAACAGCTATCTGCTGTCTTACTGGCTGCAGGCCATTTCTCTCTGCTGTGCTGGACCTGACAGAGCCCTGGAGAGCCCCTGTGGAAAGGCTGCAGTGGATCAGGTCACTGCACAAACCTGCCTGCAGTCTGTCAATCCCAGTGGCACAGGTTTGAGCCACACAGCTGTGGATGTTTTGCTGGTACATGAATGGGAGCAATCTTGTGAGTCAAATGCTGAAGGGTTGCAGGCAATCTTGGATTTACATGTTCATACACACGGATGTGTGTCTGTGAATGTTTGTGGCTCCGTCTGAGTAAATTTTTAAGAACCTCCAAGGGCTTCCTTTTTGGGCAACCTATTCTGGTTGTTCACCACTGCCCCAATAAAAAATTTGTTTCCCAGTGTCCCTCCTGAACCACTGGATTCACAGCCATTGACTTTTGTTGTATTATTTAGCCCTACAGAGAAATATTTTGTTCTCATTGCAACCTCTTGTCAAGTAGTTGTAGGAATTTCTTGGAGTTGTTGCAGTTTCCTTGGAATGAAGATTATCCAGGGTGAACAATGGACTTTCTTGTTTCTTTTTTTTTTTTTTCTGCATCTTAGTATTCCATTTCTTGGTGTGTTTCTTGGATTTCCATCTGGGATTTTATATATGCAGCAAGGCTTATTGACTATTATTTAATAGACTCATTTAACACAATTATGAAATTGATCAGGGTCAAAGATATACCTTTGTATGGCTCCCCTTTCTTTGAGAAGTGGTGAACCTGTCTTTTCATAGCCAAACACTTGAGCAAACTGGAGTCTCCAAGTACTAGAGGCAGTGAGTGGTCTTCCTGTGATGATCTTTATTGGAAAATTCTTAATACTCCCTTTTTGCTGCTTTTTCCCTCCACGTTGTGGGGCTCCAGGTTTCATTCTGCCACGGGCTCTGAAACCCCTGCCTCTACTGCCCATCATGGCTTACGTGGATTCAAAACCAGTTAAAGGCAGTTCCTGCTGGTAGCCTTTGGGTCAGTTGTCAGCAGGTGGCTTTGTCCTTTATGTGAATGTGAGGAAGCCCCAGACAGCTGCTGGACAAGGCCCCTGCCCTGGAATGCTGGCCAGCCTGGGCTTATCAAGCATTAGAAGAGCTGTAAAGCAGCAACTCAGACTCAGACACATCACCCTGATGTGAACTTGCTTATGGAGAAACATAACATCTGAAACCCCTTTATCTTATGGCACAAAGGACAATGTGATATATCAGACTGGACACCCATGCACCTCTCCATATGTGGGGCTACACCCAAAACAGAGAGCTGCAGGTTTGATTTGGATTTTGGATGGCATTTTTTAGATCCCTGCCTTCCCAGATGAAATCAGTACCAGTGATGAGTGGGATATTTCTGTGCATCCACCTGAGGTGAGGAAATTGCCCTTTTCTGTCAGCTCTGGTGTCCAGGCCTGATACCACACTGGGGTTGGGAGCTGGAGCAGAGCATAATTACCCAACTTCAGCCATGTTTCATGCACAGAGACTGTTACCCCATTGCTTTGACACCAGGCTGCTTTTCTTTTTCCTTTCTTTCTGTTATTTTTTTAGGTGGAATTTAAGGCGTGAATTGCAAAACACAAAGCAGCTCTGGCTGTGATTACCCCTGTGAGTGCCTTTCCCTCCTCCTGTGGTCACAGACAGCCCAGGAAAAGCAAAAGCTGTCAGGTCCCTGCAGAAAAAGAGAGAAATTAGTGCTGGCAGAGTCTGTAAGAGACAACTTACCTGCTGTGAAGTTTGAGTCCCTTGTTCCTGCTGGTGTGATCTGTTAACGTAACATGCCTGAAATGTTTTCTTACATTCTTACAGTTTTTTCTGAGACATGCAAGATGAGAAACGTGGGGGTATTTACTCCAGTACTAGAGGAATTGTGATGGGCTGGTTTTCTTTTTGTGCATTTACAATCTATGCCATTGATTATAGTATACAAATTAGTCACATAAATATGTCTGCATTTATGTGAAGATCTATGTAAAGCTTCTGCTTTAAAATCTGTAATGGATTCATAGGTGTTGTGTAATTAGATTAAAGAAAAAGTCCTTTTAAGAAAAAAAGTGTGACATTAGAGGAGGTCTTTCAGCAAGTGTGTTTAGTACATTTACTGCTATCAGTATCAGCTGGTAGTACTGAAAAAGCATTAAAGCAGTTTTGTTAATATTCAGCTCTTTTAATTCTTCTCACTAGTAATTTAAAAATACTCTTCTTAGATTCAGTCCCATGTTCTTCATGGCACTTCTGTAAAGTCCTGCTCTACTGGGTTGACAGGTAACATAAAAGAGTTTGTGCTTTAAAAAGGCACACAGCCATGCCCCTGAACCTTGGTGATATTTCTGTGAACTCCCCAGTTGATGGCAAGGAAGTGCACTAAAGCCTTACTTTCTTCTCCCTGTGGTAAGCAGACTTTCCTCAAATAGCAAGAGGTAGGTAAGTTTAGTGTAGTCTGGTTTTATTAATGTTTTCCAGAATTAATACTAAGTAAATCTCAGATCATATTCCCTGTCAGACTTCTAATTGCTCCAAGTATATTGCTTATTCCATTTCTAGGTGTTTACCTCTTTATTTACTATCTGGTACCATTCTTCTTCTTTTCCTTCCCTTCATCTTCAGTCCCCACTTTCTTGTCATCAGTCTAAGTTCACTTGCATCCAGGTTGGGCTGAGTGACGCAGACTCATGTGTCTATGTTCAGAGGCCATTTAGAAAACAAAATGATTGTTTGAATTTAGTTCTTGACAAGTTTTTGTATTTAAAATACAAGTTGTTGTATTTAAAATGCAACTACCCCAGGTAGTTGTTAGCGATTACAGGGACAGAAATAAAAATCTGCCTTATTAAGTTTTTCTGTATAAATACCAGGATTCCCTAATTTGGGTATTTCACTATTTTAAAGATTGATATTCCAGTTTAAGGTAGCAGCCTCAGGGGATCCGATGGGCAATTTTTGTGAATACTTCAGCCAGTCTTCGTTGGTGTTGTTTAAATAAAAACATTTAGCTGCTTAAGTTTGGAGCCTTGTATTTAAAAACAAATGCCACACCTAAACAAAAAGTCTGTCATCAGTTTTCTATTGTGAATCATATTTTTACTAAAAGTCCTTTTTCCTTAAGTGGCTTGAAGAAAAAATTTTAAATTTTATGGAAATGCTCTGTGGTTTCTTAGCTAGTACACTACTGATCTATAGGCAGATAGAACTAAATGTGTATGTAGTCATTACTGTTCTGTATTAGTTCTGTTTTGCTTTGGGTTTTTTCACTATTAATTCTCAGGTTGTTTTCACATTGCACTAATCATTCCAATTACAAACGTTTAATTTGTCATTTGCTGCATATTAAATTCCCTTCAGCTGCATTTCAAACACTGATGCTAGCCTGTGATTCTGAACTCATGGTTCAAAAGAAGGCTCATTCTCAACCAGAAGTGTTGAATTCCCTACAGTGTTTTGTTTCCTTCATGCAGCATCGAGCAAATTTGAAAAAGATGATTATTCACCTCACACTTGGGATCTGCTTCAGTTCCTCTTATGGCTGTGAGGGAGATGTCAGCCAGGTCATGGCTTTGCTCAGCCTGTAACAGGCTGGCAGAAAGTAGGATGGTAGTTACTCGTGGAAGCACTTCCACATCCATTTCTATCTCATTGCAGAACCATGTGGATTCCTGTTCCAGGGCTGTGAATTAAAACCAGGAGGTGCTTTCTTTAGGATGTAACTGCAGAAACACATTCCCATGCAGTTTTTTGGTTGGCCACTGCCTTGTTTTGGATAGGTCAAGCAACTCTTTCATGGACTGTTGTATTGCCAGCTGCTTTCTAGTTTGGAAAACATTTGTAGAAATAGTACTTTGTTCATCCTTTTTTTACTGATAGATACAGCAGTAGTACAGGAGAGATTATTGAGAGCAGCAGTAGTGATACTTGAAAGGGTGTAGGAGAGAAAGCACAACCTTGTTGAGGAATATGGCTGGAAGTGTTTCTGCTTGTGTGTTTATAATAAACACAGTGCAGTGTGAGGAAGAATGTCTCCTCCTGGAGGGACTGTGGGTCAGCAGAAGGGAGGAGAAGGGGCATCAGGACCTCCTTGTTAAAATACATTGGTAAACCATGGCTGGAAACAGCTCTGAGCTGTGAAGAGCTGCATGGATGCCCTTGGCTTGCATAGCTGGAGTGTGTCCTATTGCAGCAGGCAGGATAGGAATGGGGAGAAGGGGATCAGGGTCTGCAGCTGCCCACAGCTCTGTCTGTGCCTGCAGAAATCACTGCATTGGGAAAAATCCCAGGTTTTTTCTTTGCCCAGCCACAGGTTGATTGTGCAGCCTTGCCTGGATGTCTCAGATCTCTGAGCATACTCCCCTTTGGTTAAGATGAGGCTGACCAGGCTGAGCAAACTGCTCTGAAATGAGCAGGTATGAGCCTCCTGTCTGAGTGTGCCAAGCAGCATTACTGCATTTCAAGTGACCTTTCAGTCTGAAACTTTGCCAAAGGGAGGGGAAAGGAAGCCACGGTTGACTCGAGTTCTGCACAGAGATCCTGCAAACAGATGGTGTTTGCATATAGGAGACTCTGCTCGGGTGCAGCTCCACTACAACGCTCTTCGTTTTTAATGATTGCAGGCGGGCTAAACTCCGGCTATATTTGGAACAGCTAAAACAGCTTGTGCCTCTCGGGCCGGACAGCACCAGACACACCACTCTAAGTCTGTTGAAAAGAGCTAAGATGCATATCAAGGTAAAAACATTCATCCATGTTTTTATTTCTTTTAAGGGAGAATCTTCCAGAATGTGTATCCATAGAGAGGAAACAAATTTTCACACAAAATCCATATCCATATGTCCAATCTTCTGGATTTATTGGCCTTTATTACTTGCAGGGATTTCAGTCACAGTGTCAAAGTTTAGTGTTTTGCAATTTAGCATCTCAGATATATAAAACAGTGGTTTTGCTACGAGTTACTAACTAGTGTATTTAGTGATTTACACTATAATAAAAAAAAATCTATCAAAGCTGTTCTTTGATTAATATATTTATTTTTTAAGAACTGAGCAAAGTAGCATTGTACTGCATTTACTAAAATGTAAAAAGCCAGGTCCATTAATGATGAAAAAAAAAAAATAGAATCAAAAATACCATATCTATTAGTGAACCCTACCCCATCGACATTTTGTTGACCAGATTCTCATTTGAATGAAACAAAAAATTAACTGTAATCTCCTTTTAGTTGCTGCTCCCCTTGCTACAAGTTTAAAACAAAAAAAACAGCCTCAAATCTGATCTATGATCCAGCAGCAGTGCAGGTTCTACAATTGCACAGGGAATTTAAAGGAAATTGTTCCTCAGAACTTCTCTCTCCAAAGACACCTTCACTCCCGTTTTCACTGTCATTATTTTCAGGGAACAGGGCTATATGCAGAAATAAGACAAAGAGGTATTCAAATGTAAAAATTAAAGAACAGGTTTCTGCTGCTGTGTCCAGGACTGTAATTACTCATCTGGCATTTTTTCAGTGTTACAGAGAAACAGGTCAAGAAGAGTGTCAGGCAAAATTGAACACTGCCAGTAATCTTGAAGTATTTTGGAGAACAGCCTGCTGATGCACAGCTTTAAGATTCACTGCTGTTAAAGAAGTGGGTGTGATTCATATGAAGAAATAAAGATTAATTTAAGCAAAACCATTCTTGTGAACAAGTTTACAGAGCTACTTTTTCAGCGCTTCTAAGCACATTTGCTCCAGCTGGGCAACCCCTGTTTTTACCATTTGAGATTTTGGCCTCTTGTTTATAATTCAGGCTAACATGCATGAAAGGCACTGCATGTGGTTTTTGTCTTGGGCTGCCCCCCTATGATGGGTTTATGCATACAAATTGAAAAAGTGTTTTTACAAGTGGCGAGTGTGCGAGATTAGCCCTGTAGTTACCATTTCAGCTGCTGATAAAAAAAGCTGGGAACAGATTCTTTCCAGATCTGTTTTGCACAGCACCAAGTACTCATCTTCTGAAAACCAAGACTGAATTTTAACTTTCTTTTTAGGATTTTAACTGAACCTGCCCTAACTGGGTTAGCATTTAATTGCTGCCCTTTGTCAGGTCAGCTCCCTCCCCTGCCCTGGCAGAGCTTGCCCGTGCCCAGCTGGCATTTTGAACACAGTCATTAGTTCTCAACTTTTCACACACTCACGCCCCCCATATATTGAGATCTGCACTGAAAGACTGGACGGTTTTGAGTCTCCTGGATATGAATCACTAAGTTCTTTCTTAAAATAGTTGTTAGAGTTTGGGATTGCAGCCAGGAAAATGCAGGAAAAGGAAGTCTGATCAATTGGGCACATTTGGTTTGTTGTGTACATGGATGTACCAACCCCTTTCCCTATTATAACATTGTGTATCCACCTATGATGATAATCTACAGAGCGTATTGCCTGGGAGGAGGCTTAAAATGTGGCAGAAGAAGGTAGATTTCATTGAGCCACCAAACTGCCCCATTCACGGCTGTCAATTATTTTTTCAAACTTCAGGCTTGCATGGGAACAGCAAAGTCTCTGAAAGGGTTTTGCTTGTGTTTTGCTGTGCACTGTCCCAGCCTGCTCTCCTCAGAAAACCAAGTCTAGCTTCATTCAGGCAGCAGGGAGGAAACTTCAGCAGCTGTATTCACTCCCTGCACATCTCCTAAATCTCGGTGATCATGTAAACACAGCTCACAGAGAAATCTGCTCACTCTTAGGAGTGCTTTTACTCCCACAACCTGTAATTTACTGCATCAGAGAGATAATTTTTTTAAATAATAAAAAATGTTTTGATTTGTGTATCCTTCATGTTTTTAATCCCATCATACTCTTACAAATTTTTCCCTAATTATGCAGTCACTTTTTTTTTAAATGGCTAGCAGTGATTTGGAGAAGGGCTCAGTTCAAATACAAAAAGGTACTTTATTCCTGTTACTGCATTTGGACCAATGGTGCAGCACATTTCACTGTGTGAAGCATTCTTTTTATTTGCAAAATTAATACCTGATTTTATTCTGTCAGAGGAGAGATTTTAGGTTGATATGTGAAGGATCCTTTCACAGGCTGTTTGCTGAGAAATTCTGAATTAATACCACCGACTTTGTAGGTGATATCATAGAATTATCATACTTGCTCTGCAGAAGTTCAAGGACAAAAAAAACAAGAATAAAGAGAGTTGTTAGTAAAGTCCTCCTTCAATATATAATTAATGCTGCTTATTGTGAATGAAGCTTTTTAAATGCTAAAATTTTCCATGGCCTGCGGTAGGAGTGAGAACATTCAGAGACTCACGATGGTTCCTTTATGGTGATAGGTGTGGTAAGAGACTCATCTAAAGATGCATTATGTTCTCACTGAAACCTGAGCTGTGCTCAAGTTATCAAAGATGATGCTGGTTTCACCTGATAAAATGATTTAAATATTCTCCACAACCAAGGCAACAATAATTTGATCTTAGCCAAGGAACGTCTGCTAGTGGCAAGAGACTCTCTGAGGGATTTTTTTTCAATTATTTTTTTTTCCCCTGTAACCACATATCTTACTGTGAAACAAATTCAGCCTGCTAAAATTGTACTGACCTTTACAGAATGCTAACTAAAAAATTGAAATTTTAAATTTAATTTTATCTTGATATTAATTAATTAAAATACTTAAATTATTTTCAAATTACTGTTTATGAGAAGACCTTAAGTTTCTTATGCTTTGACACGGGTACAAACTTTCAGCTTACTGTGTTTCTCTCCTTTTAAGAAATTGGAAGAACAGGACCGAAAAGCTCTAAATATTAAAGAACAATTACAGCGGGAGCACCGCTACCTCAAGCGCAGATTGGAGCAGCTCTCCGTGCAGGGCATGGAGCGAATCCGCACTGACAGCATGGGATCAACAATATCCACTGACTCTGAACAAGGTAACTGAGCCCCGGCTTCCAAAGGCACCTGCACGAGCAGGAAGAAAAAGGGAAGTAGGGAAACAAGGAAATGTCATCTAGAACTAAAATCAAGCTTTCAACAAAACCCAAACAAAATTATAGCGTAATGAGATTTGAAGAGTAAAAAATTGAGGCATCTCTTTCACATTCTTTGAAAAATGGTCTTTTTCCTAATCACTTTTGAGGCTCTTAGTATTGTTCGTGTTTTTAAAGCTTTTTATCCTGCATGTGTTTTTTGCCAGTTTTTTTAACAATTGCCATTTAATGTTTTGAATTTTTAGTGTAGTTATTGGTAAGGCTGGTGTAATATTTTCTAGTGGAAAAAAGATATCTTATTTAGCTTAATTAATTTGTGGGAATAAATTATTTCCACATAATTTATTGTGAAATTTTAAAACATTTTCTGTGCAACAATCACCAAGGGTTCTCTGCATTTGCTTCTCATTTAAGACAGCTTGTCAAGCTGGCTGTTGCCAGTTTTTGTTTCCCCATTTGGAAGTTTTTCTGGGTGGAAGAGTTGCCCAGGCTGGCTGTTTCAGAGCCCAGGGGGGTTGAGTGGTCCTGGGGCAGTTACCTGGGGACAGGTGGTCACACCATGGGCTGCCAACACCTGCATGGTTGGAATTGCCACGGACAGTGCTGCAGTGTGACCACCTCTGAGGGCCAGCTTTTTTCTAAATCAGTGTCTGTGTGCAGGTTGGAACAGTTCTGGGAAAGCATTTGGTATTGATGTCATGCAGTATATTTATGTGGCTGAGGACAGAAGGGATTTTAATTCTCAGGTGGGCAAGATGATCCTTTCCTCAGGAATTACTGTGCCAGTTCTTTTTTTTTTTTAATTATTGCAACTGAAGTGTGATTCAGGTGTTGATTGACACTGGCCCATGACTAGTTGCTACAATTTTCTGAAAATGTGCCTTCTTATGTTTCCTTTAGAAGTAGACATTGAAGGAATGGAGTTTACTCCAGGTGAAATGGACAGTATTGGAAGTGCCAGTGATGCTGAAGACCACTACAGTTTGCAGAGCGGTTCGAGTGACGGAGGTTACACACATTCCCGCAGACTGAATGCCAGGCTCTCATAGTGCCTGAGTTACCTGCCCAACTCAGGACCATCTGACTGAAGCACTTATATATGAATATTCCAGAGGTGTCAACTGCCACTCTTCCGGGAAACCCCAACCACAACACTCTGACATGGAGGTTTCTTACCCACGGTTCCCTGCACTGTAACCACAATATTAGATATTGTAAATCATGGGTTTGCTGCAGAGAACTGTGGTTAGGTACAGTTGTGACTTAAAGCTAGCTTGATGTAGCCATCCTGCAAATTAAAGGAAATCAATTATGTCGTTCCATTCAAGAAGTATTAAATTCAAACTGTTGGAAGCATGCGTAAGGGAGTTTGACAGTTTATTTTTGATTTTGCAGAAACCATTTTCAAACATGGAAGAATAAATGAAATCTACAATGTGTTAGTGATTCGGAGATACAAAAACTGAAAACTACTTTTTGTGGTATTTTTTCATGGAAAAAAAACCCAAACCCAAAACATTTGGAATGCTGTATAGTGGGCTCCATAGAGTAAATTCTTTCAGCAGTTGTTGTTTGGGTGAAGCAGCCAGATAAATCTTCAAATCTCAAATGATCTTTAGAAAAGGTCATATTTACAAGTCACTACTGTACTTCAAAACGGGGGAAAAGCCAGCTCTAATAATGACTTCATGTGGGATGATCTCAACTTTCTTTTGCTTTTTGTATTCAATATCCAACCAGCAGCAAATCATTCTATCCATGTTAACGGGAGCAGTAGAAAGCAACATGGCAGTTTTAACCTGTTACTGTGGAATGGATGACATTTGAAGCATTTCAGTGGTTTTATGGGTTGTTGTTTCAATTTCTTTCTCTGAAGAATACAAAACTCAAGTGATCCAGTTTGTGATAGTTAATCCTTCCTTGCAAGGAAATCTGTTTGCTTGCATTTTTTTTTTCTTTTCTTCTATTTACACATGTCAATACATTTTTATGGAAGGCATGGCTTAAAATTACAGTATTCAGCTAGAAGATAATTAATTTTTTTTCTTTTGCACACTATAATTGCATTTTCTATTCTTAAAAAAGTGCAAAAAATTTAAAGTGTATGCTGTAAAACAGCAAAGTTTATTTAGTACTCATCAAGCTGTTCAGAACATATTTACCCAAATTGTAGCAATACTATGAAGATGTATTTTAATACAACTTCTGCTTAGTGAAGTCATTAGAGCTTGGCTTGCCGGGTAAGAAAAAAATGGACCAGTCTTTGCATTATCTGTTTAAAGAAGGTCTTTTAAAAAAATAAAAAAAAAGAAGAAAAAAAAAAAGAAAAAATTGAAAAAAAAAAAGAAAAAAGCTATAAACACTTTTAGGGAAGTGATTTTAGCAAGTGTAGTCTATATTTCCTGTAAGAGATTTTGTATTATATTTTCCTAAATGTTCTCATTTACTTGTATAAGGAGGGGAATGGTACAGACCCAGACCAGAGTCTCAGGGACTCTTCACCTTTGTCATATTGTGCCTTGGTGACCATTTATGTATGCCTCTCCTTCTCATTGTTTAAAGGACAACTAAGCTTTGTTTCAAGACCCTCTGTTCAAATGGTCAGTTGTCCACCTTCTTACGGATGAAGCAGAGAGGTGTATTTATATCTTCACCCTCTCACAACTGATTCAGTGTGGCTTTAAGTAAAATCATGAAATTAGGTTTTGGTGCGAGGGTTAATTGTCTTTGTATGAGCCCTCCCTTGGATTCTTCAGCACCCAAATCTATTTTTTGTTAGCTTATAAAGTCAGGGTCTCTGTGAGACCAGTGCTCAGTGGCTTGGGAAACAAAAAACGTACTGTGTAAGGCTATGGGATGTCCAAGTGTGGTGCCATTTTTAGCATTCAGATACAAGACCTCATGACAGACTGACCATAATGATCAAAAGCAAAGGTTCAGTTGTTCTTTCAACACCTGACATACGTGTCCTCCCTTTGCCTCTTACAACACGGAGTAGAAATATGAATACATTTTGTGGCAGCTTACAGATCCTTGTTTGCACTCTCGCTTACTGCTTGGAACTTGCCAACAAGGAAACGTATACATTTAATTTACATAACCTAATGGATGGCCACCCCTACTTTGGCTCTGGGGAGGGGCCTAAGGTTATCAACTCTGGCAGCTGAATAAGAAAACAATTAACCTTTTCTGTGATGCAGGTTTTGGTATTACATTCTGTACACCTTGCATATTACTAAAATCCTCATTGTTGGGGAAAGCACACAGCAATATACTCATTGTGTGTAGCTGACAAGCAGCAGAAATTACTAGCTCCTTTGGTGCATATGTAACTAATTTCCAAATCATGGAAAAAAAAAAAAAGAGTTTACTTTAACACACGACTGTTAACAGGAAAAAAAAAAGAGGCTAGTATATTGTTGCTGTTCATTTATTATATAATGAACACATTCATGGATTGTAAAGTGTTTCCTTTCATGACAAGCAGCTCTTGCACAGAACCTCCTAATGAAAAGAGATTTGAAACTTACAGAAGGAAAAACGAGACTTTAAATTGAACATTATTGTACCTTAGGTCAACCTGAAATTTTCCTTTTAAAGATGAATGTGCTAACTTAATGAGTTCTTCCACGCTGGGTATCCATGGCTTTGTAGATCTTATATTTTCAATAAAAATTACTCGAATAATCTTGAGTGGAAATAAAAAGGGTTTATTTGTTTTTACTTTTTCAGTTGTTACAGCTGGGAGCTATTAACGCTGGTAAAGAAAAATGACACCATACTGCCTGTGTCATTCTCCCTCGAGCACAGCCCAATTTAAGGTGGAATTTTCAGGCACAGCCCCCGGACAGCAGCAGCAGCCCCGTTAGAGGCAGTGGCACAGCAGTTCCAGGGTCAGGTCTGGGGCTGGCCTGTCCCCCCAGCAGAGCTGCAGTCCGTGGGGACAGTCGGGGCTCTGATCTTTCAGGTTCTGCTGCTGAGCAGCCAGTGCAGCACTGCCTGTGGCCACAGCACCTTGGGATGCAAACAGTGTTGTTTTTTATTTTTCTCATCTGGACACGTGTGTGTGCCCCGTGCGCGTGCACAAGTGTACCTGTGCCCACAGTGGGACTGCAAAAAGCAAACTGCTGCAAGATGAAGTCCTGCCACCACCTTGGCAGCTCTGCCGTGTTGTGGTGGCCGCGCTTTCAGCAGGTGAGGGGGTGCTGCTGCTCAGTTCATCCGTTTCCTCTGCAGTTACCACATCGGAAAAGGAGCAGGGACAAGATTACAGGGCTGCTAAGGTCTATTTCTCTGTGGAAGGGGCTCTGGAGAGATGAAGTCATCGCAGAGTTCTTTTTCTGGAGACATAGAGGTTTGGCCTGTTTCCTGGGGGAGAAGAAAGGAAGGGCTTTCCCTTGCAGCACGCAGGTGTCAGAGGATAATACGTGCCTCTGCATTGCTCCTGGATTGGTGCTTCCTCCAGCTCCGTGCCTGCACTCTGGCATCACTGGAGGGAGGCACAAAAAAACAGCCTAAAAATGTTAGTTCTTTCTGCATATTCTCCACTGCAATTCAGAGGATGAATCCTCCTTCGCATCCATCCTCTCTCTGCCCAGCTTGTACCCTGCCAGGCCCATTGCAGCTGATTTATTTAACTTCTGAAAAGAGCAGGTTTGGCACTAGAAGCTCTGCAACACGTTATTAACCAGAGACTGGGTCCTGTAATGTCTTCTGCAAAGAACAAATTCGGTCCAGACTGAGTTTTAGCAGGTTAAAACAAAAATGAAGAAGCATCCAAAAAATCCATGAGTTTTCCATGTGGTATTTATAGAGTTTCAATCCTAACTTATTAGTATAAGATTTGGAGTTGAAAAAATCTACTTAAAATCTAACACATCTAACTTGTTCTAACTTAGAGAATTAAGACTGACTTCAGTGGTGTTACATTTTTGACATGGATGAGTATGGGTTCAACTATACCACATGCATATAATTATAGAAGTAGGAAAAAAGTTACTTGATCTACAAATAAATTACAGTGATAAATAACAATATTCTGAGCATCTGACTGTAAACTTTGCATGAGCCATTTCAGTGGATGAACTTAAAATGCCAAGAGAGGAGAACTGGGCAACAGAAAGAGGTGAAGTTACGAGTGTGAGCTCTGCCTGCAGACCTGCTCTGGGCTGGTACTTCTGTTTTTCCTGGAGGTACTTACAGCAGTCTCTGCTCCTGGACGAGTGATTATTTCACCATTTTACTAACTTTTTGGCAGACTGGTAATTAGTGGTGAAATTTTTCATCCTTGCAGATCAGCCATGTGGAAAGAAAACACATTTTTTGAAAGAACCACATCATCACAGCTTTTAATTAAGTAACATTAATTTTATATATTTCATTTTATGATGCTGCTGATAAAGGAATGTCTTCACGACAAATTACTCTTTCATAAATCTGTTAAATTTGTTTTTAAATGGTAGAGGTCATTGGTTGCGTGTGGTATGAGCCAGTAACAGTGTTGATACTTAATCCATTAATTTACATTTTCCAAAATTGATAGAAGAATAATTGAGACCCTTTAAGGAAGAGCTGTACTCCCTACAAATACTAATGGGGCAAACACATCAGAAATTAATTTTGCCAGCAATGAAATGAGCCAATTTGCTTAAGTGACTGTCTAAATGCACTGTTGTTAATTGGCAGCTGTAAAGAAAATATCCAAGTGTGTTCCATAGCTACCCAGAATTAAAATGCAGGGGATATATGAAACAGAAAAGACCATTTGGTCACCTTGGCTGTTCTCTCTGCCTGAAGTATTGTAAATAAGCCCAGGAAAGGATTCCTGGGGAGGCATGTCCAGCCAGAGGTTTGCCTGTTGGCCAAGCAGAGTGAAGGTGCCCCAAGTTCAGAATTCCTTTCTTTCATTTTGCACGAGAGGCATAAACTGTGGTTACACAGGATTTATGGCATTGGAAGGGTCTGTGCAGGATGGATGTTTAAGATGAAATTTTGGTGCAGGTGAAGCACTGACTGAGAGCCTTCTGCTGCTTACTGGTAAAATCGTTACCTAAAGGTGTTCAAGTGGGTTCTGTGCCAGAGCCTCTGGGTCCCAGAGCCAAAGGAATGGTTCATAGTCTGTGAGATGCATTTTACTGTATTATACAGATTCATTTGTACACACGTACATGGCGCTTGCTACGTTCTGTAGCACACGGAGTATTGTGTTGTATCATTATCTCGTCATAATATAAATACAAATTTTTATACCTTTTTGTTGTGTTACTCAGGTTTTTTTTAAACTTTCATCACTTGTTTTTTGTGCATAGTGTTTCTTCTCTTCACAGTTCTTTGCATATTGCAAATCTTTACATGTCAGCTTATTTCATGTCAGCTATTTCATAAGGAGCTCCCTGAGTTTTAGCAATTCAAGTTAATAGCATGGTATGAAGATTGGGGTCCTGCTTGGAGTTCTTTTACACACAATGGCCCGTTGAAACCCCAACAGTCATTAATTTTATTTGTCTCTAACCATGGGTGCTGTATAAATTTCCACTTTACATTTCTGAAGACTAACTAACCTGTTTGCAAAGTGCAAACTGAAATGCATTAGTGTCTGTTCTAAGTAATTATACTTGAAATAATTTCAGCTTGGTATAAGACAGGGAAAAAAGCATTAAAAGGCAGCCTACAAGATCTGCATGTTTGTTTTGTCAAATATGAAAGTCACATCACAAGTGATGTGCAGCCAGACAAAAACAAGCATTTTAGCTGATGAGAGATGAAGGATGGAGCTGAAATCCTTTTGTAAATTCCATTGTTTTCTCTCAGCTGCATCATGTGACATCCCCTGGTTTGTGTTTCAGTTTGTCACGCATGTTGGTCCTAAATACAGTGATACCTTACAAATACAGAAATAGTAGTTTTATTTTGAAATCACGGCCAGTAGCTAGTTGATGCATTTATATTTGATTTGAATAAGCTGAGCTTCTGAATCAGTAAGATACTCATGTGCAAAGCATAGTAAACTAATTTTTCTATCACGTTTTTTTAAAAATTAATATTATCACAAAATAAAAATAAAATACAATCTAGCACTTAATAACTTTTTATAAATTAATCTACAACAGAAAAAAAAAAGCTGTAAATTTAGCAGTGCTGTACTTTGTGACAGCACCAGTTTTCTCAGCACAAGAACTGCAGTGGTTAAAAATATTATTATAAATGTGCTGGCACTATTTTTGTAAATCCTGTACAGTTAATGATCTGTACAGCTCTGTTTATGATATTTGTTATATCCTACCATTTGTTTAAAAGAAAAAAAAAAAAGTTTCCTCATTTCACTAATGATGGATGTTTCAAGTTTAATACTAAACATCCAGAAGCTTGTCCTGCCTATCAGGATGAAAATTGGGGTTTTCATTCAAAACAGGGTCAGGAGAATAAACAGACAGTTTTCTAGGGAAAAGAACATATCCCTTTGTGCATTATATGTTTAAATACATTAGGAGTGGTAGCCTGAAGGTAGGAGTAGAAGCTCCATGTAGGAGCTTCTTGTATATTTACAGTACTGAATCCAACAAAGCTGAAGGAAACTAATCGCTCTGACCTGTTTTTCTGGGAATACAAGGTCTCAGAATGAAATCTACCATTCCTCTGGAGAGAAGATCCATGCACTTGGCAAAGAAAGCAAGTTGGTGCCAAATTCTTATCTTCTGACTTTGTTATAATAAAAGCTCATATGGCACTTTTAGAAGTTAAGAGTTCTGCTTAATCCAGAATACAATTTTGCTTAAAGCAATGAATTACATTTTAGGACAGGGTGTTTCCAAAGAATAATTGTCACTCCAACAATCTGCAGCAGGCACCTTTGCAATCCTGCTGCTGTGAGCAAATGTGCAGTATGATTCAAAATCAAAAAGATTTGGTACAGTTACAGTTCACCAGCTAAAAGCCTATTTCCTTGACTCCTCTGTGTTGATTTTCCCCCCCCAAAACCAAACCATAACCTAAACAAAACCCTAAAGCAGTAACAAGCAAATGACGTTGAGTTTTTAATCTGGCAGATGTATCCCAGTGGGAGGATTCAGCTGCAATGCCTGCGTGGTGGCACTGCACTCCTTGGCTGTTTGTTACAGCCTCAGACGATGGGCAACCGAGAGCTCCTCTCCGAGGTGTCAGGCACAATGATGTCATATTTTGCAGTGGAACAAACAGAACACGGTATGGATGGAATACTGCAGAGCTTGCAGACATCTTTCCAGAAATGTTTATGCCTTAATCTGCTGGAATTCACCATAAAATGGCTTGTAAAGGCAGTATGCTATCTAAGCAGCCTCTCCAGTTCTAGGAAACAGATACAAAACAACTGCTCCTAGAATGGAAAAAAAGGGTAAGGTAAGCCTTAATTATGTTTTGACTGAACACAACAACAACAACAACAACAACAAAAAAAAAAAAAATCAGAGGAAAACAATCTTGACCAAAAAGGAGCTGCAAAAGCAAAAGCTAAAGCACATGGGTCTGAGGTTGGGTGGGGAAAGGGGCTGTTAGAAATTTTGACTATATGTTTGTAGAAGGCTGTTGTTTAATCTCTGCCCTAAGAGCTGATGGATAGTCTAACAGATGAAAATTTGTTTCTCTTCAGAGACTTGTTCTTTCGAAATGAGAATTTTAAGTGCACAGTGTTCTGACCTAAAATATTTCAATTCTAGCCTGAATTCCTATGCCAACGGGGATTATGACATCATGCTGTCTGTCAACTCCTCTTTTGTCCATCTGTTCCTCTCCTCCTTTTCTTGATAACTTCTGAACCTTCTGGCTAATTTTCACCAAATTTGACAAAGCAGAGATAGAATGGAACCTGCAATTAATAATCCATGATGAAAACTTTCATGGGAATTCCATGTCTAGGTAGAAAGAAAAATAAATTATTTCCTGCATTAAACATGGCCAAAAGGAGCTCTTCCCTGTTTTTAAGAGGTGGCCACTGGCCAGCACGGACATAGCTCCAAACCTGCTACAGAATGAGCACGTAGTGCTGCTTTCCCAGGTGAACAGATGGGGACAAAGGTTTTGGGAAAGGCCACGAAGGAGGGGGGACATCATAGCTGTGTGAGTCTGGAAAGAGGGAGAGGAAGCAGTCACACAGGGAACTGAAGGCATGAGTTGCAGCAATCCAGCCAGACAATTTGATAGACAAAAGACAGGCAAACTTTTATCAGATGTATTTATGGACTTCATTGGCAGAGCTGCCTTTGGACAGCAGAATTTTAGGAATTTTTCTAGGTGTTTAAAATTTGCTTTTACACAGGCATTTTTTACATGAGTTACACTGATATTTATAAAAAAAGTCCCAAAACCCCAAACCACAACACTGTAAAGCACAAGTCTGCAAAATACCACTGTTGGAGAAGTTAATTTTGGTGCAAGAAACTGACTGGTCTGAAACAACAGGGCTTTATGAAACAAGCTGGTGAATGCTTTTGTTCCTTCCCTGTTGGACAGACACAATGCACTCTATCTGCAAGATGATTCGAAAACTTCAGCCAGCCTAAATTGCAGCTGCAGATCAGACTGTAATCTGATGGGGAGGAATTCAACACTACAGCTCCTTTTGCCCATGAGAACTCACTGCCAGGTCAGGGTTTAGTCTAAAAATGTCTTGCACAGACCACATTATACCAGAAACCAACGTTCTGCACTTTGCAAGTGATACAGGTGCTGATTTTGATCAAAAAAGCCTAATGTGAGCTTGCCTTAGCTGTGCTAAGATGCAAGGTTGCTAATTTCCCTGTGTTGGTTCCTTTCAACAATTGCATTAAGTGAGATTAGGGAAGCTGCACATTTAGGACAAGTAGTGGGAGGGCTCTACCACCTACATACAGACTGGGTCAATGCTTCATCAGGGTGAAAAGTAGAGATAACATTTCTGGATACATTAAATTATTTCTTTTTAGAATAACTGGCCCTATGAACCACAACAAAAAGAAATGACATTCTGAATTTAGTCTTCAGCAGTGCAGAGGATCTAATTCAAGAGCTATTAGTGGGTGAGCTGCTCAATAGTAGCAAACACAATATAATTAAACTTAACACTAAGATGAATGCAAGACAAATAAAGCAAACAGATACTCAATTTTAAGAAAATGACTTATGCAAAAATGGGGAAATATGCCAAAAAAACCCTAAATGAGCAGTTCCAAACCAAGAAGCCTGCAAACATCCATAAGGCTTAAAAATACAGGTCTAGAAGCCAAGGTAAAAAGTCTGCCATAAATAGAAAAACATGGCATAAACCTCCCCCCGCCTGTATGACTCAATGACAAATTTAAGGAGGCTGTTGCAAAGCACACGGGGAAGTCCAGGAAAATGTGGCATGCGAAATGTGAAGAGGAAGTGAAGACGGCTAAACTCGAGGAGTGGCCGATAAAGGATGCTCAGACGGTTAGAACACGTTTACATGATGCTTATTTGAGAAGCAGCCTTTGCAATGCAGAGGTCCTGCAATCTGTGGCCAGAGTTTTCTGCTAACTTCACAGGCAGCAGCAGCCAAAAAGCCAAGAAAACAGGGAGCATTGTAAGGAAGGCACTGGAAATGAGGATTCCATAGAAAACCTTGGTACACCCACGCCCTGAGGACTCTGCAGTCTCGTCTCTGCGCCCTGAGCAAGGCACAGCAATGCTGTAAAAGGCTGAGGAAGATGTTGGGAACAATGAGTGGAATGGAGCACCAAATTTTGGGACTCTCCAAACTGGAGAGGACGAAGCTGAAGGAAAATAATCTGGTTTTTTTTTTTTTTAATTGCCAGGAATACCACAGGTAAGGTACATGCAGAGGTGGCAGTGGCCAAATCCTGAAACGCTAGTACCAGGAATCATTTGATAGGTTTTAGAACAAGCTACAAAACCATTAGGAAAGTGACTTTTCAAGCAGCACTTCATAACGTTCTGGGATGTTGCCTTGTGAGGTTATGTGTCAGCATGTTCAAAAAGGCCATAAAGGATATAAAGCCCATGAATTAAAGGACTAAGCAGGGGTGAAAACCAGCAACACTGGGTACGGATGGCGAAGTGCCCGCCGCTAGCCATGTCTGGGCTTCGAGGAAGCTGAAGGGCACAGCGGTCAAAGCTGGACGGCAACAACTGCGCTCAGGTCTGCCCCATCCTCCCCTTCCCGTGTTCCGGTCAGGGGGAACGGCGAGCAAGGCCCGCGGAGAGGCGCAGGGCGGGCGCTGAGGGCAGCGCGGCCGGACCGAGCCATGGCGGCGCCGCGGAGCGCCCTGAGGGGAAGCGCGGCCCGGCCGCGCAGCCCCGCCCGCGTGACGTCACCGGCGGGCGGGCCGCGCGGGAGGCCCCCATTGGGCGGAGCGGGCGCGCGCGGCAGCGCGGTGGGGGGAGCGGGGCGGGGACACCGCGCGCGCGGCGGGCGGTTCGAGCTGCGGGCGCTTCCCCGAACCTCCCTCAGCCTTCCTGAATCTCCCTCAGCCTTCCTGAACCTCCCGCCGCCGCCCCTTACCCTCCCTAAGCCTCCTTTCTACCCCCCCTTAGCCTCCCCTCCGCCTTCCCTCTTTCCCTCAGCCCTCCCTGAGGCTCCCTTCAGCCTTCCCGCCATTTCCCGCCTCGCTCCCCTCCCCTCGAGCGGCGCTGCGGCGGAGCAGAGCGCCGGGGTGAGTACGGAGCTGTGCTGCGGGCTCGGGGCTCGCTGCCGGAGGGACGGGGTCAGCCGCCGCCGCCGCGTCCCCGCTGCCTGCGAGCTCTCGTCCCGGCCGGTCCCGCCGTGGCCGGCGGCCGCGGCCGTCCCGGGGCGCGGCCCCTGAGGGGACGGGCCGCGGGGCTCCCGCAGGGCTCCCGAGCTGCTCTTCGTGGTGTTTGAAGGCAGTGCCAGTGTCGTGGTGGTCCGCACAGGACTGCGTGGGGGCTCTTATTTCACACTCAGTAAGGTTGGAAGGGACCTTTGGAGACCATCCAGTCCAACCCTCCTGCAGGGTCACCTGGAGCAGGTTACCCAGGAACGCCTCCACGTTGTTTTGGAATGTCTCCAGAGAGGGAGATCTCACGACCTCTCCGGGCAGCCTGTTCCAGTGCCCTGCCACCCTCAGCGTAAAGTTCGAACTCAACTCATGTTAAAGTCAAAACTTCCTGTGTTGCACTTTGCGGCCGTTACTCCTTGTCAGTGGGCGCCACTGAAAAGAGTGTGGCAGCATCCTCTTGGCACCCATATTTATCTATTTTGAGGGCAGAGGACGCTTGAAGCGCTGCCCTGTGACACGAAACTCGCAACATTCTGTGTCATCTGCAGTCTCTGAGCTAAGTCAGACACGTGGGGAGCTTTAGAGGAATGGTTTTATTTGTTCACTGCTCCAGGAGGGCAGAGAGGGTTCTCAGGTGAAATGTATGTTTTAGAAACAAAGTGTTATGTAATATCAAACTAAAAAAAGGTCTATTAGTATTACCACAGTATTGCAGACAAGGCCTCCTGACTGTTGATAGCTTGATATCCTTTGCTGTCTGTTACATGTGCTATAGGATCCAAAGCTGATTATTTGTCTGCTATGAAACAGAAAAGCAGCAAACTCCCATTTCTTGTAAGTTGTGACCGTTTTCACAAGAGTATTTTTACACTGCTTTTGATTTTATTTTTTTATAATCAATTAAAAAATCTGCAGGTTTATGTTGAGGTATTTATCTGTTAAAGTATTTCTTGTTCCATTTTCAGAGGAAACTTTGAAGCAAAGGTTTAGAAGACAAGATTCTGCTTGCTGTTGAGGTAAAAAACCCCTTATAGCTGAGATCTTGAAGTGCAGTGTAACATCACTGTAGTTTTGTTTTTAGAACAGACTGAAAACCCTGATCATTTTGGAAGATTTAAATAATTGTAGGTGGTTTTTTAAATGAATGTGTGGAAAACCATTTAAGTAAAATCACTTTTGCAGGCCAATGAATTGCTCAGTGTTAACACCTGTTACTTTTAAATGAATGATATGTACTGTTTCCATAATAAGTTTATATGAATTAAGGAAAAATGTAAGTGCTTGCAATGATCTGGGATGTAACTGATACAAAAATATGTCCTGATTTGATCAACAAAACATATTAAGATATCTGAAATTAAAATTAGTTTCTAGTCTTTGAATAGCCACTGTAATCCAAAACAGCATTCAGGGTTTTTTTTTTGCTTGTTTTGATTTTTTTGTGATCTGACATTTCCCTTTTCCTGTGCAGACTCTTTTTATTAAAAAACTGAATATTCATTTTAAATGGCAAAAAATTTAAAGCTGGAATAATACCCCAGACTTTCTAATGTATTTGGATCTTTTCTACTTACAAAAATATTTTCATCATGAGCTGTGGGAAGGATTTTGTGGACACTCTTAAAAAAATTGGATATCCAAAGGCCGATGAGCTTAATGGAGAAGATTTTGACTGGATGTTTGAGTCTTCAGAAGACAATTCATTTTTGGAGTGGTTTTGTAGAAACATAAACGGGCAGCATGTGGTATCTGAAGAAGAACTGCAGGATTTTGATAATCTTCTCCAGTGTGGTAAACCTCTTTTGGAAGGAAATGCACTGGATGAAGTCCTTAAAACCTTGGAGCCCATGGGTTCAACGAACAGTAGCCAAGAGGAGGACAGGGAAGAAGTGGAGAAATTAGAGGATGAGCTTCAAGATCTTGAGAAGTTAAAAAATCTTCAAATTCATCGGCATAATAAGCTTCAACTGTTTGTTGCTACAAACAGCCACTTGTTACAAACATTCCAAAGCAGAGAGGAAGAAGCACTGAAGGATTGGAAAGAAGGACTGGAAGTGTTTACTGCGGCAAATAATAAGCTTGACAATGAACTGCAGTCTCTTATAGCTGCAGTGAAGGAATTTGCCTCTTTTTTCACTGCTTCAGATTCAGAACAAGGGTCGGATACACATCCAGTGTTTTTTTCCCTACTTTCTTTGGACAAATACTTGTCTGTGGAAGAACAAAACACTGCAGCACTTACATCACACATAAAAAAGCTTTTATATGAAGGTATGTCTAAATGCACTGAAAACTCACATGAAGGCAGCTTTCAACTTGAAGATTTAATCAAGCAAGTCCCCTTTGATGAGCCTAATGATTTTTGTGAAGAGAGGCAAGAGATAGCCAGGCTCCAGGCAGCATATATTTGTGGTCAGAACCAGCTAATTCAGCTGCAAGCTGAAGAGGAGGGCATGAATTCAGCTATCCAGTGTGCAGAGAGCCTGCTGCAGTCCTCGGACATGGTAAGACACAAAAGGTGAAAGAAGGTACTGGAGTTTTAAACAGACAGGCCAGTTCCACTGGATCTAGTGAAAGGAATTGCTGAGTTACTGTTTCTATTGTTTTATGTAGTGAATTTTTATGAAGTTTTAGTCTTGCCTACAAAACGGCTCTTGTGAAATATCTTCAGTTCCCATAGTTGTAATTTCTTCAGTGTGGTAGAGTACCTTTAATTCTACTTTCCAGCATCACTACCTTTAAAATCTTAGAATTTATAGTATCTTTCTAGCTTAGTTTAACTTTGAATTTTCAAATTAGAACAGGCTCTTTGCACAGTAAACAGTATCTTGGCTTTGGTTGGAATTTTGTGGTGTCAGGGAGCCAATATGATAAATGTATTCGTGTTTGTATTACATAGCATAAGCTTAAAAAGTTTTAGTTTACTCACTTGGAAACTCAAGTATTTGTACCAAATAAATGAATCTGATAGTTGAAGCCCCAGACAGGGCCCCCAGCCCTGTCTCTCAACGAGTGAGTGACAGGCAGATGTGGTTAGTGGAATTTGTGAAGAAATCATAATGAAAGGAAAGGTATTTGCATATGCCAGTCGTGGAATAACTTGAGGCATCATGTCAGTTTGTATATTTTCATTTATGGATGACTAGTATACAGGACTTAATTGATTAGGGTAATTTGAAAAAGATTGATTTGATATCTGACTGAATAGAAAAAAATTTGTTTGTTTGTGAGATTTCAGTTAGGCATGCTTGAAATAGGTGGTAGGTAAAATGCAGCTCTTTTATTTTTAACCCAATAAACTGTTTCCTGACCTTGGCAGGGAATTACTTTTTGCTGAAATATATTTATTATCTAGTTTGTTCATCTGTATTTGCATTATTTTGTAAAATTCTGTAAAACTATTTGTTGAGTTTTCATTTAATTTTGTAGCTAAATATAGCATAAGTAAATGAGTCTTATATGAACTGAAGAAATGTTTGGGAGGTAGTTTGGCAGGAACCATGAAGAAATTCACAAATATTTTGTTTTATGCAGGATATTGGACAACAGGAGAACATTGATGCTAAAATATCTAGTTTAAGTGCTGAAATTTCAGCAATTAAACAAGACATAGCTCGGATAAACAACGAAGAGCTGCTTCCCCTTCTTAAGAAGAAAGCACAACTTTTGACTGCACCAGTGGTGAAAGAATACTTAGATCACCTAATTGCTCGGCAGGACTGTTGTGCTGCGATTCAAGATAAAATAGGCAGGCATTTGATAAGACAGAAAACATCGTTTGAACTTATTCAGCTGGCCTGTGAAATGGAGCTGAAGAAACACCAGGAGATCAGCTGCCAGCTTGAGAATTTGGTAGAATCTCTGGAAAAAAGCACTGATGAGTTACAGCAAAGACTACAGTTGATAGCTGAACGAACAGAACAAGAAAAGCCAAGGAGCACTATTAGTTCAGAGGATGGTTTATCTTGCAGGTAAGTATTATAGTCACTGTTGGACTTGGACTTTCTTTGAAATATATTCTTTGAAATAATACTGGGGAGATGAAGGCTCAGGCAAGGTAAGCCTTGCCTGCTGCCAAGTTCTTATGTACTTGCTGTAGCTAATTAGAATTTTGAATTTTCAAGAACTGAAGCTTTCAAGATGTGAAACTTGTTTCTTCCATGTCCTTTGAACTTCTTTTCAGGTTTGCCTGAGGAAAAACTGTTCAATTATCAGTCTTTTTAATATTGCTGAAGCATTCCTAATTAATATCCATAACATGAAGAATGTTCAAACCCAAGCCTGTCTTATCTAGCACCTCCTGATGCTCTAGACATGTAGATGTTAATAGCGGTGATTTCCCGGGCTGTGTGCACGGCCTCATCGGCTGGGCCCACAAAAACCCCCCGTGTGGTAGGAGAGAGGAATGACTCCTTTGGACTATGAAATGTGTGTAGCTCCTTTTTACTGCTTCATTTGCCATCTGGTTTGAGTGTCCTGGCACCCATGTAGGAGCCTGGTTTTTCACCATCTAAATAGTTAGGTCTCCTTAAAGTTCAGGTGATAGATACAGTTAAGGATGTGTACTGTGCTGCTCATCCATCAAGACTAAACCTTTTGATGAGATAAATTGTATAATTATAGGTGTGTTACTGTAAGACTTTACCTCCTTCTATAGAATGGTGCTTTAAGTGTTTGTTTTTTTTAATAATTGATAAGTGATAGCTGAGTATGGTTGGGCACAGTGAATAACTGGAAGAATTAGGCAGCATTAATTTTACTCCTATTGTGTGTTTGTGTCAGCTTGTTACATTTTTGTTCAGGTTTATTATAAAGTCTACAAATCACTGAATGTTTCTGGCTACTTTTTTTTTTTTTTTTGATTAAGGGAAGGCAAGTTGAAAGAATTTAAAACTTTATAGGGTTTGTAAACAGAAGACACTTGAAAGACATTCAGTTACTTTTGAAATACAGCCTATTCTCTTAATAAAGCCAGTCTGGTTTTATATTAGCTCCTGAAGATTTTTGTTATGCAGAGGTGGTAGTAACATTTGGACTATGTAATGTTGTCTGTAATCATATTGGGGCCATTCCTGATGCAGTGTAAGGGTACACTTCGTTATAGTGTGTAAAGCTATCTTTTGCATGACATATAACTCATTGGAGAATTTCTCAGCAGTCTCTTCATAGACAGATAGAAAACAGGAAATACTTCAGTAAGCTTGAAAATGTTACGAAGCTTGTTCTTATTTCTCATTGGCCATTGAAGTTTGCTTTCATTCAGCACTTAAAAAAATCCATGTTACTTTGCAGCTCTTGAAGTATCAGGAGATAGTTGGCAAAACCACACTGTCAGTTTCTGTTTGCATTCATGATGTACTTACTGTTACTTCAATATTTCCTTGCTGCTAATTGGACATTGAAATATTTTGGATTCCTGTTAATCAGTACTATATATAGATGGAATCCTGAAATCAGTGGGAGATATAGCAGTTTTGTAAAAGTGCCCTCAACAGAACTTACCTTACTCATCCTCTGACTTCTCAACACAGACATGTTCTCTTAACTAATGATGATAGAGTGCTTAGGAAAGTTAAAATATTTGTGTGTCTAACTTCACTTGTTACAGGCTGTATCAGCTTCTGGAAGGAGGAAGTAAAAAACAACAATTGTTTAAAACATACAAAAACCTGGAGCAGATGGCTCAGAAGTTAAAGCAGGACTGTGCTAGAGTAGAAGATCAGCTGGCAGCATCTGCTCAGGAGCAGTCTCTCCTTTTGTCCAGCCTAGAAGGGGATGTGGATGCCCTTCGTGGTGCTCTCTATGATGGAACAAATCAGATACAGCTCCGGAGTCCGGTGAGCCCTTCATGATTTTATTTAAATTACTGCATTGTGTGTCATGTTCTTTTACTGATAAAGTATAGTGTGAAGGCATGCAAATGTCCCCACTAATTAGCAACAAATTTATTAACATAATGATGATGGATGATGGATGCTGAACAGGTACATTGTTCTTGGCTAGTGCTCTATTTTTTTAAATTCTGGCAGGTAATAATTTTTTGGTTTCTGAGCAAACTCTTGCATCTAAGTCAATTTCTTTCAAAGGCATGTGCAGTCCTGCATTCCTGTAGGCTTGTGGTGTGGGAGATCCTTTGTCTGGGTAGGGTGTCACTGGAAAATTCATTTAAGTTGCTTTTCATTTCATATGGGCTTTCTCCCCTACTACCTCTAAGACCCCAATAGTATGGTTTGGCCCCTTAAAAGCCTGGCCACGGATGTGTCATTTGGACAAAATAAAAATACCAGAATTTTGAAGTACAGCTGTAGTAGGACAATCCTGCTACACAGCTCTCAGATATTATGTTTAGAACATCTTTTAAATGGGAACAGGGTTTGTTAAATGCACCTTGTTATGGTTTTTAAATCTTTGTAGATACCTCAAAAATGCATCAAGGGAAATCTGTTACATAATACTTTCTTGGTTAATTACATAAAAATATATTTAACAGTCATCTGTCAAATGAATTTACAGCATATAGCACAGTTTTTATTTAAAAATGAGACTGTAATTGGAACAGTACATTTAGAGATTGCATTTTTAAAATCAAATACCTTCCTATTGATTTAAATTACTTCTTAAAATATGACATCTCATTCTACTGGTACTGTTTCTCAAGAAAAGTAATTCCTTTAATAAGGAAATAATGTGCAAGTAGATGATTAGTCTGCTTATGCTGAGCTATCACAAGAATGCCATCTGGGAAAGTTGTAGCTGTAATTTAATGATTTAATTGTAAAATTGATTTGGCTTTTTGTTGTGCTTTTTTTCTGTTTGTTTGTTCCCTTTTAAGATTTGACTAGCAATGAAGACTTGTAATAGATAGAAAATGTAATTCACTCATGTCTCTAGGTCAGGTTCAGATTCTTATGGTCTTAACTCATCTGGTCAAGAAGTAAATTAAATCATATTTGCATAATACAATATGAGTTCTGTTACATGGAGCTCAAAAATGACATACATTGAATGGAATCCCTTAACTTTGTTTTCTGGGTTTTTTTGTGATTATTTTTTGATTACAAACAAATGGCCTCCCAAAGCAAAAAAACCTTTCATGTTTCTAGTTCAGCTAGTATATTAACAATAGAAAAGTAAGAATTTTTTGTCTTTTATTATTTTCTTAGGAACTTAGTGAGCAGTTTCACCAACTGGAAGTGGATTTAGGTGAACTAAATCGTCTCCTTAAGGATCTGGTTGCTGACCTGAAGTCGAAGAGAAGCCTTTTAGAGTCCAATAGGCTGCTTCAGATGGAAAGAGACTTGTATGTGTATTTTTTCAATGATGAAGAGCAGTTGAAAGAGATGGTAGAAAAGATTGAGCAGCAGTCTCAGGTTAAAGCCAGTGGTCTTCAGAACCAGTGCAGTTCTTAATGTCTAAAGAGCAACATACTCATAAGAAAGGAAAATGTCAATGTAAACTGTCTATGAATTTATGGAATAAACTGTCAAGGCTGACACTTGGAACAAGATGTAATGTGCTCATAGTGAAGAGGAGAGTTCTCAAAGGCAGCAGATATTCCATTCTTGTTTCCCTTACAGTTCTTCTAAGAAGACTTGGTTTTGTTTCTAAGAAGACTTTGTTAGAAATGTGTTGGAATATGTATCAGAATCTGTTTTAACTACCAAGACCATCTGTTTTAAGACCATTCTAATATCTCTTAATTTAACTTATGGCCTGTCTTCTCCATTGAAGCCAGTCTATATTTATCGTGGCTTGTCAGTGAACAAGAATTTAAAATTTATCTTTTGTACTTCTGAGTTTGCCTTATAATTTATAATGATAGGCATTTCAATTCAGAGTGCTGATGCTTTCATACTTGTGCTTTCATTTTCATTGTTAGCCCATTTATCAATTTTTTATATAGCTTCCTAATATACCAGTGGAACTAAATAGGCTTTTATAGTATGGTAACTTCCAGTCTTTTATATTTTGATGGGATCAGCTGTGCTTGCTTTCAAGCACTGTACATATAGATGGTGGTTAGTATATTTGTTTAAATTCAGTAACAGTAGTCTTAAAACTATTTTGATGACACACTTTGAACTTCTATGTGATTATAACTTATTTTTAAACGTGTAATTTTTTTAGCTTACTGGTTGGATATCTTTATGTCTGGATTTCATGCTGCTTAACTCTATACTTTGTGTATATTATTAAATGCCAAACTCCATCAATTCAGTGCAGTGTGGTTAATATTTATGGTGAATCTGTGTGGGTTTTTCTAGGCCTGTTCTCAGTCATGGTGTCTGCTTTGTATTTAGTCTGATGGGTTCTCATTTTAGTCTGCCCTGGGGCTGTGACTGCTGCTTCCCAGCCCAAGAAGTCAGGGAACAGTTTAACCCTGTGTAGGAAAGAAGTGTTGCTCTTGGGCATAGAGTTAGGAGGAGTTGAGTGCAGGGAAGGATTGTACTTCTGACTCTTGGAATGTCAGGGAAAAGGAAGTCATGCCACCTCTCACATGCTTACTGATTAGAACTAGATGGATATAGCCAGTGCTAATGCAGCATGATGGATATTCCTCTTTGAATTGGACACAATATTTGCACTTGTAGCTATTAAAGTTTGTAAGGTCTTAAGCCAAGAAAAAGGAGGCAGAGGAACTGTTGTTTGCTGATGGTTAAGTTTGACAATGTGCTCATGTACTGGACCTAGTGGGAGAAGATGAGAGTAACAGGACTCCAGCTACCCACTTGTATAGGAATAGTTTAGTGAACAGCAGGTTTTGCTAGAGTGACTGATTTGTACACCTTGGATCCTTGAAGTATTTTTTTAAATGTTGGATGTTTCTCTTGTGTTTGTGTCAAGTTTTACACATTCTTCTAGTCTAACTGTAAAACAACAAGAAGTCATCAGTGTGGACACCATTACTTGTGATTCTCCAGAGTGTGTTGTACCTAAGGATTCTCCAAAGTATTTTGTAGATATTACAAAATATAGACAGTTCAGCTGGAAAAACAGCTCCTTTTCAGAAAAGGATAGCATTTACAACAACAGTAGCTGGGGTCAAAACTTGTAGAGACGATAAATGTTGTTGCCCATTTTCTTAAATTGACAAGCTATAGTAGCTATTTTAAAGTTCCCAAAATATAGCAGTATTTGAATGCATCAATTATACAAAATTTAAGAAAGTAGGGGTCTTTAATGATAAATATTTTCTGAAACAGCACATAACTAATGGCTGTATATTGTGATAGTCTTGCTTGTTTCTTTAATCTTGTGTTGGCTTAATTTTGGCAATTACTTGAAAGTTAATTATGTCTTTCTGAATAAAATCCAAGCACTAGTAACTAACTGTATGCACATGCGAGATGCAGCCTAGTTTAAAGATGGGAGGGAGAGGGAAAGATACAGACTTCTTGTTTTATTTGTCAGATTTTATTTTCTTTTAGTACAAGTTAACTGTACTTAGGAATGCTGATTTTTAATTGGTATATTAAAACACTATTTCAAAGAGGTTTGTTTTTATAAATTAGTATATTTTTATTTCCGATACAATCAGCATGTCTGGGAGCAAATGTAATTTTCTATTGAGAATGAAGGGCTAAACATGTTCACTATATTTTGTCTTTAATTTCAACAGAATACAAGTAAGGATTACTCATGCCCCTAATAAATTAATAATTTGTGTGTTCTGTGTTTAGGTTTAACTTTAGAATGGAGCAGTACATAGGATGTGAGATTTCTAAAGTGCCTTTATCTAATATTGCTCAGAGGATTATGACAGCTTTGCAGTCTATTCCTGTAGAAGCTCAGACTAACAGAGAAAATAACCAGAGTGAGTAAAATTTAGCCTGTGTTTTTCTGTTGAAAAATTGAAACTCAACAGTAACAAACATCTAGTCCCTGTTTTTAAATAGAGAAAAAGAAAAGGTGAGCCTTTATGTTAACAGGTTTAGAAGAGGAATTAAGCTGTAACTGTGACATTTGCTGTGACTTTGCCGATTCAATAATGTTATGTGAGTGCAAGGAATGGTACCAATATTTTTTCTTTCTGTTCCTGCTATGTGGTACAGGATTATATGGGAATTTCAAACTGTTCCTTAAGTACTACAATGTTGTAAATTAGATGCATACATTAACTTGACTCTGGACTGGATATTTAAAGATCGCTGGAGGAACTAGAAACTTAACAGGAATCCTGTGAGCTCTCCAGACTCATGTCTGTCCTTAAAACACATGTTCATTAACAGTGTGCTCCTTGTGAAATTCTTGGGGGGAGGAGTGAACAAAAGTCCCAGTGAAAGAACAAAAGAGGTAATGTTAAAAGTGCCTAGCAGATCTAGAACATTGTGGACACTAGGGAGGTTTTACAAGGTGCAGGTTTTATTCTCAGTTCTGTGCAAGTCACAGTCAGTCAAATTGTGGCTCTGGAAAGAAGTAGAAAGTTAAGAGTTTTGTTTAATTTCAGTTGTCTGTTTTCTCCTGAGAACTAGATCCTGAAATATTATTTGATCAATAAGCTTTAAATCTAACATTTATTCCTGTGTACACTGTGGTTTTTGCAGCTGCTGTTGTATATTATGGTTCAGGCTCTTTCAGTAAAACATGGGATCAGTGGAGCCTGGTGGTGTAGCAGTGACAAAGGTAATAGTTCATCACTGTGTAAATCAGTGATGCACATTTAAAGAAATGTGGGATGAGTTAATTTTAAAACATTACATTGTATATGGTACATCTGGGACTGAAACCCAAATGATTTTAAAGAAATTTTGATTTCTTTTTAGCCTCACTTTGATATTTTACTTTTCTTGCTACCTTGTCATTGCCTATACATACATATTTATATGTATATATAGCTTTAGTGTGGGTCTGTAAAAAGTTTACCTCTCTTAAAACAACTGCAAACCTCTGATGTTAGTTGGGCTGTTTCAGACTGCATTGAACTGTATTTTATAGATTTTTAAATTTTTATTTCTACTTAATGGAAAAAATGTTTGTCTTTAGAAGGTAAATATTGGGCTCAGAACAAATATCTGCAATGTTGACCTAGTTGGTGAAATTCTGTGATTATCCTGGCAGTGGAGCTCTAATCTTTCCATCAAGCCTTGAGGAGCTGGAAGGCAGGGACGGGTTTCTGCTGCCATCTGGTGATACTTTGTCATAATTCTGAAACGGGAAGTTGCAGAGCTCTTCAATGCCTGTCATACTGATCATTGTGTGCTGGAGGAGAGAAATGTAATCCTCATCACCTTCTCTGGGGATTGGATATGTCAAGGAAAAGTGTCTAGCTGTAAAACAAAAGCATTGACTGTAAACTTTGATGCTATAATACTTAATTTATTATCTCGTTGTAGAAAGTGTTGAGAAAACAAAGGTAAAAGGTTTGATGCTACAAACACAGCTGTGCCATATTGCCTGTTCTAACAGCTTAGGTTAGAAGTTTGAGCTGGAGCTCAGTGTCTGATTATACACTTACACCAACATGCATGAGCTTATTGTCTTCTGTAGACAAAGGTCTTGATCTGCCCAGACAAGTGTTTTTTAGAACAGTTCTAGTAAATTGAAATAAATCACATTATACTTTGTTGGACTTTGGTCAATACCATTGTTTTGTTTCAGGAAGTATCTTGCTGCTGGTAATGCCAGTTCATAGCTGACAGCAGCAGTTCAGTGTTGTACTCACTATGGGGAGACAAAATACATACCTTGCCTGTAAGGTGGGCAATAAGATAATCTAGACATAAAGGAATCCTAACTAATTACAAACTCTGGAGACACCTGCACTTCAGGGGAGTTCTCTTTTTCCCTGTTCCTTTCTGTACCCACTGAGGTAATTACTCCTAGCCTGTTACACCTGGCTCCTTCACTGCTTCTCCTCTTCTTGGGACTTGTGGACAGTGTTAAGGCAGAAAAGAAACACATATCCTAATTGTTTCATTTGCCATGGTGTGAGTTTGAGGTGCATTTGCAAAACCTTGGAACTGCAGAATCTGTATTTTCAGAGCCATGGACTAAAGGTCTCTGGCAGTTCAGTGGGGACCCAGACTCCCAGCTGTGCTGTGCTCTGTGTCAGACCCAGCACTGGTGGCTGCCTGCTTCTCGTGGGATTGTCATCTTATCTTCCAGTTTGTCAGGTCTGAGATCTCCTTGCTCTCTCTTACCTGGTCTTAAAAGGCCTGTTCTGTTGCAAGATGAGCAATGTGGAAAAATTATCCCCTGCAGGTGAAACGTGGTCAGTTTGTAAAACACGATACGCTAAACTCAAATACAAATAATGCTTTATAGAACAAAGGTTTTGTGAGATACTGCTGCCAAATTCCTAGAAAACAGTTAAGCTATGTAAAGTTTCTAGAGTTTGGATTTTTCTTCTTTTTTTCCTTCGTGCTCATACCCCCAGCTGTACTATGATCAAAATGAGTTGTGTTTTCTTGAAAGAGGCATGTAATTACAGAATTATAGTAATGCTTCCTCTGAATTCAATGGAAAATATTTTTCTGCTTTGTAGTGAATTTTAAGTAATTTTTTCTTAACAGTGACAGAGGAGTCTTTTACATATGCATATTTTGGAACCTGCTTGGCCTTTTTAAGCATGAATACTAACTTGATGCTAACTTGATAAATGGTTGTCGAGGGAAATTTTTTTACAATCCTTTCAGGTTTGGTAAAAGTGTCAGTAATATAACCCTGTATGAACCTAAGTTATATGGGCTGCTTGCAGATTAATTTGTATTGTAAATGGTTTCTTCTTTTTTTGAAGGTATAGAGAAGACAAAGAAAGATAAACTAGGTGATAAGGATGCACATCTGGGAAATGAAAAGGCAAGCATTTACTAAGATTGAAAACCACTAAAAGCAGTCTTCTAGCAGGTTTGAAGTTATAGATTGGTTCTTTCATAACAAGCTTTATCATGATACATTTTATACAGTCATAGTTCAGGTAACTTCCTCTGTCTTATTTTACACTTGACCTATATTTATCTATGACAGTCTGGGCCCAACTTCTGTTCCCATTTCACAGGAAGCTGGTCTTTTATGACAGATTGATCAGGAATGAGGTTGCCACATTCAGACAGTCACCAGAGTTTAGAAATATTCTCAAACTCCTGTTACTGAACAATCATAAAGTGAGCTGATTCATATGAAAAATTATTTTGTATTAGGAAGCTTAATTTTGGATTTAATAATTTCTCTGCATTTGGTTTGGTGTGCATGTGAGTGAGTTCCAGTGTAGAGTGGGAACAGGTAACTGTGGCAGTCCCAGCTCAGGCTTTGCTTGTAAAATCCATCAAGTTGATGGATGAGTTGCAGATGCTGCAACTAATCCCAGCTGCAAATTTCAGAGTCTTCCTTACCCTGACTCTCGTGCATGTTGCACACTTCAATTCCATTCAGGTTGCTCAAGATGCAGAAAACTGATGCCTCGTGTGGAATGAGATAGTTTCCTACAACTTACACTGGCTCACAGGCGCTCATGCAGCTGTGGGTGCACATGGATAGGAGTGGAGCCCCTTTTTGTAACGGTGACACTCTAATTTTGACTCACTACATCTAATGAGATCTTCCTACATTGATATAAATTATGAAACTACCTCCTGGGAGTAATTTTTTCTACTTCCAGCTATGTCATTATTTCTAATAGAAGGTCAGTTCTTCATGGAAGCTGCTGTTTCTCTCTGTGGTTAATTGTAGTTCCAGCTGTATTATTCTGACTTGATAATTAAATTCCTTTGTTCATATTTTTTGAAACTTTAAAAGAGAATTGCTTATTCCTGGTTCTATAATTACTAGCGTGTCCTAATTTAAATTCTGCTGTGTAAAATGATAAAACTTTGCAGTTTGTCTGGAGAATACACTTCCGTGAATTAGTTGTCTTTCTATGGCTCTTAAACATTTGGCCCTTCTGTGATATTATTTTTTCCCCTTCTGGTAACTTTATAGTGTCCACTTTTTTTTTTTTTTTTTTTTTTTTTTTTTTTTTTTTTTTGCAATTAGCATTGCAAAAGTGCAGTAATTTGTCTTCATTCAGAACAGCCACTATTCATTTTGGTAGTAGCAGAAGCTGAATTAACTTCCTTTTCCTATTTACTTAGAACCTTGTAATTGTACTTTTGCTGTAGAGTTGATCTTGTGAAGTATGATCTAAAGCTGTCTTAAGCCTTTTTCATCGCTTGACTGTATAGTTCTAAAGTTTGAGAATATGGAAACTGGCTTGAGGAATATTGTGAAACCATAAAAAAGCCCCAGACTTACTGGCTTTGTCATTCTGGCTTGCTCAATCAATACAGATGGGATGGAGGTGGACAGTAGCCTTTGATCAGTGAAAAATGTCATCTTGGGGACTGGAGGGACCCCTGAACAGCAGCACCTGGTGGTTCTTTTGGAGGGAGGAGCACTCAGTTTTTGCAGTGGTAATGACAGCAGATGAACTGGATGAGACTGGGCTATTGGAGACCAAAATACAGTAATTATGAGAGACTTCAGTCACTTGCCAGTGGAGTCGATGAATATTAAGCTTATGCATGGTGCTTCAACTGAAAATTAGGAGACAACTGCTTTGTGGAACAGTTAGAGAACTCATGAGAAAAAACTGTTTTTATTTGATTCTGTGTGAGATCAGGTGCAAAATCTTCCCTGCTGGCAAGTGCTTTTACAGAGACTATAATCTTTTGGAAGCATTGAAAGATAGGCAAGACATTAATGCTTAATTTTCAAAAAGAAAACTATATCAAATCAAAGAAGCTTTTAAAAGAAATTGTATGGAATTGTCCTCCAAACCCAGAACATTTGTAGGTAGTATAGGGATTTATTCAAGGCAGAATATTGATTATTTTAAATGAATACTAAATTGTGTCTGGAAAAAGTAGTATGGCTAAGAGACAGTATGAAGGAGACTACTAAAAAATGTCATCATGCAGAAATGTGAGCTTAGCAGAATTTATATTATTCTTTACTTGCCTCATGTGACTAAGTTAAATGAAATATACAGTGTTATAGTTCAAACTAGCTTTGAGGAAAAGCTTGCAAATGCATCGCTAATACATATTTTTTTCTAATGCTTCAGGAGTAGAAAGCTCGCCAGCTCCTCTAAGGCCTATTGGTGATTGAGGCATAAAAAGTATTGAGGGAAGATGCAACTCTATCTGTAAATAGTTAAAAACACATTTACCTTGGGGAATCTTGGAAGGATCACTGTCATTCCAGAGTAATTGTTCATGAAATCAAGGCAGAGGATCTATTTCAGCTGACGAGTTTGTAGCAGAAACTAGCAAAATAAGTAGTAAGAAAGCACTAGGGCCAGTAGCATAGCAAGGAAATTTCTGAAGGAAATAAGGATGGAGGAGTAGCATTCAAGCACTACCATGCAGCATCTTGCTTAATGCTGTTTAGTAGCATGCTGCTGTAGAGGGATCCAGGGGCTATCTGGAGTAGGAAAAACTGTTCTGGGTATATTGGATTATATTGGAGAATAGAATGTAATACTTATTCATACAGCTCATACTGTTCAATGCAACTTTTTAATGTATTTTTTTTATGTCTTGCAATCCTGCAAGTTCCTTGAAGGGATCCAGTTGATTCACATATTTGAGATTCCAAAGCAGTCATTAAAGTCCCTTGCCAAAAGTTCTGTAAAAAACAAAACTGTCATGAAAAGAGTTCTGAATGTTGAAGCTAAAGATGAAGGGTCTCTTCCCTCTTCATATAATAATAACCTTGTCACTGTGGAAGACAGGCTACTGGACTAGATACCTCTTACAGTTGTTAATTTGCCGTTTTTAGTGTTGGACTAATATGTTAAAAAGTAAGTGGTTGTGGATGTAAATGGTATATGTCAACAAAATCTCTACTGATAAGTATTTGAATTTTGGTTTATGTAATGTGGTTCCCCTAACCTGGCTCTGTTTTGTTAGTATCAACAGTTTTGCATAGAATTTTGCTTTCTTGAAAGCTTATCTAAATTAACTTAGTGCAGTTTTTAGTTTCTCCTTATAAGTCAAATAGTCGGTTTGCTAAAAATTTCTGATTTTCCTAGGAGGATTGTGATTCCAGAATTGCCATATTAAAAACAACTGTCAGCCCAGAAAAAAGAACTGCTGGTCAGATAGTCAGGACAGTGCATATGGATAAAATACTTGGCTGTCAAGATACCAAAATACTGAGCTGTTACCAGGATTCAGGCTTCCCAAAATGGGGGTGTCAAGAAAAGAGTCTTTCAGTAGAAGAAAAAAACCTGAAGGATGAGGAAAACAAAATAGCTATTCCTCTTAAAAGAAAGCAAAACGTGCCTACATCTTGTTCAGAGAAAACAAGAAGAATGCATGCAAATACCTACATGTTCTTACATGAAAGAAGCTGTACTCCTGGACAAATAAAGTCTTCTGGAAAGTATCCTTGTGATACCAGCAGTTTAGAATGTGAAGAAAAAAGCAAACTTCTTGCAACTATAGAACAGGCAGCAGCTTTTGTCACTACTATGATATTTCAAGATGGTTCTTCACAGCTCAACTCTGAGCAGGTTAGTGAAGGATGGGTTTTCTTTAGAGTTACTTCTGTAGAACCATTTGAATGTGCATGTGACTAATAATCACAAAGCCACATTCATTGGCAGCACTTTTGTGTATGACATTCCAAAATGTACAGTTAGGTTACATTTAATTTTCAACTACCAAGTAAAACTTAGAGAAAATGAAACCACTAAGATTTTTGTTTCAAGACTGAAACACTTGCATGCTCTTCTACTGTGTCAATGGTGAATGCAGTAACTGTAGTGTACATAATAGGTTTCATATTGTAAAATACCTTTATAAGATTGCACAAAATCTGTCGGAGGAAACGCTATTGTAATTATATCTAACAGGCCTCTACCTCATCAGTAAAAGGAGTTGTTGTGCTGGTGAAGAATCAGACTGATCAGCCTTATTCTCCAGGTCACACTTCAACTGGTTATACTTGGAATGCTGCAAATGAAACTGATAAATTAATTTATTTAAAAACTGAACAGTCATCTCTCTGGGAACAAGAACAAGCTCACAAGAAATTTTCTTGGTGAGAGCATGTAGGAAAGAATACTCTTTTTCTTTATAGGAATAAGGAAATGTTTTGGGTTAACTGTTTAGTATTAGGTGCTAAGTAAAAGAATAAAGTAAATAGATTGACTAAATCTTGGAGCAGTATAGTGTGTGTTAATGAACTACTTCTGTGCAGGCAAGTGTTGTTTCAAATGCTGCAGTGCAAAGTTCCAATAATTTGCTTCAATGCAAAAGATTTCCTGAGGACTCTCCTTCAAATTTATGGTAACGAAATCAGCTGGAAACAAGGCAAGTATTGAATCTGTGATCTCATCCTGTAACCTCTTCACTATTGGTGTTTCTGTTAAAATCACTGAGTGTAGCAATAACTGAATTGGTGGTTAAGTAATATATTAAAAAACAGAATTTAGTATAGTACAAAATAAGACCTTTCTTGGGGGAGGTTGTGACCAGAGGCTTGGCAGGTCAAGATAATGTGTTCTTCTCAGAGTAGGAATTAAATAATTGAGTAACTTAAGGATAGCTGCCAGTGGAAACAAAAGCTTTCAACACAGTCCTGACTATAGCTGAAAAGGTCAAACTACTTCATGTTTCATATTCCCTAGGAAAAATCTTTCTCTGCTTAAAGGAAGGGCTAAAATAAATCCCAGAGATACTCATAGTTGTCAGAATTAAGAATCACTTGAATGGGCCCATGTTCTTTAGATAGAAACAAGTAAAACTCTTCTCTGTGGATTTAAAAGCAATTACTAGCAACAAGCATAAGATGTAAATATAAAGTCTTTCTTGTTTTGGGTTTTTTTGGGTCTTTTTTTGGTTCCATATATCAAATTGTTGAGGTGTTAGGGCATGGGTTGGACTTGGTGATCTTTAAGGTCTCTTCCAACCTAGTAATTCTGTGAAATTACTGCTGAGTGAGTTACAAAAGTACATGTGACCTTGCAGGAAGGGCTTTCTCTCTGGAGAATCATCAGCTTGTGTTCAGCATCTGAAAAGTTTCAGTAAATCACAGTGAGGATCTGTACAAAAGCCAGCACTAGGAATGGGAAAGGTGGGAAAAGAAATGCCATAATGGGACTGGCAATAGTAACAGTTTTATAACTTGTACAAACAGGAAGTATTTGATAGTACCTGATCCATGGGATTTGAATCTGCAGTTTCTAGTAACCAAAACAATTCTTATTTAGGCTTTAAACTTTGAAACTTGATGCTTCCTCACACATTATTTCTGCTATGAAAAAAGCAAATAAAGCTCCAACAAAACAAACAAAATGCCTAAAATTCTCTTCAGAGTAGTCCTGTAGCTTTAACTTGCATGATGGACATTAAAATTTGCTTCCAGGTAACCGAGTCTGCAGGGTTGTGAAGCATGGAGTTCTCTAGAAATGTACCTGTAGGTCATGGATTGAACTTAGGGGTTACTGAAGAGGATACTTAGGTTTATCTTTGAATATATCACAAAGCAGTCTAGTTATTAGTTTCCCCTGTTCTTTGTGGAACAGCAGGATACATGTTGAGATTGTAGTTCAAAGGAAAGTGAAACAGCGCTGGGCTTGGCCCATCCTATCCATCTATGTGAGCATGAGGCTGCAGTGTAAGCACATATGATGCTAAAGGACAAAAGGTCTTGAGTTTTGGCAACAGTGCATTGTGCACCCATATGTGAATTCATATATACATTAACAATCTTGGTCTGTTTACTAGGAAGTAAATCTCTCCCTGATCCCCAGTGGCAATTTTGTGGATATCAGTCAAGTTAGCAACAACATTAAGAAAACTGTACCAGAGGGAGACTCATCAAAAAACTTTCAGCTTGAAGTTTTTCAGTTCTAAGAAAGGAACGTTTTTACAGTAAATCTAAGGAGCCAAAAGTTTACTTATATTTGAAAACTTGAAAAAACCAAAAAAATCCACCCCAACCTCACAAAACAATATTCTTCAAAAATGTGCAATACTGCACTTCTTCCTGTGTAGTCATGATATTGACCATGTGTTACAGCTGCAAATTCAATGTTTAATATTTTTGTAGAGTAAATACTTGGCCTTTTATGATGTGTGTGTGCAGGAAATATGGGCAAAACTTTAGAGCTATTTTTCAGTATGGGAGGTAATTTAAGTATTTTGAATAACTTGTTTTTGTAGTTGCCAATAGTGTTGTGTTAGATCCAAGGATTGCAGCATGGCTGATAAACCCCAGTGACACAGTTCCTTCCTTTGAGTGTTTAATACAGAAGTATTTTGAAAAGCCTTTTTCAAAGGGAGCAGAAAATACAGATACAGACACTTTGAGAAATATATCAGTAAGTAGTTTGTTTTCAATTGTTTGGGTTAAGAAGGGAAGGATATTATAATAGAGTTGCTTTTGCTTAGAAAATATTGTAAAAGAAAGGCAATTGATATATTTTATAATGGAAAAAATATTCTATTAATGTGACATGTTGGAAATCGAAAGAAAGGGGAGAAGGGGAGTTTTACTTCATTTACCAAGATGGAAGCTCGTTCTCCAGGAACAGCTGTAAAATTTTCCTTTAAAACTGTAAAGTTCAGTAAAAACGTGAATTAATATAGAGCTTTATATTTTTTCTCTTCACCTTCCTGTGAAATAATTTCCAGCTCTCCAAAATATCTAATGCTGTGTTTGTTCTCCAGTTCCTGAGCACTTGTAGCCTTTGTTTAGTTGATTGTTATTAACAATTTTGCTAAATTTCACAGCTGGTACACACCACATTATAGGCTGAGAAACAGCAGGGAGTCAAATGTGCACCTTTAAGCATTTGTATGAAAAAATCTGTGAATTTTAATTCTCAGCATGAGAGGATGCATGATGTACTTTTTTTCCCTGCACTATGGAAAGTTCTTCCTGTATCGTATCAAATATCCTCTGTATTTCTATTGAAATTCTATTTCCTGAGTGTTAAAAAATATTTGTATCTGTTTTGGGCCATGGGGATCTACTGTGGGCACTTTAGCTTTCAGAGGTCGTTTGAGGAATAAGATGATGTAGAGCAACTTAAATAATGTGTTTTTTTCTGACATTCACTTTTCAGAGGCCTTGCTCATTCAGACCAAGTATTGTACCATGATTATAGGACTTGTAGGATACAAATCCACAGATGCCAAGTGGGCTTGGAGCATAGATAGAGTTTGGTTGTACTGGCACTTACCCATCAGTGTAGACATTTCTGAGAAAAGCAGAGGCAGTTTACTTGAAACCATTGGCTGTAAACTGCAGTTGTTCAGAAGCTGCTTAATGAATTTATTAGTGTAGGAATAGACAAGCAAACAGACAGAAGTTATCTATGGTTCTTTTATTTGCAATGGCCTTGCTGTGAGTCAGCATCCTTAATCTTGTCTCTTCCCTTAGCTTGACTCAGTCTTTTGTTCTTCAGATATCACATCTGTTGTTAGTTATTTTTCAACTTTTTTATCCTGATTCCCAGCTCTGAGTTAAATATTAAAATTTTATTTCCTTCCTGTCCTACTTCAGGTCTAGTTTGTTTCCTTGCCACAGCCATCTCCAGTGTCTTTATGCTGACTTCTTCACAGTTAATGTCTCCTTGTAACATCCTGTGCCTATTCCCCCCGCCATGCCTTATTCCTTAATTTGTCACCTGCACTCTCACACTTCCTTTTTTGGCTTTTCTCTTCACTCAGAGAGTTCCACTTCTTCCTGTGTCTCCTGGTTCTTTGCCAGGTTTATCTCTTCAGTCTTCTTGCTCTGTTTTTATTGGTAGATTCCTAACAGTTGTCTGTACTGCCAGAGGGATCTGTGGTAAGTGATAAATCATCTTGTGCCTCACTACTTCAGTGAAGCTCCCTGTCTTCTGCTAGTCTTGTCCACCCACCCCAGTACTTGGAATGACTGCTGGTTTATTCTGTAGCCCACAGCTCACCCACACACCTCTAGCACAAGGATGTGCTGCTTGCTGCTTGTCTGTATATTTGGTGCTGTGCCAAAGTGGTCATGGTCCATACTCCCTGAAGCATTTGCTGGAACAGGTGCTAAACATTATGATGGTCTTGTCATTGCTGCATGTACTGATGAGGAATTTTGGTGTCAGTTGCAGCTTGTCACTGGGCTCACTTCCACCTCCAGAAAGGGATCAAGCAAGCTGTCTGTATTTCAGAGACAGCTCGTTTGTTCCAGAACAAGTTGGTATGGACAAGGTTTCTTGGAGACAAGTTGGTGACTTTTCACTGCAGTATGGACTAGACTGTCTTAGAACAAGGATCATCACCAGTGGATCTGCATATTTCAGCTTGGAAGAGAGCCCTCTGCATCTTACCTTCCAGGCCTGCTGTTTCTCAGTCTTTATTAAGTTCATTTTTAATGGTCATGTTATTGGAGCTAACAATCTTTCTCAGTATTTGTATTTTTCATTTTTCAAAATGGTATTCTAGCCAATTGAAGGAGGTGAACTGACGCTGTGTGGAGCACCTCTGAACAGAAGGGAAGGAAATGAATGGTTCTGGCACAAAAATGGCAGTACTTATATGAGAAAAAGAATGCAAGGAATTTTACCTCATTTTACAAGTAGTAAGGGAACTCTGACTTCAGTGTCAAAGGCAGTTTATCAATAAACTCTGTACTTGATACACAATGTAAATACAGGAACAGGCAAAATCTGGAATGTTCATTATCTAGTGATGTATTCATAGTCTAGTGCTGTGTTTTGGGTTTGACAGAGATCTAACAATGTTTCTAAAATGTTAACAGAAGGCATACAGAAAAGCACATTTTTACAATTTATACCTTTTAAAAATATATTGCTAAAAATATTTAGAGTATTATTAGCAATAAATTTATTGATTTTTTGACTTATTTATATCAGTATCAAAACCTAGGTGTGAACTTGGAGAAGCTTTATAATGTAATGATGGACCTTGCTCATGGCTTAAAGGTAAGACAAAAAGAATTTGCTCAGGAATAACTATGTAAGCATTGAATTAAAGAGAGTTAATAATATATTTTTCATTCAAATTAGAATAATAGAATGCTTAGGTCCTCAGTGGTTTACATTGACAGTCAACATTTAAAATAAATTGCCCATTAAATTTACCATTTTTTCTAGAAGGATATGGTGTCAAGGTTAATCTTTAGGAGAAACTTTTCCTCTGCTGCATTTAACTAAATGAAGATTCTGAGAACCGGAAAGGTTCAGAATATTAACTTTTCTTTTAGTATTTTAAATCTATATATTACTGTCTAAAATGTGTTAAAAGAGGTAGAACATATTTTTTTCTATGCACCTCTTGCTTATGAAAACTCTCAGCATATCTTTTGTTCTAGATTGCATTAACCAAGCACTGGTCACATGCTGGGACAGGCTGCCCAGAGAGGTGGTTGATGGCCCAAGCCTGTCAGTGTTTATGAGGCAGTTGGACAGTGCCCTTAATTATATATTTTAAATTGTAATGAGCCCTGAATTGATCAGGCAGTGGAACTAGATAGTCATTGTAGGTCCCTTCCGAGTGAACTATTTTATTCTGTTTTACCCCTTATTGCAGTTCAGAATGCATCTCAAGAAATCTGTTGGGTTGTGTGTGTTTTCTGCCTGTGATCATAGGCCTGGAAAAGTGCCAGAATTTAGGGATACACCCAGATTCTGGTGGAAGGGGCATCATTGTTTCCCAGGGATTATCTTTGAAGTTGCTGGTAGCAGGTGTAGGGCTTAGACTATGAGGTGATGGAGCCATGTTAATGTGGCTATCAGCAGTATGGTGAACAATCCATGAAGGGAAGCAGCAGGGAAACACCAAAGGCACAGGAACACTGAGATTGAGCCTACAAGAGTTTTTAGACAAGTCAGGTTGCTTCAGTGGTTAGAAAAACAGACTTTCTGTTCTCTGTAAGTAATCTGGGGACATAACCCTTTCAACTCTTATTTTCTCCCTAATAAAAACAAAGTTATCAATTATGAATGGTTGCCTAATTGTTCAAGTGAACAAAGGAAAAAGGATAACCGTGTCCTATTATAATGAAGCTTGCTTTAAAAATAAAATGTTTAGAAAAAAGATGTATGTATATTTCTTTATTAGCATTCTTGTACAAAATGGTTACTATTGCAAAATTCCTATTACCCACAAAAAGAAGTGACAGCATTTAGATACTATAATTTACCCTAAGTAGTATTTCATGCCACAAACGTGTTGTCATGTAAAAAGGGAATATACAGAAAGTGAAATACTGCTCACTGGGAAATACTGGTACTGAAGAATGTATTTATATCTTACTTTACAGGCTCAAGGTTTGTGGAACTTATTTTGCACTTTAGAGCTTCCACTTATCAAAATTCTGGCAGGTAGGAAAGTTCAGTTCAAAATATGAATCTTCACTATTTTCACACAGCTGCTAACTATGCTCAAGTGGAATGTAATTCCTCTGAATATGAAATGTTGTCTTAGCCTCATAACAGCTGTGTGAGTTTGAGTTTACATTTTACAGTCTTAAGAAAAACATAAGCTTGAAATTGTGAATTATAAATGTTCATAACCTAAAATTGTATTTACAGTGATGGAAACACACAAAATATATGTGAACAAACAAGAACTGAAAAAAACATCAGAGATTCTAGGGGTAAATTCTGTATTAATTTTTTTCCTTGAAAATTATATAGCATCATCTTTGTGCTTTTACTGAGGATTAAAAAGAGAAGGAATTTTTGTCACATTTTATGTAATAGTGTGGTGTTTTTAGTATATTGTTATAAATAATTACATTTACATTTTAGAATACTTCTCTATTTACACAAGTAAATTTACACAAGTAAAAAGACACATTTGAGTCATCAGCCTTGCCCCAGAACTGAAATTGCATTGCAAAATGCACAGGTCCTTTTGGATTATGTGTTGTAGAGTAAAAATGGTCATGACTGTTTCTGAACCTACCGTTTTCAGTAACCACCTTCCTGAGAAGTGATAGACTTTTCTCCCTCTTTTTATGAACAATACACTCTTTAAATGAGTGTTCTTTGATAAAAATAGCTACAAGAGAATCTCATTTTGTAACATAAAATTTGACTAGATAATCATACTGGTCTGACAGATTACAATTTATCAGAATAATTTGCATAGCTGTGTTTCTCACAGATCTCTATAGGCTTTAGTAACTTAAATTCTTTAGCCACAAATGTTGGTACTCCTTACTACAATAAATCCCCTTCCCAGATCATAAAACAATATAAATTAAGGAGTATATAAGCAATCTACTCAACCAAATGTTGATAGCCAGCAATGATTACACAATATCAAGTACTCAATTTTTAGAACAAGATTCAATATTCTCATTAACCTTGGAAGCAGCAGATATTGAAGAAAATAATTGTGTGAGCAGAATAATTTTGATGTCGTAATTTATAGTTGCGGCTCAAAGAGCTTGAACGGGAGGCTCATGAGGTTGCTGGAGAACGATTCCTTTTGACCAGCAGTTGTCAGCTCCGAGAGGTATCATTTGTTCTACTATTTCTACTTAAGGTATATGTTCTATAGATTTATTGATACAGAAGAACTGTAAAGCATATATATCCTTACCACTTCTGGCTTATTCTTTATTAATTATGTTCTGATTTTAATGAAGGACATATCAGTTTTTTTGTAAATATGACAATGTTGAATAATCCATATTTGAATGTATGTACATAAATTATGCATTTTTTAAAGTAAATGTCACTTCTTCAATAGCTCAAAAATAAAGATTTTAAATTCTGTGTTAGTTCTCTTTGCTATAGTATGCTCTATTTACCTTGTAACCTGTTTTCTGTTTAAGTTCAAGCACTCAATAATTTTTCTTTCTATTTCAACAGTTGAAACACTGAAAGATTTATTGTCTTTTTCTGACTTTAGGTACTATTTGATAAGTTAAAGCTCCATACGCTGTGTGAGAAACTTCAGAGAACTGAAATACAACAGCTCGTATCCACCTCAGAAATTGTGGTGAGAAAGGGAAAGGTTTTAAAACCAGCTGCATGATCTAACAAAACTTCTAAGTTATATTCCAGTGAAATTGTGATTTTTCTAATATTTTTCTAATGATTGTGCTTTGTTTTTGTATTGTACTATTTATGCTACAGTTACTTATGCCAGAAAAGAAAGTTGCACTCCATGATGGGAAAAAACAAACCAGCTACTGAAGTTCTCCCCTGAACCTCTTTTTCTCCAGGCTAAACATCCCCAGCTCCTTCAGTTGTTCCTTATCAGACTTCTGCTCCAGACCCTTTTCCAGCTCTGTTGTCCTTCTCCAGACTTGCTCCAGCACCTCAATGTCCTTTTTGAAATGAAGGGTCCAATAGAGAACACATTAGTCATTGTCAAGTAAAGGGTGACAGTCACTGCTTTGGACCTGCTGGCCACACCACTGCTGATCCAGGCCAGGGGCCATTGGCCTTCTTGGCCCCCTGGGCACACCTGGCTCATGCTCAGCCCCTCTCAACCAGCACCCCCAGGTCCTTTTCCACGGGGCCCTTCCCAGCCACTCTGCCCCAGCCTGTGGCACTGCAGGGGTTGTTGTGACCCAGGGGCAGGACCTGGCACCTGGCCTTGCTGAACCTCAGACCCTTGGGCCCACTGATCCAGCCAGTCCAGATCCCTCTATGGAGCCTTCCTGCTCTCCAGCAGATCAACTCTTCCATCCAATTTGATGTCATCTGCAAACTGACGAGGGTGCTCTTGATCCCCTTCTCAAATCATTAAAAAATCATTTTGTGAAGATAATAATGGCAATGGAGATTCTTTTTAGAAGAGAAAAAGCCTCTGTGCAGCTGCACCTGTTTCTGATTTGGTGCCACGATTGAATTGTTCTAGTTTATATAGGAGTTAGAGTGAAGTGCACAACTCGTTGCTGAATATGAACATCTTTGGGAAAAGTAGAAGGGTAATATTTATTTCTTAAGAAGGAAATTCTACTTTTCAGTCAAGCGTCTGAACTACCAAATATGATCTCCAGTAGCCTCAACAGTATAAGCATAAAACCCATACAGTACTCAAGGAGAAGGAGTTTCATAGATCAGACACGTTATCTTGGAGGGTGACAGCCTTGGGAAATGGGAGGCATCAGTGAAATAGAATTTATGTCACCTTTTTGTGGAAACATAAGATTTGTAGCTATAATCTAAGCAATGCTTTTATGTAGTCCAGTATTCTCTTTCCAACAACTGCTGAGACTTGGTTATTTAGAGAAATGTAGGATGAAACCTTCCAGGAGATAAACATCTTCAGATTAATTGTCTACTATTTCTTTCTCCTTGGTAGCAAAAAAAAAAACCCTTATATTTTAAATATAAATTTTAGTACAATTGCATCTGCTGTTCATCCTGGATTATTGTAGTTCCAGGTATTTTTTGTTGTACTTAAAAATATCCAATCTCTATTGTAATAAGTTAATTCTGTTTCTCAACAGAATTTTTGGCAGTTAACAATCAAAGTAATCAGAAATATGCTTTATTTCATTGGTTTTTAATTTGACAGTTTGAATTTCTCCTGAAGTTTTCCTGGAGCTTTTATTAAGGCATGAACAGGAGAAATTATCCTCTTGGATTGTGCTTGTATAAATATATGTGTGTATATATATGTATTGTGGCTACTTCCATAGTGTTCTCTCCTTCATTGATGCTGTATAGCACAAAAAACAAACAGAGGGCCACAAATAAATGCACACACATCACACCCCAGTGTTATCAAAGTTGCTGTGGAAAAATTTTTATGTCTATGTGTCTTTTTGTCTCTGTCTGGGACAGGAGTGGAAATGAAATGGGAAGGAGTAATCTCCAGCCTTCCTAATGAAGGTTTCCTTGGTCTTGGGCTGGGATTGCTTGAAGGACATCATCCTTCAGCCAGTATTTTGTCCATTCAGCTTGTCAAGAAAATTTCTTCCTCCAAAATGTATTCTGTTAAAGTTTGTTTAATAATATAACTTCAAGAAAAGTATGTCAGTAATTCACAATCTTGATTTTGCAGCTAAATAAATTGCAAGATCTTCATCCTTTGCCTAAGATAATTTTAGAATACCGCCAGGTGAGCTGATATTTTTTCCACAGAATGTAGTTACATTGAAGCAAAATTTAGCAAGACAGAAAAAAATATTCATAGTTAAATAAGTTGGTGCTAGTGAAAGTTCATTCAAGTATCAATTTGAAGTCAGTATTCTTAAGACATGTTGATGCTTATAGTTGTTTTGCTCTGTTAGATTTTAGCTAGCAAACAAATTGTACAAAATTGCAAAGACAATTGGAAAACTGCAGTGTTAAATTTGTGTAGTGTTAAAAAGCATACTTAGGGCAAAACATCTATTTTTTGAGTACTGAAGAAATGCTTTGCATAAAGTGAAGGAGATAACTGTTTATGGGGAATTTGGGGTGACAAGCCTCCTGAAAATCCTAAACGATCTAGTTAGTCTGCTCCCACACTTAATCATTAGGTTTTCAGGGTATGAGCTTCCAAGAATTAAAAAAAAATTAAAAATTTTAGAAGTGTGGGTTTCTGTTTGGTTTTGATTTTTTAAAAAATTTGTTTGTTTTTTGTGTGTGTGTGGTTTTTATATAATTTATTGACCTGGGGACAGAAGATGTAAAATAATAAATTCCGATAATTAATAGTATCTGCAAAGCTCTGTCTTTAGGTTATAACCAAGCACTTACCTAACTTAAATGAATAGGTTAAGCTGTCAGTGAGTATAAATCCATTATTTACTCAGATAAAACTGTCTCTAAAAAAGAAAAGTCTACAAGCAGGATGCATTTGGAAATTAGGATCTTTAATTTGAAAAATCCCTTATTTTTCTAAGTAAGCATTTATCTTAAATTTTATGTATTTTAGGTTCATAAGATGAAATCAACGTATGTGGATGGACTACGAACGTGCATGAAAAAGGTAGAAATATATAAAGTAGCTTGGGAAATCCTAAAAATATGTGAAATGATTGCAGTGTTTACAGATTAAGAACTTTTATTCATAGAAAATGAAAAGTGTTTATTTTATATTTTCTTGTTTTGATTGCAGTGAATTTTTTTACTGATACTTAAATAAAGTATGGCTGTGTGTCTTCATTCTTTTTTTTTCTGTTTCTTACTTTACTTGATTACAGGGATTCATTTCCTCTACTTGGAATCAAACAGGAACTGTGACAGGCAGACTTTCAGCCAAACATCCTGTAAGTGAGCTTATTGGAAGTTTTGCATTTTAATTGAAATGAAAAATTAATATTAGTTGTACAAAATATGTAATATTTTTAACACAGGAAATATTTGTTTTCATGCAAGTCTAGCAGTTGCTCTATTGTATCTAAATGGTGGACAGAAAAAGCTTTTAAATGGGTATTTTATTGTAGGACATCTGTTCTTAGGCATATTTTCTGCTATCTGTGATTAGAATTAACATTGTTTCCTGAAGTAGAGGAGTACAATTGTGAGCCATGCATGTACCTTGAATACTTCCTTGTCATGAATTCTGGTGTTTATGAAGCACTCCTTGTAAAGCATCAGTGAGCCCTGGAAAGTGGGTATTACAGGAAAAAAAAGGAAGCTCACCTGGAATTTGGCTTCAGGCCTCATAGCAGTAAAGGGCCCAGCTGGCAGTGCTGGTGCTCTGGAAGTCTTGCTTACATGGCCATGACACGTGGGCTCCTTGTGCTTCCTCTCTTGTCTATAATGATCTCCATGTACATGCTTGTTCCTGAAATGTGTTTTATTTGCCTTTCTGGACTGCTACAGGCTTGGGGTATCTTTTTTTTTTTTTTTTTTTTTTTTTTTTTTTTGTTCCCTTTCCACAAAGAGGCCTTTCAAGAGCTTGCTAGAATATATTCTATGATCCCATTTCTCTTGGTGTTTGACACCCACTGACCTTTGTCTGTACAGGCTGGCAAGGCCTTTGTGCTCCCCCTGTCACAGCCCATGGCTGCGTGGATGGGAGTGCAGGAGCTGCTGTGGGACAAGATGGGGCTGCAGGGCTCCAGGGGCTCAGGTGTAGGTGAGAGAACAGCAGAAGAAAAGTAATGACTGTCTGTCTGGGGAAAGTTTCTGTTTGGTTTAACCCTGGCCTTTTCTACCAAAGACCTGGCCTCTGGGCCTGTGGGAACAGATGCAGAGTTGGGACTTGTCTCATAAAGGCTAGAGGGAATCTGTGAGGCTGTTGTTCTTCTAACTTGTGCACAAAAGTGTTGTCAGTTTCTATCCATGTAGATTTGACTACTGCTTATCTCTGTGCAGGGCCCAGCCTTAAGCTTCACAGGTACAAATGGCATTAGGAGCTTTCTGCAGTCTTGAGGAAAGGCCATGGTCTTCCACAGCTCTTTGTGGGAGCAGAGATTTAACCCTAATACTTGTGAGCACTTTGCATGGGTGGGCTCATGTGGTTCCTGGCAAGTCCTGCCTGGAATGGTGACTTTGGGTTTCTGACAGAAACCTGTTCTGGGGACTTCTCACCCCCACCACACTTGGTGACTTCCTTAGCTGCTCTTTCACCTGTCTTCACAGTTCATGTTTCATTTGCATCTTCCTACCCTCACGGTACATATTATCATACAAATTGTCATCAAACAATTTATAGGAAGTGCTTATGCTTTTTGCTGAGTAAAAAATCAGTATTTAGGATTCTGAATTAACAACAGAATGGGGAAGTGTTACTGCTGCTCTCGTTTCTTATGCACCCAGATGGGAAAAAGTGAGAGGAAAAGATGAAGGTCACGGTTTGCTGAATTCTCTGATGTGATGCACAGGCATTTCCAAGTCAGAGCTGAACAGACAGCTGTCTTGAAAAGCCACATAGAACACAAAGTGACCTTTGGCCCATCATAGTAAAAAGGACATGAAATCAATTTTTCTTAAAAGTTGTTTTTCTTCAAAATAATGCTGCTAAAGTTAGCATCCAGGGTTGCCTAAGGCTGACTTTTCCCTCTAAGGAAAAATATTGGCATGGCTTTTTTTGTTTGAAATGTTTATGGAACTTACGCCATCTGTTTCTGAATCATGTATTGATATAGAAGATATACTGCAGTGCCCAGTCACTTTGTAAGTGTTAAAAGATTGGGAAGATTCTTGCCAGAAATCATAAATATTGGAGATATTTTTGCGGTTACTGTGATATTATGTCAAATTTTAGCTGAATTTTTTCTGAGGCAGTTTATTTTTAACTGTTTTAAAATGCTTTAACAAATGATTAAAGCAAAAGATAAATGTGAATCAGATTCTGTGAGAATTCAAATGGAAAACCATCCCATATTCTGCAGTGCTTCTGAGAGATGGGATTCCAAACAAAGGTTTCTTTATCTTTCTTTTGTTTTGTAAAGGTGATGGATCCATCTGTTCTCTGTCCTTTAAGGCATTTAATGGAGTTCAGGAGGGATTTACTCAGAGGTTTGAGGGAAAATGACTAGATATTGGATACAGGACAGAATTTTTTTTCAGATAAACTGTCATTTTCTTTCAGACAGTTCCACATTTGATATATGGATGATGTATATTTTTGGCTTTAGGTGGGTTTTTTATCAGTAGACAAGTTTATTAATATGTATTTTTATGACTTTTGTGTTGTAACAACTTAGAGGGGGTTTCTTAGCAGCACTTCACTGGCTCTCCATGTGCTCATATATTTTAGTGTAACTGTACACTTCATTTCTTCTCATTTGGTTTCTTCCTCTACAAAATGTGTGCTGTATAAATAATGTGTTTTTCACAAATAACTGTTAATGTATTATTGCTAAGTAGGGACACATTTGATCTTGTAGTCTCCTGTTATTTGCATTGTAGATGTAAATATTTGCTACTTTCAGAAAACTTGACTATCTGAAACCTAGAAGTAAATGTAAACCCTACAAATTATTTTATAATGTATCCATGTATTAGTTTTGTTGGGTTTTTTTTTCGCTATGATGGATTGCTTATGACTATTAGGGGAATTTATTAGGTTTATTATTTGAATGTGTTATTTTCAAGTAATTTTTCTATAAATGTATTAGTCTTGTCTAAATTAGGCTGCTTTTTGATTATATTACTCATAGATAACATTTCTATTATATATATTTTTGACATTCATAAAAGCTTGTTTGTGTTCTCCAAATCCACCTGGAAATCTCTCTTTTCAGTCTCTCATGTTTTAAAGCAGAAATTAGTCAAGACACAAGTGGAAAAGCATAAAACCAATTAAGATCAAGTCCCTTTCAGAATGAAAAGAGAGAAATCCTAACTTGAGATATAAAGATTGCATAAAATTAAATGTTATAATTTGGTTTAAGATTTAAATTTCAGTGCTAGAATCAGATATTCTGTATTAAGATTTCTTTCCTCCAGGCTTTTGCAGCAGAGAGAACTAAAATTCTGCTAATGAGTTTATGCTTCTCTACTTCAGAAGATGTTTGTATCATTAAATTGAAAAGCATAACGTGGTGGGCTGCAGGGGGTATTTCCTTCCTTTTAGTAATAAAAAGTTATGCTGGAGATAGATAAAAAATTTTCACCTTTTTGGAGCAAGTGGAAAAAAAAAACATTCCTTTTTTTTCCTCAGGAAAAGCACTTCTACATCTTGTCCAAAATAGCAAAGAAATAAAATAATATAATCTATCAAAGAAACATGTTAACCTATAATTTGGAAATCAGGAATGTAATTTGAAAGGGAAGCTAATTAGGGCATATTGAATGTTAACATATTTAAGGAAGGATCACAAAGAACCTTAAATATTGCATGTATCTTAATCTCTTCAACAGATATAAGATTCTCTGGTGGTGAATGCACAATAGAGAATTGCATGCTTGTTTATTAGAAAATGAGTGTTGCAAGTAGTGTTTGGAATATGAATAATTAATTTACCCATCTGGTTTTCATTCTAAAGGGAGAGACAATCCCTTGAAGTAGAGACCCCTCTGAGCAATTGCCATCCAAAATGAATCCATTCTCTCAATTAACTTAGCAAACCAGTATTTCTGATTAGCCATACTGTATCTGTTTTATTTCCCCTCTGGGCTGTTTTTTGGAGTGAAAAAATTTCTAATTTTCTTTGAGATAAAATGGAAATATGGTTTTGGCATAGTTTTGGGTTTGTTTCTGGACAGTGTGGATGAGATGCTGCTTGTTTTTCTCCCTTTTGGTGCAGAATCCCAATAGGTTTTCCATCTTGCCATCCCCACATGTGCACTCCTAGCAGGGTGGTCTGACAGAATTGTGCACCAAAGCTGTTGTGACAGCTTCAGGATATTTGTCCAGCTTTATTAAGGCTGGAGGCTGATGTGTGCTACTATAAATACTCTTTCTAGAAGTTTGAAGTCTGTGGTCACAATTGGATTCCAGCAGAAACAGGATGTCCTGCAAGGTGTTCCAATAATGATGAGATTCTGCACTGTTTTGTTTTATCCCTGCCCCTTTCTTTCACAGCTTTTAGAAGGTTTGGCAGAGGCTGGTGCAATGTGAGGAATCAGACACCAAGTCTCGGAGCAGGGATATGCTTGCATTTTGCTTTTTTTTTTAAACCCACTCCTCAGAAATGAGCCAAGACCTTGGCTGCTTTTGAAACTGCACAGATAGGAATAAGATTTTTGCAAACTTGTTTTCATACCCTGTCCAGATTATTTACTGATTATTTACTTAAAATGAAAAAATTATATGGGCCTTACCTTTTCATTGATCTTGGAGTGTGCATTTGTTTCTGTTTTTTAAAGTATGTTTATTGGAAAGCACTGGGAATAGAGACATGTTAGACACATTACTGGTTCATGTAAAACATCTTGAATAAAGCTTCTATAATGTCATCTAGGCTAAGAAAATAATTTTTAGGTAAGTATTCCCTAATGTGTGCTTTGCTTATAACAAGGTTGGGTTGTCTTAACAGATATGAGAATGTCTGTGCTTCCTTGGGCCTTTAATTAAAGCAATTTCAAGTTGTATTTTCTAATCAGTACAAACTCCTGTCACTCAGATGAGCTGATGTGCTGTTAGAAAAAGCCAGAGAGTGCTTGCTGATCATTGTAGTTGATTGGTGTTCTCTGAGCATCTTTTGCATTCAGAACATATTTTCATGCCATATTTCTTTTCAGTATGTTTATTCCAATACTCTTGAGTCATATGGTGGTTATTACTGCACTAATAGCACTAAAATAGCATCTCATTTTATGAGTAGAGTTATGATGTTTTTATAGTCTCTTCTCTTGTTGCTTAGTTGTTTTGTTTTTGGTTTTTTTTTTTTTTTTAGTTATCTTAATGAAGGCTTCAAGAAGCTATTATTTACAGTGTTGGAGACAGAAGTTCTCCATTTCCTCTTCCTCACTCATCACAGTTGAAGTTCTGTGACAAGAAAATTGTACTTAAAAATGAGTGAATGGGCATGTTGATAAGACTTTGGTCAAATTACATTTTCGGGATGAAATTTTACACTACCTTAACATTGCACTAGAAAGTTCTTAACTATTAACGTGACAACTGTAGTGTGGGAGGTCACTGTTGGTCATACTGTAACCCTGATATCTGATGCTTCAGAACATCATTGTGTTGGTTCATTACCCAAATGCAGAAGCAATTGTTTGTTCTCTCAGCATCTGGACTACAGTGTCCTTTCCTATGATATATGCACATCTTTGACATTCTCTTGTTGTAATGCTCCTGATTTGTATATATTCATTTATCTCATGGTGAGTGTGTGTATCCAATACATGGACAACTTTTTATTGCATAATTTGGCTCAGTAAAGCTTGTAGCATCATCTGGGCTGTAATTCTTTAGAACAAGCAGCTCAATCTTGTCTTCTTCTCTTCTGTTTGGGATTATCTTTGCATGTATAATTGTTCTGTGTGTTATTTAAAGAAAGGTAATGTGCAGCTGGTATAAATCTGCTTCCTTGCAGTAATAACATAAAAGATACTTGCATTTTGTTCATGCAGGATAAGATAGTCTGTCACTATTTCTTCTACAAGCTAAACATAAGCACAGAAATAAACAGTGTAATTAAAATTGGCTGCTCAAAAATGAAAGATTCTATACAATTGGAAAAATATCAGCCAGAGTATTTTTAGCATATTATAAAATATTGACTATGGAGGCTGAGATCTTCCTTCACTGTCCTTTAGTTTCTGGCAAAAGAAATTCTCAGAGAAGCTTAGATTTGTAGAAATGGGGGGGAAAAAGTTCGTCTAAAATCTTCGTATGCTTGAGAGATGACAGCACTGCATACTTCCACTTGTTTCTTTAAAATTAAAAGATAATACATTTCAATCCAGTATGTATAAATTAAATTTTCAGCACTTGAGCATTTACTGCTGTTGAGTGGGCATTGTTAAGGTTGTTGATTATATGCTGATTCATTTTATCCTTTAAATGACATTTGCCGGTGATCTTTTGGGAATGCTCCAGGTAAAAGCCAAAGCAATGGTCATGTTTTAGAAATTCATCTTGGAATGCAACTACTGCCAGGTTATTTTTCTCTATGAATGTGATTGGAGCACAGAGCTAACAAGAATCAACATTAGAATCATCCTTGCTAAAATCCTCGTTTTGATTAATGTAGCTTTCAATACCTTACAAGTTCAAAGGTGTTTTTAAGTAAAGTAATTATAGTAATATCAATTACTGGAAGTATTCTCTTACATGAGTTAATCTAGGCACTTTGGGGTGTTTCTTGAAATTTTATTAAGTCTGATTCCATGTAATCTGAGAATAGTTTAAGAGCAATATTAGTTTGGAGTTTAGCTTGCAAGAAACAGTGCCATTCACTCATAGTCTCATAGTCGTTGTTCTTATGCTATTTATCTATTCACATTTCAACTCCTGCCTGGGCACTTTCCTTATGCCTGAGGTTGGCATGTGCAGCATCCCCTGATGTCCCCACTGGTCACAGTCACTGTATCTCTGTAAGTTCTGAGGAGTTGCACAGAGCCCATGTCCTGCTGAGGTAATTTTTACTGTCCTCATCCGTAAGACTCAGACTGAATCTTCAGCAAAGTGCACAAATACATATGTGGTCCTTATATTAAATATCTCTATGTCTATTTGTAATTAAGTTTTCTGTTAGAACCTCTTGTGAATTAAGATTTTAGAAACTCTGCCTGATGTTTTTTTTTGGTTTTCATATGAAACACTCCATTAGAGGAAATTTTAGATATACACTGTAAGAACTACTCAGAGCTTGGAGACTTACATTCTGACAGGACATTTAAAATAAAAATCTCAGACACACAAATTATGTCTTGTCTTACAAGCTCTCAAAAGCAGGAAGTGTTACTATATTTCTTCTGACAGCTGAATTTCTGTTTGCAAGGACAAAATACAGTCTTAATCTCAGCATAGAATTGAGTATGTTTTAAAATTGCAAAAGTATTTAAATAGTTTATCTTGCTATGTAGTGTTCTTCTACTGTACAATCGTCTTCCAATTTGTATCTAAGAAGAAATTAAAATATCTGAGAGGTCTGACAAGAGCAGAAATGACGAATGATAAAAAAAGGGTTTATAGGGGAAGATCAAAGTTAGGTAGATTGAAAGAGACTTCTTGTCTTGGATGGACCAGTTTTCACACAGTAATGATTTTCCAAAGCTTTGTCACTGACATTTCAAAGAAAATCAGGAAAATTATCTCAGCAGCTCTACATTCCTATTATCATCTTTCTCTGCTGACAATTATTTTTATTTCTGTATCAATAAGTGGAAAATTTGCCAATTCTTTATTTCCTCAGCAACCTCTCATAAAGCCTCAGGAAACTTTGTGCAGAGTTTTAAATATGGATGTGCTCTCCCAGCCTGGGAACAACAGTGGGAAAAAAACAGTGGTTTGTATAAGGGTTGCTGAAGATGGACAGAATAGAACAGGGGACATCTTGCTGTCACCCACGTGGCCTTGCTGTCCATGGTTCTCCTGTCCCAGCATGATCATCCACTGGCTCTGGCTCTTGGAAACTTCAAGTTAAGACCACTTCTATAAAGTCAGAAACTGTCCTTTCCTCACTGGGAGCAAAGAAACATTACTTATTTAGGTTTCCTTTAACTCCTTCAACCAGCCTCCTGTTCACAGCCTTTTAAGAGGAATTCCCTGCTAACATATGCTCAGTAAATTCCTCAGTATGTGGAACAATCTTCTTTGAGATGCTAAATTTTACCCTTTTCATAAAACAACCATTACATCTTTTTTTTTTACAGTAAATTCTCCAGCCTAGAAATATTGTAATTTTTTTATGCAGTTAGAGGTCTGGTATTTTTACCTTTGGACAATTATTCTTGACACTTTAAAAGTTTGCTTTAAAGCTATAATATGCAGCTAATCTAAAACTATCCAATATTTGGTATCTCCAGCTGGCACTCAAGGAGTTATCTCTATGCCTTAGCACTGTTTTTTTTTCACCAGAACCAAGTTGTATCTCCTTGGGGTTCATCCCAGAGTTTGAGCTTCCCATATTAATGAATATTATTGTAACAGAGCTAGTATTCTGTGTATAATTTTCTTTCAGGAAAATGAAATTAAAGAAGTATAAAATGTAGTCAGTTTGTATATGGGAAACAAAAGCAGTCTTTTCTCTTGGAAGATACAAAGAGCTGTGTATATACAAACTTCCTTGCTTGCTATGCAAAGGTGAAAATTTTTTACAGAACACAGATTTTAATCAAATGAGTGAGTAATTTTTTTTTTTTCTTTTTAAAAATAACTCATCAAAACCATTTCATGTGCTGCTAAATCTTTATTACCTGAAATCATTGCCAGGTCTAAATTTCAAGGAATATGGCAGAAAGATAATCAGTTGTAGGAAATCAAACACACTATTCTTAGAGCCTACTCTCTGAAGTAAGAAGTCACGAATTTTAGTTGCCCTTTTTTCCTTCCTTGTATTCACATCTTTGAAAGCTGATTAAGCTTGTAGGAATGGGAGGAATCACTTCTAAGTTTCCCACTTGTCTGATATCTAAAAAACCTTGATAATTCTTTGCTGCTGGTAAGGCAAGAGGGTAGTGCCTTACCTTAGATTGATTGTTCTCTGCTGAAAAGTGCAAACTAGTACCAAAAATTAAGGAATCCTTTTCCAGAAGTCTATATGATTTGGTGGTTTTTGACAAGGAAAAGAGATGTCCTTAATTTTCCACAAGCCACTAGATGGCGATTGCAGACTATTCAAGATTTTCTAAGGAATGCATATACACATCCATACCAGGCTGGCATTGCTATAGTGACTTTGTTCATTTTCCTATTTTCTGTGTTTATTGAGATGCATACCATATTTTAAAAATTAGATCTTCAGACTGTCTTGAAACTGTGTTTCATGTAGAAGTCACGGAAAATAGCTGTTTATTCCTTTAGAACTATAAATTAATGCTAGTGTGGGTCATAATTAAACATGGGAATTTTCCAAAAGGTTTTTTAAAATTATTTTTGCTGTGTAATTTTTCATGAGTGAATTACCTCCAACTTTGGAGTTGCCAGATAAATTGAGTGAGTTTGATGTTGTGAGTGCCCTCAGGATTCAGTCTTTTCATTCTGCATTGCAAAGATGCTCTTCTAGGCAGAGTGCAATTTTCTTGCTGGTTCTCCAATACCTTTGGCCTTTAACAATGGAGCAAGTGAAGTGCTGATGGTTGAGGAAGCAGCTTACTGAACCTGTGCTTCATTTCTTCTGAAACTGATTAAAGAGATGTGAGAGCATAATTTATCACCAGGTGTGGTCCCACGTAGAACAACAAAAGACAAAGGAGTGAGAAAATTTTGAAGATGCAAATAAACGAGAGGGAATGTAAAGAATAACAAGAGTTTTAAAAATAGCAATTAGAAGTAAAAAAAAAAAAATTGCAATTAGAAATTTGGAATGTAAAGCTCAAAGGAGCTGTCATCCACCTATCTATTAGCATTGTAATGAAGTCTGGTTTTACAAAGTCTTACTTCTGCTCTAAAAGTATTACAATGCTAGTCATCAAACAGATGCCATGGATTTAAAAGCTTACTTTGTGTTTTATTGTGTAGAGCTGAGTTGGTGTTCAAAGAGAATAGTTGTGGCCTAATTATGCTAATAGACTTTCTGGAGAAGAAGTTGCTAAGAGAAACTGCAGAAACTTTTGATTTATAGTGCTTCAGTTTTTGCTGGAGTGCTACATTTCATGAGAGAAACTAGAATTTTGGTGCTCTGAACTTTTTTCAAATGGAAAGGAAATTCTGTGTATTTCTCAAGTATGAAGAAATAATTGGTTTCCTGAAGCAACATCTATTAGAGCTGTTAAGTCTAACAATACCAGTAAATTTTATTGTTTACAAGAAATGCAACTAGCTTTTGGTATTTGTTGGCGCTGGTAGCCACTGTAAAACAATAATTAATTTGTTTATTTTGCTCTAGTGTTTGGCACTGCATCTCACTAACAGCAGGTGGATTGGTCACCATATCAAAGGATATGTACACAATAACTTTACCTGGTTTAACTCCTTCCTTCTATCTGTTTGGTCTAACTCCTTGGCTATTTTTTAATTTCCCTCATGACACATCTCTCCTGTATACATTTATGAATGGATACTGTTATCTTTGTAGTAAGTTTTGTTTCTGTTCTTATTTTTATGTAAGGTCTTAGAACAGTGGGGAATTAGTCAGACTCAAATGCCACAGAATAGTCAGCAGCCACCTCTGTGCATTCCCATTTATTTCAGTAACTATACCTGTTACATTGCTTTGTTCCCCTCCCTGCAGTTTGTAGGTCTTCAGAATGGATATTCCATAAAGGTTTAGAAATGCAGATCTGGGTAGTTATAGATGAATGGGCCTTTTTCCAGTAAAAAACCCCAACAACTTATAACTATTGATGCCTTTGTATACAGACAAACTATGTGTATTCTGAGAGTCACTGGGGTTGACTGAGGTTACTTGTTCAAAATAACAATTTATGCTAATAATCGTGTAAATGGGGAGGAAGAGAGATGTAGGAGTTAGCTGAATCCATATAAAAAAACTGAAAGGGGAATTGGAATATAGGAAATATGAACAACAACCTTACTTGATGTAGAGTAAGAAATAATTAAAATTCACCACCAGCCTCTGTTATTAGGTGAAATCTAACTACACTGACCTCAAAAGTAATTTATCTAATATATGTCTGTATAATGTAGTCCTTGGAAAGAACTGAAAGAGTATACTGATTTTAATCTAGGAAGGAATGACAAGATCAGTGGCACATGAAGATGTAGAATTTTGGATACCAGAAATAGAAAGCTCAGCAGAGTTTAACTGACTGAGAAGAAACTCATAAAACTGGGAAACTGCTTGTTTGATTTTGATTAGGTATTGTTTAATTGACAATTCTACTGTCCTTGTCCTTGTGGCCTTCCTTCTGGATTAGAGCATTTTTTATCAAGGCTTGAAGCTGTGTTTGTGAGGCTTTAAGAGAGACACCCAGACTCCACCAGTTCTGAGCCTCCTTGCCAGGACTGCTGTAGATTGTCCATTGAGGATTTGAATATCTCCAAGGGTAGAGGTTTTAGAACTTCTCTGGGTAGCCTGTTCCAGTGTTTGACTACTGACATAGCAGAAGTTTTTCTTACATTCAAGTGGAATTTCCTGTAAAGGTTTCTGATTGTCACCTCTGTTCACGTCATTGGGCATCAGTGAGAGGAACCTGCCTTCATCTTCTTTATGTGCTCCCATCAGGCATCCTGAGGAGAGGACAAGGATCAGTCTCTTGGCCTGCTGGTGATGTTCTTCCTGATGCAGCCCAGGATGATGCTCTTGGCCTTCCTGAGTACAAAGGCTCATTGCTGGTTCATGTTCAGCTTGTTCTTCACCATGATGCACAGGTCGTGTTCTGCAGAGCTGCTTTGCAGACTGTGATCCCTGTGGGATCCTGACATCCCATTCCTCCAGGTACCTGAGGCCCCTCTGAATCACTCATCTGACATGCCAAGCACTGCTCAAGGTTTTGGATTGCCTGTCATCTTGCTGAGGTTGCATCAGTCCTATATTATCCAGGTCACAGATGGGGCTGTTGGTCCTTATTTGCCCCTGGGCTGCTCCAGTAGTGACTGACCTTGAGCTGGTCTTTGTGCCCCTCACCAAAGACCTTTGGACCCACAGTTCAGCCGTGTTTCAGTCCACCTCTTGGTCCACTTATCTAACTTGTACTTCAGCAGCTTCTCTGAGGCTTTTATGAGTGAGTGTTTTGAAAGCCTTGCTGGAGTCAAGGTAAACAACATCTGCTGCTCTCCCTGCATCACAGAGCTGCTTACTGCATTGCACAAGGCTGTCGTTGGTTAAACATGATTTCCCCATTCTAAATCCATGGTGACTACCCCAGATCATCTACTTGACTTTAATATGTTTGCAGATGTTTTCTAGGTTTATTTGTGCCATCATCTTCCTGGGAAGTGAGGAGAAGCTCATTGGCCTGTAATTTTCTTCATCTTCCTTCTTGTCCTCATGGAAGATAAGAGTGACAGCTGCTTTCTTCAGTAACCTCCCCTGACAATCACAGCCTTTCAGACATTGAAGCTGGGATTTTGGCTTTATCTGTCCTTCTATCAGTTGGAACCCCTGGAAGCTAATTTTGGATTACAGTGTTATTTTTATATGTTTTAAATTTTTTTTAAAAATAATGCTAGGATTTTCTTGTTAATTATCTGCTAGAATAGCTTAGCCTTTTTTTTACCCTCACTCAAACAATTAAGAGAGGTATTATAGTTAACTTCCACAACTAGCTTTTCCACCACACTGTTTCAAGCACTCCTAGTCAGTTGGAACATGATTTTTCAGAGAGGACAATTTTGTTTCTCTGTAAGTTCTAACAAGATGTGGATACCGTTTTCTAACAATAAGGGTAACATTCACATCTCAGGTTGTATCTTTGAAGGTTTTGCAGATAGACTTGAAATAGACTCATAAAAACAAAACTACAGGCTATATTATGTAGCCCAAAGTGGTGGTGATCATATACCCCACTCACATTAATTTTTCACTTTTGATACAGTAAAGCAGTCACCTGACTCAAGGAGAGGAAAACTGGGTCTTTGGAAGACTTGTGAGATTGTCTCCTTATTTCTCTATTCCTTTAAATATCTGGAGTAAATTCAGTATGTGTCTTATGCAGATAGGTTGAACTATCCACTGGAGATTCCTGTCTTTACTGGCTGTAGGGAAATTCTACACAGTGTGTTTAAACCAGCAACTTGCCTAAAATTAATCTAAAATTAGATGAGAGGGATGTGCTAAACTATTCCAATAGCATAAAGATGAACATTACAACTCTCATGTTTCTTGAGTTACCTCTTTTCTGAAGATCTAGTCAAATTGAGTTTCTAACTAATTTACAAGTGAAAAGACATTTTGCACTTGTAATTACTTACTGGTGTTTTCCATAATTATTAATAACACTTGAAAAATTGAGTTGAAAGTAGACTTTTTCATATGCTCTCAATGAAAACAAGATAGCAATGTAGAGATTGATTTTTATATTGTTGATAGATTTTGAAATACTTTTTTAAAAATTCATTTTGTTCAGGATTTTGAAGCTAGTGAGACAAGAAAAAATATCAGTGAGAGTAACTATAAAAAATTTTAACCTGTGCTGCAAATTACCTGAATAAGTACATGTCACAATACCAGTGTAGAGTTGAATGAAAAGCCCCTCTCCATCTTCTTTTAGAATGGTTCCATAAGTCAGAATTAAAATGCATTTTTAATGTGTCTATAATTAGGCTCCCACATTCATTCATGTCCAGGTACCTAATAAAGGACTAAATTTTCTGAATTTCTGAGGATCTACTAGATCTCATGGCCACTTAGATTGCATATTATTCATATTAATGAGCACTAGTTCTCCCCAGCTTATTAGTGGAAATCAGTAGTTGCCAATGGGAGTGTTACTTTTGTGTACAGATTAAATAACCACTTCAAAAAATGATTTTAAAATATGCATTACCATAAGCATTGCCACAACTGCGTTTTTAAATGTTTCTAGAAGTTAAAGAATAAAATATTCTAGTTGACAAGTGTTTCTTCTGAGTATTAATGGTCTGAGAGCAGTGTAGCTAGTTTTTACCCATGCTGTGAAAATATTCTCTATGTTATGTGGTAGTTTCCACAGCACACAGTAGGGTGCTGTGGCAGGTGTTCAGCTTGAATACATTTAATTGTACATGTTTAAGGGTGGTACTAATACTAGGAATTGTACTGTTGTGGTTTGAGGGTTTTGTTCTTTTGCTTCTGCTTTAGATTTCAATAGCTTTTGCTATCTGATTACATCCCTCTTAAGTTTAAAATAACAATTTTGAGTGGAAAATTGCATAGAAAATGATCCTTCTGATTTGGAAATTATATAGCACTATTCCCACTCTGTGAACTTTCAGTATTGCATAATATTAGTATGTTCCTCTAATTCCTGAACCACTTGCAAATTAATTACATGGAATGACAAAATCAGAGCTTGATACACATTCTCTTGTCATATGTTGCTTTTCTAGATAAAGAGGCATAATGACACAAAATAACAGAAAGGAGTTGTCATGTGCATCTTTGCTTTACTGGAGGTGTATGAACCCAGATCTTGAAAAAAAAAATCTGCTGCTGATCCTAGTCCTGCATGTTGGTTGATAAAATTAGCTCTAGTTTTTAACCTGGACTTATGTGCTGTAGACTATAAAAGCTTTCTTTCTTATTTTATCGTACATTTCAAAAAAGAATAGATGCTACAAAATAATCCAAGAGGCTGAAGAATATTCAGTTTCTTTAGTGTACAGGCAAGATTCACATGTACTCTTTTCTCAGAAGTAATGCAATATAACTAAAAGACACAGGTTAAAACAAGAAGAAAATTATTTTTAATTGGATTACTAATTACCTTCTATGGTGCATCCAGAGATTAGGCTTTAAAATGGCCAGAAGTGAGTAATTGTTCTTAGAATATTCCACTTTTCATTTAAGAGCAAATATTCAAAAGTGTTTGCAGATACAGTGTGTGAAGATTCCTTTGGAAGGCAAAGTGGTTAAACTTTCTTATTCTATGGGAAAGACTTGCTGGCACTAGTATCACTAATACTGGTAATAAACTGTTCCTAAACATATTTTCATAAATTTGCACTTACTAAGCATTTTTTATTCTTCCTGTTTGTAGAACATTCAAGGTATCTCTAAACATCCAGTTACAATTGCAAAGAAACAGTACATAAAAGGTAAACTGTATTTTTATTAAGATGAAAAGGCAGTTGTATCTAATTATTTTATTGTGTGGGATTATATTTTGAAGCAAACTGATAGGTCCAGTATTAAATATCAGATGATCAATGCTTTGTTATACATTAGCATTTAAACAAATTACTTTTTCTGATTGTTCCTGAAAAAAAAAATTGCTTTTTCAGCACTGATTTAAATAGTTACAAGCTTTTAGATTTTTTTTTTTTTGTCTCCCTCACTTTTTCCAAATGAAATTATGCATTTTAAATACCTTAAATGTCCTAGGGATGATTTTGTATGCATTCAGCTCATAAGGCTTTGCCTGAGTCAATGTTTAAGCTCGGCCATTTTAATCATAATCACAACTAAACACCAGTAGTTAGTCAGATGTGTTGTTTTTGATAACAGATGTGTATTTAAAGGCAGATGGTTCAGAGAGAATCAAAGTGAAGTCTAGAAAAGCATGAGCCAAATGATGAAGACAGAAACCCACAGTAGCAGACTCAAATATAAGAGAGATTTTGGAACACACATTCTCCTCCTCTAATGCCTGCAGCCACAGCTGGGCAGTGCTGCTCAATGTTTCTCTGCTAAGGGCAAGCTTTGCCTTTCCAACTCCCTGTGTTGGAAATAATACAGGTCATTAAACAGGAGGCTAGGGAAGATAATGTAAAATTTTGACAGCAGTTTTATTTTATTTACATGAATCATTTTATAAGCATTTTTTAAAAGTTGCTATAAAGAACTGTGTCAGAAGGGGCAGCATAAACCTGAGGTGCTGGGCATAACTGTAGCACATGAAACTTCCTGGGGATTTTCTTAATCATCTTATATACTCCTCAAAAATGTATTTCTAAGTTTTTCCTGTATTAAGACACATTTTTTACTCTTGTCTTCACTTTTATGCTGACCAGATTCTGTTGCATTTCAAACCACCATCCCTCCCTACACTATATCAAATTATATTCCCTGGATGCATTCAGTTTCTAGTACCTTGTGTTAGTGTTTCATTATATTATTGGGGATTTCTGTCATTACAATTTGGATGCCTGTGACAGCTCTGTGTTCTCAATATTATCTTCCCCTACCATCAGTAACTCAGAATTTGGTTATTAACACATTGCTGCAGTATGTTCAAAGATACAAAAATAGATATTTTTACTTATTTTTATAGACAACCCTTCTTTATGAATTATCTGTAAAGAATGTTAGTTACTGTATTTATTTGATAGCTTGTGTTTAAGAAAGGGTTTGGATTTGAGAAAGGAAGGTGAGCAGTACTGCAAGGATGGTGGAGGTGAAGTTGTACATGAAATAATTGTGATGCTGGCAGTTGGTGCTCTGCTAGTTTGCTTACACTGCCATTTCTATGGTAGCTGTATATTTCGTATAAAACCTGTGGTTTGCAGCACAATACTTTTGAACTGGTATTTGGGATTTAAATTAGTATCTCCTCTCTAGGAAAAGAAGAGGACATAATAACTATTTCCCCAAGAATGTTGTTTGTTTCAAAAGAAGGATGTACGTTTTTAGCAGCAGGTAAGAAAGAGAGTGAATTATTATTCGCATGTATATTAATATTCACAGTTCTGTCATGTCTTTTTCCCCTCTCCTTTGGATGACATATTTTACAAGGCTGTCAAATCCCTTAGTAACAATTAATATTGTTATATGAAGTGTGTTCCTTATTAAGCTTTGGAAGGGAATGATGTTTAAGCCTTGTGAGGAGAAACAGAACTAATAAGATTAATTGACACATGGAGATAATGAAGGATTGAGACACTTTGTGATCCATAGCTGGAATACAGCCTCTTCAGGATGAGCTTCTTACAGGCATCTGCCTTTTTTAAGCATGAAAAAATTATTGAATACTCCAGGCTTATATTTTAATTTGTGATAGTCTGGTTAAAATGCAGGTATGTTTTTATTTTAGAGCAATAGATGCATTTCAACACTGTTTTCTAGACTTTTCACATATTGAGTTAAGGATCCTTGCTGACCTATCATCTGAGCCAGAACTTCTGAAACTATTTCAAGAACCTGAAATCACTGATATCTTTGCTACACTGGCTTCTCAGTGGTAAGATTGAATGTTGCATATTTTAATAGTAATTAGACAAAATAGTAAGAATAACCTAAGCTATTGTATTACTGCAAAATGATAACAAAAGGCAGTATTTTGTTTCAATATCCATTATTCTTATGATTTTAACACTATGAATTCCCTTCTTTCTGAGCCTTCTCTTCTGCACATATCAAAATGCTGCAATCCAACTGGCCAGTATGAGCCTTGTGGCAATGATATATTTGGAACAGTGGTTCCTGAAAACTTTCTCCTTGTATTATTTTAACCAATTCTTTTTAAAAATCCACAGCAGCAGGTAGATAAGTTATCCATCGGAAAAAAACATAGAATAGCTTTTCTCAGTAAAAGTACAAGCATTGCTGAAATTTATTTAGATATCCAATAGAAGTATTGGACTTGAATTACAGATATTTAAGAAACAGAGACTAGAGCTTATAGGATTTCTTTAGAACTGATAATGTTTAGTGCTTCCATATTCTGAAATGATTTGGAAAAAGTCCTACCCCAATAATTTAAAAAAAGATTTTTTAAATCTCCATATCTATATAATTATTTACTGATCTCTTCAGTGTGCCAATTAAAAGATGAACTATCAAAAAAAAGAATATTAATCACTGTTGGAGGTATTTTATATTGTTGTTTATATCATGGTGATGCCTAAAAACCTTGCTTGAGACTGGGACTCCATTGTACTTAAAAGGGCATGAGCACTCATTAAGTGACAGGACAGATGTCGAGAAACTTGTGGTTTCAACAGATAGGTCATGAAAAGATAGAATAAAATGCTGTAGCATAAAGCTCTGAACAGACTGAAGTTCATGTAAATATTATGCAATTAGCTTATTTTCTCTTTTTCTCCACCTCTTTTATCTTTTCATCTCCATTTCAGTTGGAAGATTGTTAGCTGAAAATGAAGCAAAAATACCTATGATTGATTGAGCTCGATTCTCATCCTACGGTTTCTAAATTTTTGCAGGCATAGTCTTCCCAAACATGGTATTTCCTACACACTTCTGTAGTTCACAGAATCTTAGAATTCTAGAATGGTTTGGGTGGGAAGGGACCTTAAAGACCATCAGGTTCCACTCCCCCTTCTACAGGCAGGGACACCTTCCTCTATCCCAAATTGCTCCAAGCCCCATCCAACATGGCCTTGAACACATCCAGGGCTGGGGCATATTTGTTAATATGCTCTGAGTTTGTATAAAGAAACAAAATGGAGCTCACATTATATTTATTCTGCTACCAACAAATCAGTTCTTGAGACATGTGCATTCTGAGAGAACAAAACTCCAGACCACAAACATTCCATTGAATAGCTCTATGGAAAGATCACCTTTCTTTTAGAGATCCTTAGAAGCTTCTCTTGATACTGTAATCAATTCTTAGCTCCAACATGATATCACTAGAACCTCATGATGGAGTTAAATCCTTATTTTAGTTTGATGATTTATTGGAAATGTATGCATGAAGATGAGTCAAATTTTGTCTCAGCTCTGGGCATGGCTCCAGAAATACCATTCTATTCAGCAATCTCACGGCTCTTGGCAGTCGTCAACCTCTTGCAGTTGCTACACGGTAACTTTAAATTTAATGAAATGTTACCGGCAAATATTTTTATCAGACAGAATTGTCATGGATTGTCTACAAAATCATTACATAATGATTCTGCTGACTCTACTCTCAAGCTTCAGTAAAGCTAATGCTTGGAATAAACTTTCTCTTGAATCTGTTAGATGATTTATGAATTACAGGAACATGAAGGGTGTGTTTAATCTCATCTAACTTTGGACATCTGTCACATACTTGGAGGGATTCATTTGGCTGACTGCTAATATGCCCTGTGTAATAAGATCAGTCACACAATAAAAGTGTTGACTTCTCACCATTGAGAACAAAGTAGGTCTGGGGTGGCCAGCTTAAATGTAGACATCTGTATTTGTTCTAAAAAATTGAATTCCTTCTGTTGGGTCAGTTCCTACTGAACTCATCTTGGATTTTTGAATGTTGTCCTTAATTTCTCTGGCACCAAAGAGAAGATATAAAATTACAGGCTTCACAAATGCTTTCTCATTCCAGATATTTATTCATTTTTCATATTCTGCTATTGATAAATAAAATCTTTAGGGCCAAAAATTAGTCAATTGACTTTATTGTAGTTTATTCTACTGACTGGTATTAGAATCAGTTATGAGAAGAACAAAATAAACAACAAATCTTTTATCTCTTCTTGGTCATCTGGTTTTCTCTGGGTCTTAATCCTTTAAAATCTGTGCAATTGATACACCAATGGGCATAGCAAAAGTTTTCTTCTGTTTGAAGGACTTGCATGTTGTTACTATTTGTAAATCTTTCCTAATATATTTTGTACAATTGGAGAAATCTTTACAAAAAAGGGATTTTTTTTCTCTACAAGATCTATAAAGAATGGATTAGTTTCTGAAGCTCCCTCTCCAAGGACAAAAAATTAAGTTAGTGTTAGTATCTAGTAGCATATCAGCTTCTGAATGCATGTCAGGTGGTATCTTTTAGCAGGTTTTCTGTATCTAAAAATTCTTAGATTGATAAATATCAAATCATAAATAGAAAGGAATACATTATTGGATAGAAATCTGAGCCACACTCCAGAGTCCAGCCAAGTTTTGTATCAGTTTATTCACTTTTTTTTTCTAAAATTAATGGCTTCTTCACTGAAACATAACTCCATTCCTTAGCTGCCCTTCATACTAAAGCCTTCAATCTGAAATCCAACCTTTAAAAAAACTTTCACAGGCTTTTTATAGCATTTGGCAGGAAATAAATAGGGGTGGGCAGTTTCTGCAAAGAGGTGAACTCTATGAGTTCCTGATTAAATTAAGATCTCTTATGTATAAAAGCTTTCCTTTCAAATTTGGTTAGTTATTCTGTGCTGTGACTCAGCCTATCTCTGGTGCCTTAGAGAGGCATCTCTCTTGGAACCCTGTTGGATCCATGTTTCTGCTAAACATAGTTTGTATGGAATCTTTGCCCTGCTCAGCAGAGCAGGTAGAGGTGTGTAAGTGTGTGTCAGCCCAGAGTGTCTGTACATGGCAGTTAAGGGCTGAGTGGAGATATTACCATCCAAGCTGAAATTCAGTCATATGCAACACACAACCCAAACCACCAACCCCAGTGAGAGGCAAGGCTCCCGCCAGGCTGTGCTGGGATCCTGTGCTGCTCTGATGAGCTTGCAGAGACAGCTCATTTCAGGAGTAACTCATCTCCAGCACTCTGTGCTTCCCTGCACTGTGCTCAGCTGTTTGCTGGAAACACTGCTTGCTGTAGAGTGTTTTTGAAGCATTGTGTATCCTCTTTGGCAGAACTGTCTTGAAGTGGCTATTCACCTAAAACTATCAGAAGCTGCAGGTAACTTCCACAGAACCACAGAATGGTTTGTGTTGGATGAGTCCTTTAAAGATTGTCGAGTCCATCCCCTTGCTATGGGCAGGGATATCCTCCCCTAGACCAGCTTGCTCATCTCTGCTTTGTATAGCAAATTTATTTTCTGCTCATCTAACATAGTTACCCCAGCTAGAACTAAGATGATAGTGCTCTTCCTCCTGTTGTGCTGTGATGATAATTGTACAGTATTGCCAAAATTATCTTACAGTGAGTCTTCTGTTATGTCCTACAAAGAAAAAGCCTTAAATACAGGTCAACACCTTCTATTACAGCACCAAGAGTGCATTACATTAATGACGCACTGAACACATGGCGAAGTTTCAAGGCTTGCCTAAACTTTTAAAAATTCATGATATAATGGATTCTAGCTACCTGCAAGTTCACCTTGTGTTATATTGCCTTGATGCCCAATGACAGTCATAATCCTTTTAAATCCAAATCATCATCCCAGTGCTGAAGCTGATGAGAGCTGTCCTGGCAGCTGTCTGACCTAACTGCCATTAGACAACCCAATGACAGCAAACCTCAGCATGAACTTTCTCTCACTGTTTTAGATTAATAATAAGTATTTGTGTTTAAAATGCCATTGATGTGTGTATCTTAAAATCACTTTCAAAAATAGACGCTGAAAAATAAGTTTAGTCTTTTAAGTAATCTGCACTTTGCAAAATTTAGTAGTTGGGCTGTAATGATTACCTCTCAAACTGTTCTTTTGTCACCTTTTTTAGTAAGTTGTTGTTCCTCCATTATAGTGTATATACTCATATTGACAACATTGAGTCAAAACCAGGAAAAGTATCTTGATTTAGCTAAGCACTTAAACACATCATAGTATGATGTGTTTCATATAGGGGTTTCATCCTGTCTGACTTCTGCCTACTTTTCTGCTTGAGTGCATTTTTGAATTAGGGTAGTACTGCTTCAGAGTTCTATGATTGGAGCATTCATCCATACTTAAAATATTTGGATAAGTCCTTTTGTTTGTTTCTTCTTGTTTTCTCCTTGTCTGTCTCAGACAACTGAAGATCCTCAGTAGTGACAAGTTCAGCTGCATCCAGTAGAGCACAGTGCTGCCCTCTGTTAAGGGTCCTGAGAGCAGCCTGGCCATACAAATTCAACTCTGTTATTTATGGCTCTGAATAGGCTTAGTCAATTAGAGCTTGAAGATGTCACTGTGATCCAGTATTTGCTACAAGTATTCCTAATATCTGCCAAGTATATTTGTATTTGTATTTATGTTTTATGTTCTCAGGCCTGAAATAGAACACTGATGTCTGCCATAAATGGCCTAGGAGATTTATGAGACAATTTTGCTCTTTCTAAATTATAACTGAACTAAGAGGTAAAACATCTAGACTCTATAGCCTCATGAACCAAGAGGTTCAGAGGAAAAGACCCTGTAAGTGGATTTGTTGCAAATGGATTGAAATGAAAGTCCAATACTCCTATATCCAGAAATTTAGGAAAGGGAATACCCAGGTGATTTATAGTCTCTAGGAATAATACTAGCATATGAAACAAAGAACATTCTCTTGACCATGTTACTTCTCTGAGATTTAATAATATTTCTAGATTGTTTGTATTGGTTTGCTGTTATCTTTTCATGGTAGATATACCTTTTCTTTAGATGATATTTGCTATTTGAGAAGGGGAGAAATTAACAAAGATATTTAATGAGTTGCTTACAGTATGATCAACTTGAAAGCATTAATTTATTACTACTATAAACAGTGACTTTTTAATTGTCTGAGAGCAGAAAGATAATTGTCCCTGTGCACAAACTTTCCCATGCAGTGATAAATTATCTGGGTATTTTCTGTCATATATTCTATGCTATAGGTTGTCTGTAGATCGAGTGTAATTATACCCATGTTGGTCTATGCCTCAGAAAAATGCCTTTAATAGATAACATTGTTAAACAGTTGTACTCTAATTCTTTTTCAGTACAGAAATCAGAGAACACACAAAAAGTTTGCCTGCATGCAGTGAGTTTTCCTTAAATTCTAAAAGCTAAAATGATAGGAGAGTAGAGAAATTTAAATAATCTCTATTAAAAATGCTTACATCTTACTGTATAGTAGAGGAATAGGTCTAATACTGATCAGTATACAGTTGTGTTGTGTATTAAAAGGTATAATAATCTGATAACTGCTGCCATTCCAGTATGAAAATGGGCATCCTCTTTAAAGTATCAATTTCTACCTCTGAACTGTAATTTAACCTGTACACATTAAGCACTGATTGTGAATTAAAGTAACAAGGTAGTTAGTGCATACTTTTTAAAGGTGATATTTGCTCTGATTATACCAATGAAAGGATGATTTGTGGCAGTTGTGTGCTATGCTTACACTCATGGCAGTGTTTGAAAGAAGCGTGGAGAATTTGATAGTGGTCTAGTTGCTCCTGTTTCACATTGAGATCTGTGTTTTATAAGATCCAAACCACAAAATACTCCCTTCTCTTTCATCTGTCATCTGTTCCCTCATATTCATGCTATTAGTGCTTTCTTTTGTGTGGTGATGGAGAGCAGCATGAATACCTGTGCTTCTTCCAGGTATTGAATTTACCTTCTAGTAAGTACTGGACATAATAATTGTTCACCTGAGTCTGTGTGGCTTTCAGAGAGTTTAAAAAAATGGCTCCAGAGAAGAGGACATATCTTGTTATGTCTTTGTATCCATGGCAGTTTATATCTATAATAAAGAAGCGTGTAATTATCCTGGAATTCCAAGGGATTTATAAATTCTTTACCACTAATCATTTTGAAAAACATTTCTTTTGGTTTTTATGGCATAGGCTTGGTTGGCTGATGCTTTTAAGACATGGAAGGGTCTTTAGATTATACTATCCATGCCACAATCAAGAACTTGAACACTTCATTTCAAATAACCTTGGGAACTGCAGACTGTTTATAAAATGTTCTAAATATGAAAGTCCATCTCTCCTTAGCTGGCATTTCTGTGGTATCATGGTGATATCTGTTCTGAACTGTTTAGTTAGAGACTGACATGCTGGTTTTGAAATTTACTTAAGAAAAAGCCTAGAGAGAAGCAAAGCACAGAACTACTTGGAATTAACATATTGAAAGGAGAAAAGGCTTTTTGTTATGTTTTTGGGTTGTCTTTTTTTGTTTTTAAATAAGTTCTGCCATCCTTGAATAAAAAGATGACAGTGCAGAAAGGTTTGGTTTGTTCTTTGCAGAATGTCTTCCTGCAGGAAGTGTGGAATTTTATTTCTTTACCACCTGCAAACCAGGGGGCTCACAGAGCTGATTATGCCCAGTGATGGCCAGGTGAGCCAAACTGTTGCATACTGGCAGTTGCTCTGGTAGGAACTGTGACAAAATAGGGACTCTTGTTTTTCCAGTCTCTTGGCAATGCAGGTTACTTCCTGACAATAGCTATCTGCTCATACCCTGCTGAGTTCTGAAGAACACAGGAAATAAGCAAAGGTATTTTGGATATTCCTGAAATTAATCAAAATAAGTCCTCATGGGCTGAATAATACGAAAAGATAACATGGTTTGTTTGAAAAAGATAAGGTCAAGTATGCACAATGCTTGGTGGTAGGCTAAATATATATACACCTGCCCATATCCATTTATTTAAAATATATTCTTTGTATTAAATAGATTAAAGATTAATCCTCCACAAAATAGTATTTTTTCAGGTTAATTCATATAACTGTATGGTATAGCAGATATGGAATTCAGTTAGGCTGCCTAGTCAAATAGCAAGTGCAAAGGCCAGTTAATCAGGGATAATTTAAATACGTTTTTGGGAAGTGAACACCACATCTGCAGCTGAATAGTTTTTAAACAGATATGAATATTTGTCCTTCTATATTAATTTTATGAAAATATTATCACCGAGCTTGAACAGAGTCATTGTTAATCAAGAGATGTCACCTGTGTGTTTGTTAGGTGATTAAGGAATAATTAAATAATCATGCTTGTCCAGGTGGATTTTTACTAAGGAAACAGGAAGAGCTTTAACTCTCCTCCTGTCCCCATTAGCAGACATAGAGTTACAAGGTGCAGCCACAGGGTTACACAGCTCCCTTTACCCCAGGCAGAGCTCTTGGAGTTTTGTTCTTTATCTAAATAATGAGCAATACTAGTTTAGAGTTCTTAGAGCCCCATATTTGTCTAACAATTTTTTAGATAATCCAGGCTATTTTATACACTTCTAATCTTCTAGGACATGAGGTCTCTTGGGATTATTAATTTCTCCCCTTTTTATGAACTTAATATCAAGTCTGATATGAATTTGAGTTAATTAATTTCACTTCATCCATTTGCAAAATGGAAAAATCTTTGTTTTTGGAGTTGCAATGAAGAAACAATCCATGCCACTGAACAGATATAAAATGGTGAATCTTTTGCATCATTAAGACAAGTTACAATCATATTTACTCTTTACTGGGGACTATTTAGGGTTACTTCTAGAATCCTTTGAAGAGAGTAGAGAGAAGTTTTCCTGTGTGTTACATGGCAGTCCCCTTAAATAAGTGTAACTGAGCATCTCTGCTGAAGTCTTTCTTTAGAAGTGTATGACTGTTGTAATCCTTCAGCTCTGAAGTTTGGATCTGTAACTCAGCCTGTATTGATTCACTGTAAATCAGGAGTCTTAAGCTCAGTGCTGCTTGCTAGGACACTGACTAAGCTTTAATATATAATTTCTTTCATTATACTTTACTTGGCTGGTTTTATAATCCTGTTACAATTCTTAGTTAGTTTCAAGGCTTCTACTTACTTTCCTTTGCTGAAACAGATTCTGAAGAAGCATTTTTTGCAGTATATGTATAATTTCTATTCTGATCAACAGCTAAAATATCTCTCATCTTTTACCTTTATTTAGAGTGATACTGATAAAAAATGTGGAATCAGTAATTTGTTTCTTATATGCTGTTAAGAGAGACACAATTTCAGTTTGAGTGGGAAGGCATGCCCTTTCAAATCAAATCATATTCAGGGACAGATACTATGTACAGGTACTTCTCATTATGAATCTGGTAACTTGTTTGGCAAAAAAGTTGGGAGTGAGGCTGTACCACTTGCAGCTCCTGCAGCTGCTGTATGTGGTAAAAGGGGAAGATGTTCAGTTTGCCTTCTCAGAATCAGAGTTTTAAAATGTTTTAAGCTCTGATTTCAACACCTCATGGGTGTTGGTGTGCAATATTTTAACAGTGCTACTTCTGCAGCAAACTGATTTCTACATGTTTCGAAAGCTCATTTGCAATAGTTGATATTAATGAAATTTAACACTTGTCTTACTTTGCACTCTGACAGTCTATATGACAACCTGTGGAAATTTCACCTTGTACTTTACATTGCCTTATAGAAGTGCAGCTGTGGCTTTAGTTTAGACTGGTAGATAAAGCAGAGGGAATAAATTCTTCAGGAAGCATAATGGCTTTTGTTTTTAGAAGCTTTAAATAAACCAGTTAACTAGAAGTTTAAGCAGACTCAGATCACATTGAGAGCTTATTATTATGGCACATTAAATGCTTTCTTAGCCATCTAGAGTAAATGAAAAATAAAGTTTTACAATTGCCACCACCACAACTAACACAGAGACTAGAGAAGAAAGCAAGGTCTGAGGGGGCTGGATAGTCCTAGTTGTTTTGTGGTGTCTGATAAATTTTGGCTTTGCTAATTTCTTATAAAGGTTTTGTGTATGAAACTCTTATCTCCAAATAGTCATGTCCTTCTAGAGTGACTTTGATAAAATGCTCTGTTTTATGAGCACGCTCCAGAGCTCAGTAAAATATTTCTGTTTACTTCGTTTCACTCAACTTCAGCTCTAGTGTCAAGTTAAATTTTGATGAAACCAAGAATGTCATGGCAATTCATTATTCACTTTTACTTTTGCCTTTAGTTCAATGTTGACCCAAGGCATAGCAGAAATTTAAGCTGCAAGAGATGTTTATAGAGAAGATTGAAAAAGATGGGATAGGAAGTTTCTTATCCCTCTCTGCAGAATTTGTTCAAGACAAATACATAGCATAACTGATTTCTTCCTTTTTTTGATTGCCTGGCCAAGATATTTCAAAGTCTGTCTCTTATTTTTTTTTCTGTATTGAGTGGATATAGTTTGATGTAATGTGACATCTCCTCTCTTCCCCTCCCTGAGGAAACTGTACATTGTTGGAACAATATGATAGCTCTATGTTTTGTTCTGTGTAATATCTGAGATGGCATTGCATCATCTTTTGATTATATATTAAGAACCCTGTTCTTTCTGTTTCACTTCTCTGGTGTTTAGCTAAAGGCTGCTCTGAAGGCCCCTCTATTTCTTTGAGACTTTTGACAGATCCAAGATGTGTAATTATTTGATGCTCTGCTGCAGCTGCCTGTGTCATCTCCCAGAATGGCTGCTGTTCTGTCTTAACTATTTGAAGCCACTTGAAGAAAAGCTTGAAAAGTGATTTGTGATAAGTAAAGAAAGAATTCCAAGGGCATTAATTTGCATTTGATCCCTATTGTTTTGTACAAATGGCTTCTGAGAAATTTTATACCATCCCAGTTTGCATAGACCTCTTAATCCATTAACATTTATTTGTTCTTTCAGTGATGTCCATCACTCTCAAAGCTCTCACCAGCATCTGATGTGGGGAATTAGCTACCCTGATTTCCTTTTCTTCTATACTCAAAGACCCAGAGACCCTAAAATAAGACTGCTCTCGCGCCTCAGAAATAAAAAATACAATGGCTATGTGAGATGAAAGCCCTTTCTCCTTTTTTTCCTATTGGGGTGAAGGAGAGGCAAGGTGAAGGTTACAGGGTAAGGTGTGCTCTTTCAAGTACCTATGTCAGTGTCAGGGACTTTCTGTTCCAGCTGACATATGTTCAGAACTGTGCATTTTTGCAGAAAAATCTTGTAAATGGCCTTTTTCTAATGAAGAACACTGAAAATAAGTGCTATCTAATTTATCTCTTCAGTATCTGACACCTGAAACAGCAACATGCCAATAAATATCTTAATAAAGATAATGGATCACTTCAGTCCCAAATTAATCTCTCAGCAAGTTGTTACTGATGATAGCTATAATTTATGACATAATCTTGTTGCAATTGCTTTATCTGGTTCCCTGCTACTACAGAAGACTTTTGACCCTCATAGCAAACTGCAAAGTCATGTCTTTATCTTCTTTAAAATACATGAAAGTTAGATACCATGCTCTTTAAAAGGAGGTTGAGGACTAATGAAATAAATCTTCATGCAGTGGATTATAGAGGCTACTCAGACATAATAAATTATTTTATGATTAACTACTGGAAAAAGTTTTAAAATACTAAAGCACTTCTGGATTCTTGCAAAAGTTTTTTATAGGGGTTATAAAGATTTTCCAGGGTCTAAATAGATATAAAATAAATTTAACCACAGTTTGGTAGGGTGTCATACCCAAAGGGAAGAGAGACAAAGTGATAAAATATTTTAGAGTTGGCTGTAGTCTGGGAAGGATGACATCAAGCTGACAGCTGTAGTCTTTTGTTCAAAGAAGTTGAACACAAAAACTTTAAAAAAACCTCTGAACTAAATAAAACACAATGTTAAACTCCTGAATTGTGTGTTGTGACTCTCCCCTCTGACCCATGACTACATGACCCCTATATTTACATGAAAGATCCATGCCAGAGGTCCTCCAGCATGTGCAGTGGCTGCTGGAAAACAGCTCTGCCAGGTGGGGATAAATATACATGTATATATATGTAATACATGTATATATATGTAATACATGTATATATATGTAATACATGTATTGCCCTTCAGCTAAGGAGGAAGAGATGTGAGGGATCTGGCATCCTATGCTGTGAGGAGTTTCTTTGTGTTATTCTGTAACCTTTTATCTCATATATGCAAACCAGGTAATGATAAAATTGCAAATACAAGCATTTGACATAACCTTTTGAATCAGACATGACAAGTGTTTAGAAGTGACATAGATAAAAAAATACAACAGAAAAACTAATATATACTTAGGTTACATCAGAAAATTTTATCTTTCTGTTACTCTTGACCTGTAGTTTCCCTTCTGGCAAGATGATAGTCTGCATTTTAGTCTTTGTAGATGCTTTTTTCCATAGAAACCTACAATGGTTAGTGTTGGGAGGGACCTGGAAGACTGTATCATTCCAACCCTCTACCATGGACAGGGGACACATTCACTAGGCAAGGATACTCAGAGCCCATCCAGCCTGGCTGTGAGCACCTGCAGAAATAGGGAGTCCACAGCTTTCTGTGGAGGGATAGCTTTCCTATTTTTAGAAAAGTATCTTAGCTATATTTCTACTCTTCTGGACAGTCTAGAAAAATTTCATTTTTTATCCTACTGTCTCCATGCTCCTATGCCAAGAAAGATAATCTCATTATTTTTGTTTTGAACATGGTTGTGTAAATGCCTCATAGTTATAGTAAGCATAGAAACCATACATTTTACATTTCTGTATGAAAAAAAAGATGGGATAATTTTATGTATTCTTATGTATAATTTTATGTAATCTTATGTCTAGCTCTTGACTGATGCAAGACAAAAGTGATGATATATTTTGATATGACAATGTCTTCAGGGAAACTGTTTCCCAACCTCTTCATTTTCTGTATTTTGTAACAGAGATTAGCCAGGCAAAAGTAATTCTAAATTCTCTTCTGCATATTACCTTACAAATGTCTGCAACAAAGTATGCCTGAGCCTTGTCAGCATTTTCCATGAGCCATGGAACAGCAGATTTCAAAAAAAATTGTTTATTCTTGCTCATTGCATTAGCAGTGGGTGAACTGGGTTACAGGTAGCCAGTTTTTTTCCATGTCTTGGATACTCATATACATGGTTATATGTATTCTGATTGCCTCAGGTATAAGGTCTGCTAAACTGAAAGTGTACTTTCAGAATTGCCTCCTACATCATCTTCCCAATGGTGATGCTGCTGTAAAACTGGGCTTTTCTAATTTTACTGATTACATAAAATGTCCGTACTTGTTTCATATCCCAACACAAAGTTCCAGGCACAAACTTACAGAATATAAAACTTTCCTCTGCTATTAAACAGCAATAGGTGATGGAAAATGAGACTTATATAGTTCACTGATGAAAACATAAAATGCTGTAAGAGCCATCAGATGAACAAATGTGTACCACTCATATATTGACTCATTTATTGGACATTAATGACCACATATAAAATGAATTTAATGCCACTCCATCTCATTTCCCACATCAACAATTCACAGCTTGGACTTGGATTAATTGGCAGATGCAAGAGAGCAGCCAGGGGTTTGTGGCTATTATGAGTGAGCCTAGCTTGGCTGGAGTGTAATGCAGATCAAGGCAACACATGCCTGCCAGATATTGTGTTTGAGGAGTTTGTTCTGCCTTTTCCTGTGCATAAACACTTGGCTTCCGTCACCACACAACGTTTCCCAGAAATTCTGGAATGTCTTATCGCGTTCTTTTAAAACTTATTTCCTCCCATTTCTACCTGTTCTCAAGGTTTTATTTTGCCATTGCGCATACGTTATGCCCTCTGGCCTCTTTAATGGGTTTTTTATGTGTTTATGTTGTGTGAACTAATTTCTGAATACTAAAATTCATATTGTTTTTTTAGTATTCTGTACAGATAAAAATTAATCCATTGAGATGTCTACTCTGTATTAAATGTGTTATTCCAGTTTACAGGTCAACTTTGTTAAAAATACAGATATGATTGCTGTATTTTTTGGGGATATAAAAAAACTTGGTGTTCATCTATATTAGAGACTTAAGACTTAATTCAGTAGAAATGCTTTGAGATGTCCATTAGACCCCATTAATAAATGAAAATGCATAGTGAATTTTGGAGAAATTATTATAATATTCAAATTATTTTATTTGAAAAAGTAATAAATTATATATTCCTCCTCTTGTTTCATATCTTCACTTTGTTTCGTAATGATAATTTCATGTTAGCCTTCACTGCATGCTAGAAAATTTTTTCTCCATGTTTTTTACTCTCAGAATTAGGCCGCTTGTCCCTTTTAGACACACAGTCCAGTTCTTAATAGAGCCACCTTTTTAAAGACTTTTTGTGTCTCTACTCTCACTGTGTTTGTTAGATATTCTACAATTTTTTGGCTGCAAATTGTTTGCTGCCCTAACAGACCTTCCCAGATTGTTTAGCTCTGTTAACTCCTTCCCAGGATACTGAGATTTGCCAACCTGAACATGTCTTCCAGCACTGTTCTTTTCAAGGCTGTTCTTTATTCTGCCTAAGAGATGTCTATCAAATAAAGTACTATAAGGCAAAGTACTTGCAAATTGGTGTTAAACAAAGAAAAGGACAAACAAATCAGAAATGTGGAAGTAGCCTGAGACAAGTATGCAGGCAAGGAATGCTAGCAATATATTCATGCAGAAATGTAGAAGCTGAAATACTGCACATTTGGAGATTTGAAGATGATGAAAATACTAATTATGAGCTTGAACTTTTCCCAGCATATTTGAGAGTAATGAGAAGGATGTAATAAAATGGAAAAATACATTTCATCCTAGAGCTAGTAACTGCATATTTATTGCCTGCAGGCCTTCAGAAATTTTGCTGTTTCCACAACAAAATCTGCAGCAAATTATTTTTCCTCCTAAGCATTTTTTTCTGTACCAATTTCTGTAACATTGCATTAACAGTCTTCTTACTCCAGCTGTACAGACAGTGCTGGGTGAGCTGGAGTCACAACCTCAGTGTCACTGCCCAGCAGCTACGACTACTTTATGCCCATTCACCTTCCTTTATCATAAGCAAATTTATTTAAAAAAATGAATTTCTACTGAAGATCTATGTTCCATATACCACACTTCAGCATGGAGTATTTTCACGCCCTACATGGCTTACTAAAAGCTTCTTATGCAAGTATGCAGATAACAATGTCTTTTTATCATTATCATGGCTGTTCCATGATGAGTCCAAAGGCAAAATAAAGGTTTTATATTGAAATAAGTTCTCACAGTAACCATTAAAACAAATCAATTATCACAAACCTAAATTAGTTTGTAAAGGAAACATGATAAAGCAGAAAGCCCACTGGGGATTTCTAGCATGGCTGCTGCAGTTCTGAGAAACTGCACACCTCCCCTTTAATTTTATTGTTTAAAGGAATAAACAGCCTTTGTCTCAAACTGCAGGAATGCCTCTCTGAATTGCAGAAGGAATCAAACACTCTAGTAGAAGCTAATAATTGTCAATACAAACAGAAAAAAAGCATTTATTACAAAAGAAATAGTTATGATTAATGACTTGTGTTTGCTCAAGCAGTTTTGATTTATATGGCAATTTTATATCTCATAATTATGTATTCTTTTATGTGGTATATAAATTTGCCAATACTCAGAGTGGTAGATGTATTGCCTCTCTGTCCAGTGCTCACATTTCTCACTAATATGCTCTGAGGTGTTGATTGACCATTTTGGTTATAACATTATATTGAAGGAAATATTTGAGATAAAGCCCTGAATTTTTAATTTTTGCCATGTGTTTCATGACTAACCACAGACCAGGAAATGCTAAGTGACTGTTGGATTGCCATGATTACATGATGCATGTACATCTGCACCAATAACTATGTTAGGCAAGATTTTATTGTAATTGCTGACACTGCCGGTTATCATTACAGCAATAAGACTATTTCTGTTTTTTCCAGTCAGCCCTCCAAGCTGAAGCTTGGATAATGCAAAAGCATAATCAAAGTTTCTAGCTGCAGTTCTAATTGTGCACACAATCTAGTTCTAGTATCTTCTTTCACTGCTAAAACTTCTCTAGAGCCACCAGTCCCTCCCAGGAAGTCTCACCTTGTGTCTCCCTCAGTAGCATGGTCTGACAAATATCTGTGTTCCTCTACAAGTCTCCACAGTTCTCACCCACTGTGTTTCAGCCCTTCTTTTCCAAAGAAGTGAGCAGCTGATATACCCATTGCCTCTCAGTTGTCTCTAGCCTCTGACTTCAGTAAATCTGCAAGTAAATTCTGCTGCTGTTCTCCCATTCTTGCCTTGTCCAATCCTCTAGTTCAAATTATTCAGTATTAGGAAAGCAGTATTACATTTTCTAATGTTTCTCCAGTTTCAGCATTCCCCAACCTTAGTGTTCCATGTCAGAAAGGTCCTCAAGTGATATTTGCTCTCTTACCAGATTCTATTTTCCCTTGGGATCAACACTTTCTCAAGTGTCTGTGTAGTTCCCTGCCAGGTTCTTCAGGAAATTCCTGCAGTCTTTCTGCTGGAGATTGTTTCAGGAAATCCTTAATGATGTCTAGTTTCCTAATTCTGTACCTATTAGCTCCTATTGCCACTTTGTCCTTATATTCAGGTACAACTGGGAATCTCAACCTACTGTATTCAAAAGATCCATGAACTTTTGACCTGCCACAGCTAAGAAAGTAAATTGTAAGAGTCTCAAACTTGCAGAATGACTAAGTGGGAAAAGTCTTCATTACAGGTGGAAACACTATTAAATTATTCTTGTTTCTCAACTAAACTGAGCAGTGAAAAGTTTTGTTTCATCTTTGAGCAGTTAATGCCATTCAAAGGAACAATGTGAGCTTTTGCAAAACCAAAGACTTTTTGTCCAATGAAGGCTAGAATTTATGTTAGGTTTTATTTTTCCTCTTCAAAAATCTGTAGTGCTGTAAAGACTTGCTTAAATCTGATTTCATCCAATGTCTGCCTGTTTGTCATTCAGAATGCCTAATTATACCAGCACTGAGCATAGGCTTGGCTAAAATCAGTGTATGAGGTATGCAAGCAAAAATGTGCTGATTTTCTGTAAGTTTGAATATCTTAATAGTGGTGAAAGACTTTCCTTGAAGAAGATGCATTTTCTTAAACCTTCTCAGGTAAAACCTTCACAACAAATTTCAGACAAAAAAGCTTTCATAGCAAACATAGAAAACTTTGGTTTTAAAAATGCAACCAGACTCATGAAAAAGATTGACAGTTTCATGGGAAGACTTTCTCCCAAGTGGTGCAGATATCATCAAGTATCTCTGATAGCAATTAATCTCCATGATTCAATTTTAATTTTTGTAGGTATGGTTTTCAGAGAATGAGCATATAATTTCCCCCAAGACCCTTCAATTGAAACCAAATGATCAATATTACTCAGTGCTTTCAGTTGTTAATAATTTCAGTATTCTTTCTGAAGCTGTATTTTGATAAGGAAAACTATAAGTGGCACATACTTGATGATTGCAAAGTCATAGCTTTTCATTTTTCACAATGTTAAATCTATTAGCATTTTTGTAGGACTGTTATATGTCAGTTGTGAAAGAATGGGAACTAGGAAGGAGGACACTTGGCTGGGAGTAATCTGGATGCACTCTTGAGTCCAGAATCAGCTACTGCTGCTGTTTTATGGAGCCTTGCTATTGTGGAGGCATATGGAGCAGGCAGTGCTTGCTTCTATGTCATTTGTTGAAAAAGGTTGGATATTTCTATTTGTGAAGCCCTCATAATAGTCTTATTTAAACAAGCTTTAGGTCAGACCTATGCTTTGAGTCTCTAGACCCTCACATCTTCAAGAAATGCTGCTGCTGGAAATAATAAATTTTTATCATGAGCCACTATTAAATTCGCCTCAATCTGAAAAACTAGTAATATAGTAGTAGGATTTTTCCTAACCAATAATTTAATTGAAAAGGAAAGATTAAAATTAAAATAAATAATTTAATTTACTATGGACTATCAGTATGAAAATTTGTAAAGAAGTTGTGATTCCTGGCTGACAACAAAATCCCTTAAGTACGTCTATTCATATCTTCCAATTTTGTAGTTATTAAATGATTATTGACTTTAAATTAGTTTACTGTGGGGATAACAACTTAGTTTAACTGAAAAGGTGTGATTTTTGTTTGTTTGTTTAGGAAAGGGATTCCAAGTGAACAAGTGAAACATGCTGATAGAGAGCAAGCAAAGCGTATAGTTTACTCGGTGGTTTATGGAGCAGGTAGGCATTTTTTTGAAAAAAAACCCAGCTACTGTAAATTTATACTTTATTCATAATTTATATAAGTAGATTGACTTTCTAAAGGTGAGTAAAAGTTTGTCAGAGTATTGCATTTATATTTTTATCCAGGATTATTAAATTATCTACTTAGTATAAGAATTATTAAATTAATGTAGTTACATATACAAAGATTGTCTGATTCTGTATTTATTTACTGCTGATATCACTGAAGCATATATCTAATTTTGAGTGGACTTTGGATTCTCTCAGTATATAGACAGAGATGAGAATAACTGCAATGAAATTTTAAAAATCTCCAATATTGTTTTAAATAACATTTATAGAATCAGAGAATGGCAGGGATTGGAAGGGACCTCTGGAGGTCATCAGATCCAGCCCCCTGTTCAAGCAGGGCTGTTTGCCCAGGACTGTGTCCAGATATTCAGCATCTTCAAGGCTGGAGAAAGGGCTCTTCAAGGCTCCGCAGCCTTTCTGGGGAACCTGTGTCAGTGCTTGCTCACCTTCAGTGTAAAAGTGTTCCCTTACTTTGAGTCTTAATGTTTGCTGCCATTTCTTCACAACTGCAGAAAACTTGCAAAAATACGGTTGCCCATTCTGCCCAAGTCCTGACCAGGTCCTAGATAAGTCAAGATGTTCTTCACACTTTCCAAAAGCTATTTCTAAATGATGCCCAACTCTCCTTATGCTTCATACATGCCTGGAGTTACCTTTTCTGGGGAGATAGCTGCATGTATGTCATCAGCCTAGAAGCTGTTGTGAATTGGTTTCAGTGAGCAGCTGGCTAACTTTCTCTACAGAGCATGAGTTCTTGAAAAAGTAATTTAGGAAATGAGAGCCCTGGACTGCAAGCTTTATGTAACTTGGAAACACTTAATGCTATATCTCGAGTTCCTGGTTGTGAATGCTTTCTAAGCTATCTTCTACACTGAGTCCTTGAACCAAAGGCAGAATCAGCCAGAGTATTCCATTTATCATTTATGGTATTCAGTTGGGAAGAAATGCATCAAATTCAGCTGTCTTAAATATCTATTTTATGTTTAGGGGTGTGTGTGTGTGTGTGTATATGCATACACATCTGTGTTTTTATGTTAAGCTGTTTTGCATTTGAAACTTCTGTGTTTAAAGTCTATATTTAAAAAGCCCAACACTGGTACCTTACACTGTAAATTTAGACCTGTCTATGCTGAGACTGGAATAAAATCTTCCATTTCCCACCTGAATGGTTTCATCACTGGGTTATTTTACAAAATGCCAGCATTGTGACCCCTGCCCTTTGGTCCATGCAAATGCTACACATTTCCTATCTCTTCCACTGTGGGTGGGACAGGCAGGTACCAGATGTAGTCAGATGAATCACCACCAGTTGAATGCCCTGTGGTTCTGTATATAGTCAGAAATGCCTCAGTTCTTGGGGCTCAGTTAAGCCTGTGTCTGTCTACTGATCTATAGAGAGCTTGAATCTTTACATTTAAGTACAGTATTGGCACTCCCTCACTTGCTCTGAACCAGGCACTAAAGATTTCAGAGCAGCAGTTCTTGATATGTGTCTCCATTTACTTGTTTGCTTTGTGTCCCTCTCTCTCAAACAAGGGCAGTTGAAGCACCTCAAAGATAATATGAAGTTTCCAGTTCATTAGAAGTGTGATCAGATCCTGATTAAGACATGAAATTATATCATTAAACCACTTAGATGGAAACTGGGCTGACAAAAAGTAATTGTTAGATACCTAAAATTGATGGACTGAATTCCACCCACAGTTTGTCTTCCTTCAAAAGACAGCTCACTTTTCATAAATGAAACATTTTTATACAACTGAAGAGTGTGAGTAATACTTCTTTTAGGCTTGAAAACTACAAAAACACTCCCTGAGGAGCTTGCCTGTATTATGCTTACAGGAGCTAATAAAAACCTTTAATGTAGTAAATAGTAATCTTTTTATTTTCTTTTTATTTTCTTAGGTTGTATGTTCTGTTTTCTTAAGTTGCATTTGGTTCATACTTTCAAGGTATTTTCTTTAATTTTGAAGGATAATAAAGGAAAAAGAAGATTGGTTATTAGGAAAAAGTTTTCACCCAGAGGGGTGGCTGGTCCCTAGAACAGGCCTCCTTGGGGCAGTGGTCACAGCCCCAAGCCTGACAAGAGTTCAAGAAGCATTTGGACAACACTCTCAGGCACATGGTGTGACTCTTGAGGTGTCCTGTGCAGGTTCAGGAGTTGATCCTTGTGGGTCCCTTCCAGCTCAGGACATTCTATAAGTATTTTTGGTTGGTTTGGAGCAGTTCAATTCACTTGCTTCTGCCTTAGTCATCTTGTAGAACTAAAACACAGGCAACTTAACTTCTGTAAAATAAGGAATTCCTTCTATGCAATGGCAGTATGTTCAAGCCCTGGACTGACACAGAGGGCTATCAGTGTTTAAATTACAAGTAATGCTATTTTCATTTTTGAAAGATGATGCAGAATGGAGAGCACCATCTGACACAATTACGTGGCTGTTCATTCCCCTCTTTTTGCTTCCCAGGAACTGCATTTCCCTGGGACCTTTCAGATGGCCTTGCTAATATTGTGCTTTAATTTTCCTAGTATTTTATGCAATTGTTCTGTATATTAATAGTTCTTTAAATGGATAACATGGACAAACTTAGATGTTACAGTTCTCTAAGGAAGCTACAGTAGTCTCCTAGCTGTTAGCAATGTGTGCTTTATCAAATAGATTTGTCATTTGCTGACCCAGGAAGAAAATAAGATGTCAGAAAAAAGAGTACAGATCTATAATAGCTCAGCAAATGTCATCCTGGATGTCTTTGTGAATTTCTTTCTCTAGCACCTTGTCTAGACTGATGTTCTTGCTCAGTGCAGATCCTGGTGTGACTGAGAACAAAATGCTACAATAATTGTTCTGAAATGCACATCAGCCTGACAGTGATGGCATTTAGATGGCTGAAATCCTCTCTCTTTTTAATGTGCTAGACAATTTTCCTTGACAGTCTTACTGTGACAATGACTATTCCATGCCTTTGGTGCCTTTAGATGTCTCCTCTCAGCTTATGTTCTTTGCAGACAGTGCTGGTTCTGTGTTGCTGTGCAGCTGACATAAATATATCTGTCTTTCAAGCTTCATATGAATGAATGAATGTTGATGTATGTTTTATTTTTGCTGGAACTGTTTGATTTATAAGTAGGTTTAAACTGTAGCTCTTAGTTTATATTTTCACACTTGGTAATATCTTCAGGTTTTTCCCACCTTTTCTTATAAATGCTCTTAGATCCAGCATAACAGATATTGTGCACCTATATCCTGTAGAAAAGCTATTATTCCTTTCTCTCTCTGTTGGAACACTTTTTCTGTTTTTTTCTTTTTCCATTTTTTTCCTTGTTCCAACCCTTTTATCTCAAAACTTGGACCCAAATTTCTACTGAGCCTAAGACTGTTTGAAATCTGTGGGACCCAGACTCCAAACATCCTTTCTAAATTCAGGCTGAACTCTAAAGCTTCTAGCTAAACTCCAGCATCTTCATCCCTTTTTAGATCTTCATTATATTTGTATTTATTTTAAGTTAATTTCAAGTCTTCATCTGCTCTTCAAAGTTTGGAGATTGCAACACTGAACTGGTAAAATAATACTTAAAGTAACCACATTGCTCTGTGAACAAAAGAGATTTCAACCACCTTATAGGTATAAATTATAACTAGGAATTTCTTAATTGCATCCTTCTTATATACATACTTCTTAGTAATTATATACTTAATCCAGTAACTTCAGTAAAACATTGAAGCTCAGGGTTAAACATTTATTTTGTTGCAATGTGATTGTAGTGTATCAGATCCATCCTATTTCATAGAGGTAAGTAAAGTTAAGTAATTCCACTAATTATGCATGAAACAGTGCTATTGTATGTCGTTGTTTTCTGGTCTGCTTTATTACATAATGGAGATGATTTCTGTGCCACCAGGTAAAGAACGTCTTGCTGACTGCTTGGGAGTTACTCCTGTTCAAGCCAGTCAATTTATAGAGAGTTTTATGCAAAAATACAAGAAAGTACATGAATTTACAAAGAAAACCATTGAACAGTGCCGGAGTAGAGGTAATCCAAAGTCTGTGACCAGATTTTGTTTACTGATCTGCACTGTGTGACAGTGTTGAAGACAAAGATTCAACTTGATCCAAATTCAGATAGTTACAGGACAACAAAAAAAGATGGACTATCCTTTCTTGGTGAATCAGGTTTGGGGTTTTTTTTCTGTTTAGCCCTACAAGGAGCTGGTTAAGTCTGCCTTTTCTAAGAAAGATGCTAACAGAATAAGACATCTGTTCTCAGAATGAACCCCACTTAATGTCAAATTACACTGCATCATTTTGACATATAATGTACTCCAACAGAAAGAAAGCCCAAGGAATCTTCTACCTAATAAATTGGGTCCATGGCTGCTGGACCGTGGAAGTTCAGTCAATTTACACAGCCAATTTTTTTAGACTCATTTTTTCCTATGCATCAATCAGAATTTATGTTCTTGAAGTTCAGGTGGTAGCTGTAGTGACAGATGTGCACAGAGTGTTTCTGGAGCCAGCAGCTGCAAACTCTTCTTCCACCAAATTTGTTTTTAGTCTACAAATTAATTTATATTTAGTGAATCCTAGGAGTGCAGTAATTTGAGAAGAGAAAATATAGCTGCTTGAAATATTGTCTTTTAAAAGCTAATTAGCAGAACTTTCAAAATTGAGTTATTTTGTTTTTTAATAGGGCATGCAGTACTAAGACTATTTTAGAAATAAATAGTAAATTTGCAATATAATATTACTCATCACTGTATGGGTGAGTGCAATGACACACATAATGGACACATAATTCACTTCTAGTTATGAAAATTGATAGTATTCATTTTTTGTACTTTGTAGGGTCTCAAAGTCTACTATAAGTATGAACTGTCATTGTGTCACACATTTGCATTCTGTTGTTTATTAATATTGCTCGAGAAAAGTGAAGTTAACCAAACATCCATTTTTGGCTGTAATTAAGCCAAACATAACATACCTAGTAAAGCATTACACATTTATTATATATTTATGATATATTTAAGATAAATTAGCATTCTTTTCTTAAAAGTGAATGAATTTCAATAAACAGACTTCTGCGCAAGAGAATCTGGTTTATGAGTTCAGTAGACAGGAATGTCATGATTAATGTTCTAAAGTCATTGAAACACACTTGTCTAATTACTTCTTACTCCTTCTTACACTCCTGCCTATCAACCATTTTTAACCACTAATGGTAGAAGAACAATCTGTTTAGGTTGTACAAACTTTAGAAATCTGCAGCAGATCAATATTATTTAATATTTTTCTTGTTAATCCACCTTGGATTCTAACTTCTCAACAAAAGCATTCCAACCTATTGGGCTCATTTTCTCAACTTATCTGAAGTTCAAAGGTGAGCAGTACCCTTCTGATTAATATTTTTTAAGTTTTATGAATGATATTGCATGTAGACATTATAAGCATATGAATAATTCTATTATGAGGAAGATATTTGTTAGTGTATATATTACTATACTGCTGTTGTTTTTTATTAAATTATTGACATATTGAAAAGACCACATTAAGGCCTCATTCAGGCATGGATTTGCAGATTAATCATTGACACCAGGCACCTTCTCTGCCAGTGTTACACAAATGATGGTGTTTGTTTGGGAATACTGCTCAGTAATGTGGAGTCATGCCTCACAGGAGTAAGGATATTACAGTAAATTTAATTTTACCTAAGAATACAATTTTTCAAGAATTCCATCTTTAAATAGTGTTCTTCATGGAAAGTGTTAGTTAAACTGGGGAGCCTGATTTGTCAAAGAATACCCTAATTTCCAGATAGTTCTGTTTCTTGTTTCAAAACTGGTATTTTTGGTATCAGCACTCCTGGAAATGCACTAATACACGGAAAGCTGAATTAATTCATCCTCTGCACACAAGCCTGGGTATATGTTGTCCATAATAAGGTGATAACTTTTTGTTTGAAGAGGTCTCCTCACCACTTGTGCTTGTACAGCAGAGGACATGGAAATTCAGTCTGAATTTCCATGGTATCTAACGACAATTCATGGGTAGTCAAGGTGATCAGAAACATAAAGAAAAATTTTTTCAAGATGTATTTTTAACATGGATGGTTTTTCATTTTTCTTAAAATAAGAATAGAAGTTTATTTTTGAAGATAAGCTAAGTTTTGTGTGTGTTATTTTGACAAGAGGAACCTCACATCTCTTTTCCTATCTCAACTCCTCTCACTTGCCCTCCAAAGGGGGTTTCTTTAGGAAAATATGTCATTAGGCCTAACATAAAGCCTTAACTGTGTTTTTATATTTCTTTTAAACTAAAAAATCCCACCACACTAGAGTTGAGGAAGTTTGGCTGTGAAAGGAACACAGAAATACTATATAAAGAAAACGGGGGAAAAAAAAGATAACTTTTCTTCCCCCAAAAAAAAATGTTTTAAATTTTTGGGAAATATTCATTACTGATTTAATTATTCTACAAATTGATTTTTCTTTACTATTCCCAAGTAAAGTATTCACTATGTGGAAAGCTCTAATTATGGCTGCTAATAGATAGCTAATTCTGCTAGGTATTTATAGTTTCATCTCCCACAGAGAGAGTTTGCTGCTTTATCAGTAGACATTCCTAAAAAAAATTTAACAACTTAAAGAACTAAAGTTTTCCTTGTATAATATGTACCAATCCTCTGAATTGAATAGTACTTAAACCAAAAATACAATAAGCGTTGAAGGTTTAAATAAGCTCTGACTATTTTCAGAGGACAAAATATTAAAGTGACTCAGGCAGCACATAATTACAAATATCTGTATTATCTTCAAGAAGAATTTTTTAAATCTAATTTAAATCCCTCTATATCACATAACAGTACTTTTTATTTAAATCCTGCAAGGTTACGTGGTTTCCATAATGGGACGCAAAAGGCCACTGGCCAATATCAATGCACAGGATTACAAGCTGCGCACTCAAGCAGAGAGGCAGGCTGTAAATTTTGTTGTTCAAGGTAAATATCTGCCTCCCTACCTTCCTGTCTACCCACCTATCTCTATCCCTGCTTGCCTTTAGTGGGCAACAACTCTGATAATCTCTGAAGAAATACAGTAGTCTACTAGAGTAGGCGTAAGTTTTACTGTGAAAAAGAAGTTAAAATTATATATTCCATCTATCTTGGAAATTGCCAGTAAACAGAATAATATAGCAATAATAATGATAATAACAGCAACAGTATAAATGTTCTAATACACTAGAGTGCTCTGTGATAGTTAAATGTAGGTATTGATACAAACTACCTATAGACAGAATATCTAGAATTCTGTTCTTCAGGTGCATTGTTTCTTTAAACACTTTCCTTTCTAGTTTTTATAGTCCATTACTCCAGAAGGCTTTCTCTGATTCTGTTCCTTACAGATTCCAGCTTTTATTTTGCCAGGTAGCTTTTGTTTCAGAAATACAAAATGTTACAATAATTGTGCATTGTTATTATTTGTTCGGAAATCCAGCTCATTCTTTGCAGAAATTTCAAACTTAATTCTGTGGAGGGCAAGAAAAAAGGTGTTTTTTTCCACAGAAGAATATTTGACATATAGATTGGAAATGTAAAAGTCAGAATTTTGTGCTCACATGTTAGTCAATCTGATGCAATAACATACTCTGGTCAAGTCACTTGGGGCTCAGGTGTGTACAGGATTTAGTCACCTAAAGGGGAAAAAAACCTGAGCTATCAGCCCAAGACTGAGATGCCTCCTACCTTCATGTTCCTTAGAAGAATTGTTTTTTTTAATTGCATGATGCTGACAGAGTTTTCTTTAAGTTACCCTGGAAGTGTACAATTTACAGGCAAGGAAAAAGTGCTTTCTAGACCTGGTGATGGCATACTCCTTCTAAAGTTATTTGAACTTTCCTTTTGGAAATACCACTTTCCTATCCAAATATTATTCATTTAATGTTTAATTTTAAAAATTACTTAAGTATTTATGTCATGTTTGACAGTCTTTGAGTACTGTCTCTGCAAAGGTACCTAGAGAGCTAGAATTCTAATTCTCATTCTGAGAGTCCTGCAGAGCACACAGTGTAGCACTGATTAAGAGACCCAGCTCTCTGAGCAGCATTTGCTGTGTCCATCTGTCCCAAGAGATGGAGGAAGGTTGTCACAGGACTGTCTATGGAACACTCACTTCTATATACCTACAATAATAAGATTGTCAGATTTCACTGTCAGTTCAAGTGATACTGGAGGACAAATCTGATGAAAAATAACGTAATTGTTACTCAAAATGTAATATTAGAAGGTGTGGTGAAGCAAGGATTAAAAACTCTAAAATATTCTCTATTCCCAAATTTTATTTTTTAAATAAAAGACTACCATTCTAGACTACCATGATGTTTTAATTTTAAGATTTCAGCTATAAGATAATATTTGAAGACCATAAAAACTTTATAAATTATAAAACCTTTTATCACATTTAGTGTACTAAACTGCATTTAATATGTATTTTTTAGTTATACCTAAGAGTCTAATTGATTTAACTAATTTACATTTTTGATTATGGTAGCAGCAACTGATAGCAGAATACTTCAGATGCATGGCAATATTGAGAAAAATGTAGAATTGCAGCTTTGAATTATTACAATTCGGTTTCTCACTCTTCTTTCATAGTATTTTTCCTCTTTTTGAATATTTCCCTGTTCAATCGTTTTTACCAATGTACAGCATATTATTCTTCAGTTATTATTCAGTTGTACCTTATTCCTGTAGAGCAAACAGTTCATTTTATCTTTAATTATTTATAATTATTTTCTTTTTAAAATAGGATACCTCTAAAAATTATATTTCAGTAAAAAAATATTTGAGAAGCCTTTCAAATTTCATTACTCTACAATGTTTCAGAAAGAATGTATCCAGAACATATCTTTTGTGACTGACTAAATGCTCAGTATAGTTTTATCCTCACAATCACTAAGAAGATATTTACCTGACCTTTGCTGAAACATCCTTTCTTACCTATTATATTAGTTGTCCCTTTTTGCAATGTGTTGAATAATTTGACACATCATTTGAACAGGAAAACAAGACAGGTGTTTGAGGCCAAATCCACAGTCAGACATTACCACCTCCATCATCAGCTGAGGGTCTGCACTGGGTACAGTTCATGAGCAAAACAGAGTCTCAGCATGGGATCCAGAGGGGGCAGTTTGTCATAGGTGACTGTGGAGGAAGAAGAGATGTTAAGCTTTTGTCCTTGTTCTCTTAGATTGTCTTCCCTAGCCAGAAGGGCCCACAGTATCCTGGGGGACATCAGGCACAGCCTCACTGGCCAGTCACTGCCCCACTCTGCTCTGCACTGCTGTGGCCCCTCCTCACGTCCTGTGTGCAGTTTTGGGTGCCTCAATATAAGGACATCAAATTGTCAGTGTCCAGAGGAGAGTCACCAAGATAGTGAAAGGTGTTGAGGACAAGACTTAGAAGGAGCAGCTGAGGTCCCTTGTGTTGTTCAGCCTGGAGAAGAGGCTGTGGGGTGACTCCATCACAGTCTGCAGGTTCCTCAAGGGGGGAAAAGGAGGGGGAGGTGCTGAGCTCCTTTTTCCAGTGACAGCTGTAGGACCTGAGGGAATGGCATGAAGCTGTGTCAGGGAGGTTTGTGCTGGATATCAGGAAAAGGCTCTTCACCCAGAGGGTGGCTGGGCACGGGAACAGTCTCCCCAGGGTAGTGGTCACAGCATCAAGCCTGACAGAGTTCAAGGAGTGTTTGGACAATGCTCTCAGTCATATGGTTCAGATTTAGAGTCGTGCTATGAGCAGGGAGTTGGGGTGTTGGACTTGATGATCTCTATGGGTCCCTTCTGATTGGAGATTTCTGCAATTCTCTGATTGCCTCTCAGCAGAGTACCCTTGTCACTTGGCTACCTGGCTGTTCTCTGCTACTGTTCTGAAATGTCAGAAAAAATTCAAAATTCATTGAGTTACAGGGTTGTAAAAAAATGACCATGATCTAGGACATTTAGTGGGTCAAGGAGGATTATGGCTTCCACTCTTTACTCAAAGGATTGTTTCTATATTTTATCAGATAAATCTTTTGTGTAAAATGTTTGGATCAGAACAAAGACCTTCACCAAGCTGCAGGCCTGGAGAATTATTCTGCTGCTTGATGGCCAGAAATGTGTCATTTTTTCTATGACATGACGCTGTTTTATGCACCATTGCTCTTAACACTGTAATGCAATTAATAGGTTTTACATATACATGGAAATATGAAAAAGTGCAAAATTAAGACTCCAAATTGAAATGCAGCACTGAAACAATGTTCTGACCTTTTGTGACATTAAACTTTAATTGATTAATAGATAAATTTTAATTAAAGCTTAGAGATAGATAATTTTATACCTTTTTTAGAGAAAGCAATTTTCAATGTATAGTCATGAATGACAAATGAACCTTTAATTAACACATGATTTCATATTGTTATTTTCTAGTTTAAATTAACATGTAATTACTTCCTCTGTTATTTATTAGTCTTATAATCTGTTTCACATATTGCATTAATTGGATCTGCTAGTTTTGAAAATTCTTGTAATTCAAAATCTTCTGATATTTTTTGTTCCTATGCCATAGTTCCAAGAAGAACATTTTCCTTTTGCATGCTTTAAATTAAAAACAGGTCACTTTTTTTCATAGGCTCTGCAGCTGATCTTTGTAAAATGGCTATGGTGAAGATTTTTGCCTCTATTGTCATTTCTCCAACTTTAACAGCCAGGTTAGTAATGAAAGAATGCAAAACTGCTTGGCTTCAAAACAAAATTAGTTGAAATGATGTGTTTCTGGCATTTTAAGCAGCTCTAGAACTACCATGTGTACCTCTGAATCTTTTAACAAGCAAGGACATGTGGAATGGTTTTATACCTTTAAAGTTACATCTTTGTGCTTAAATGGCTGGATCTGTAAATGCACCCCAAGACATTGAAATGTTCCAGGGTCATTTAAACTTGGTCAGATCTAATTCAGTGGTAGTTCTGCACCTTTGAAATCAAGCCCACTGATCATATCCTTCCTGTATTTGAGTGTATTGTACAGTGGGAATTGAACATTCAATGGGCTGGGGAAAAAAAAACAGGAATCAGGAAACCAGTGCTGAAGCAAAATAAATGAACATTTTTTTATTCTTGTATAGATGGCTTTTCTTTAAAGAAAAACTCAGTCATCATGATTCTCTTCTGTTGTGACTGCTCAGAGTTGGGTGTGAGATCACAGAATGTCCTCAAAGATCTTTATGTCAGTAGCAGAAATAATGAAATCTACTTTTCCTGTGGAGAAGTTGGTCCAGATAGCCAGTGATCATTATTATTTGCTGCAATAGAAATAGACTTTCAAATCAAACATGTAGAAAAAAAAACCCAAATAACTGGTTTCTCATCTCTAGTAATGCAAAGACTTTGGAACAAATCATCCACTAGAACATAGATTGGTGCAGTAAAGTTCAGACAAAAGCAGAGTAGTGCAAGTAGGGCAGAACATCAATGTTTCTGTTGTCATCTAGAAAGGATGATAACAATTTAGCTGTAGAAATCATGCATTGAGGACTTCTCTGGGTGTGTAGCTTAGTACAAAGAAATAGGTTTTGTCCTTCTGAATATACTTGGCAGTTATGGTATTATCTAACCCTAGAAGTACTTTGTGTGTGTTAGTGTGTGTATTGTTTACGCACAGCACTGTTGTCTTACTTGATCAGTGTTTGAAAATACAATTTCTAATTACAAATAAAAGTTCAAATTGTTGAATTAAAAGTAGTTGGACTCATTCCTATGCTAAAAATAGAACACCTTCTGAGTGGCTCTTAAATGTTCTTGCAACTTTTTAAGCAAAATACCATTGAACTATTAAAAAAAAAAAAAGTTGCCCACTAGTTCAAATGTGAAAAGGGAAATTGTTCTTTGGTGGAGATCCTGCCTTCATTCAGACAATGATACATTTATGTATTAAATGTTGGATAATGCACTATCACATATTACATTGTACATTTTCAGGCAGATTGTCAGCCCTGATTATAATTCATTTTTCTACCTGAGTTGAATGAAGAGCCCAGAATCTGTCAGCTGTGGCATGGATGAAAATTTCTGTAGCAGCAGCAGGCAATACTGAGTTAGATGAGTGATAGAGGAGCAGCCAACAGCTTTTAGTGGAGGAGGCAAGTGGAGGTGGTGCAAGGGCAAAGAACATACTACATTCTGTAGTTCCTGCCTGGCACACGGATCTTCTTTAGGTTCAGCAACTGCCTGTTTCTTCTAATTCTGAGAAAGCCAAAGTTTTTTTGCTACTAATATCATGTCTGATGAGACTTGTGAATGTTTTTTCTCTTGACAGAAAATTTTACTTGGGTTTTTCTTTCTTAAAATTATTTCTTTTAAAGAAGTAATGTCACCAAATGACTAAGGAGGTAACAGACATGGGGAAGTATTTGAGCTGTACATGTTGAAATTCCTGGTGTTGTGAAAGCATAGGGGAGTAGCTACACCAGATAACAGAAAAATATCACTGCCTATCCTGCTTGTTCCTATCATAAATGTCACAGCTGGGAAAAACCAACACTGCAAGGGCATTTAAAAAGGATAGACTGTTTTAAACAGGGGTTTTGAGCTTCTGCCAGCCATTAACAACTGGATGGCTTTGCTAGAGGGGAGTGTTTTAGGAGTCAATAATGGCTCCTTACTGTAATATTTAGTAGGTACTTACAGACCAGGCTTGTCAGAAAATCACAGTCAATGCCTTTGTAAATTCTGTGAACACTTCCCTGCTTGTACAGTGGCATTTGAAAACATCAGAAGGATCTTGCCAAAAGAATATAGGACTGAAACTTGAAATACTGTGTTTCTGCTTGTCTGCCAGGTGACATACAGTTAGTTATTTTTTCAGTGGTCTGTTTCTTGGTTTTCTTATCAGTCAGGTCAGGATAATGATTCTAACATCCTTTATAAAGCCTTTTGAAAAATATTGTTGAAAGGAAGTGTGGACATAATTGGTGCTATTGTAACAGTGGGAATGTACAGTAGCTCCTCCAAAATGAGAAATATAATCAATCTCCTATTATCACTCCATGAGATCATATTCATTCCAAAGATAGCACGCTACTATCTTTTCCTCTATCTTCATACTCCTGTAAGTATCTTTATTTCCCTGTTAGAATTTCTAATTTTGGAAACAGGGTTTTCACTTTGAACAGCATATCAAAGAGAAATATCATTTTTACATGCTTTAGAAGTGATTATGATAATTTACCCTGGGAGACAGTATCCTATTAAGCATAGCTAAGTTTTGACTAACATTTTGTCTTCCTTACCTTAGAAATAGAGGAAAAAATAATTCCAAATAAGGTCTTACAGTTTTTAGTGTTAGTTTGCAGGTATGTTTGCAGTCTTCACTCTCAACACTGCATTAATTGTTCCTGTCCTGGAGGCTGTTCAGCACTGAGCAAGCTCTGATCTAATAGTGTGAAGCTTCATTTTTGTGTAACTAGCAGTCAGTAGATTTTCAGTTATTGTTTGCACATATGATACTGTATTTGGAAGTCAGGAAAGGTGATCAAGTTACATTTTCATGATGCTTCATCAGAGAGGTGTTCTCCACGGTGACTGATAATTCTGTCAACTCCCAGTCCCATTTTCTCTTTATGTTTCTTTATCTTCTAATTCAAATACTAGACTAGCAGCTTATGCAGTTGACAATAAAAAGCCAATTACTTTGAGACAATTTTACATAAATCAGGAAAAATAGTATTAAATGTAATATATATGATACAGATCTACAGTATGGGTTGACTACTGGCATGAGTGTTAATATCTCTGCATTTTCTGTGGTGCTGACTAGAAATCAAAATTGTTCAGACTTCTACTGTATTACCTAGATCTTTCTTAAGATGTTCTGCTGCTGCTGGCAAGTTGCTCACTGAAAATGTGCTGCTAGCATAAATTATTGAAGTGCCAGCTTTTACCCATCTGATGCAATCCGCAAAGCCTCCTCACAATGCTTCCTGCAGGCAGATGATAGCAGAGAAACTTTTGAAATGAGATCAAGGCGTACAGTAGCAGCTAAAAGAGAGATTTATGGAATTGATGAGAGTGCAAAGGTGAACTTGGTGAACTCAGATGGTTGTAGCTCTTTTCTGTGTTTGAAACATCACTGCAATGAGGGTCACATGGAAACTTGGTGAGAAACAAGGGTGCTGTCAAATTGTAGAAGAATTGCTCCCTATAGCATTCCTTGTTCGTATTATCATTTTGTAAGCTGAAGAAGCACTGATATTACCCAAAGTCTACCTGGTATTACATGGACTTCTCAGGGTCTCAACAACATGCACATGAATTTTAACAAGTCCACAGAACTATTGAGTAATTTGGTGTGACTCCACCAATTCTGCTTTTGCATGAAATTATTGCTCCTTCAGGACTGGACTTGTGCCACAAACACAGAGCTTTACTTCTCAGCATTTCCCAGTTAAAGAGACAGGTTCAACCACAGGCCAAATATAAATGAGTAAGCTGAAAAGGAGAAACTACCAGAAAATAAAAGCAAATGATTTATTTTCTTGGTTGCTCCCAGCTGCTTTTCAATAGCAGTAGATGTTGGAATTTTGTATGTCTTCCTCAAGGAACACCTTAATGAAACTAATGATTTTCTGTGCTGGTGAGCTGTAAATACAACTTACTTCTACAGATAGCTAAATTAGTTAGAAACAGCTCTTATTGTTCCCAAGAAATTATTCATTTATTGAAAGTGGCTTTCAGTTTTAGTATAACACAAGAATCTAACAGCATTTTTATAAGGTGTGTAGGGATTCAATAATTATTACTTTATAAACTGCTTATAATGTCTCAGATTCATACAGAAGGGCATATTAATAAACCCAACTTCCTGATTGTGTCATAGTTCCATAAAAATAAAGTAAGTGAAATTCTTAGTGCTGCTGTTCTCTGTGTTAATCTTCTTTAATTTGGGGCATAAAACTTACATCCATTTATCTGTTTCTTCAGGAGTTAAAGAACTGTGTTTTCTCATGTCTCTTCTCTAGCAGTTAACCAGGATTTTCAAATAAATGCTTTTTGCTCTGGTATTCTGCCCACAATTCCTACTCAGTATGTGTCCAAACTTTCTTAATGTATTAACTCTAGCAAAATGGTTAACTTTTATCTTTAGCCTGATACTGGAGAAATTGAACCACAAGGAAAAGATAAGTTTTGGATTCTGCTTGAGAGAATAAGATGGTTGTTTCATAGACAAATGCTTTTGTTTCTGTATCAGAAGGAAACTTCTGAGGTCACATTGCACCCTCCATAGCTGTTGTCTAATATGTAGCTCTTGGCCTCCCAAAGTAGCCAAATAACATTAAATTTCTATACAATCTGTAACTTAGAAAAATCATCACTTTTCTCAAGCAGCCAAAGCAATATTTTGCATGTATCCACAAGATGGTGAGCTATTACCTGAACACTTCATTCTCAGTGAGCCAGAGCAAATCAGACTAATTTATTCTTTATAGAAAGAGCCAAATACATTTAAAATGCTGAAATATCACAGCCAAAAAGGACATGCATGGTTTAGCAGGTTTTTCACTCTTCCTGTATGTAAGACACTGAACACAAATAAATATATTTCATTTATAAAACCCTTTTGTAGGTCACCTTTTAGATTTGTATGTTTTCAAACATTTTGGATACATGCAAAAATTCTGTTATCTTTAATTAGCCATCTGTTCAGTTTCCACTCTTTGTGATGTAGCTGCTGAGAAAACCCATTTCACAGGCTAGCTGAATTTTTATGGTTAAAATGTTAAAATAATTGGGTCTTTATCATGAAAACACTGAAAGAGGTAGCTTAAAGTTAATGCAAGTAGCATCTATTCAGTCATGATGTAACCTGAGCTCTAACTTTAATATTACAACATTAGGAATACACATAGGTGCAGCTTCAAAAAAAAATTTAAAAAGGGAAAATTCTACAAAATATTACAATAAGCTAATAATCTTGTTTCTTCCTTACATGACAATAGGAATTCTGTCCACTGGAATCTGTGGGCTTCTGTGAGGAAACAGGGCACAATTAAACAACAGGTAGTGTTAGTAGTATCAGAAAATAAATTAATCATGCTTCAGTGTTGGGAATGTAGATATTTCTAAGGGGAATTGGATCCCGCTTCCATCTGGTCCATTAGCACTGAGTGTGGCCAGTAGCAGATGCTCCAGGAGGGAGGTGTAAGATTTGTAGAGAGTAGCCTGTCTGACTGCAGATTTTCATCTTCCTCTGCTTGTGGGGATGAGTCTGAGTTCTGAAACGTAAGATTTAAAAGTCTTCCCACAAAATCATTGCATGTCATCATTTCTTAAAGTTCTTCAAATCCGTGCAAGTGTTTGTTGCATGAGCAGCCTTTCTGTTCTTTTTTTTTGGCAAAGTGTTTAATTACGTGCCTTTCAAGTCAATACTTTATTTTATTAGATATTAATTTATTGTGACTGTGTCAATTTTTCATGTGATTGATTTTTTTTTTCATTTAAAAACATGAAACATATTTCCATTTGTTTTTTGGTTTTGATAGATTGACTTTTGCTTTTTTTTTTCCATAGTCCCCCATTTGTCTGATTTAAAAATACCTTATTTTTTTAATCTTTTTTTTCCTAACCACTTAACAGTTTTTATCCTTTTTGGGTTTATTTTTGAACTTTTTACACATAGCTTTTAACTGTGTACTCACATATCTGCAATTTTGAAGTCTCCCATTATGCATTTATAGATTTAAAATTCAAAACAAAAAATATGGTGTTACTACTTGGATTATTATTCTATTGACTGATTTGCTTATATCAAAAAAGGGGAAGAACATAGGATGAGAGACAAAGATATTAATATTTGGGATATAAAGTCTGATACTGTTGTATGATCTTCATTTCACTGATCAGAGTTATAGTGCTTTTTAAATAAGATGAAAACCTTGAGAGAATAGAAAATGAGAAATATTTTGAAAATATTTTAGAGGATATTTTAAACAAGTATTCCAAAGTATATTATGCTACCAAGTGATCGTCAATGCCCTATTTAAAGCAGCCTATTTTTAGTAACTCTTCAATGTTTGTATTTTTATTGTTCTTATGTAAATATTTAACTGCTAACATTGTTTTAAATTCTCAAGATTTATTATAGTTTTTTTCCTCTAAAATTTTTTATTCAAACCAGTAAGTTATGATGGATTTCAAATAATTAATCTTCTTTGCTCCTTCTCCAAAAACCATCCTTTTGTTTTAGGAAATATCTTGTTCAAATATGATTTAATTTTCATTATATCTTCAAGTTAGAAATAAATTATGTCATTTGTTGTGGAAATTTTACAGTGGAGTCCTCTAGAATCAGACCTGTGACCTCATCCTGAACCACTTTTTTTCTGAAGATGTAGGCATGTCCAACAGGAATCATCTTAAACTTTAGTCTGAGCTCTCAGCTTGGCTCTTGGTTAGAATAAGATGCCCTCAATTCCTTAGAGAATTATAGTATCTGTTAGGTTGGAAAAGATCTTTAAGATCATTGAGTCCTGCTATATTATGCATGATGATGATCAAACCCTCTTTTTTAAAGCTTTTCCAGTTGCCCAATTTTAAACCTTATTTTAATTTATTTTCTATTTAAATTCTTAAACCAGACAGCTCAATGTAATAGAGAATCACAGAATCAGTTAAGTTGGAAGATATCTCTAAGGTCATCGAGTCCAGCTGTTAACCTGGCCAAGTTACCTGGCCAGGTAACCTGGACTGCCAAGTCCATCACTAACTGTTGGTGGTTTATATTTTATATTATCTTTCTACACACCAATCTGGACAGCTAAATCATGTTATGCTTTGTGTTGTTAACAGCACTAAAAATTTCCGTGGTGATGCAAAAAATATATCACAAAAATGTGCATAGGTTTAATCTCTGTCTAACTTCAGGTAGCTGTTTTGGGAGGTGGCACTGCCACAAATCCACCACACAGAGCTGGGGTTTTCCAAGTGTAGGTTCAGAACATCTAGGTCAGAACCAGCCTTAGTCCCTTGTCTGTAGAAGAAGTGTGAATTTAATTAGTTTGAGCATCTCTTGGCACATTCTAACACCCTGAAGCGCTGCATGCCACTGTTAAAAACCTTCTGATGAGTACTACTATGACAATCTTGTCTTTCTTTTTTCCCCTCTCCTACACTTTCCTCTTCTAGTGAACATACCTACACTGGAGCTTGCAGCATGTCATGCCACAGTCACTATCTTTTGAGTTTACACAGAAAGTTGTTTCCTTTAATGATAAAGAAAAATACAATTGCTCACTAATAAGATAACACCTGTTTTGTTGAAGTCAGTTCAATAGGGTAATTATTTCTAGGTATGTGAAGTAGTCATGGAAAACCTTGCAAATTTGTACTTTAGAACAGAGGAGTCCAGACCCAGAATATATTGATTTACACTAACAAACAAAATCCTCATTAGTTATTTTATTAGACAACTGACCTGATGCTATGGAAAGGTATGCTCTTAACTGTATGGCTTCATAAATAGAATACTGTGATAAAATCTATTGAGAACAGTTTAATTAGTTTTGGCATATATAATTCATTAATATGATTATGATACAGTAGTAATAGCTGGGCTGATCCACTGGAGCCCTGAGAATTTAGTCTCTGTGTTGCTTTATAGGAAAATGGAAGAATGATCAATGTAGTGTTAAGAAAAGGAAAAATATCTTCTTTTTAAAATTCTATAGTGAGCATAATAATCTAAGATGGCTATTGTATGCTGGGCACACTAAAGTGGTGTCAAAAACCATGTTCAGACTGGCAGTCACAGGAATATTTCTGCATTTGAAGGTCCAGGCTGTAGCACTATTTCTAGTTCCACACCACTGGCATGCTCAGATGCAAGTCATGTTGCTCATCAAAGGAAATCATATGCGTACTCACCAAAAGTGATGCCTAATTTTTATTCAGGCAAGAACATAGTTAATAAAATATTAGTTTCTAAATAAAAGGCATTATTATGATCTGTGGAATTAAAAATATACTAGTGTTTGCCTGATTTGCAGTTTCTAATCCAGTTGGCCACACCTTTTAGCACAAGATAATGAGAGGAGCTTGCTATTGCAATAATCCTTCAAGGTGAAGAGGACTCAATTAAGCAAAAGTATAGGGGCTTTTTCAAACCTCTTTCACTCAGACTATGCAATGGCTAGGTAGGTGCATGCAGGGGAATGGTGAAAACTGTAAATTTTGAATGTACAAATTGCTTTGATTTTTTTCTTTCATCTTTATTGATGTTAAATTGAATGCTTCCTTCTGTGGAACAGCATATTGCATGCAAGTGTTATTACTTGAGCAAGCCTGAAAAAATACAGGTGGCCTTGTACTGTAAGACCAGAACTCATTATTTGCTGTGAAATGTGTAAGAAGAAGAGATAAAACATCATCAAAAATATCTGTCTTGTTTGATGAACATTAAGGAGGAAATAGTGTGTACTGTTTCATTATTGGCATCAGTCTAGGAAATCATGTTTAGTGTTAATTAAATCTTCTATAATATCTTTCATTTGAACACAGAAGTGTATTAGAAATACTCATATCTTAGATCTCAGAAATATTATTCCCATTTTCTGAAGGCATTGATTAGGAGAGCAGCAGATCTAGACAGAGAACCAGCAATGCCAACTTCTAGTTCTGTATTTAGCAGACAGAACATGGTCCTGAACTTCAAATGAATCACAAGAAGTGTAAGATGGGGCAGATGTAACTCTGCAGCTCCATGCAGCTCCTGAGTTACCTGGCAATGCAGCTGAGCTGATGGGCTGTGATGTTCAGGATGATGTGAGTGAGAAACAGGCTCCTCTAGCCATGATGGAGAGCTCAAGGAGCTGGGCTGCATTCAGCAGGTGAACTGGAGCATGTAGAGTTGTATCAAGTCTATTTTGCTGTCCAGAGAGAAAATTTCAGTTAATTTTCATTGCTTTTTGGACACATATAAGGTAGCACTTAATTTTGGTCCAAACCTGCTCCTCCTGTTTTACTTTTAGCATGGAGGTGAGGTTCTTACAATGCTGAGAGGTTTTGAAAATCCTATTCTTTCATTCCTAAATACTGATTAAATTATGATGAAGTTTTTATGTATATTGTAAGTTCTTCTAAGAAAAGACTTTTCCTACCAAATATTCAGCATATATGGTGCTTTAATCCTGACTGAAGGCATAAGACACTATTCTGCAACAAACAATAATCAGTCTATCATATTTTTATTGCACTAATTTAATAAATGCAATTATTTTCACTTATTCCATTGATTGACTGTTTATTCATCTTTAATATTCACTGTTCTGATTTATACCTTTTGCATGTCATTTCAATGGTTATGAGGATACTCTTGTTTTAATTAATTTACTTGAATTAGAAATTACAACTTTTCATGTAACTGTGTTCTCTTGATACACATGATCCTGGTCTTTTAATCTATTTCCTTTTTTGTGTACTGTGTCCTAATTTCCTATTAAAAATATGTTAATCTGTTTCACTCTGCCTCTGACTGTGTTGTAAGTGACTAATAATTTAAGATCTATTATTAGAGCTCACCACACTGTTAGTCAATGTCACACTGTAATTTAAGGCAGTGTGAAACTATCTTAAGAAGCTGTGAAAAGTAATAAGTCATAAACATATTGATGTTTCAGCCATTTGTAAAGAATTGTTTACTTGAATAGCTGCTATTATTAAGAAAAGGAATTAAGAAAATTTAAATTTAATAATAAAAATTGATTCTAAATTATGGAATCATGGAATGGAGTTGGAAGGGACCACAGAGACCACCTTGTTCAACCCCCTGCCATGGGCAGGAACACCTTCCACTAGACCAGGTTACTCCAAACCCATCCAACCTGGCTTTGAACACTGCCAGGGATGGGGCATCCACAACTTCTCTAGGCAACCAGTTCTAGTGCTGCCTCACCACCAGCACAAGAACATCTTCTTTATATCTAATTAAAAAAAATCATAGTCTGTCTCCATAATTTCTTGTATTTTTCTGCACATTATGTTGGTTTTAAGTGATACCTTGTCATGTCATCAAATCCCTGAATGACATTTATAAAGCTGGCAAGCACAATTTGGATTTACAACTGTGGCCTTCATGTTTCCAGAATATAGGGAGAGGCAATCTTAAGTCCATTAATGATTTTTAAATTTTCTTTGGATATTTATTTTCACTTTAACTTATCCATGAATGGAAAGCACTGTTAAATTTTTTTTGCATATATTATCTGATGTCTCTGAAATTTTTCAGGTTAATTGCCCAGATCCATGATGAATTGTTGTTTGAAGTAGAAGATTCTCAAATCCAGGAATTCTCAGGTAAATACAATCTCTCTTTCTCTTTTCCTCCCACCCATTTTTTACTCTCTATATCCTGTGATTTCTCAGAGAATAAAGAACTAATGTAGTGAAAAGAAGCACATTGATTCTCACAATTAAGAAAATGTACACGAAGCATATTTTTCTGAATGTTTTCCACCACTGGCTCTTATGTAGATAAAATGTGATATAGTAATTTGGGATTAATTACCATGGTTATTTGTATTTAGTTTTTTATCAAGATTTTATCATTCACTGTGTGAACCCTGTAAAAGTAAATAATATTTCCTACAAGGTTTTAGAAGGAAATAAACCAATTTGAGGTACTTTAGATTAGGGGCTGTTACATAAAGAAGTATTCAATTCTTCATGTAAGATTATACTGTACTGTATTTTCTGTGTTATTTTACTGCTTTTTTATATTAAGAAACCTTTATGATGGAACTCTCAAGATTAAGGTAAGTAAAAGTTTGTGCCTATGTTTTGATCCTCTCATCTGGCTTACTTCCAGACATTATTCCCTTAGCCAGAGTTTGTCTCAGCATCTGGTACAAATTTAGCAAGCAAGCAAGGGCACATAGCAGACTGTTGGGCCTCTTCTCCAGTAAGTTGTGGGTTTATTTCTGAAGGCACCAAGTGTTTATTCACCAACATTGGTCTAGTTTGAAGCTCAATAGTATGTTTGGCTAAACCAATTAACATAATGTCACAAATATTTTAAATGAACCAATACAAGAAATATTTTCCATTATAGCACAAGCATTTAATAAAAAATTAATTTCACCTTCCCATGCTGTATTCGTTTGAACAGTGCAATCTTCTATATTAGTCTCATTTCATCACTGATCCCTCTTGTGAGTATTAGTTCAAAATGAGAGCATTAAAACTCTATCTAATCTAAACAAATTACCTGGGAAATATTTCAGCTCAATATATTCAGGGCATTGCAATGAATTAAGTTAATATATTAACATTTGACCTCTAAATACAGGAGTTAAAATCTGATTTAAATTTAAAAAAACATGCTACAATTTATTTGAGGGATCTGTTCAGAAAAGGTAATGTCTAAAATTAACATAGTTTCAGAGTTAGGAAGCATAGTGTACTGAAAGACATCTGTAGGAGAACATAGAAGGATTTTTATTATCTTATTTTGCTTCAGTTTGCATAAAGTAGAGTGCTAATATTATACCCAAAAGATAAAAATTATTCATGATTGATTATACATATAGAAAATCATAGATTCTGCCCCCACTGGATCAAATTCAGATCTCCATTACTAGTCTGAATTTTTAGCAAATTCAGAAAAATCTATATTTTTAAAAGTGTAACAGAAAAAACCTCTATTATATGAATAATAGTAATACATTATCCCACTATGGAAACATAATGACTGAAGGCTTTTTTCTGAAAATGCAAAAAGAGTGCAGTTCACATACTCAAGTTTAGCGTATGCACTGCACAGTAATTTGCTGGTCTCCAGATCTAGCTGGAGAGTGCAGAACAAATATACCTATAAATTCTTTTTTTGTGCCTCAAAGTTATAATCCTATAATTGAAGTTGCTAAGATGACCTTTAGAAAATGGACCTGGGCAGCCTAGGGGTGTGAGATACCTTGGAAATTGTCATTGCACTTAGCATAGGCTCTCAAACTTGAGTGTTCAAGATGGAAGTTTGATTCATTCTGCTGATTGAAGATTGAGTTTTCAATTTGTCTCTACTTTGCCCTAAGAGTCAAATAAAAAATGAAAATTCTGCATTACAGGAATTTTCAGATATACTCCTGTCAGAACAGAAGAGTGGCAACTTGTCGTATTCTTTACACAAAAAGACCAACCTGAGACATTGATTTCCTTCCTTTTTATTCATCACTGGGAGAGCCTTACTTGGAATATTGCATCTGGTTCTGGGCTCCCTAGTACAAGACTGAAGCAAATGCAAAAAAAGGTGACAAAGATGATGAAGGGACTGGAGCATCTGTTCTATGAAGGCAGGCTGAGACACCTGGGACTGTTCAGCCTGGAGAAGAGAAGGCTCAGGGGTGCTACTAACGTATAAATCCTAAGGGAGTAGGCATAGAGGAAGTGGTGGTGCCCAGTGACAGGACCAGGGGCAATGGGCACAAACCCAAACACAAAAGGTTCCCTCTGAAGATCAGGGAACACTGTTTTACTCTCCGGGTGACTGAGCACTGGCACAAGTTCCCCTGAGGGGTTGTGGAGTCTCCATCCTTGGAGATGTAAAAAAAGCCATGTGGACAAGGTCCTGGGCAAACAGCTCAAGGTAGCCCCTCTGAGCAGCAGGGCTGGATCAAGTAACCTCCAAAGGTTCCTTTCAACCTCCCTGACTGTGTTTTGCAAGTAGTTCTACTACTGATAGAAGAACAAATCCAAGGTGTCTTAAACAGGTTCAAAGCTGGTGATTCTTCAGTCATTAATGAGGATTTTGTCTGATCTGAATAGGCAGAGATGTCCACACTGGTGTCTCACTTCCAGTCAGCAGGACAGGACGTGCCAAAGCAGATCTCCCTATTGTCCCAGTCCATGGTGTGAACTGTTTCAGTTCACATCACAGAGCAGCCTGAGAACAGTTGACCTACATTCCTTTCAGACGAAACTAAGTAGGAATACTCTTTTCTCCTAATATTTTCCAATTATTTCAGGAGCTGCTAAGTAAGGTAATGATTAGATATCTGAGCATTAAACCAGAGTCAGTTGGTTGTGTTCTCCTAAGTCATTTAAGTGTTATGAATGTCCAAATACAGTTTTCATCTCTTTACCTAAAGTTCTTTCACTCTTTTCTAAAATCCTTACTCTTCTTGCATTTATTTGCCAATATTCTTTAGCTGTCAGCTTTGTTTTTACATATCTAATGAGCTTTTGTCCATTCAGAAACTTTAAATTACAGAATCTGCTGACTTGCAGTTTCCAGCCTGCAGTTTAATGATCCAGAGAGAAATCTCAGTTGTACAGTCACAAAGCTCAGTAAAGGGAAAAACGTGGACTTGAAGCTAAAGAGCAGTGTTTGAGGGTTTTAATGGATTACACTTCAGTGCTGTGTTATTCTTCTGCTTTTAATGTGATCCAAGAAGTACTGGCCTACTATTCAGCATGTTTACATTCTGATTCCAGTCATGCTTCTGACCTATTTTTTCAGGAAATCAACAACAAATATATGTCTCTTTTTTCTTGTTTGTAGAATGAAGATTAAACTTAAAATATTTTTAAGACTTACAAATGAAGAACATAAAAGTAAATAGTATTATTTCATTAGATCATAATTCAGGGTATAAGCCTTCTCAGCAGCATTTCCCTAATGGAAGAGTCTCTTTTGAATTGCTTCACAACATTAAAATGTCCATTTGCTTCTAAGACTCTCTTGAATGGCAGCTGAAAAATGCCACAAGGATTTGTAATATTGGCACTTTGTGTAGGCCTTCACATGCTCCAATAAGAATTTTCAGGACTTTACAATATACAGAAATCCCATTTATAGTGCATCTAATAATGCGGAAGGGATTTGGAATCTTTTGCATCTAATAAACTGGAAGACAAGCAAACAAGCAAAGTGGGTTTTTTTTTCTAGATCTACTTCTGCAGAAAGTACTGCATAAGGTGGGTCATCTCAAGGTCTCATCTATATTTTGGAAGAATACCTTCTTCAAAAAGAATCCATTGCCCATAGTTTTATAGTACAAATATGGCTCACTCTGAATGGACAAGGCAGAACATCATTTATTTGTAATAAGGTTTTGACTGCCCAAGCTTTGACACACTACAAAATACAATGAAGCACATACTACTCTGAATAGTGCAATTTTCATCAAAGATATGGCATATCATTTCCTTCAATTCTCTGTTTAGGGCAAGAACATGACAGCAAAAGAGCTTTTTAAAATCCTAATTTCCTATTAGAGGGTGCTTGGGAAGTTCAAATCAAAACATTTGGCAGAAATTCCTTTTGCTTGGGCAGAAGACTCTCAGCTTTACCATCAATAATCTGCCTGGTTTCTGGCCAGCTTGCATGTCTGTCTTCCTCACATCTTGAGCTCTCCAGCAGCCCAGGAAACAGCAAGGCAGATGATATTATGGGAATGCCAAAAACTGGGTTCTTGGATCTGAGAAGGCTCAGTGTTTCTGAGTCCTGAAGTCTGTGTAATCAGGTACACTGTCTGTCCTCAAATCAGACTGTGAGTCTGTGTAGAGACTCTGGAAGAGTATTTAGGAATGGCAGAACCCAATTTTTCATTTTCTGGGCACTGTTTCTGACACTGGTGCTCCACACTATGTTTGAACTGCCACTTTGCCCTTGGATTATGTTGAATGCATTACAGCTAAAAGGGGGAACACACTTTGTGGTGAAGAAAAGCAAAATTTTTTTTTTTTTTTTTACACTACAGGGATACCTGTAGTTAAAACTGTAGAATCTGGCTTCTAATGTGTGTTCCATAAATAGCTGGTGAGTTCGAAAGGTGAACTTTGCCAGTGGCAATTACTGTGGATTCTTCTATCCCTTTGTCTCTGCTTGATTGCATCCATTAGTGATAATTAAATGAAAGATACTTGGTACTTGAAATAACATATTTTTGTAGAAATAGATGTATTCCAGTGCTTTGTGTTCAATATCACAGTGCAGTAGAGTAATTTTTAAAGGTGTTTTTTTAGAATTCACTTATAATTATACAGTACTGATAGAATTAAAGAATTTCTGCATCTGTTTGTATTTTTGGTACATGTGCAATGTTGAGTTTGAAAGAATTTTTCTAATATTTTACCAGGTATAAAATATTTCTTCTGAAATACATACCTTGAATTTAAGAACACTGAAACAAACACTCAAAACAAAAATAAAACAAAAAAAAACCCGCCCACCTAAATAATAACACAACAAAAAAACCCCACCAAAACAACAATCAATATAAATTAAACCTATTTATGTTGGTATTAAGCTCACTTGCTACCTAAAGACTAGTATCTCTGTTTTAACATCTGCCAGTACACATTTTTGTTTCACATACAGATTACATGAAATTTCACTTTATTCTGCTACAATTTTATGCTTGCTTGGTACTGAGGCAGCTGCATTAAAATGTGCACAGGTTCAAAAGGGGACTGCAGTAACAGAATAACAAAAGAATGAACTGGTCATCACAAGTTAGTGACATTTTCTGTCCTCTGAGCTGCCATTTTCTAACTTGAAAAACACTGGTGCATAAACTAAAGATGCCTCTAGATAGCTTTCAATTTGCAAAAGCCCCTGTTCCATAGATCATATGTCTGGCCAACTTTGGCATGTTTCTGGAGTCATAATTTCATAGGTGAGTGCACTTGAAAAATGTCTTCAGTTCGATAGGGACAAATAAGCTTTTGTTCCACAGCAGGCATGCGTGTCTTATCTTTGTTCCTATTCACAGCACTTTCAATAAGCATATTTATTCTGGTCAGTATCAAGAAAATCTAATACATATTAAAACATATGTTAAAATTTCAGTTCCTCTATAATATTTTTACTTTGCTGTCACCATTTTTTATATGGACAATATTTTAGCATGCATATTTAGCACTTACAAAGCATTTCAAGATGAGTATAATCAACAACTCCCCTAATTGCTGACTATGGGTTTTGAGAGATAACTTGCAAAGATCAGGAGAGCAGCATTTTATTGCAGTACACGGCTGGCTGTAAAGGAACATTTTAAAATTAATAATTTATGTGCCCCAGATATACTAGATTCTTGATTGAATAGAAATAATCATTATCCCCAAAGTGTTCAGTCTGAATCTTAGAAAAGAAACAAAAAATTAAGAATGGTAGAGATAGATTTATTTCGATACTGGGGTTCTGTTTTTTTTTTTAGTGACTACTCTCTAAAATGTATATGAGATAAAGAAGACATAGTTCTGTATGTCTGATTATTTATTGTGAGCCTTGAGAAAGAGGGAAAATTTCAAGATTTGACGTAATAGTGGGAGAATCAGATATTATGTACATGGGACTAAAGGGAACCTCTCCTGTGATTACATACCCCCAGCGCCATAGTGTCTCTTTTATAGATTACCATCTTCATATGAAAAATTACTCCCACGAAGGACTATTCCAGAAATCTCTCCAAAATCTAGAATTTTAAATTTCCAGCCTAAATCTATTCAGCCACTATAACTATTTATTTTTGTGCAAAGACTGTAATGTATTTAAATTCTTCCTTCTTCACTGTTTACAGTCTTAGCAGACCACTGAACAGGAATGGCAATCCAGCTGCTTTTTCTTGATATTTGCAAAGGACTGGTTTCAAAAGGCTGACATGCAGGCACAACAACTTCAGATTGCTTGAAATGAATGGCTTTACTAAACTCTGGGTAAAGAAGAAGTCAGTGTGATGTGAGAAAGAGAACAGGGAGCTGAACTGACAGAAAAAAAGGAAATAAGAAAATGAAGCAAATCCATGGAGAGGTTTTTAATGGTTGTCAAAGTGAATGAGGAGCCATTGGGATTGTTCACTGATGTGGCCACTTTAATCTGTGCATTTTTAAATTAAGAGTATTTAAGAATGCAGCAGAATTGTGATTGTGCCAGATGCCTTAGAGCGAAACATGTGTGAACCAACAGAGAAGGCTGTTGCAGTCATTGCTGCCATCATGAATCCCTTTTTGGGGTAATGGGACACAACTAAATGGGGCAGGACTAGTCAAATTCAGAGAACTTGGAAAACAGGTCTAACTCAGCACATAGAAAGGCAGCAGCCTTTGTCATATCACATATTTCAGCCCAGGAAGTGATGCTGCTGACTCATGCTCCATCTTCTACTGTGTGTTGGAACTCATTTTGTCAAGAAGACCTATTCCTCTCATTGCCCAAATGCTCTATTGCTGTTTATTTATCCAACAACAAAATAAATGTTAAGCTGCACAGAGTTGAGTGTGCCCGTCATAAGTGTCTAGTGGAAAATACAGAGCTGAGTGATTCTGTGTGAGAAGTGCAGAATTCAGGTGTTATCCTCTCAAAAATTTTGTGCAGTCATAGCTTGGGAAAAATGTTTACCCAGGACTGACTGGCAACACACTGAGCCTTCAGAAGGCATCCCACCTGGCTGGGGTGCCCCAGCATCTGCTGTATTGCTGACCTCCTGGAGCTGACAGCTTGTTGAAATTCAGAGTGGGCTTCTCAAGACAGAGGCAGTCCAACACTCCTCTATTAATAGCCATGTTGACTTGGACTGGATTACAAATGAGTAATTATTTAGGCCAGCACTTTTCCATTCACAATCTGTGGATTGCAGTGTTTGTTTCTGCGCTCAAAAAAATGTTTCTCTGTCCCACAATGGACCATGAACTACCTCAAATTTAACATGAAACATGTCTACAGGTGTAGCTGTACATAGATGTGTCAACAAATGTCTTGGTTTCCTCAGCTCTGGCACTTGATCTGCTGATACTTTGAGTTACTGCATAGAACTTCATAGACTTCATGGAGGAGCTTATGACAGCTCATTAGCACACAAATTTGAGAGAGCCAGCAGGTTCTGAGAACTGTTCAGGCTGAAGCTGATTATCCTCATTATTATCAGGCCAGCCTCAGTGTCAGTGACACAACATGAAACATTACAGACTGTTTTTCATTGCTGGCATCATTAGAAAAGGTTTTGGCAGCAGCCAGAGCAACAACATCCACAGCTTCTAAGAGTTCTTGTCACTCCTTTGCCTCTAACCTCAGCTGCCAAAGAGCTGTGATGTGCAGCAAGGGATAACTTCAAAGGAAGCTGCTCAGTAATCATGTGGGTTTGCTCTGGTAGTTTCCAGCTCGTATCACAGACCCTGCTCCTTCTCAGCTCTGTGAGGAACATGACCACATAGATTATTTACTCACCCATCCTGTCAGAGCAGTGCAGGTTCTGGGGCCACCTGGTATTCCTGCTTCACTCTCACTAGCCAAAAATATCTTCCATGTTAAAAGCTGTTGATCCATTGAATCTCTCTTGGATTTTTATTAGAACAGTGTGTGTTGAAGCAGCAATCTTTGTCAAGCAAAACGCTAATTAGCAGGACCAGTAATGGCAAATCTGGTCCCAAATGATTGTTTTGGAATAATTCTAGATGCATTTGCACAGTAATAGTGAGCATAGTGTTATGACATGATGAGTTCTTAAGTTACATGAATTATACTGAAGTTTAATTGTTTAGAGTCCTGATATTTCTACTATCCCACAGGGATGATTTTTTAAAAATTTGGCTCTGATCTTTTTATTTTGAAGAGTAAAATATTTTTAAAAGTTCAGATTCTTGTGGGATTTTTTTCTAGCTTCTTTTTTTTAAGTGAGTTTTATGGTTGCACAAGGAAATTAAAAGATATTAAATGTCATCAAACAGATAGTTATGAGTACTGAAGCTGAAAACTGAGCTCTCACACATGCTCTATATACCTTTATATGAAATGTAGTAGTGCTATATTCTCTATATATGGGATATATAAATTAAATAATTCTGTACCTTTTATCCTAAAATTCAATTTTAAAAAAGAAATTAAACTGTTCACAAGAGATAAAATATCACTTTAAAATAATCTGAAAAAGTTGTAAATGGTATTTTTTTTTAATGCAGAAATGCAGGTATTATGTAACAGAATATAAAAAAACTATTCTTATATATACATATAACAGTCCTAACATGGAAAATAAAGCTATAGGTTTTCAAATTTACCTTACAGCACTGGTAAAAAGAATAATGGAGTCCCTGCAGCAAACTACAGCCTTGGAAGTGCCACTGAAGGTAGGGAAAATTTTGAATTTCGATTTCTTTCTCAGGCATGCTTAGCTTTGTACATCATTGTCGTTATCATATTAGGAATCTAGAAACAACTATTTTGTTTTTTACGTCAATTGTTTCATTTTCATATTTACAGTAATTGCTTTTTCAAATTACTACAAAGGAAAATAACTGAAAGAAAGTATACTCCCTTTTGGAAAGTGAGATTGTTGGAGAAATGCATGTGGTAATTTAAAAATCTATTTGATTTTTTGCCGTGGATCTTCTGTTGGGTGTGGCAGAGTGAGAAATATGTCCCTTTGATATGCCCCTGGCTTTCTAGATGTGCCAGGCATTTGTTACTGCTGAAAAAATATTGCAAAATATCTTTCTTCAGTAATTCTCACCTAGAAAATGGGTGTATTTAACATTTCTGTGTGGATGCCTAACACACAAAGCAAACAAAATAGCTGGTCTTTGCTAAAGGTAGAGGACATCATCTTCCAGACCAACATCTGTACAAAGTGAGTATCTATCAATGTATTGGACCTAATTGTAATTATATTATAAAATAATTTTTCTCTCTACAAAACTGGTCCCTGTCACTGTAGCCTACTGCTCAACTTTTGTTGCTTGGTAAAAGACTAAAGCTCCTGGCAATCCCTAAATTTCAGTGAGAAGCAGCCCAAGGGTTTCCAGTTCCCTGACAAATGGAGTACTTGGTGTTGCCAGGTCATTTACTCAGCAGTAATACTCAACAAGGTTCAGGGACAGAAACAGCTTTATTCTAATTATTTCAGAAATTATTGCAACATACAGACTTGCACTAATGGAAACAGTTGAAAAAGAAAACTACTTGATAATTTGTCTTGTATTTCTTCCTGCAGATTTTCTTTTTCTATTGCAGAATTCCAGCCACTTTGTGGGGCTTCCTCTGGAAGTCTTGCAGTTACAAGACCTTTTATGTGCCCTTAGGGAGCCCATCCTTCCCACAAAAATTGAGAAAGGATAATGAAGGCTATGCAAGATCTAAATTACTCTTTCTGCTTCCCATACTGATTTCCCCCCTCACTGTTCACTTAACCTTTGTACGATTTTATATTCCTGTTGCTAAATATGGTCCAGTGAGGCTTTTTGGCCAAACTGGGATTATAAATTTCTTGCACTGATACTCCCAGGCTTTGCAAACTGCATTTCTGTGGGTTGCTTACACTGTACACCTGTGTTTGCCTTTCTTCTTTTGTTACAAATTCCTTGGGGAAAAAAAAAAAAAACAAAAAAAAAAAACCAAAAAAAAAAACCCAGAGTGTTTTTCAAGGTATATTACATTCAAATATTTTAAATTACTGTATTAGACACCATGCTGCTGTAAGGTTCTTAAAATAATAAAATACGATATTTTTGGTGGCATATAAAGTGAATAGCAACACTAGAGTCCTTTCTGGATAGGAAAAATTTAAGGAGACTTTTTGGTGCCTTTTTCAGAGGTAACAATGTTCATACTTTGTCTGAGGAAGTCATGGTCATGAAATAAATATGAGCACTGTAATAGGTTTCTAAGAAAGACAAATGTTTACATGGTTGCTGAGAGTGTTCCTAGTTGCAGGGGTAGAATATCATTTTAGTGTTACATTTTTCAGACTAACCATTAAGTGCCAGAAGGTCTCAGTGTCCTGTGGACAGATGGGACATACCTGGTTATTCACCTCTGTCTAAGGTGTTTCACTGTCACACACTGACTAATTCTTCTCAATGCATTAAACAGATGGATTCAAGATGTCATTCCCATGAGAACAGCAATTCTCCATTAAACACTTACTATGCCTTCATAGGTGAAAGAAACACATTCTTAGACAATAAGTAGTTACCTGGGGCTTTCACATATTAAGACTTTTTAGTAGGCAGTAAAAGTATGTGGAGATACACATTTCATTACCCTTGTTTGGTCTCCTTTTCCTAAGCAAATTGTTGTGGGAGTCCTGACATACTTCTGCTCATGCAGCATGTTAGACTACATCCATCACGAAGATATTTCACCTTCCTCTGAAGCCTCAAAAAGAGATCAATGAGAGAGGCCAGATAGAAAACATAAAGTTTGATCTCAGAGAAGAAATTGAGAGTGATCTTTAAAAAAAGTCTGGTTTTTTGTTCATGTTGTTTACCCTTCTATACAGTAGGAAAATGTCTTTTAGGATTAGAGATGTTGAAGATGAAAAGATTTTTGTGAAATGCTCCTGCTCCCCTTCAGCAGACTTACTTCAGCTAAATATGTATTATGTGCTCCCTTAATATGAATATTATTTCTTAATATGGAGACAAAATGTCACTAAAGTAGAGCACACATAGAATCTTAATGGGGAGAAATCTCTTTTTTGTCTTTGAGGTAAAGGATGATTTATCTTTGAAGTAGTTTTTTTTTCCAAAATATAGTCCATGCTAATGAGGCAGCTGTCATGTCAACATATCTACTGTGTACAACAGCACCAGGAATGCAAAACAAACTGAAATTAAACCAAAGCAACAATAAAAATACCCCAGAACTTGAAAAGTGGGGGGGGGGTAAAAAACCCTAGTATCTTTATGCATTGCAGACAAAGTTGCTGATGATAAACATCAAAATCATAATTTGTAGCTCTTTTAAAAGCAAGAGATGAATTTTGCTTTAGTGTATTCCTTGCAATTCAGTAATATGTATTTGCAATTTGAAAACTAAAGGTTTGTTTAAATTGTTAAGGTATTTTTATCAGAACTGTAGCAATAATTGAGTATTAATACAAATGAAGAACATTTCACATTGGATAGGCATGTAATCTGGAGCAGTATCACATCCAAAGGGAAAAGCAAAAATAGTAATCTTGCTATATATGATGTGTTTATTTGTTTAAATTTTTATTTTTTTTCCCCTGACAGGTTCCCTTGAAAGTGAGTCTCACCACTGGGAAATCATGGGGGTGTATGACAGAATTGCAGGAGATGTAAAGCAGTCATTGGGGATGTTATTCAGTACCCAAACACCTCATTGGCCTGTGCTGATTCCTCGCTGAATCACTAGGCAACAGCGCTGCTGGATCTTTCATAAGCACCTAATACTCTGCATGTGAATTTTTTTACTTCATTTTGTCTGTAGCCCTAGGCAACAGCAGTGAGATAAAACTGGTTTTTACCAGTTCATTGTGTTTCCTTTAGCCAAGGTATCCAGTGGGGAGCTGCTTTTGTTCACAGCTAAATTACTACATGTGAGAAATGAAACAAGACAGTATTAACCCTTTGAGAGCATCACAAATATATTTGAGTTACATGGATGTTTAGACTTTAATATTAAATATTTTGTGAAGTGCTTGTGTAAAAATACTTATAAGCTGGCAGTATTTGAACTATGTCAGATGCTTAACTATTGTGTTCAGCTTATTTTGTATTTTGTGAGTAGAATGTAGCTGCTTGGTGTTCATCACATATTAAATGTCCTGTTCTTCAGACTTGGGAAAAGAGTTAATGAACTTAATTTTTGTCTAGAATTTTGGATCGAAACAGGTAAACAGAACGAGAAGCTTAAATGTATTTATAAAAAGGAGATTGTTGTCCATTCAATTAATTTCAAACCGAGTTTGCACTATAGCCTTAGCATACTTTAGATAAAAAATTACAGTTTTACCTAATCTATCATTTTTATTACTGATATAATGATAAATATTGTTTAGATAAATTTTAGGATTCAACCCTATCCTTTTTAGGATTCAGGCTTTTACTTCAGTGTTTGAATTTTTTTATTAATAATTTGTTTTTCTATAGAGCTTATTCTTCAAATGAGATTTGTTTCATAACATTACTGTTTTACAAATTCTGTCTCTCTGCTTATGGAATATGAAATTGTCCTTGAAGCCTACTAATTATTCAGAAGTTGAAGTCAAGCACAAAACTTTTAAGAGTTGTTCAGTATGTTTCAGCATTAGATATCAAATTATCACAGTAATACAATTTAAATTCTAGAACTGTATGATTGCAAAGACTTTGCAGCATTTTTAATTTGTATAATTAAATAATTTTACTTTGCACTTAAAGCCATTAAAATATTAAACATTGTTTTCTTATGTTGCTTATTAATCATACATAACCTGTCAGCTGATGTGAGTCAGTAGTTTCTAAAAATTGATTCTTATACAACTGGCATTGATCATGTAAGCAAAGTCAGAAGCTGCTGCACATTAACTGGGGTCAGTTTGGGCAGGGGGATCCAGCCTGCATGGCTGTGACACCATGCCAGGTCCTGTGAGCAGGGGCCCTGGTCCCGCCTCTCCAGCAGAGAGGAGGTTGCACAAGTTTTCTTCGGGTTTTTGCTATTTTCAAACCCTCTGTGTTTGCAGTGGCATTGAATAAGTGTGAAATGTTCTTCTGTCTCATCTCTTTCACTCCTCTTGAAGATCTGGTTTTGGGAGGCCCCTACTAACTAAGCCCTGTTTCTATAACACTGCATTGCTAACATGCCTACCATATGGAGGAAATAATAATTTCTTGGTACATTCCCAGCTGATTTTCACACTGTGCATTTTTGTTAGGATGCATATTTTACAATTAGATGGATGGTGTATTTTTTCAAGCCCCAAACAGCACTAGGAATACCCTTCAGCCTAACAAAACCCAAAAACAAGCTTAAGAACAAAAGGAACCCGAATCCACTTTTGTGAATTGACATCTGTTCAAATCTGGAGCTAGAGAAATGCAGAGGTCACCATACAAATTTTCAAACACAACCCTTCACAAATGACTGTCAGTCACAGTTCCCCAGACATGTGCACTTTGTGCAGGTTGTCATACAAGCAGGAGAAGTTAATGTTTTATTCTCCTTGTATCACAGTTTCGCCAGGGTTTTAAATTCCCAGAGAATCAGCTAACAGAAGGAAGAAGGCAAAGCAATAATTCACCACTTTATCACACGTGTCCAAGGGCTCATTCTGTGTACACTGGTGTGGGGGCAAAAGGCAAACTGGCATAATTTTGGAGCATTGTTGCTGACCAAATCTTGAGACTTGGTGAAGTTTGTGGCCCCCCAACTTGCAGGATACATACCATGAACTTGGGATATCATTCCGGTGCTCCAAATTCTCCAATAAAGAAACTGAGAAGCTTTCTCCACTTGAGAAAGAGAAGTGTTTATAATTCATTTCTCAATGAGGTTCCTCTGGACAAGGCATCAGTTTTACCTCACTTGTGTGCTGATCTATGTATAATCATAAAATCTGTGCAGTACAGTTTTTCCAAACTTTAGTTGAGGTCTGAATCTAAAGAGCCATTATAGGAAGCAAGGCCAGTCCTGACCACAGATTTCCTCCCAAATAAATATAGGTGAAAATATTCAGTGTTTGATGATTGCCTCGAATTCCTTTGGGTGGCACAATAATTTCACACTACAGAACTCAAGACCCTTATTTTAATAAATAACCTCCTTGTCAGGTTATTTTGGTTCTGCATGAAAGGGACTTTAAAACATGGTTAGGCTTGAGCAGGAACAATCATAAGAGCACTTTTACATCCTTAAAGCTCTTGATTTGGTCTCTAAAATGATTCTGTTTTCCTCACAGAAAACAGAGAACATGAAGCAAAAACTTCTGTTTGAATTGCAGAACCCTACAAAAGTACTGATCAACAAGCATGGGAAATCACAGAATAAATGGGCTATGGGGAAATAGCTGGTTGTACTTCATTCCAGATATCCTTTGTGAGCAGGAATTTCATTAATTGATTCTCTGAACACAATAATAACACCCTTTTGAACTGATTTGTGTCTAGGTTTAATTTCAGGCGTGTCTTTGATGGCCTGAATCTTCCTTTAGTTCACCTGTAAATCTCTTTGTTTGCCCTGTGAAGTAGTGGGGAAAGAACACCATTTGAAAATACTTTAGCTCAGTGTCTGGGGGACATGGAACAGCTCAGCTGGAATGGCATGACCAATACTTCCCTGCTTGCAAATCTTGTCATGTACACATCCAACCGTGGGACAGCAGGACTCTGATCTTCAGTTCTGGTCCAACTTGATAATAACCATAGCTCAAACACTGACCTCAGATTTGATGTGAGCAAGACATCTTAAACATGGGCAGGGAAAAAAAGTGTGACTTCTTGAAAAGTAAGAGTAGATTAAGAGATTGAATCTACTAGATCACCCAGGGCATAGTTGTGTTCATGCTAATCATTAAGAAAAAGCCCTTAAAAAGAAACTGATTTTATTTTGTGGGAGTCAACAAAACCTATTCCTCTCATTTCTTGTTTAATCTGATTTAAAAAGGAGGCCAAAGAACAGGTTCAGGGTTGTATTATAGTTTCTTGATATATTTCCTCAGTTTCTTGCTTCACCATTAGAAGATCAGACTGGAGTAGCCTCTTTTTGACCTCATAGCTCACCCTTCTTTGAGCAGGAGGTTGGACTGGAGACCTCCTGAGGTCCCATCCTACCTGAATTTTGGTCCTGTGTCATTCCTCAGTTAGACAACAGCAATCACCTGGGCAGAAGACAAACCAGAAATTTGGTGCACCACATTAAGGATATACTGCCATTGCAGAAGCCCCAGAAATGTTTTGGGATTTGCCTTCCCACCTGTGTTGCCTCATTCTGTGCCAGCATTTACTATATTCCCTGGCTCACAGGCTCACTTTTGGCTGGCATACTTCCCTTTGGTATTAGCACATTGTCAGAAACATTCCGGGAGTGGAAAGGAATAGTTTTTTCTGCCATTCTGCAATGGTTTTAGTAGAGTGCATATCTAGGTTTAAAATAAGTTTCAATTGTGCCCTGTCTTTGCCTTGCTGAGAAATATCCCCAGCCTAATAATCAGTTCATCCCTTCTGGAGACAGCAGCCAGACTGTTGTCACTGGTCACCTGGTTCTCTTGAGACATATTTGAAGTGCACTTCTACCACCTCTTTCTGGAAGTCCCTTTTTTGTTAGCAAACATGTTGTTATTATCTGCTCTAATTCCAGGCAATTTTTTATGCCGTCTGCTTATGTTTTGAATTATGGAGGTCCAGCTTCCAGCCACAGTTTGCAGGATTGGTTTTTTTTGTGCATGTCACCTTCTCCATTCAAGGTTAATTAGTTGGATAAATTTTAGCTTCTTTCTTCCTCAACTTTTGCTTCTTACACTGACAATTTTCCACTGCTAACCCTTCATCCCATTCCTCATAGATACTGTTATTATTTCTAGTAAAAATCTCACTATTAGTTGTCCACAAGTTTAAAAGAAATTGCTTATATTTTTTCCTCTTATCTTTGTGCTCTCAGTTCATTCCTCTGCCATTTGACATGACATTTAAGCATTTATGGGATTTTGGAGACTGTTCTCTGGCTAACTACATTTTTACTGTAGTTGTTCATTCCATGATCAATTTTTCCAGGCTATCAGAAATTGACTGTAGAAGTCCTCTGTGGTTCCCCCTCTCCCTGCATTTTTTGGCAGCTTCATCTGCTGTGCACATTGAATTTCTCACATCTAATTATTCAAAAGTGTCATGCATCAGATTACAATCCCATTTTCCAATTTGTGTGTTAAGCAGAGCACTAGTTACAGGCTCCTGAGAATCAACCTCCATCCTCCCCACAAGTGGCTGCTGCCTGCTACACTGCCTTTCTCTACAGAATTGGCTGAGCCAGAATTAAATATCTCCCTGGGTTACTTGGCCTCTTTGCATTGATCCATTAGTCCACATCCAGCTGAGTCCAGAAATTAGTTAATTGCTGATTTATCCTAAATGTTTTATTGGTGTCTGGTTGAGTGAAGAAGACAAGTGTCCTCAGGACTTCTGCCAGATATTTTTTCCATCTCTTTTTAACTCAAAGCTATGCCCCAGAGCCTGTTCAGGCTGATGATTGACTCCAAACTGCATGTGAAAGATACCTTTAAGAACTTCATTTCTTCACAATTTATAAATTCTGCAGCAGTTTGAAAGCTGAGCCACCCTGCTCGCCTGCCAGCAATCCCCATCTCTGTTTATCTTCCCATCCATTCACTTGAACCATGATGTTAAATTAAATAAGCTTCCCAGGGAGGTTTTCCTTTAAATATAATGAGCTTTTGTAACATATGAGCTGGGAGAAGTCAACATCTTCCCTTGGGGCCTCTGTGGGTCTCAGATGAGGTTAAAAAAGTGTTGTAAATGTTGGGCTGTAGTCAAACTAGCTGGCTGCTTCTGATTCTATGGCTTGTGATATATTTGATTTTTCTTCTGGAGCTGATTTGTTTTTAGTCCTTTAAGTTCTTTTCATATTTGACCTAAAATTTAACCTTCTCCTGGCATTATCCATATTCTTTAACACCTTCCTTCTTCCATTCCCTGGAAATCAGGTTAATAAAAACCTTTTTAATTCATCCTACACCTCCAGTCTGGGTAGACATTTATCATTGCACAACAAACCAAATGTTTTTCTGCAAAGAGTCATATATTTCTTACCTGGGAAGCTCTTGAGTCCTGTTTATATTGTTTTTGTACAATTGAAATCTTACTTCAAATCCTTCTGGCCAACACGTTTATAATTCAGAAGGATTTTAACACAATGGAATAGTAGTATAAGATGAATATAAAGAAGTGAGGATAAATGCAAAGCTTCACACAAAAGCAAAACCTGTTAGCTACCCAAATGTAAGCAACATATTTCCTAAAATGTAGGGAACAGCTAGCTAGGTATCAATTTGAGGAAAGGACCTGGGGATCTGAAGGTGTTTGTAGAATGATCAAAAGTGGTATAATCAATCCCTCCACTCACTTCAGCCCCAGCAAGGTCTCAGCTGAACGCCCTGCCCAATTTTCAGAAACGTGTTTCAGAAAACAGATGGAGCAACAGGAATCCAAAGGAGACCAATAGGAGTGATCAGAACTATAGACAATATCCCCTGTGAGGAAAGGCTGCAAGAATTTAAGTCAATTAACCTTGAGAAGACTGAGGAGAAATCTAAAAGGATTCATCCAGTATGAGACAGGCTGTTGTAAAGGTGGCAGTGAACTGCTCCACAGGTCCCCTGGAGAGAGAAGGAGGAGAGGCTTAAATTTCAGCAAGGTATAACTAGGGAAGATGTTAAGCAAGTCTTTAAAAAGAATGCTATCTATAATTGAACATGTGGATGGACTTTAATAGAGCTTTCAGGTATTTATTACTATGCATTTCTAGAACAGGATTGACAAATACACATCACAACATACTTATGCTTCTTTGATCCTTTTTCAGTCCAGGGGCAGAGGCTGAGAGCACATTGGGATCCTTTCCAACCCTCCTGCCTTCAGAGAATGCACATACAGCAACAGAAAAGTGCCACTGGCTCTGCAATGACACCAGCAAATCAGACCCTGAGTTTACATCCCAGTGCAAAATGAGGGTGCTTCCAGTACAGTGTGTGTTACTAGCTCTGAGCAGACTGTGTAAAAGTCAAGCTCCCTGCCAATTCTTTCTTTCAAGCTGGCCCCTGGGGACAGGATTAGAAGGAACCAGCATGGATCCTTACCAACCTCAGCTATTCTGTGATTCTATACCAATTGCAGAGGTGAAGCACCCTGCTTTTCTGCTGGGTCCCAGCTAGAATCCCACCTGGTGCAGCTCTGCACTCTGCCTGGATGACAGTGCCAGGTTCTTACTTGCCTCAGAGAAAGAGTCCATAATGGTATTTTTCAATCACTGGAGTTTTACTGGTGTAGAGAAAACTGGAATTTTCTGATGAAGTCTGTTCTCAACTAGTGCAGACAGATTTTTCTTCATACTGAAACAAAATAGTTAAATTCTGACCTGCCCTTGATCTTGAAAGGATCTTGAAAGGATCTTGATCTTTTGATCAAGCAAAAAACAGTAGTGTTCAAACTCTCTAGACATTGTTGTTTCACTGTCTCTTCACACATCTTCCTACTTGCCAGTGACTGTTCATTGCCAGTTCCTTATGGATAACATGATACAGGAACAACTGCAATGTGTTTGCTGAGAAAGCTTTATTGGGACCTGGCTGAGGACTGGAGACAGGAATCCTCTCCATAATTCTTAAGGAGGCACCTTCAGCTGGGTGAATTGAAACTTGATACAACTTTTATCTGTATTTTTTGTAGGTGACTTGCTGCTCAGCTTGTTGAGGTTTTGATACATTTTCTTACCCGGGGTCATGCTTTTTATATGTAACATATGTATATGACATATATATAACTCTATGTTTGTTTGAACAGAGAAATGTACAAATTACCGTCTTTTCTCTGAAACAACATACAAGATCAGTAAGTCCTAAGACAGAAAACACTATTCCGACATTGATTTGTAGACAGCTCCTTAAGACTGACCAAAATTTGTATTCATGAGTCTTCCATGAGAAGTTACTGGACTTCTTTCAGTGTTGGACAACACCTGAATTTTTAAAAAATGTTATTTCCATGTATCCTAATATGTTTAAGGTACACAGTTTTGACTTCAGAGGTGATTTCCCCCTCTGCTTCAATTTTGAGGAAAACATGCCTCTGCAACCTCAAATCACAAAATGAGCATAAAGGTTCATAGTCCCAAATACTTCTTCTGGTGCATTCAGTAGAGCTCATCACTGTGAGGCATCTGCAGGTTGATGTTTTCTGACTGAAAACTCTCTTCAGAGCTATTGCTGTCAGTTCATTTGGGAGCTTGAAAATATCTGTGACTTACCCAAAGATAAGCATGAGCATGTATCCTTTGAAAGCCCCAGCACTAGACAGGCTTGATCAGGAATGTGTTGGCTTTTGTGTAGTAAGTGCACTTTACCTTTGAGGTTGGCCAAAAATGTGTTTGTCTATCCCAGCCCACCCCAGCACCACCCTCCATTTCCTGCTCACGTTCTTGGTGTGTCCATCTTTGCCACAAGGGGAGCGGTGACCTGCTGAGCTGGGCACTTTTATCTTTGCTTATCTGGAAGTCCAGCTTGGGTTAAAAGAATTTCTGACCCTTCTGTTCATCAGCTGCTAGCTTGAGTATTACTCAGTCTGACAGGAGTAGCAGGAGCTGGCAGACTGCTGGTGTCACACAGCATTTTTAGGACCAGCTATACACTCAGCATTCCACAAAATGCTAAGACCTGCCCCTTGTTTGCCAGTCCTCTGAATAACCAAGTAGCCTGCCCAAATCCTGTGCACAGGGAAGTGATTGATTTTTCCCCTCTGGAGTTTAAGTGCCAGCTTCTGGGATTCACCTCCTTGTGACTGATATCCATGGCTTTTTGTTCTAACGCTGAGGAGGCTGTTCCTTCCTTCAAAAGGCAGTCAGAGCAATGGATGTTGCTGCTGCTCCTGTCCTATTATCTGCAAAGTGTAGGAAACCCTTCTCCCTGAAAGGCTTTCAGCATCCACCACCCACAGGAATGCACAAACCAGCAGATTACAGGATGTTCTGCTGAGGAGCTTTCTGTGCTCCCTCTTGGGGCTGGCCACTGCATTTGAACAAATCAATATTTGCAAAAAAAAAAAAAAAAAGGCATGACTGTCCAGCCATGCCACAGAAAAGCTTGGCCTCTGTCTCCAGTCTTCAATGTAGGTAATGTGTCATGTTTTCTAAATATGTGTTTGCTAGTGAAATCCCTTCCTTTTGCCCTTGGGCTGGAAGGATTTCCACTTTTTTCATCACTCCTGCATTATGGATCCTCCATGCCCTTCTTCACACTGGTGGTACAGAGCCAGGAATCTGCCTTCTTGTCCTTGCTTCCCCTCCATCATCTTCTGACTCAAGAGTGGGCATTTCAGCTATTTTTATGTGATTTCTTAGTCTTAAAACTCATTTCTAGATTCCTCATATTTCACTTATTTCAATAGATTATCTTAGCAGCAGGTGTTATTCACTCCCCATCCCACTCTACCTCCTGCTTTTTTTTGCTCATTGATACTTCTGTACCTAACATTTGCCAATAACATTTTTAACATTTTTTTTTTACTCCTGGCTCCAAGGACATTCATCCTCAGCAACAGCAAAGTCTTTTTTTTTTACTTGTGGGTTTGTTTTTTTTTTTAATTTCCAAATCTGCCAGTTTAAAGCATTGTCCCATTTGTCAACAGCAAAGCCTCTTTTTTGACTTGTGGGTTTGTTTTTTTTTAATTTCCAAATCTGCCAGCATAAAGCATTGTCCCGTTTGTGGTGCCTTTAAACACATTAGTCATAAAGAGGAAACTGGAATTGAAATCCTTTCACTGCCTACATGAACCTCACATTGTAGGCTAAGTGTTTAATCTTCAGATACTTCCTTTTCCTGCCTTGGAGAAATGGGAAGTAAGCCATCAAATTGCCTGGTTCATAAAGCCATTGGACTAAAAGTCAGTTTTGAAAACACTTCTTGATATTCAGTTGGAAAAATGTGGGTTCTCATCCCCAAAAACTAGTGATATGACAGAATTGAGCAGATAAAACTGAGCCTAAAGGAAACCTGCATGGTTTCCTTTAGGCTCAGTTCAGAATTCTGCAATTCAGAAACTATGGAGATGCTCTGAAGAATTCTCTGTCTTTCTGCTTCCCGCAATAAAAGAACAGGAAAGTTTTGAACCCTTTGGCACTGATAACTGAACTTGGACACCACTGCAGGGATTCAAGATCTCAAGCCTGCTTTGTAATTTTAGTGTCTGTGAGAGGTTTAGAGAAGAACCACAACTTAGAGCAGCCCTCCCAGTGTGTATCTTTAAGTGCATAATGATTTCTTGCCTCAGGTTCTTTGAAATTTCATCTGAGCCATCTGTCCACCACTACTCTTCCAGACAACTCAGTGCTTACAGGCCAAGGCATTCCACCTCACAGTGTGTGCTGGGATAGATCTCAATTTTTGCTTACAAAGAAAGAAGGTTTTCAGATCACTTCCTTTTGGAATGGTCAGTGGTGCTCTTATTCCCTAAGGCTATGGCACAGGTCTGTGAAAACACAGCCTCTGGCCATGCTACCAGTCAGGACACAAGCAAGAAACCATTACCAAGGCATTATCAAACATTTTATGGGAAGTGGTCTTATATGTCTGTTTATTTCTGTTTTCCTTAGACTCTGACATGCCTTGTCTGTAAAGACTGATCTTGAGTCACCTGAACAGAACATGGCCTTTGACAATGCACCACAAAAGACTCCAGTGCCAGAGCTACACAGATTTTTCTCATTGTTGTAAATTAAATCAAACCAGCCCCTTTGAAGGCCTAGCATTGTAATAATTGGGATGGTTTGTGTGTAGAAGTCATAAATAGATTTTATTAGGCTGAGCAGGATAGACTAAATGCTTGGCATTTACAATTTAAATGTCTAAATTTGGTAGCACTCCCAGAAGTTATAATTAAGTAGGAACTAAATGGCTTTCTTTAATTAAAACATTTTGCCAGGAAAATAACACTGATAGGTACTTCGCTTCCAAGAACTTCACATCCCAGTAAACTGATCAAGGGTTACTATACTGAATTTCAGCAAATGCCTCCACACCCATGACAGGAATTCACTCTCAGTGCCACTTTGGGTGGCTGGGTGATGGTTGAACAGCAGAGAGCACAGCCTGGGCTGCAGCAGCCACTTGGGAAGGTGAGTGCTCCAGGGAAGCTCCTGTGGGAAGCTCTGCACTGCTACTGCCCTGCTCCAACACCTCCTACACGCTCACAGACCCAGAGGAATTCCTTTAAAGTCCCATTCCATGGGTATTCCTGAAGTGAAGAGGTGAAGAGAGGCAAAGATACTGTGACTCATCTCTTAAAATGCATGCAATGGGCAGAGGTGGCCCCACCAGATGTTTGGGAGCTGTCTGCTAAGGATGCTCTGCAGCTGCAGCCACTGGTTTAGAGCATCTTGTTCAGAGCAAGAGCCACCAGTGAAAGTGGCTTTAACTTGCCAGCTCTGCAGCATGAGAATCACACAACCTTTATTAAACTCATTAGCTACAGAATGAATGGAAAGATATTTGTGTGACATTCTTTAATTTAGTGAAAAGAAACAAGCTCAAGCATTGCTCCTGACCTGGAGCTGGTGTTTCAGCTACCTCAGATTTTCCCCAATTGCAGACATCACAGCAAGCACAGCTCTCTGGGCAGCCACCTGAGTGCTTGGAGAATGAGCTCCACAGCCTCCAGTTCTGTCTAGCTGCTGACATACAGGAGCGTGAGGCTGCTGCACACCCACGGTAAAAATAATTCTTCAGTTTAAACACACAACTCTTAAAATATTTTTCTGAGAATAAGTTTTTGAGTACAGGACACATTTAGATAACTTATTCTGTACCTGCATGCTCAAAGTGTATTAAGTTCACAGTTCTTACCCATCTGACACAGCCTTTTGTAGGGCCTGAGCTTCTGTGCTGTTTTCCCTTAAGACTTCTTTACATATGCAAAAAATACTGAAAATCTGTGTGGAAGCTCTGGTGACAAATCCTTTGAGACTCTGACATGACGAAGGAACAAGCCATCTCAATGAATAATTTTGCAGTTTATTAGCATAGTGAAGTGTTTTGATTACTTTTGCTTAAGTGAATGACAAAGGAACACTTTTATCACATACCCTGCTCATTTCACTATTATTTGTCCTATTGAAAGCTATCTTTTTTTTTTTTTTTTTCCAATTACGCACAGGCATAGCAAATTCTTAGGACCAGAGGTGTTATGACACTGGTATTAATTAAAAGGCTACTATGGAAATAATAGATAATCATGTGATTAAGCTGTGTGTCTCAGATGTTCAGAGTCTAGGAAAACAAACAATGTCAGAGGGGGAAAGGATATTTATATTTTAGCCCTCATAACTTGCAAGTGCTGAAGGTTTCTGTGTGACTTGTTCACGTTTGCCATGCAAACAGAGCATGTAATAAATCTTAATGACTCAGCATGAAAGTAAGGGAGAATACAACAATATTTCTCACCTCTCCAGCTGGTTAATTCTCCCAAAGCACTGCTCACAGTCTGGCTGGGCTCACTTCAAACCATCTAAACACAGGCTGTCTCAAATGATAGTGGATCCTCATGTTTAGCCAGCTGAATCATGTCCTTTGTGTTTCTAGAGGGCATTGCTGTCCATATCAAAATCTATTGTGTTTCTGTTAGAAGGAGTATGAAATAAACAGCATCTGCCTTCACTAAATGCACTATTTCTGCAAGTCACAGGGAGGGAATCTTGCCAGGCTGCCCAAAATTTCAAATACTGCTTTTAAACACTGCAATAGAGCTGAAGCACAAAGGGGAATTGCAGTTCTCCTCCCCATGGCCAGACTGAAGGAGATGGTATGTGATAATCCTAGATATATTAATTGACATTTGGGAGATTAAGACTACAATGATAAAAAGTTCAGATCTAGCACCAGTGAGAAAAACCTCAGCCTTGCAAAAATTTAAAAACCTATCATGGATATTTTCTGCAGTTTAATGTACCCAAGTGCCAGCCATACAATTTTTTCCTGTCTGGGAACGAAACTGGAAAGTTTTCACACTATTGTATTTGTAGAAACTAGCTACCAGTTTGATTTTTTTTTCTCTCTCATTTCCATTTTTTCCCTTCTTTTAATTTTTTTTTAATTTGCTCACTCTTTTTTTAGTTTCTCACTTTTCCCAAGACACTGATGTCCCATCTAACATTATCTGAAACAGAAACTGATGAACAGAGCTACCTTTTTTCTTCTGTGCATTAACCCTTACAAAACTTAATGGGAATGAAGATAGGGATAGGTCAGTATAATTTTCCCTGTCATTTGAATTCCATTCACCACACTTGGCAATGCAAAAGGAGGATCTCCAGTTGGGTTCTCTCTTACAGTGGACTCAGTGGGAGAGCTGGGTACGTTCTTAAGAAAAAAAAAAGTATTTTCATTACAGAAATATATATATATTTATATGAATTATTATATTAATTGACATGCATGGAAGCTAATAATGATATTTTAGATATCATTCTTGCATTAGAGAGTATTTTGAACAGAATGCTAATCTCTGCAATGTGAGGCAGAATCACAGTGTGTTTTTTTCCCCTGTGGTTAACCTTGAAGTTATTTTAGGTGGTGTTTTTCTGGGTATGCTGCCCTGAAGTGGAAGGCAGAGCTGTTTCTCTGTCGTGCCCTTGTGTCTGTGTGCACCCAGGAGGGGATGGCAGCTCCAGTGGCAGCTGCAGAGCAGTGCAGGGAGAGCCCTGCTGCCCCTGCACACCCCTGCACCCAGCCTGCAGAGGCGTGGCACAAAGTCTCCTGGCCTTGGAGCCTCTCACCCACCCGCTGGGCTGGAGGAAAAATTCAGCTCTTTGTGCAGGTTTGGCATCCAGCATGAGGTCATTATTCAAGGCATGGGGCTTTTGTCAAACCAACACGATCCAAACCCTACAAGCACCTCTTGGATTGCTCAGCTCCTCTATCCATGGGAAAAAAGAAAATAAATCAGTATGTGAAGAGAGCATCCAATCCTAAATTCATTTCCTGGGGTGATCTTTTTGGGTCTGAAGGCTTGACCTTCCCCTTCTAATGACTCTGTAATAGGTTTGAGACACCTCGTGCTTTAAGAGCAGAAGTTTGGCACTGTGGGACTGAAGGGTTCTCCACCTTCCACATTTGGCAAAGGCCAAGAACAGCATTTGTAACCATTTAGTCATCCCTCCCTCAAACACTCTGATGTTTTCACAGTTCCCAGGGTGGGGTAAAGATCTATCCTTCCCATTTGGTGGGTCCTGGTCCAGTACTGAATCCTCTTCCCCTTCATGCTCTGCCAAAACATCTTCCTAGTGCACATTACTTGGAGGTTTTTTAATGGTCCACTGACTTCTAACATTTCCTCCTCTTCCTTAAAGTGCTCCTAAAGAAGTCACAATCTGTAAGACTTAAGCATTTAGTTTTTTGTCTTATTTTCTTACATTTCCACAAAGGAAAAAGAACAAAAAATTAATCTTGGAAGCCAATCTCATCATACAGATCAGTCTTTTCTGTTGAGAAACATGGCCTCTTCAGCTGAGAAGGATGTAGGAGCTTCTGTTTTTACAAGTAAGTCCAACAGCTCTAAACCCAAATGGTATCTAAACAACAGAATTGAAAAAGTGATGTTGATTTTAATGGCTATTATTCAGGGTTGCTGCAAGGTAAAATATGAGTGATAACAAAACAAACCAAGAGGAGTGAAAGGTAATTCAGTTTGCTGTAGTGCTCCTTTCTTCCATTGCACTTCTCTCTCTGCAGAGAAACACAAACCAGCTCTTTATTCTTTTCCTATTCCATCAGTTTTTTCCTGTATAGGTAAAAAAACCAAAGTAATTAGGTTATAATATAAATAGTGGTGGTGAGCAATTGATTTTCACACTTCTCTCTCGTAGATGGAACTACAGTGCAGATAACCAGTGCAGCTGGACCACACTAATGACCACCTGAGTTTTTACAAGTTATTCATCTCTACCACAGTATCAAACATTTGATTTTTTAACAACCAGTGAAAATATTTTCCTATTAAGTATTTAATCCTTGGTTACTGAATACAACCATTTACTTTTAAAGCCCCAGTGAATATCTGTTGAAAAAATGATAGTTTGTCCTTCATCTTCCCTGAGTTCTCAGGTACAATTAAGCTTCTCTACAGAGGCATCATGTCAGGATTTATCTCACCTTAGGTGTTTCTGGGATAGACATTTACTGCTGGGTAGTCTAGACATGTCTTGGACTGGTTATTAATGGAGAGAAATGAGTGCTTTTTGGAGCATGATTCACCTGACCCTGCCTTTGATGTCCAGATGAGAAGATTCATCTTTCTACAATGCTCATTCCTCTTCTGTTATAACAGACATCAGGTGCTGAATTTACTTTACTGACTTTGCAAATGCAATCAAGCACAGAAAAGAATGAAAACCTACCATGGAGAAATTAATAGGCTGATTTCCTGACAAATTTGGCCAGTCGTGCTGTAAATAGGTGCAATAAAAATAATCTTTGTGACAGGACACCCTCACCTTCACCCTCATGTGGATTTCCTATTTATTAAAATGGAAGAGGTCGTAACTGTGGTGATTAAATGTGTGTATCAGAGGCTGGTGGGGAGATGCTTAAGGGAGTCAAGAGAGAAATGTCACAGAACACTCTGAAAGACTTGGGAGATGAAGGAAACTTCGAGCTGACTCCTGCACACCCTCAGGAGCACTCCAAGCAGACTCTGGCAACAGCTGAGCAGATGTGTCTCTTGACAAAAGGTGGGTCAGGATGGATGGTGGATGGATGGATGGATGGATGGATGGATGGATGGATGGATGGATGGATGGATGGACGGATGGATGGTGGATGGATGGATGGATGGATGGATGGATGGATGGATGGATGGTGGAAGGATGGAGGGAGGGAGAGATGTAGATAGCTGGATAGGTAAGTAGACGGAATATTTTGCAGCTGTTTGGTCAAGATAAAAGCAGTTTTGTGGGCTGGATGTTCTCAGCTGGTAGACCTGGGGTACTCCCTTCCTGGTTCCAGCCTCATCCCTCTTCCTTTCTCTGGGAGAGTGTCAAACCCCTGATGGGATGGCAGAGGGGACAGCCTGGAGTGGGCTTGTGCTGCTGCTTTGCTTTGGCTTTCTAGGAGGCCTCAAGGTGTTTGTAGATGATGGCTGTGCTGGGAGCAACAGGGAAAGGGATCACAAGGTCCTGTTCCTCCAGAGCGCAAGATTTGTGCCTGGAACACAGGGCATGAAGGCAGAGTCCTTGTCTCCATGAATTCTATTTTTTTTATCCAAAGCAATTCACCATGAAGTATGAAAGAGGCCAGGACAGGGATATGTGGCCTGATAGTGGGGAGTTTGAACCCACTTAGCAGTTAATTGAAGTGCTTTAAGGCAGACAGCACACCCACACTGCAGCAGCTTCTAAACCTAACTCAGCTTGTGTTGCCACTTTTCTGGTATTTCACCAAAGCTGTTTTAAGGGTGCAGGTGGTTTTTCGGTTCGTTCTGATATAAAATAAAACTTGTGCACATGCATGAACTTACAGCTGTTCTGCCCCCAGGCTGAATCTCAGAACACATTGCTATCAGTCCCAGAAGGTGCTTTGTGTTCACCTCCTCTGAGTGAGATACTGCTATCAGGGTCTGCACCTCTGGACAGGGCAGGGAAGTGACAGGGCCACATCCACAGGGCAAAGGCATTCACTTTATGCTGCACATCAGTGCCTGAGTGCTCAGCTAGATAACCCTGCACATGCCAAAGCCCAGCTGCACTGCTGGGGGGATGATGGCCCTGGGGGGCTGCCTGCAGCATCCAGAGCCAGGCTGCCAGGGCTGTGCTGCTGGGTAGGTGTCCCTCAGCTGCTGCTGCCAGGGCACTCCTGCAGCATTTATAACTGCCACCAGAAACTGCTTTTCAGGAACAGACAGCCCCGGAGGCCATTTCATCAGCAATCAGTTTATTTCTAATTGTGACTGGAGGCTAGAGCCCCGTTCCCCCCCCTCAAAGGGAGGTCAGTGATTCTTGGCCTCACAGAGGTGCTCCAGAGGTGCTCAGAAATATCCTTGTGCAGGTTTCACAAACAAGCAGTGGGGAACAGCCCTCTGGTGCTGGTTTCTACCTAAGGTAATGCACAGGTGTAGGGAAGGAAAAGGGGCCTGTGTGGCCTGGCACCCCCACATGGAAGCATCCTCCTCAGGAAGGCTCACTCCATCACCTCATGGCCTGGGTGGCAGAGAGCAGACACTGTGTGGTTTTGTTTTGTCCTCTGCTCCCGTGGCACATTCCTCAGGCCACCTCTGATCTCCAGGGGATTTGGGCTGAGTGCTCAACCAGGCAGGTGGCCAGTGGTAGCCCCAGGGCCAGGCCAGGTCCCACGGCAGGGTTGTCTCCACAGTTACTGTGTGCAGCTTCTGGACATGGCAGCAGGAGCTGGAATAGCATGGAAATTCAACCTAAGGACAAGCATGAGGCACAAAAAGATATCCCTACTATCAAGGGAAGAAGCAGGAATGAGTGGTGTCTGCCCATCTGGAGCTGGGGAGCTGGAAAAGATGCAGGCACCATCTGCACATCAGTAACTTGACAGCAATACAGTTTAGGAAAAAACTGACATAAGTTTTAGATTTTATTCATTCGTACATTATTTACAGCAGTTGCTTTCATATTACAATTCTCTTTCATCTTTTCAGTTTTCACTTATAAAAAATTAACCAAATAAACCTTATATAACCAAATTTATCACAGCAGGTCTGGTTAATTTTCACAGTTACAGCGGCCATCAGGAACAGAACTTAAGTACCTACAAGTCATTTGTCCAGAGCACCTGGCCTGCCCCTGCCTGGGGACACCCTGCTGTCCCTGGAGAGCTGGCTGGCTCCCGGGGACACCTGGCTGCAGCTCAAAAGCCTGGAGCACACCAAGGGATAACTTGCAATCATCTTAACACCCGCCATGCCTGGGGAAGGGTTTGTGTTGCTGCCCTGATGGTATGCAGCCTTCCAACAGAGCTGACTCCTGCTTCCCTCCACAGAAAATGAGAGTAATTGATTCTGTTTTCTGCCATTGCTGAGCCCAGAAGTGCAGTAGCAGGGTATGCTGGGGTACAAGACTGTGGCAATAAGTGTTTGCCTTCCTCCGTGTGACTCTGACAGCTCTTCCTTATCTGTCTCTCCCACCAGGATGTTTTTTACAATAACTCACCCCTAACTGTGGTGAAAAGCCTGCACTGCATAAAGGCTCACAAGGACTCAGCTCTAGGGACCCCACACGGGCAGGTTCTCTGCCGAGGTGACACCCAGTTCCAGAGACTGATGGCCTTCCCTGGTACTTAATCCTGCTCCCCAGGTGCAACAGCACCCTTAGGAACACACTGCTGCCAGTGTGCTCCCAACAGCATCACCTTCATTAACTATCTCCCTGGCTCCCTCCACGTGCTCTTTTGCTTTACAGTGGTAATTATTGCTGTTTTAGAATGTGTTCGTTTTTCTTTGAGGACTTGTAGCCACTTCCCGTTACAGAGTACAGTACATACTATGCTGAACATAGAAAACACAAGACTCATTTCACATTGGTCTTGTACAACGGTGAGGAGATGCAGAGTAAGAGGCTGTTTGGGGGAATCCAAGTTTCTTATTTAGGCGTGAGTGAGTAAGCCACTGCCTTAAACATGAGCAGTTCTGGGAAGCAATTTAGCCTGTTTGTTGTTTTTTGTTTGTTTTTTTTTTTTTTTAACTGACATTGGACATTTTCGAAATGCATACCACATATCTGCTTAACACTACCAAAATATTTTTTTCCTTTACTGCATTTGTCTCAAGAAGACTTTTGCTTTAATAAAATAACACAAGCACACAAACTGCTTAAAGCTAACTGCCCAGCACAATCATAAGTACAACTCACAAAGCAACTGATGCTTTGTTAAACCTAATTACATTTTTTAAAAAATCAAATATACATATTATGAGGCAAAAGGATTAAGCTTTGGAGGAAAAGAAATTGGAAACAATATTAGCTGTAAGTTCAATACACTTACATAGGAGTAGCTGCTTCTGCATTCAAACGTGTTACTTGTAAATAAATTTACAGTTGCATTATGTATTTGTTATGCTCTTGGTCTCACTAGGTCTGTCTTCTACTATTTAGATGTTAAAAGCATGTTCTCTCCCACAGGTCATCATCGTGCAATACAAAGACAGCACTGAACAGTGATTTTAACTGTGATCAAACTCCAAATGCTGACTTGGAGCTTGTTACTTTAAACAATACTGTGTTTTGACTAAATTCTCAGTTATTCAAATTAATCTCCTGATTTATTTTCCATGAAACATACTCCCAAGCACCATTCAGGTAGCAGGTTTTAGTGGGATAAGCTCTGTTGCGTAGTCCCTAGGACTGAGGGATGCAAGAGCACACCAATTTTCCCTTAAGATTCTATGTGAATCTATTTTGAGGGAGAAAAAGCCAAAATTTTCCTTTTGCATTTTAAAGCTTACTTAACACTTAGCATAACTTCATTTTCTTTATGTGGTACAGTATATTCCACTGCAAGAGTCCAGTTAGTGTCCAATTAAAATGCCTTTATTAAGCTTTTAGTAAAGTGCATACCAAGAGCATCACACCAGCACTAATGAAACACGGGCTCCAGCAAACCCAAAGTGAGATTGTTAATTCAGAGGTAACCAGAGCTGGTTCCTACCTTTGTGTGTTTGGCAATTTGGCAGTCCCTGCAGTTTCTATCCATTTACACCTCAGCCAGCAAATCTGGCAAATTAAAAGACAGCAGACCTGAATCACATACAGGTGTGGATCAGTGACCAACAGCAGCAACAAGGATTGGGACAATTTCTGCAAAACCACAGCTCCCTTGGGAATTCTGACCATGGGACTTTCTGTTCTTCCAGCTGGCCACAGCAAGGACAGGGCCCAAAACACCCCTGGCACCAAACACTTTCTGCTCCTGCTGCAGCTGTGCAGAACCAGGACCCCAGCAGGCACATCCCAACCCCAACAGCCACTGCTGAGCCTTAGTCCTGCCTCCCCTACCAGGGATGCTTAAATTCAGACACCATGACCCAAAGAATCATCCTCATTTCCCAGGGGGAAGAACACAGGGGTAAAACGACCCCAGGTCCCAGCCCTGGGGACAGATTCTGAAATGGGTCCTGCAGGCTGTACCCATGCACAGGACCAAGAAGTAGCATCACTTCTGGAGAAAGGTAGAGGCTTTCTCAGAGATGGCATCCCACACAGGGACAGAGGGGAGGGAAAAGAACAGCTTTCCACTGATGGCAGTGCCCTGGACCTTTCTGCATCTCCCAGCAGAGACACAGTTGCCATTCCTAAGAATCTTGCAGGTGCTGTCTGCTTCACCAAGGGAAAACACAGCATGAATTTACAACAAATACAAATTTAAGGGTTTCAAGTTAGACTAGAAACCACTTTCTTTGTTGGTTTGATTGCTTAGCATTATCAGCCTGGATCTGTTTAGGGGCCAAGCTTCCCAGAGAGCTTATTGCCAAGTATGACAGGTGCTTGAGATGCCAGTTTGCTCAGGATGTGGAGGGAGTTCCTGCTCACTCCACAGGGAATGGCCCAGGCTGTGCTGGAGGGCTGGGGCAATCCCAAGGCTGTGGACCTCAGCTACACTAATGCAAATTTTCCCTTCTTGCCCGTTTTTTTGGTTTTTTTTTTTTAACTTTTGGACATGACACCTAGTGCTTTCCTCAGGGAGCAAGGGCTCTGTCCCAAGCCCCTCCAAGCAAAGGACACTTGAGCAGTGCCTCATGCACAGGGATGAACACAAAAAGCCCCATTCTAAGGAGAGAGCAACCAGGTGAGGAAACTGCACCTCTGCAGGCAGCACGAGGGCAGGGGCTGTGACAGCCCACCTGCACTGCAGAGTAAGAGCTGCTGTGGGAAGTGCCTTTACATCCTCCACCTAAATCTGAACTGGTCTTAACCACCACATTTACCAACTTTGGGCTCAAACTCAAGACACTATTCCTCACACTTCTGCCAATGTTGTCCTTGGAAAGAGAAGCCCCCAAAATAAATCAGGAAAATCCCCTCCCATCTCACACTGATGTGGGTCTCTGTTGGAATTGAGACTAAAGGACTGGCAGTAGGTCCAGACCACCACCTCTTCTGCCTGGGACCAACCCCACAACCATCTTGTGCTGCTCCTCACCCACCCAGCCACGGATCTGGGATGGGGAAGAGTTGGGAGATGATGCCCAGGCACAGAGAAAGGGCTGTGCTGATCTTTTCCAAGCACTTTGTTTAAACCAGTGCACCCTGAAAGACGCAGAGCAGAAGGATGGATCTGCCAAAGGCAGCTCAACCTCAACGTGTCACCCTGTGAGCTGCACCATGGTATGCCCACAAACTGCCCAGGCAGCAGGTGAGCCTGGCATGGTCCAGAACACAGCACCCCTGACCCCAGAGCCCTGCATGCCAAACTTCCCATGAATGCAGACAGAACAGCAGCATCACGTGGTGCTTTTAAACCCAACCCTGGCAGCTCTGGGTGGGAGAGCAGCAACAACACACAAGGTTGTGCACCCCTGTCCCACTGCTTCTCCCAGGGATGCAGCTCTGGCAGCCTGCACCATCTTCCAAGGAGAGCAAATCCCAGCCTATTTGGCAGCCAGCCCTTTCCTTCAGAAACAAGCTGTTCTGGCTGGAGAGCTGGGAGCAACCAGCTGGATTTCTTCCAAAAAGCCCGGTCACAAAGCAACTGGCAGAAGCATGAAGGGAATACATTTTCTTGGCAGCTACTGGCCAAGTGGCAACAACTCAATCCTTATCAGTGCATTTCCGTGTGTTGGGGAGGAACACAGACAGCACCCCCAAAGCCACACCTTCCAAAGCACCTCTTCCCCAGGAAACTCAACAGGTATTACAATCAGATACTGTAATATCATCAGTTAAAGTTTACACGTTTTAGAAGAAAATACTGGTAAACCTGATGGTACTTCTGTGTCTGTGGGATCTGGTGGGATTTATTCCAGGCTTGGATTTTCTGACAGGATGTGGAGTTTTATTTCAAAGGCACAGGTATCAAATAAAACCAGCAACATTAGTTTAATTAAATAGCCTAATAAAAAAAGTTAATGCTCAATTTAGACTTTACATATTCCTCCCTTATTAAGAGACTAGTTTTTGCTTTTTGTTTTTTTTTTTCTTTTACCCCCCGGAAAGGTTTTAGTGCAGTGATTATATAGCAACAGAAAAATAAACTAAAAAAGGCACGAACTTTTGTGTTTTTTCTTTCAACTTTTGCTAACACTTCATATTTGTCTGTTTTACTTCGGTTAATAAATCACTGAATGCAGCAAGAAAATATTCTGCCGATTTCTGTACACTATACAAAAACCCCTACCAACAGTACATTATTTCAGCTTCAGGAGAAATGTACAGCATAGAAACTTTTAAAAATATAGTGCCCCATAAAGAAATTTTGTTTATCAAACTCATGGTCTCTTGCTACAGTGTCCTTCACCATCCTCACTACCCCCTTATTGCTGGAACACACGCTGGGACTCTGCCCCTCCAACTCCTCACAGGCTGGACGGAGCCCAAGCCAAGCAATGAAAGGACAACTGGGGCTGTGCCAAAAGGCTCCTCCCTCCCCAGCATCAGTGCCTGGCCCTTGCAGGGATGGGCTGAGCCCCCTGCCCTCTGCTCTCCATCAGCTTCACCAGCCACCTCTCAGGGCTGGGAAAGCTTCTGGCTGGAGAGGAAAGGGCAGCTTCCAGCAGGAGTGGGACAGACAGCACCCCATGTCCAAGGTCTGTCCTGTGTGTCCCCCCATCTGCCCCAGGGCCCCCTGTCCTCTCCCTACACCCCAAGGCTCCTTCCTTCTGCAGCTCTCCTGCTGACTCTTCCATTGTATTTGCAAGCGTGGTTAACACATGCTCTACACCCCTTCACCAACTTCATCGTGATGAGGTGGGAGGGTTTGCCCCCTCACCACACACATAATAATTCATAAAATAATAATTGTTTTCCCAGTAAATAAAGGGGTTTTCCCTTTAAATATACTAGCAGAGCCAAACCCCTCTACCCACCCGAAATTAAGTGCAGCCAGAAATGGTTTTCTGTAATACCTCTGATACCACGCTTTAAAAATTAAAACCTACCAGTCTTCTTTTTCCCCAAGATGTAATTCATGCAAAGTTGCTATTTGTTTAAATAAGTTATAAAAGTTGATATCTCAGGCTAGAAGAAGCTGTAGTCTTGGTTATTCTTTAGTTGGCAGGCACTGTACATACATACCGGGTACAGACACATGCCAAATCTGCTTTGCATTGCTTTTTGCATTGTACAATTCACAAATCTGACATCATTAAAGCAGTTAATTACCTTTGATGGAAGGCTGCAGTGAGGCCATCTACATTTATCAAACAAGCAGCTGGTTAAGATAATAAGTACGCTCCCCCCCACCCTGGTGCTCCCCAAAATGCTATTATCTGTCACACGTTGCTTCTCTGAAGTGGTGAGATTTGGTGCGCACATTAATGTGCAAATGTGTTGCCATAGGAACTGCAGCCTCCATTACGCCTCAACGACACCATTCAGCAAAAGCCAAAACTAAAAATAACAACAACAACAAAAAAATAACCCTTAAAAATAAGATGAAAACAAACAAACAAAAAAAAAAACCCAAAAGGCAGCAAAGAGAAAGTCCAACGCACATGCGGAGTCTGGCCCAGGACTGCAGGTTACGCGTGGCTACGGAACAGCGCGGGAGATACTCGGGTTTGATCTTAACTTCACACTATGGTACAACGGGGCTCAGTTCAGCCGGTCCGAGTCTGTGCTGGCTTAGGAAGGAGGGGGGGGTGGAGCGGAGTCGTGGTGACCGGATGCACCCGGGGTCTCTCAGACATTTGGCAGAATGAGGCACATCCAAAAAAAGTGCAACACCAGTGCCGTGGTGGCAGTGCGATGTGTTTGAGTGCGTGCACGCGCTTTCCTCTTCATGCATTGTAGCAAGCGGGTTGGGGCGGAGGGGCAGGGTGCACCCCCCACCTTTTCTCTGAAAACTATTAACCGGTAGATTACAGTAAGAGGAATGCATATTCTACTTACTGGTGCGTGAAATACTGAAAACTGCATTCAAGTAATATTTCTGCACTATTATGAATGCATCACTATGTTATCTTACACCTGGAAAAGGAGAGGACTATGTACACCAGAGCAGTTGTACTATTTTGCAGTAAGTTTCTGTGCTTTACAGAGGTACCTGGGAAGGAGAGGCCGCTGCTCCGCTCCGCCCCGCTGGGTTGCAGCACTCCCAGCACCACCACCTACAGCATGCGAGGAAGGGGCGCTGCTCGGCCGGCCCATCGAGCTGAACGGAGCAAACCAAAACATGACATGAGGGTACAAAAATTCTAACCCAAAATTGGCAAATCAATGGTGATGAGAAATAGAAGGATAATTTATTATTTTTGAAGGGGTAGGAAGGGAGAAAAAATACTTTTTTTTGTTTGTTTTGGTTGGTGGGGGGCTTTTTTATTCTTCCCGCAGCTGCAGGCGGTAGCGGTGGTAGCGGACCTGGAAAAACATTCTCTCCAGTAAGGAGTGTGTCATCCCTGGCAGGGCATAATGTTCCACGACACCCACGTGCTTGAACCCCAAGGACTCGTAGAGCTTGTGGGCCGCCATCTTCACGGCCGTGGTTCCCAGCACGACGGAGGAGTAGTTGTTGAGCATGGCGAACTCCAGCACTTTGCGGCCCAGGGCCTTGGCGATCCCTTTGCCGCGGTAGTTGGAATCAACGGACATGCGGCGAAGCTCCACGGTGTTGTCCTCCTCGTTGCCCCGCGCTGCCACAATCCCCACCACGTTGCCGTCCAGGACGGCAACCCAAAAGCAGGAGCCTGTGGGAGATAAAGCAGCACATGAAGTCACCCCCGATGGACAAGGGCCCATTGCCAAACACACATCTGGGAGCAGAGCCTGGGGCCCAAAACCACGTCACATGTGGGGACTAATGACCTCCAGAAATAAGGACCACTCTTTTTCCCTGACAGCATGAAGGAAATGTTGTTTTCCCAAGGAAAATGCACAGGGGCTACAACCTCCTATCAGGGAGTTGTAGAAAATGAGAAGGGCTCCCATAAGCCTCCTTTTCTCCAGCCTGAACAGCCCCAGCTACCTCAGATGCTCCTCATAGAACTTGTGCTCCAAATCCTTCACCAGCCTTGTTGCCCTTCTCTGGACATGCTCCAACATCTCAACATCCTTCCTAAGTTGAGAGGCCCAGAACTGGACACAGTACTCAAGTTGTGGCCAGACCAGTTGCTTAATTATCATTCAAGAAAGACACTATTCAATACAGCAGCCAACCATGGGCACTGAGAGGTCTCTTGCCCAGATGAAAAGCACTGACTTTCAGTGCTCTGGAGCAATATGTCTTCATCCAGAGGAAGAAGACCTCATGACAGGAGAAACCCCTAGTGCAGACAATGGCCTTCTTCCCGGCTGCTAAGCAGAAGAGAACCTGACTTGGGCAGCAGCTCCGTCTTCTGCACCAACCCTGCCAACTGCTCGGCACATCTCTGTAAGACCAGAGTTATGCAGCCCAAGGGGGTGCTCAGGGGGGCAAAGGACCACCCCTCCTGAAAAACCAGGGGAAACATGAGTAAGACACCCAGTATCCTTTGTCACTGGAGGAGAGCAAAGCATGGGGTGGTCTGTGGCCATCCAAAAGAGATGGCCAAGGTCTTCCCTGTGGCACAGCTCAGCTTCCAAGGAAAAGCTGGCTACAAACAAGAGGAAGGGAACCAGCCCAGGTTCACCTCAGCACACCGGGCTCATCCTCACATTCAGAGGAACGTGCAGCTCCAGCGATGCTCACTCTTGTTCCTACTGTGAACAAGTCATCATGCTGCTGCTATCTAGGTCAACAGCTAATTTTTAAACCACCAGGGCCCATCTTGACCCATTTATCATGAGCAGTGAAGATGTCTCTGCTCTGCTGCTGCACTGACAGCGCAACTTGTTCCCCAGCGCTCACTTGGATCTCAGAACGTGATTTATTCAGACACGACCCCAGACGAACACCTACAAGCACTGAAATCAAGCAGCCACCCTCCCTCTGCATACAAATTGTAGGGTAGAGAGCTCTCTGCTGGTTTTAAAGTGCTCATCACGTGGTGGCTGAGCCCAGTTCACTCCCCAGCCCATCCATCACACCTCTGGCCACACAACAAGCACAGTGTGATCTGTGCTTGGGCTGCAGTGATCCTCACCCTACATGCATGGCTACCACTCCTGTAGTGTAGTGGGAATTTCCCCACAATTGGGGAGGCTTCCCTGGGGTTCCACTCCTGAGGCAGCCCCCAAAAGTGCCATGAAGCATTCATCAACTGGTGTCCACTGGGCTGCAGCTGGTGGCACAGTTGTCACATCCCCCTCATCCAGCCCCATCCACAGCAACTCCTCCTGGAGCTGCTTCTTCATCAAGCCTGCCTCATTTCCCCTCAAACCAGAGAAACAACCAAGGTTCCTCTCAACCCAAGGTTACACAATTGCTTCCACAATTGCTTCCCACTTTTATTCCTTATTTTCTCTTCTTAGCAAGCACCTCTTCTCTGTGCCCACCAAACCTGAGAGGCTGCTAAAGCTCGCTCAGCAACACTTCCCACATTTGTCAAATGGCACGTTTCTGGTACTTTGAGGTATTCTGAATATTTAAAACCCAAACCTGGACATACCTGCTACCACAGAGCCACCAAACCTTTCACATTCCCAGCCCCTCTGACCACCCTCTCCATACTCCCACACCCATCCATCCCAGCAGGGGCTGGACCCAATTGCAAGTAGCATGACAGCAAACCTGCACTCCTTGTTAGTTTTTACTTACAGTTTTAAAGCTTAATTATATTGATTTTGAGTTCAACACAAAAAGAAATAGTATCTGGCACATGTCCCAGTGTGTTTTGTGCACACCAACACTTATAATTAGCCACAGACAGGACACATCTGCTCAAACAATGAGAGTTGTATTCAGCTCTCCTTTATACCAGTGCCATCAGTCCCCAAGACGTCTATCCTGCTGTCCTCCTTGTGTCTGTGTCTGCTCCATGGATCACCAGCAGCCAGTTCCTTCAGGCTACTAAAGGCACCTCAAGTTCCCAAAGGTGGCTACAAGCCCAGGAACAGCCTTCCCCCATGGGGCTGTCAAATCCCTCCTCCAGGCAGCTGAGTTCCATTTGGACAGGGACTTGCCACTGATCTTGGGATCACACCACATGCTGCTGACCCTGGGCTGGGACTTCCTCTCCTCTGGGAAAACCCTCCAGTCTCACAGCAAGAATGCTGAAGGTCCTCAGATTGCTTTTTACCCAGACTCAGCTAGATGACCTCTAAAGGTCCTTTCCAACCCAAACTATGATTCTACGTTTTCCACAATGCCAGCCAGCTGCAGCTCCTCATCATATCCACTCTTCCAGCAGCCCTTAACCCTGGAGCAGGGTGGAAGCACCCTGGAAAAAACACCTTGCAGTGCCACACCCCAGGGCTGGGAGATCCTGTTCTCCTCCTGACCTTTTCTGGACTGAGGACATCAACTCAGAGGACAGCTTCTTTTTGCACTTTTTCATACCTAGGATGAAACAAAACTAACTTCATCTCAGCTGTCAGTAATGAGCAACAGCCTTGTTTGCAGCGCTATTATTAGAAGGAGCTGACGTTTTACTCTCTCACATGCTATCTGAAAATAATCACTGCTGCAAAGATAAACACAGACCCTGACAACTACAACTCTCCCTGCCCTTCCAGATACTCGTCTCATGGCAGCACCTCTGTCTTTGCTTTCACCCTCACTTTGCCTCCACCTTCTGCCAACCCATCACTATGGTCACCCAAAGCCCTTCCAGCTCACTCCAGGATCTGTTCTTCACGGATGTCTCACATTTAACCACAGCTGCCCTGGGAACACCACTCTGAAAGCACTGGAGGCACTTTACAGAGGCCCCAGCTGTTCCCAGCCAAACACCAAGCACTCCCTTCCTGACTCTTGAGCTGCCAAGAGCAAAAGTGAGGAGAAGCAGCCATGGAAAACCCACTACTACCTTCCTTAGCTCTCTCCACTTCCTCAGCTTCCTGCCTCACCACACAATCTTGACATCAGGAATTCATAGCACAGACAAAAATACAAAAAAGAATTTTTTTTTACCATGAGGCTGGTGAGGTACTGGCACAGGCTGCCCAGAGAAGTTGTGGCTGCTCCACCCCTGGAAGTGTTCAAGGCCAAATTAGATGGGGTTCTGAGCAACCTGGTCTGGTGGAAGATGTCCCTGCCCACAGCAGAGGGGTTGAAATGAGATGGTCTTTAAAGGTCTCTTCCAACCCAAACCATATAATTAAAAAAAACACCTTGTGATGCACACACCTATGAATAAGGCACTAAAGGGCTGTGATGTGCATGCCAAGGAAAATGATTTCAGCTTGCTCATGCTTCACAGCAAGGTTCCTCAGCTGATGGCACCCAGGGCCTGACAGCACACAAGATGGCACTGTCATTCTGCTTGAAATTTAAGGATGGTTACCAGCTTTTGAAGATCAAAGAGGGTGTTCTTCTAATCCATCCACCCATCTCCCACAGCACAGGGCTGCCCTGAGTCCACACACCGCTGCTGACACCACATGCCAAGGATGTCCCCGCAGCGCTGGCACCACGCTGGCCACACACCCTCCACTCCTGCCAAGGATCCTGTGCAATCCCCTGGCTGTGCCTGCAAGGCTCCTCTGCCTCCCTCCTCCACTGTCATGAGCTGCAGAGCTCTCCCCACGCAGCCGACGAGGATGGATGGTGGGTGAAAATAAATTCATTTATTTTTGCTGCAAATTCTTCTACACCTTTTGATGAATAAAAGGCCGGTGGGTGGATGGGTGGAAAGACTGGAGCCAAAAGCAAGAGCAGAGTACTGCTAGAAGGGAGGGGGGACAAGGACATCAGCCTTCCTCGCCAGCATGAGCCCCACATGACTGACTATTGCAGGATCCAACAGTTTTCTTTTAAGCCCTCAGCATGCAGGGGCCACTACCCCAAGCCCCAGAATTGTGTTGCTCTGAAATGACAAAGCTCTGTCTTCCACATACTTTTCAAACACATTGTTTTCTAGAAAATTCTACTATTCCCACAAGAGCAAGCAAAGCTTTGCTGCCCCCAAACTTCCTGAACTCACACTTGGGTGCTCCCTAGTGCCAGCACCTGCACACTGTGGGGCGAGGGCTGAGGCAGGTAAAACCTATCCCTGTTTTCCTTAGGGCTGGGGAGAGGACTGAGCAGCTCCCACGGCCACCACTGGCTGCTGGTGCTAATTTTGCACGGATGCATCCCTGTGGGAAGGAGTTTTCCTTGGAAGCTCAGCACAGGGCAAGTATGGAGATTTTGCCCAGAGGCATGCCAGTCTTCTCTCTTTCTTCAGGGGTGGCACTGCTATCTATGTAGCTGAGCTCTCATTAATTCTTAGAGGCTTGGAATGTAATTTCTAGACAGACTTCTAGAAATGCAACTTCTGAAGAAAATATCCCTTCAAGCAGAGACTGTGACTTTCAGTTCTGTCCCCCTGCTGGCTCAAAGCTGTCACGGGTGATGTCCCTGGAGCATCATCCAGAGGAGGGGACTGGCAGTTTCCATCACCACTGCTGGGAACCCACCAGGACAGGACCAGTTCCTCTGCATCCTTACAGCAGAGGCAGAAAGCATCCTGCACAGGGCAAACCCCTCTTCTACGTTTTTCCCCAGGCTGTTATGAAGGGGCAAAGGGAAGGAAAAAAAAAATCAAAAAACAAAAAGCTCAAAATAATTTCTGTGCTTCTCATAGGACAGGGTCTGCAATTGCCTGTCTTCTGTGCTCTTAATATACCTGCATGAAGGCTCACCAAAAGTGACAGGCTTGCTCATCCCCAGAGATCCAAATGTTCTCTAACTCCTCCCTGCGACCCCTGACTGCAGCACAGCCTGGTGTGACACCACCACACAGAAACACCTGCACAGAGGAGGCACATGCTGTCACATCCTGGAGCTTCAAGCACTTGCCCTTGCAGTCACTTGTTCAGCCTGCTGTGCCATCTTTTGGGTGTGATTTTGGCCAGAGCAGCAGCCCTTTGTGCTAAGCAGGGGTAGTCCAAGCAGGGCAGTACAGAGGGAATCAGGACCAAGTGAGAGCTGTTTTTACCTACTGACCTGTTAAAAAGCCCCTAAGTTCAGTGTCTGGGCTCTCCTCCTGCCAGCACTATTTACATACATCACTTTAAGAGAGACAAACTGTACATGGCAGCAAGTGAACAGAGTCCCTAGCCCAAAGCTGGCTGTGTATCGCTGATGCCACTTAAATTCCTGCTCTTTTATCCTGTCTGGGTCTTGAAGAAAGAGAAGAGGAACCATCCAGCACTCGAGGCAACACTCCCTCCTTCTTCCCCTTCATCCTTAGTGAAACACAGGGCAGAGCAGCCGAGTTACATCAGCATCAAGGGAGAAAGGCTCTGCTGGGGACAGCTTGGCTGCTGGGATGTGAATGCTGCCAGCGGGAGGGCACAGACATGGCACATCAGCTGCCACCCAGCCAGACACAGCCAGCCTGGGTGCAGGGACCAACCAAGGACAGGCAGCAGCTGTCCCTGTCACTGACCACAACTGCTCAGCTAGCCAGGATGGGGAGGGATTTATATCTGTGTTTATGAGGCATGCCATTATCCTAGTATCCCTCCTTACCTCCACCTTTCCCATGTGTTGAGTTTCTCTCCTTTCCACCTTTCTAGTTTCCCTTGGCTTCAAGCAGGGCTGCATGACAGCTCCCACAAGTTCTGCTAGTAACTCTACACTTGACTTCATTAAAAGGCATTCCTGGAGGGGTCCTACAAAATACTAGCATTTTAGTGTAGTTTATGGCTATGAAAACTGAGTGAGATGCAAGAGATCCTGACTCCAACTCCTGACATCCATGAGCATCTCTCTGCACCAGACAAGGCCCAGGTGTGGGGGAACAAAATATGTCAGGGACACAGGAATGATTCATGCATGAAATGAGAAATACTGTGGGACACCTTCCTCCCCATAAATAAGCCCACAATCTACCACTGCAGGACACATTGCCCTGTCATAAATAATTCCCAGCTGGAAGAGCACAGGGCAGTGCATCTATATGTCGAGGGTGGGTGACATCCCTTGATTCATGGAGCACCAGGGCAGCAGGCAATGAGATCACCTACAAAGCATGAAAAGAGATGGATGGTTTGGTTCTGAGCAGCCACTTCATCTACTTCTCCATCTAACTTCTTTTCCATGCTTGCTACAAAGGGCTGAAGGTACTTCCAACAACCCCAAAGCTCAGCCAAAGCCTCTGGAGTTGCAAGCAGCAGGGAATCAGTGGGATGACAGTGACATCCAGCATTCAGTCTGCAACACAGCCACAGGGCAGATCCATGGACATTTGCTACCAGAAACACTGTGACCCCAATCCACCACGGCAGTGGGTCTCAAACTGCCCCAGGAGACAGAAGCTCAGAGTTGGTCCCTGAAGTGGTAAATCTGAGCATGAAATGAGAAACAGGGTGATGGGGTTTTGGACTGCAGGCAACTGCTGCCCTAAGCACCAGTGCAAACGCCAAACCACATCTGCATTCAGAGTGCTATGTGCTGAACCATGCCAGTGCTGATAAACCTGGAGCAGCAGCACACCTGCTGCAAAGGTGGAGGCCCCACTGCAGCTTCACCTGCCCCTGGGGGTGGAAAGGGTGGTGGGGTTGCAATTTAGAGTAACATTATGAACACTTTCAGTGCCAGCTCTATGCTTTCTGATGGAGCTGGTGCAGCCTCAAAAGCACCCAGCTACTCCAACACAGGTATTCCATTTTGGGATGCCAAAGCCCTCAAAAAACCCCTAAGATGCTGATGGCTACCTATAGTTTACTTTTACTCTGATAATTTGACAGCAAAAAAGAAAAACATTCTGCAGCAAAGGGACTTCAGGAAGTGGCCAGGTTTGGTCCTAAACAGCATCTCCTGCTGTCACTGCTGGGGACATAACCCAGCAGGCATTTATAATCTTCTTAAAACCTTTGCTTTAAACCTCACCCCGTTCCTCTGAAACACCTCTACGACAGCTCCTGCCCACGCACCTTACTCCCAGCAAAGCTTTGTGAGGACCCAGCCTGGATCAATGCAAGCTGCTAGTGGCCTTGCCCCATGTCAGCACTTCAGTGGTTGATTTTACAAACAGGCTTAAGTCCCCTGGGGCCCAGAGTGTCACCACGTGTGACAGCACCCAAGGGGGTGCTCAGCAAAGCCCCGGGAAGGGCTTGGCACAGCCAGGAGCAGGCTTTTGATGAGACAGCGAGAAATGCCGGCGATGCCGCAGATGGGATAAAGACAGCCCTTCCAGCACATTTCAGAGGCTGCTATATTAAGAAGTGTAACAGCAGGACTTTAAAATCTTCTATCAGGCTCTTTTTGCTGGCCATGCTGCACCTTGAAAAGCGAAGACACTAACAAAGCCAATGTATAACAACTGTTCAAGCAAAAGCTGCAGAAGCAGTTGTGGGGGATTAGAAGTAGCCTGGTTATCTGGACAGATGTAGCCTGACCCACTGCTCTGCTCTCTGCTGCTGAAAAGGACGACACAACACAGAGAAAGCAGCAACAAAACCACAGATGCAGCAACCAGGGTCTACCTGCTGCTGGGTCACCAGGGGGAAAGCACAGATTGAGAAATGAGGCAGCATCTGTGCTTTTGGCATGTGAGCAATTGTTATCGATAAGCAAGGAATTAAACAGCTTAAAGGCGTGGATAAAGACTAGGATATGTGATTTTGGCTGGGCATTGTCCTCTGGGCTGACTGGATGGTGAGTCCCAATGCAATGGAGCTGGCTCAGCAGAACAGTCTGGTCTGCACAAATGGACAAAGCCAGAAACAAGTATTTAAACTTTTCAGGGCAGAAGCTCCTTAGGCATGCAAAATACACACTAAGCTGATCAACCCCAGTCAGGCCTTAAATAAACCTAGGTCCCAGAATTTAGTTTTTAGTTAGAAGTTTTAAGGACAAAAGAAATCATGCTCTTCTGCCTGCTTTGCTAGCCTGGGTTGTGCCAGCTCCAAAAGACTGATGTGACAATTAGCTCCTTGTTAGTGAAATTAGTTTACAAGACCAAATGTGCTGCTGGTTGTGTTTTGAGCCAGCTCCTTAAAAGGACATTGCTAAGGCTTGGTCTCCATTTTCTACACCAATCTTTCACTACATGGCTTTATTGCTTTCAAAAGGTACTGAATTTGCCTCCCAGCAATTTTCACTTCCAACCATTGAACAAGCTGGGGAATCTACAATTATTGGATGTTCTAGAATTCATTACTTGGTGGCTGACTTTTACTTTATATACTTTACTGTAAAAAGGGACTGAGCAATAACCATTGAATGGCTTTCTTTAGCTTAGCAGTCGGCCAAGCCATAAATCAAACAGGGAAAATTGACAGAATTAATCTGATTTGCACCATCCATCACTATTTTTCTGGTCTAAATTTAGCCAAGACTCCCTTTATTCAACAGAAGTGTCTGTATCTACATAAGTATTGCACCAAATGCTTCACAGCAAATGGAGAAACTAAGGTTCATTTACTTAAAGTTAAGTAATAAACATAATTCTGAGCTGTACAGAGACTTCCAGAGGGTTTTATGCTGCTGTGAGGTCAACAACCTTTGAAATGAGTCACTCTTCAGGAGAGCCCCTCTTCTGCAAATGACCACAGCTAAAGCCTACAGAGCTGACTGCAAACAACTGCTTTTAGTCAGGAGAAACTTAGGTAAGATGAATTGCAGCCAAGATGTGAGTTCAAACTTAGGATATGGCATAATGATGCATCAGGACAGAATAACTCATCTGTGCATGCAACTCTTTAAATCAGAGTCAAAAACAAGGCTGAGGGGTGCCTCCCCTAAAAGATAAAAAAGGGAGCAACTAAAAATATTTGCATATTTTAAAAGTGACAGACAAAACCAAACAAAAAAAAAATCACCCACGAAAAGAAACCACAACAGACCAAGTCAAGTAAAGGGTGCACATATTCAACCAAGACATGCTGCACAGCATGTTTCAGCACTTCTGAGCATGATGGTAGCTCCCTTGCCACACTCTTGCTGCCCTCATGAGTCTCTAAATGAGGACTTTCCTAGCCCAGCAGCTGAGGAGCAACAATGACAAGGCAATATTTGTTTTGCAGAAACACTGACCAGAAAAGTCCCAGATCCCAGGGTGGCTCCTCTGCTTTCCTTCCCGGGACACAGTGGGAACTGACAGACAGGAACTTGCACTTCACCAAACCCTGCACAGCAAAGGGAATCTACCAGGATACTCTCCTAACACCAACAATAAATATGGCTCTGCTGCACTCATAGCCTTTCCTTCTGCATGTGACAGTGGTTTCACAAGAATCCTACCTTGTTGCTAACACCATGAATCAAACCTCCCTGACCTCTAGCTTTTCATAATCTATGGGAGTGAAACAGCAATCACAAGGAGTTGCATTCTCTCTGAAACCACAGTGAAGAATTCATTACTCAATATTGAAGAAGACATTAGGAAAAATAAGAGGTTTAGGGTGGAGACTTAGTAAAAAACTGAAGGCTGAAGTCAGGTGGTAGGTGGTTTGATCTCCCTAAGTCTATTGCAAGCAATAAGTATTTCCTATTTCTAGCACAACACCTTGAAATGGTGCTGCACACACAACCTTTCCAGAGCACAGGTGTCCAATAAAGACACCAGTTACCAGCTGGGACAAACCCCCCCTGTCACCATCTGCAACACCCAGATGAGCCCCTAAAATCTGTTACAATGGACTGGGAAAAGGTCAAGAGGTGAGGAGTGAGCATCATTACCTCTGTCCTGCCCAGCTGCACTCATTTGGTCATTTCTCACTGGACCAACCCTGTCTGACCTGCTTGACCCCCAAAACACGTGGGCAAACCTATGCTCCTACCCTCTGTGGAAGGAGCATGTGACTAAACAGAGAAACTGGGAAAGAGAATCAAACTGGTAAGGAGAACCAGGCTTGGGACAACCAACCCCAGACTTTCTGCCCTGCTCCCATCAAAGCAGCATGTTGCCTCTGCAGAGGTGCTCATCCTATCATGGAAAGCGATGGAAAAAAGCAATTTCTATCTGCAGCATGCCTAGAAACAAGGCTTTTCCCTTGGAATGGGGTCTGATGTACTTCTGACATCCAAGGCTAGAGAAAGTAACAGGACTAATGCCACAGTTTGTAGCAAATCCAACTCCTGACCCATATAAATAAATGAATAAATAACTAGCAAACCTCTCTGGAAGGAAACATTTGGAGTATTCTCGAGGTGCTTTTAGCAGCATCACACTTCTAATGCTGGAGGACTTGCTAGAGCAATGACCCTCTCCCTGCAACACACCAATCAGCCCATCCCATTTGGGAAGAGCAGGGAAGGAGGCCCTTTCCCCACCACACCCTAAGGTGTTCCCTAGTCCTGCTGGGGCTGGATCTGACCTACTGATAGCTGCAGGCACCTCCTGGTATCTGCACCTTTCCACATCTTCAACCCAACCCTCAACCAGGTGGGTGGTGACTTCCACGACCAGGCAGAACCAGCAGACAGGGGTACCACTGCTTTCTCATCCCACTGTGTCTGTAAAGCCTGATTTTGGAAGATGCTGAGCCCTCCTGAGATGATGTCTGAGGGTACTCAGCCCTCCTGAGGCAACTGGGACAGCCAGGACTGCCAGAGGCATTACTGCAATGAGAGCTCTCCCTGGAAAGAAACACAGGCTGGTTTCCAGCAGGAGAAGGCAACCTACCATCCTTCAGGTACCACCTCCCCATGGCCATCCCACCACAGCTCCCACTGCAAATGAACACCTTCCTGGCCTGCAGCCCTCTTACTTCTCCAGCCTCACTGTGAATATGTAATCCCTGGGGGCTGCTATATTTATCCCTAACTCAGCCAAACAGAGCCCTGGGATGAGGTTGCTCCAGTGTGTCCCACCTGTGCATGCCAAGGCAAAGGGCTCCCCCATTCCCACTCTGCTGCTGGAGCCTCACACAGCAAGGAGGGCAAACACTGCCTCAGGGCTTCACCTCCTTCTGCCACGAGTCATAGAATCCTACAATGATTTGGGTTGGAAGGGACCTTAAAAATCATCTGGCTCCAATCCCCCGCCATAGGAAGGAATGTCTTTCAAGGGAGCAGGGTGCAGATCCCAGAAAGGCCTCCCAGGCAGCTGGAACCTTCATCATCACACACTGCTTCAACCTTCAACTCTCAGCAAACCAGTGGCAACACCCCACATGAGTCCAGAGCCCTGCTGTGGTGCAGGAAAAGCACACACCTGGATGGCCACTCTTGTGAAAGCCAACATTTTTCTACATCCTTCTCCCAGCACATCAAAGCCTACGTGCCTTGGGTCTAGTTCTACTGAGCTCCACTGGTCCAGACTCAAACTAGCACATTTATTTAATGTGGCAGTGCAAGAAAATTCCACATCCATAAATACACAAACATCTGTCAGGCTGGGCACAGACAATGGATGTGTTGTGGATGATGCATTAACAGAAAATGAAAATTACATGTGTTAACTCTCTACATCTCTAAAACAAAACAAAAAAATTTCCAAAAACTTTGCCACGCATTCAGACTACCATGCCACAACAATCAGGCCAAAAAAGTCCCTACAAAAGGCTAATCCATATCTCCTGTGATAACCACCTATCAGCTTGTTACACCCCACACTCACATGAACCCCAGCCTCAATACCAGTCACAGGAGCTGGGGATTTGAAAGACATCTGTGAAGCAAATTACTGGAGTAGGTAACAGGCCATGTCTCCTCCAGCAGGAGGACACGTGGCAAAGGAAGGGCAGGCTGCTCAGGGCTAGTGAAAGCAGACACCTTCATGCCTGCCCCTCAGACTGAGGCAGCTCATTCACAAAGAACCTGTGGAAAAGGGATCAACTTACAAATGCACGCTGCACTGCAGCAGCCAGAGCCAGAAGAGATGCAAATCCACATGAGACTGGGTAGAACTCAGGATTTTGAAGCTCTGTTGGATTGTCCCATCTACAAAGACAACACTAAACCTCCACACATGCAATGCCCAGGACAGGGCAGAATGAACATATCCAAGAGCAGATCCACAACTACAACTCCTTTTTCCAATGCATCAATATTCCCTAAAACATTATAAATTCATCTTGCAGGCAGCTGATAGCACATACAGCAAACCCAAGGTTTACCACCATATATGTCACAGGTCTCCTGTAACTATCCAAAGAGCACTGGGACCCACACTGCCCCTAAGCATATGCTAAATTCCCATCAAGAGACAAGGGATTTAAGCCCATGATTAAGTTAAAGCAAATGCTCCACTGAATCTTTAAGCCAAACTGTCCCAAGAGTTCAGTCTCAGTGAATGTGGGGGGGTTATGTGAACATTTTTTTTTAGAATTTCACTGAAATCCTCTTTAGCTATTTGAGTGATCCATGAAAAATGTTCCCACTTCTCAAGAATCCTTGCAGATGCTTTGATGTTTTACAGACTACTGATGGCTCAAAAAAAGCCCCATAAAACCTGATGATGGCTTATTCCCAGACAAAAATCACTGTCCAAGAGGCACAGCTTGATGTTATCCTCTGAACACTGACAGCTTCTGAAACCCCAACAGATGTAAATTTTCAGAGACATTAAGTGAATCTAATTGACTTTACAAGCAGCAAAAGCTTGAAATGGTGTTTTTACAAATACCAATTTTTAAGCAGTTTGGATTTTAAAAAAGTCTCTCATTAGCATCCCTATTGTACAGTAACTAACTTCTTCACTGCTTGCTTTCTCTCTTTTTTAACAAATCTCACAATAACAATGTAATTCCACCACAGGGACCTTTATCAGGATGCTCACTGCTGCTCAGTAGCCAGGTATCTGCCTTGCTTTCATTGCTCTGCCTCTCACTAACCATCATCTGAATTTGCACTTGGCAATGGCAGGTGCTCCAAACCAGGCTGTTTTCAAAAGCTTCTCTTTGCAGTTCTACTATTTAACATTATTTTAAATTGGAAGACTACAGATTTAGGTCTTTCCTGGATTCCCACTAGAAGTGTTACACAGTGTTTCTGATGCTGTTATCTAGATCCAGGGAGGATGAACAGATTTGGCACCTCCAAAAAAAGAACAAAAAACCCTGGTCTCAGAAAATGAAGTGGTTGGGTTTGGGTTTTTTTTTTTTTTCTTGCACACTCTGAATGCGATAAGGATTTTATATACCTTGTTAAAATGGGAAGGATTAGGTTTTAAGAAAAGTTATAGGGGAAAAGAACAATGGATACATCTGGAAGTGATGTGGGTCAGATGCTCTGAAGGTGGTGTAAGAAATGTTGTTGCTGGCAGTTCACTTGCCTTTAGGTAAAATGTTCTCCCCTCAGCAGTGACATGTAGGTTTGTGCACTGTTTGCAGCTTAGCAGACACAATATCCTTGTGCCGCTGACTTCTATTTATTTTCTCATCTTTGTTATTCTCAGTCTTCTACCAAAAGAGAGATACTTGCAAGTGTTTATTTGCACTGACCACACTAAATATCTGGACAAATTAAGAAGAGAATAAAGTACATATACAATAAAATTAGGTAAAGGCACATAAATTGAGAAGTTTGATGGAAGGAAGGGGAAAATCAGAGATACAGAGGGATCCTGGGTAGGGGACCACAATCCATGGGCAAATGCCAGAAGTGATGAATAAAGCAAGAAATAGATCAGACCAAAAATCACTGGAGAATTCAACAATGGGATGGAGAAGAGAGCTGAGCAGAACTCAAAGGAATTAAAGTATTGCAGTTTGACCCAAGACTGGAAGAGGGGGGGAAAAAAGGGAAAAAATAACTCAAGGAATCACTAGTGATTATCTGATACCTTTTAAGTGAATATTGAATGCAAGGTGCACTGAGGAGCTACTCATGACCAGACAGCTGGCCAGCACCCTCCATTTCAATTAGCAGCATGAGCACAGAGCCCAAGAGTTGCAACTGTAAAAAGCAAAAAACCTGCACTGCTGATGCTGGTTTCCAAGTCAGGATTCCAGCACACTGGCAAGGGAGAGTGGGAGCAGTTGGTATAGCAATTACTGGTGATTGAGGGTAAATCTAGGCAAGCAGTTTACTTTAAAAAATGCAGGTTTTGTCAATGCAAAACAATTCACACATTTGTCCTGAGTCACCAAAGGTGGAAAATGAAAGGCAGAGGAAAGCCAGGCTGGCACAAATCCTGCACAGAGCTCAGGCCCAAGCACTGCTGGCTGGGACATGGGCACACAGCTCAGTCCTCCAAGGATCACAGGGGATGGATGCCCCAGCAGCCAGGACTTCAGAAATGGCCCCCTCAACAGCACTTCTCCAACTACTGCACCAGTATAAAATATCTAAATATGTAATTCAAACAGAGTCTGGATGCCTGATATTCCAGCACTGACTCAGTATAGATTTAATAGTGCCACGAAAAGTGGGACCTGCCTGAGGGGTAACAAACACTTTACCACATCATGGCTCTATCATGGTCAGTATTTCCTAGGTATACACTTGGGTCTGACCTGTGCTTCTAAAGGAAAGCTCTAACAGCCAACCATTCTGTTTTGGGCTGAAAAAAGCATTACATCCCCCACTAAGCACAGCTCCTTGCTGCATCATAGTGAAAAAACAGACAGGGAGTAGTAAATCAGTTTACTTTGAACCAAAACTATCCTTCCTTTCACTTTCCAGTTCCTGAGCTGAAAAATAATTTTCTTACAAAACCTCTGTTTTTCAGTTTTGCCACTTGGATAAGTCCTAGAAAAACACATGAATGTTAAGTGACAATATTACTTGCTAGTTACAATATCAAGCAGGACACGCTGTGGTGGGACTAATACCTTGTATTATTCCATTAGCATTTACACTGTTGCAAATCCCACTTTAAATAACAGTATCTCATGTAGCCACTTAAAAATACAATTGTAATACATGCTTCCCATTACCAATTTTGAAATGTCTCCTTTCACTCCCAGAATCCCATTTTAAAGCAGAAGCCCAGCTTGGCACCAAGCCCTGGGAATCACAGGTCTACGTTTTAGAACTGTCCTGTAAGAAATATAACCTTTTCTTTTTGAAAGAAACACTCTTCAAGGAGTTATAGAAGACAATGAATGATACTGTACTGTGCTGTCATAAATTGTTAATTGATTGCTGGGGTCCAACGGGTCAGTAGATGACTTAAAAGAAAGCTCAAAGCCATCTGTAACAGATACCACAGCTTGTACCTGGCTCTGACCAGACCACTATGAACTAATTTTTGATGCATCCTTAACAAAGGACATGAGGCTTTTTGGTGATTCCATGTGCCCCCTTACCAAAACACAAAAACCAAAAAAATCAAAACCAACCAACCCCAAAAACCCCCTCAACCTGCCCCCCAACCCTATTATTTGGTTACAAGGAATAAATTTTTCAATAGAAACTAGGTAAGAGATGCTGCAATATTTGGATTTTCTTTAAGACTCTTTTCCTTAGCCACCTGTCAGGATAACAAAATGATGCCTCAGCTTTCTACAGAATGGGAAAAAAAAAAGAGAAAAAGAAAATATAAAAATACACTTTGAAGCTCCCTGTTTTGCTGATGCAGAAAGTAACAACAAAGGCTCATACAGCCCTCAGCTCATCACAGAACCAGATACCAGCAAAACACCCTAGGTCTCTATTTTTGCTGTGACCTGGAAGGGAGAAGTATCAAGTATGTGATTATTTGTAACAGATCCCCAGCAGTGCATTACCAAAATAAAGCCACGCACTCTGCAATACACCAGCAAACAACTCTGCGAGCTCCCAGAGTCCCCGAGAGGCTCACAGCCACCCCAAAAGTCATTCCCATCCTGAGAAATTAAATATAACCTGCCTGAGTCAAGATCAAAGCCTACAGAATGAATTTCAGAAATCCACTCTGAAATTCAGGGAAATTTTGAATGGTTTTAAAATCATACATATTCTTAATGTATGATACATAAAAATATTTCTACATAAAACCAGTTTTTTCAATATATTTGGAGGTCTTCAAGTAGAGAACAATCCCCCATGGCAATTTCTAAAGTATTAAGACCACTGGTGGTGCACATTGAGAGACAACAACATGACCACTCATGGGTAATCCTAGGAGGCTGAATATAATAAATAAATAAATACAACAACGTAAGAATAAGCTTTTTCATTTCATGTTGCTACAACCAAAATTCAGTGTCAAGAGGGGCTCACAGCTTTGTACCTTTAAAACTCCTGCCACTAGTCAGATATCCAACACAGAGTCTAAATTTAGGCTATTATGAAATCTTAACTTGAAACACTTTTGGGCAATTGCTTTAAATCTTGGCCATTCCTAAGAAAGCAAGAGAAAGAAGAAGAGCTGCTGAAACCCTTTATAAGAGTAATAAATTTGCATTTAAACTTGTGAACAAAATTCTGGAGTCAGAACCCCATTTTGGTTTATTCCCTAAGACAGTCCTGAAAAATTGCATATTACCATGCCAGAAAATATTTAACACTGGAGAAAACATTTAAAAAAATTACTCAAAGCTATGATAAAAACCAAGAACAGCTGTTGTCCTTGCCTCCTTCATGTTCCTAAGTCCCAGTGTGGCTTGTTTGCTGGTCTTGAGAAGTTAACTGCACCTAAAATACTACTGATGTTCAATCTGCACAACTGGTTACCTCTTGTACTGAAGATTAATGACCACCACTGGCAGGTACTGAGGATCTTAAACATCTGCAGGTTGAGCTTACGTTCAGCAGCATCATATCCACCCAGTCATGGCTACAACTCAAACACTGCTGCACTGAGTGATGGTCAAGTCCATGAGGGACTGGCTGCTTTTAGAGAGAATTCTTGAATTCATGGGCGGGGGAAAGGTCACATTACTCTGAAAAACTTACTATAAAATCTATTTTCATCTAATTTTGGCATGGTACTGTGCCGAACATGTGGATCTAAAGCAAGAGCTATTTCTGTTATAGGCATGCTCATTGAGTAATGGGTTTGTTGCATATGTTCCTGTGATAAATAAATAGGAAGGGGGGGAGGCTGCAGCAGCTTGCCCATAAACATGTTTATTCCACTGGCTGAGGATGACACAGCCCTGAATCCACAGACTGCTCCCCTCATCAGGCAACGCCAGCTCTCCTAAGCTGGCCCTTTGCTGACAGCATTGCACTTCTACTCTGTACTACCTGAGGCCCCCAGAAGTGGGGAATTTTTTTTTTTTTTGTGAGGTAGAAAGACCCTGCAGACCCTCCAGCGGGTTGAGCAGAGGTGGCCCATGTGGCTCAGCACTGCAAGGAACCCAAGTTGTGTCACCTCCCTATCTACCCTAGCTCTTATCAGCAGCGCTCAGCCCTGGGCTGGGGCTCTGCATTGTGCTTGCTGCTGGGACCAGGACAGCCCTGGGCCAGCTCTGGGCATTGGAGTGGAGGGGAGAGCTGGTGCCAGCAGCCCTTTGCCTTGCTCACTCTGCCCATGCCCCATGCCTGCAGGACAGGGCTGCCTCCAGATGGAAAAGCCAAGGTTCCAGCACAGCAAAAGGAGGCAGCCGTGAGTGATGGAGTGCCAGTGGCAGGAGGAGGTGGGTTCTGGGAGGCAACCCAACTCTAAAGACATTTTACACTACTCAAAAAACCCCAAAATATTTCAGCTCATTACAAATGCTGGACAAAGCATATCCCTAACACTTGGAAACAGGAGTTGTTTTTCATCTTGCTTCCCAAAAAACTCTGCACTAAAGATGAGAGATGCCAAACCAGGCAGTTGTGTGCTTCTAAGTTGTAGAAACCCAAAATCAACAGTAGAAATTGCTGAGCTGAAGAATCCCTGACTGTCCCACTTGCAGGAGGTCAGCTTTGGTAATACTTTGACAAAATACTTTCCACTATAAAGTATAAGAAAAGTCTGTCATCCTAATCTTATAGGATCTTTCCGCTATGGAGGTCGCATCCCTGGAAGCACACTCATGGAATTGCAGAGATGCCAGCAGTGATAGGCTCACAGGACAGACAGAGGAGACCTAACCTCAGTTCCCAGCAGTGATAGGAAGCAGAGCTGGGAAACACCCTGGAAGAGATAAGGACACAGCCTCTCCCGTGGCTTTCCCAGCCCCACAGAACTCCTCACCACCCTAGGCAGCAATGTGGGAAAGGCAAGCATGAAAAGCCCAACACAGGACAGGCAGCTCAGGGGTTTGGCAGATACACGAGGTCAGGGCACTGTATAAGCCAGCAAGAAATGCTGCAGATAGGGATGCTTCAGATTCCAGCTGCCTCTTGGGCACCAGGAGTGGGGCAGGGCTCTCCAAAAACACATTCCTCCACTGGGAAGCAGCAGCCCTGAGCCCTCTCTGGCATCAGGTAACTGAGCCAATTCTTTGCAAAGCAAGAGCTCCTCTATTCTTCCCAAACAATGTTATCATTCGGCAGCTTCATTCCTGCTTATCTAGCAGCTTGAGCATTATCCAGAATGTGGAAGAACTGGGCTCTGTGGCTGCCCCTCTGCCTGGGGGCTCAGTGAGGAGAAACACCCCCCTACCCCCTGTGCCTGTGTCTTTGGAAGGGTTTAGGCATGGCAGAGCAACAACAGCTCCAGGGCTGAGGATCTCCTTCCAAGGCAGACTCAGTATTACCCTGTACCCCAAAAGTCGCTGGTGCTCACCTCTGAGCCTCCCCAAGGCTCAGCACTTACAGAGCAGAGGTAGCAAGAGCCACAGGACTCACAACCAGCTGTTCACCTTGCAAACATCATGCCAGAGGGAAAAAATCCACTGCCAAACAGCCTGATGCAACACAAATACTTGCTTGTTACCCAGACAAACACCTTAGTGCAGGTGTGGGAAACCTCAGAAGGTAGAGGCAGCAAACAGGATCTCACCTGCTCACAACCCAGCTCTGGACCCACCTGAACTGGCAGAAGGACATGATCCCAGAACCTCTGCCAAGAAGGGCACGGCATCCCCCCTTTGAGCTCAGCTGAGGAATGTGCCACCCAAGAGCAGCAAAAAGTGAACCCTAATGCACCCCATCCCCCTGCAGTCCCTCTTCCTCAGGGCCCTGTCCCCCAGGGAGGCTGGCATACCTGTGTAGGCTCTTCCCGTGCACTGTCACACACGGGGGACAAAGCACAGCAGGGCAGGAAGGCTCTGCTCACCCTGCACGGAGGCAGGAGAGCAAAGCACCCGTCCTTGTCCCCTCCCTGCCTGAGGCAACCAGAGGTGCCCAGCTGCCAGAGAGCGGGAGCTGTGTGCTGCTGTGGCACCGCCGGCAGCAGCTCTCCCACAGCACCCGGGAGATGCCCCAGCACCCAGCAGGTGCTGCAGCCTCAGCTCCCCACCTGTGCTGGTGGCTGTCCCCCGTCCCCTGCAGCACTGGGCACTGCGATGCAGCCACCAAGCGCGTCACCAGTTCCCAAAACCCTGACACGGGCCAGCTGCTGCCACCAGCAGGTCTTTGCACCACCAGGGCAGGTACGCACACCCCTCTGCAAACCCTGCCAGCACAGCCAGCAGCGACTCTCTGAACACCCAGAGACATGGAAATTCCTCAGCCAAAGCCCTGGCTCCAGTCGCTTTGGGGAGCAGCAGTTTTGCACGGGACACAAGGAGTCTGGGTTTCCATAAGCTCTCCAGCTGAGACCTCAGCCTCACAAGAATCTCTGTAACACAACAGCCACTGCAAAAAAAAAAAACAAACAACACAACCAACTGGGACAGAAGCTTGAAGAGACACTGTAAAATTGATTAGTCATCAAAATCATCAGACCATAAAAGAAGCTCCAGCTGTGCTCATCTTTTTTATGTGGATAAATGCAAGAGGCAGGGCTCTATTTAAAATTAATTCATATTTTTTGGTTGGTTTTGGTTGGGTTTTTTTTTGTTTACTAGAACATGTTACTCTGGTTGACAATTAAGCCCATTATCCAATTCCTTTCTTTTTCACCATTCCACTAGTCTTTTTTCATAGCCTTTGAAGAAGGAAGAAAAAGAAAGGTAAATTCCAACAAGTGCTATTTTAAAATGAAAAATTAGAGTTTACAAAGTGTTCAGGAAGGTGTTTGAACCATTCAACCTTCTGTTTTAAGACCCCAGCATGCACAACATAAACAATTCCTTTCACATTGACAGCAATTTCAAGTTACACCACTGTGCACAAGCTTCAAGTTAAGCACTGGCCCAAATGTTCTGCCAGACCCTTGGCATAAGTGTAGGAGGGCAACAGAAAACAAAAATTTAAATTTTGGCTAGTATACTTCTGCAAAATCACTGTCAGCGCATATTTTTCCGTTCATACAAAACCCAGCAGAGGAAAATTCAAACAACAACTAACTTGGAGGCGAGAGGTTCAAAAAACCTGCAGAAGCAAAACCCTCATATGGTGCAACTCGTGGAATTGTTCAGCACTAATCATTAACCTGGGTACTCATGGTATCCCACTGCAAACCCCGTCCTTTTGGCTTGGTTATAAAAAACTGACCCACATGTTCTGTGGATGCTTTCCCAATACCACCAAGAATAATTCATTGTAATAGTTAAAGTATCCCCTCACTGTAGATGCCTGCCTTACTAGAAACTATTTGCTGTAGATACTCTCTAGAACAGTACCCCAGCACCAGGCACCACACAGAACTGGCTGCCAACAACAGGTTTTTGTGCCTGGGTATCTTGGATTCCAAGGGCAAAAACCTCAGCAAAGCCACAACCAACATCTTTATCAAGACCTTAAGACCATGTCCCAGTTCTACCTTTGCATTCATCACCCAAAGAAACAGGAATATATAACTCCACCACAAAATACTCCCTCTTTTTCCCGTGCTGATAAAAAAAAAAAAAAATTAAAGGAGGAAAACATGGATTCTCTAAAGAAGGGGCAGCAAGTTGCCTGGTCATACCCCCAGGCCAAGCTGCAGTTATATCAGGTCGGGTTTTACTTGTTTAGTTAAGCTCTGGCCATCTCCAGCCCCCCTGTGACCCTGAACCCACACCCCATTACTCTTCTCTTAACACCTCACTGAGAAAGCTCTCAAATATCTCAGCTGCAGCAATACAACGAGCCTTCTCATTCCCACTGCAATAATTTCTGCCTGGGTGTTAATTTGTAAACTAGGCAAATAAAAGACAAACTTGGGGCTTGAATTTGTTTTATTGCCATTGTTCTGTCCTTTGGGTGGGACGGGCAATGCCAGTGTGGCACATTGCTGCCTTCCTCTGGATGTTCAGCCAGCCAACCTTCAAAGTGCACAAAACTCTGGCATGTTCTAGGATGATTGTGTTTATACTGCTGTCCTATAGGAAAAAAATCCACCAACTGCATTTTTGGAGGAAACACGACCAAACCACTGGATTCATGCCTTGTGGCCAGCTACACAAAATAGCTCCACAGGGATTATGGCACATGGACAGTGCCGGTTCCAATGCAGACAGCCTTCTCCAGACCCCAAAGCCTCCCTGGTCCCTTTATATCCAACACCACTATCATCAAGAACCTTTAACAAGCACCAACAATCCCATAAATCTGCTTTTTATGGCATGGCAGAAGCCTAATTACATGATTAAATTCTGTCAAAAATTAAAGCCCACACATTTGCTCTAAAATTGCCACGAGCTCTTTCAGGTACCAAATAAAAGCAATGCTAACATTTCAAAGGTATGTTGGCAACACAGCTGAACCAAATTACATGACTGACCTTAAGCAAATGGAGGGCATTACTTTGAGTCCCTTTCCTTTATTTTCTGTGTCTGCTAGTGTTATAAACACAGGCACTGTGAGCCCTCTCAATTGTGATCACACAAGTCCTGAGCATTACCAAGCCAAGCAGCTCACCTATTAACTCCATATTACACCTTCTTAATTCTACTGGAATCTTCTGCTGTTTTCTCCAGCATAATACTTTGCTGGGCCTCACTACAGAAATGTTTTGCTATGAACTCTTTTATTTCTTTGACACCACCTTTAATAAACATTGAGCTTTTTAAATACAAGTCACATATCACTTAATTTTTTCAGAAACAATCCCTGTAAATGAAACACTATAAGATGGGACAAAATCTGTATAAGATATGCACTGTGAGAAGAGAAAGCTAAATTAATCTAGTTAATGATTTTCATAAGAGAAGCAACATTTTAGAGAGATGTAACATTGTATATTAGAAGTGAGGGAAGGATTGCGGCTATTACACTTCCTAGCAGTTCTCTAGAAATGCCCACGGAGAGGTTTGTCACACCTGGGGAACAGGAATGATACAGCAAAAACATGGTCATGTGGAAAAACAACACAGTAGGTACCCAAGAAGAGAGCAGGGACCCCAAGAAGATGGAACTCAGGTGGGATAATATCCCTGCCTTGCTTTTCCAGCTCAGCACTAGCACTGTGTGACCACTGAAAGAAAACCTCAAACCCCAACTGACTGCCCAGGCATCCCCCTGCTCTTGTCCTCAATATGGATGCGTGCCTACAAAAAGGGAAATAGCACCTGACAGGTTCTAAAGAGATTTTTTTTTTTTTTAATGACCTAAGTTATCTTTGACAGCTTAAAAGTAATATTATCATTAGATGTTGTCTTTTTAATTATATGCATATATGGAACAAAGGGATAAACCCATATTAGGGCAGGCTTATGCAGCAGGAGCTCTTTACATACCTGATCCATTCCTCTTCCAAAACACCTGTATTAAGGAATGTTCTTGAATGGCATGGGAAAATGGGCTCCATAGCTAAAATGGGCTCCTCTGAGCATTTGGGCTAAAAGGCTTTTCATCTCCCTCTCCTCCTGCAGTCAGAGCTAATACCAAATGCACAGAGCAAAGAAACACCAAGCTCATGTAAGGGCTAGGGGGGACCTAGGCTGCAGGAATAATGCGCATCCTCCAGCCCCAGTGTCCCCAGGCACCCTCACCCCAGTCCTCGGGGTGGCTGTGGGACGCAGCAGCACTGCGCTCCAGGGTGGACAGAGGCTGCCTGGGATGACTAGGCACTTGGGGGAGGGGGAGTAACAAGAGAAAAACATTAAAAAAACAAAATCAGCAAAAAAAAACCCCAAACCAAACCAAAACCAGAGATGGCTTTGTGCCTGGTGTGGCTAAAGAGCTGCATTCTGGCGACTTTTGAGCTTGCTCAGTGCTGCTGACAGGAGGAAAAGGCGCCAGCAGCAGGGAGCAGCCATGTTCCCCAGCAGGCTGGGGGGAGGAAGGCTCCCTCGGGGAATTCGTACTCACCTGGCGGTTTCATGTAATATTGCTCAATATCGGACATGTCCGTGTGCAGCGCACAATCGAGATAGTGCAGGATAACTTTTCTACTGAAGTAGTACCTCATGCCCATCAGAAAGATGGGCAAACAGCAGGTCAGCAGGAAGGACTTGGTCACAACAAAGCACATTACTATGGAGATAAGGAAGAGAAATAAACGACACCTGTCAGAAAAGAGAATTTAGTGTTGATTTCGGAATACAAACTCATTATAAAAATAAATCAATAAAACAAGCACAGTCAAAATATACATTTGCAGTACACACGCAGTTCACGCTCTCGAGATTATCGTGTTAAGGGACGGCGTATCGCGACGAGATAACGCGGAGAAGTTTATGAGGTCCGGGAGGAGGCGGTGGGGACGCCCCCACGCCGCGGCAGGGCCCACGAGCCCCCGCGGAGCGGGGCCGTGGGGAGCCCGGGACCCCCGCACCCCCGGCCCTTCGCTGTGCCCGGCGAGGCCGGAACGCGGCCGGGTGGAGGAGCCGCGCTGCGGGCACCGCTCCGCAGCCATGTGTTCGGCACTGCGGCACTGCTATTTCCATCGGCACCGACTCCCCGGGCAGCCACCCTGCCCCTTCCCATCCTGGGGGGCTTCTGCGGGCGTCTCTGAGCCGGCGGCTCTCTCCGGCACGGCCCAGAGCCACCGGCTGGGTCCCCCGCTCCCCAGCGCCTGCCGGGGGTCCCCTCCACCGCGGGGTCTCGTCCTCCCCGGTGTCTGGGACATGGGGTGCGACCAGCCTGCAGCCACCGGGGGCAGGAGAACACCCCAAAGCCCACTCGGGGCGAGGGGCACGCATTATTAATTACTGGCACGGGGAGGGGGCACCTTGCAAGCACTATTTTTGAGCATTTATCTCGGGGAGGGGAGGTGACCCCGCGGCTCGGTCCGGCTGCAGGGGGTACCCCTCCCCACGCCGGGGGGGAATGGGGGCCGCTCGCTGGCGGGCCCGGCTGTCTCCAGGCAACGCCGGCACGCCGTGCCCCCCCTCGCCGGGCTGCGCGGGGGCGGCGGTGCGCGGCGCGCCCCGCTCCCCTCCGCGCTCCGAGCCCTGCAGTAGCCACAATGGCTGAGCTACCCTCATCCCCGCCGCGACCTCCCTTTCACGGCTCCCCGCCCTTAACACCCGCGCAGGGTCGCGCATCCCCGGCGGCGCAAGGCTCCCCCTCCCAGCCCCCTGCCCCCGCCGCAGCGCTGCGGCTCCGCGGCCGCTCCGCACGATGCTGCGGCGCTCCCCCGGCTGCACCGCGCCCGCGGCCCCCGGCGCCTCCCGCCTCTCCGACCATCTTGAAGACCCACAGCGGCGAATAAACCCGGCGCCCCCCTCCCCAAAAGGGAGCGGATACTCACCCGCCAGCAGCCCGTAGAGCAGCTGAGTGAGGGGCTGCTGCTTCAGCCCCCTGAACGCCGTGTTGGGGATTCGCTCCATGATCCCCTCGTAAAAGATGCGGCGCACCACCTCCTGTTCAGAGGGGTGGAATTCGCGAATATAGACATTGTCGCGCCTGGGGTCTTCTTTTGGTGGGGTGAGGGGAGGTGGGGGTGAGGGAGGGGAGCCCGCCAAAGAGGGCCACATTTGGGAGGAGGAAACAATGATCGTGTCTTTTTTGGATCCCGGGATTGATTCATGATCTTCCGCCACAATCTTGGTCTCACAAACCATCTTGGGAGACAGACAATGCATGCAAACCGGCCGCGGGGAGGGGGCGAGGAGAAAAACGGGAGGGGAGGTGTCAGAAAATTAACAAAAAAATAAGATTAAAAAAAAAAAAAAAAAAAAAGGAAAAAGGGGAGGGGGAAGGAGCGGGGCGCGGAGCCGGCACGGAGACCCGCGGGCAGCGGGGCGCAGAGCAGCGCGGCCGGGCGGGACCAGAGGAAGGAGCCCCGCTGCATTTTGGAGAGGCATTTATAGGGCGGGGGGGCCGCGGGTCCCCGGGGTCCTAGAGCCCCCCGCATTGGCTGCGCGGGGTCGCCATGTGATCGGGGGGGCGGGACACCTCCCCCTTGCCCCCCCATCCCCGCGCCGCCCCTTGCAAATTACTACGGCGCGGGGTTGCGCGGAAAGTCGGGGGCCGCGCATCCCTGCTTGCCTGCGTCGGTGCACGCGGAAGAGGGCTATTAATTTATTTTTCATGTATCTGTGTGTCTACTGCGAACGCACTGTGCACTCAGCAGCTTTCCGGAGTAGTCGCTGCGGGAGCGCGGAGCTGCGCAGGGCGCTGCGGGAGCGCGGAGCCGCGGGGAGGGAGGGCCGGCCGGCGGTCCCGGCGAGATCCGCACCGCGTCCCGGCGAACTCCGCACTCCGTCCCGGCGGGCTGCGGCGCGGCTGCTCCGCCGTGAGTCCCTCCCCGCGGCGGCGCATCCCGGCGCGGAGCCCCGCGGAACGCGCCCCCGCTCCGCCATCCCGCGCGGAACGCTCCGCGCGGGCGGAACGGCCTGGGAGGTGCAACCGCGCGGCCCCGGCTCGTCCCAAACCCAAGTAAATCCCCTCTCCATCCCTCGGCGCCCCCCCGTCAGTAACTTTTCCTGCCGTGCCCACGCTACTGCGCGGTGCAAAGAGCGCTGCCGGCCCAGCCGCCTCCGCGCCCCTCCGCGGGGCGGTGAGAAGAGATGGAGGGGGAGGGGGATGCGCAGGGAGGAGGATGGGCTCCTCCTCTTCGCAGGACCCGAAAAGCTTCGGCCTCTCCCGGTTGGAACCGGCCGGCATCTGCCCGAGGCATGCGCCGTGCGCGGCCGGTGCAGGGACGGGGTGGGCGGGGGATGCTGGGCGGGGAGACGGGAGGCCCGGACCCCCCCAGTCCCGTGAGGTGCATCCCCCGAGAGCTTCGTCTGCGCCTCCCCCTGCCCGGGGACAGCCCCCAGCCGTAGCAGTTGTGCCTCTCCTGAAACTTCACCTGTGCATCCCCGCGGGACTTGCAGCTCCTGAGAGCCTCAGCCGTACCTTCACCCGCAGGGTGCACCCGTACACCCATGAAAGTTTCATCTGTGCCTCTTGCTCCGGTAAGGTGCTCCTGTGCACCCCCCGTGCAGTCATCTCTCGTTAACATCCCTGTAGTCCCCTGCCAGGTGCACACGTCCCTGTGAGATGCACCCATGCACCTTCCCTACAAGTTTTATCCCTGCATGTCCTGGGAAATGCACTCTGCCGTCAGGGAGTGCGGCGTGTCTGGAACTCAGCGGGATTTGCCATCCCGAAGCTCACAGGCTATGCTTTGGTCCTCAGGAAGATGCAGTGACTGGATCTTTGCTTCAAGCTAAAGCTTGATTTCACTGTGATGATTTCATAGAGGTTTCATTGCTTCCCTTTTCTATTAAAAATAGTTCAGGAGTATGAGAGAAGGGAGGGGGGAAGGTTTAGATAAGAACTCGGAAGCCTTCCCACCCAGAGGAGCGGTGCCAGCATCCCACAGGCTTGTGCTGCATTGGGCATCCCTGGTGAGAAGCAGTTCCTCGGGTGGCTGTGGGACCTGCTCGTGGCCAGGCACTGCAGCGCTGCCAGGCTGCTCGAGCACCCGCAGAGCTCCCCTTTCTAACGAGCATCGCCTGCAGCTGGAGCGACCCCCAGCTCCCAAAGCCTCTGACTGTCTGCACTGGAGATCAAAACTCGGGATTGTAAAAGGCACTGTGGCACAGGTGCAGTAGTGGATGACTTGGCCAAAAGAGCATCTCCTGCTCTAAAGTGGAACCTCCCGTGGGAGGGAGATCACCCCAGTGAGGAGAGGCAGGGCACATGGCACCCCTGTATCCCCCCTAACATATCATCTCATCAAGGAAGGAGCATTTGGACTCCTGCACTTGGGAGATACCTGGCAGCCCCAAATTCAGCAACACAGAGTCAGTGGATGGGGGAAAAAAGCTGAAAAAAATCAGGGCAGTGTTTGCCTTTGAATTCTGAAAGCTTTGGTCCAAAGATAGGAGGTTTCTGTTTCAGAAATATAATTAAGATAATGCTTAGTTCCCACATGCCTGGGTTAAGCAGGCATTTATTTTTGTTTCATCCTTTTTAGTCAGATGCATTCCTTATTTATGAAATTACTACAGTAATAAAAACAACTCATTCCTAAAAAAAAATAAAAACAACCTACTGCAGTTATGTAACAGCCAAGGGAGCTCCCAGTTCTGGGCTAGGGACCTGAGTGTTTGCAGATGAGTTATCTTTAGAAAAGCACCAAATACTTGTTTACTATTTATGCTGCCACATTTGAACATCTTATGAGCAGTAATTAATATCTCCTGTTCCCCCGAGATAAGGGGGTATCATGCTTGGCCACAGCAAGGGAACTGAGGCACAGCACAGAGAGACGCAGTGATTTGTGCACCATCATGCAGTTACTCAAAGAAGGCACTAAGCACTGGACCAAATTTCCCAAGTCTTTCCTCACTGTATGAATGCCAAATTTTGCCTTTATTATTGCAAAGCCAGGATTCTGCTTTCTCTGTAAATGGGGGTGAAGGAGAGGTTCTGGGGGTGCTGCACCATGGGGAGGAGGAAAGGAGGAGCTGAAAGTTATGACTGACTGAAGCAAATGTCAGTGAAAATTAAGGGCCTCTGAAATCAATTGCAAAAGCCAGTCAGGTTCACAGACGGCAGATTTGGGTCCCTGGAATGAAAAGGATATTGTTAACAGCAGCTTGCTGGCAAGGCAACTGCTCTGCCAGGAGCTTTTGGTCTTTAAGAACACAGTTGTTATCCCAAGTCACTGAGGATTTTACTCTTGAGTTTACTTCTGCCACTTCAGGACCCGAGGGTAAATCTCCCACATGCCATGACCGACTGCTGAACCTCACGGATAGAACTAATTTAATTAAGATGGACAGTTTAAAGTTTGAATGTCGTGCCAGTGCTCTCAGCAGCTCTCGCTGCTCAGTGTAAAACAGGAGATTGTACAGATATTTGATCCATTGGTACATTGGGGAAAAAACCTGGGATAATGAGGGCAGGCTGTGTGACTCTGGGGGCTGAGGAGGTTTGAGTATTTTAGTAAGAAACATGCTTTGCCTTCAGCAGGTCTGCTTTAGGCTGACTTTGCTTTGGATTAGCACATCAAACTAGTAAGCCTTGGAAATGCCATTATTTATCCTTCCCAAATCATCAGCTCTCATCTTGGGTCAAGGGGAGTCACTCCCTCCCATGAGCCTTAGGAAACACCCAGCAAATGTAGAACAGAATTACCAATTCCCCTGCTGACAAGATGGTGCCCTGTTCTTTGTCTGAAATGTTAGGTTTTCTGTCCAACCCTGGGCTTTGCATGACTTGAAACATCTTCCAGCCAGATTTTACTGTAATTCTTGAAGCAGTGAGCTCTGTGCAATTGCAATTCAGGAAGAGCAGATGCTCTCCCAAAGCACCTATACCTAAGGAGTGGGGAAACACCAAGGCAAACCTGTGTGACCCACTGCTTAGTGTCTGCTGGACAAGGAGAGGCCCTGCTGCCTCTTCTGCAAAAGCTGCAAGCAGCTGCAATCCTTTGCTCATCAGGGGCTGTATCTATCAACCTCAGCAATTAACTGGTTGACAGCAAAAGCTGCCCCAGGTTATATTAATGCAGTGATTCTGGAACAGCTCATCCCAGCAGGATGAGGCTATTAGGGATGGCTCCCAACCTGTCCTTTGCAATGTCTCCATCAGTGAGCAGGGGAGAAGATATTCAGGTTTAAAGATCTTCTCAAATGCCTCTAGTTTCTCCTTCAACCTGGACCTTGGTAATTTCAGCTGTTTTTTCTACACTTGACCGAAGATGCTCAGGGCAGGCTGAGTAACCCCTGCACCTTTCTGTTGAAGCAACTTCCCACCCTCCTGCTTTGCTGGGCTGGGGAAAAAGTAAAAGCCTCTTTGTTGACTGCAGATGTGCATATGAATGTGAGGCATTTGCCTAATAAATATCTTCCCAAAGGGGGATTAATTAGCATCCCAGGGTTTTCTCATTGCATTCCCTCTGACTGCAGCAGCTCTGCAGCACCTTCTCTTAGGGACGCTGGTTTCCTGCTGAGAGCGTGTTGCTGGCCCCCTTCCCACTGCACAGACCCCCAGGGCTGAGGATTCACAAATTTCCAGCTCAGAAGCCAACATTGGCAGCAGCTCCCGTGCTGTGCAAGTGTCTGGCAGTAACCACACACACATCCTGGTTTCCCCAGTCCTGCCATTCACTGTGACCCATCCCAGCAGTGATGAAGGCTCCCTCCTTCCCTGTGTGTCTGGATGCTGTGAATAAGTCACTATAAAACCTGACATGCCAAATTATTTCCAAATGGTAAAAACCCATGAATTGGTAACCAAGGCCAGAGGTAGGATCTGCTGACACACTCAGATCTCTGCTGCTGTTGGAGCTGGCTGGCTTTTGCTTTGGGCACAGCAAAGTGGGAAAACAGGCCCCTTTGGAGTCATGGAGCCTCACAACCCAATGTGGATCTCAGATAGAATGAATCATGTGCTAAAAGCAGTTGAGTTTATATATAAAAGGGAGTTAAGGGTGACTAGCTTAGCTGTGTAAGTCTCCCTGGGGGATCTCTGAAGATTAATCTCTTCCTACAACTTTTTTGGGCTGAAAGAATTTTGTGGGTTGTGAATTAAATACGAATGTTTCCCAAACAGTGTGCACACCCACGGCTGGCTTTATCCTCTGTCGAATGGGGATTTTGGAACTTGCATGCACATTTAATGTACAATAACATCTGTGTTGAAGAAAACCTGTTCTAGATCAAAGCAACATTAAAATCTGAGCTATGTAGCAATTACTTGGAGATTTATCTAAAGCATCTCAGTGCCGCCATCAAGAATACTTTCAAAGAAGTGTTCAAGGCTAGAGTGGATGGGGCTCAAAGCAACCTGGTCTAGTGGAAGGTATCCTTGCCCATGGCAGGGGATTGGTACTGGATGATCTTTAGAGTCCTTTCCAGTCCAAACCATTCCATGATTCTGTAGAGATTTTAAGCATCTTCGTTTAAGGAGCAGTATTTTCTGACACTGGATATAAAGTCCTGGGGAGACAACATATCTTTCTTCCTTATTATATTTTTCCTGCAAGCTTATATTTTTTTTTAATGAAGGTTCAGTTTCCCCCCCAAATGTTACCAGGAATTTTCACTCCAGTTATCTGTAGGAGACAGAGCTGTGCAAGCAGACCAAGCTCTGTGATGAATGGGGGAGGCTGTGTTGAGAGCACAAGGCCATGAAGGAGGGGACAGGAATACATGTGTCCGGAGAAAAGCTGAGTGCACGAGAGCATTTATGCACATGGGAATGACACAGGTAGTGTGAGCCAGGAAATGCACATTTCTTGGGGTTTTCAGTGCAGGACTTTGCACCTTCTCTGTAAATTAGCAGCACTGCTTTGGAAAATTACCTTCATTCACAGTCAGTTCCTTCTCTTGCTGTAAATAACCTCCAGCCACCTGAATTTTGGCTACCTGCTTGGGTCAGCAGGGTAGCACTATTACAAAATCTGCTGTATCATGAACTACTCTGTCAATGTGTATCCATCTCTGCTAAGGAAGAAGGGGAGAGCATGGGGTTATTGACTGTACTTTTGACCAACAGCTATTTTGCTGGTATTTTAAACAATGATTGTTTTAACTAATGATCACCAAAATACAGCTGTAGCTTTGTGATTGGACTTGGATGAAGAGCATCCAATTTACTCTCCACATGGCAGACACTGCAGCCTGACAGCAGACAGGGGGGAAGGCATTTGAAAAGGACCAAGGGGAGGTTAAAAGCAAAACAGGAAGAAAATTGGAGCAGAGAAGGTATGAGGATATTCTGTAGCAAGGACAGGAAAATTAAATATTGAATCTAACCACGGGTAGAAAAACCTCAAAATACTACTACTAAATGCCCTGGTTCAAGATGAGTTCTGCAATGATAAGGCAGGAAAAGATGTGGCAAGGTTACTTGAAGTTTTTCTGGCTACATTTGAGAGTCAGTTCTGCTACTGAGCAAAGGAGAGTCACATTTTCAGCTTGGCCTGCAAGGCTGCCCTGTAAGTGCTTGCAAGGTCCAGCAAATGCCCCAACTCCTCCAACAGCAGTGTGTGTGTAGCCTCGGGGGAGGCAATATAGATCATCCCCTATATGGTTAGGGCTCATGTCAGAGCTGACTTTACACTGTTTTATCCAGTACTTGATCCAGCCTGGGATTTTCCTTTGCTTTCATAATGCCTTTCAGCAAGGAGCTGAGGCAAAATTTCAGGTATTTCCAGTTTTCCTGCTCAGTGATGGCCCCAGGCCACACTGCTGCAAGACATAGACCACAGATCCCCCTCCCTCTGTACATGGGGTGGGGGGAACACTCACTTCAGATGACACAGAGACCTGGACTCCTTCTGGAGAAGCAACACCTATCACAGAGAGAGGAATCTGACTGATCCTCCCTTCTCTGTCTGGGGGACCTCAGGTTGTTAAAATCACACTTCCCACAGCTGCCTGATGCTTTGTCCTCTTCTCTACGAGACCCAGGAGTCCAGCATCCTCCTCAGGGACAGTTTGAGCATGGGGACGGGTGTTGGGCATCATCAATCAGAGTCCACAAAGAGGTTTTGGGGGAGCCCTGGGCAAACTCTGAGCTGGCCACAGACAGCAGTGCTCACATGTGCCCCCTGCAAAGGGCATTCTGGATATCTGCTCAAGGAAGGTTCCACCCCAAAGTTCACTGATGGGACAGGAAGATAGACCTGCTGCAGCAGGACACAGCCACACATCTGTTTCACACACTGGTTTCTGGTGTTAGATACAGACCTGCCCAGAGAACCAGGAGTCCCTATTTTCCTTGTGTAGATGAAGCTAGAGCAGCTTCAGCCTAGGTAGGCTCTCTTGAGAAGTCCAGTTTGGTTTTCTCTGTGTGCTGCTCTGATTTTGCTGCAGTGGGGATGTTTTGATCCTTGTGTGCCCTATTTCCTTTAAAACTGAAGTCCTGAAAGCTTGTGAAATTTGAAAGATCTGGTGGCATTTTCATAGTGGTGAGGTTGCTATGTTGAATGCACTGGGTAAATTCAAAAAACACAGTGCCTTCCTATGGCATCACAGTCCAGAGCAATGAGCACAGCCTGGCACCCTGCAGAGGCCAGGGCAGGGAACATGCCATCCTGTCATTGTGGGTGAATAAAATTGGGCTGAAACACAGCCAAAGTGAGCCAGCCTTGAGTCACTTGTGATCCTGCATTCCCAGTGTTGGCGCTGAGCTGCTCCCTCTGTGTCAGACAGCTGCTGCTCCTGTCTGTTTGTCCAGCTGGGAAAGTGGGTGAGCACCTTCCTAGAATGAAATTACTTTGAATGAAACACACACTCATGCCATTATCCTGCAGCTCACAAATGAATTTGAACTTGATTACAAACAAAATCAGGGCAACTGATGCAGCAGGGGCCAGAGAAGCAATGATGGGTACAGGCAAGAGGTGCAGGGCTGGAGCTGCAGGGGCTGGATGACAGCAGCTGTCTTCAGAAAATAGCAACCTGTGACCCTGGAAAAAAAGGAGCGTTGCTGTGAAAATACCAACATTACCCTGTCAATGGTGCCAGCCAGCCAGGGAAGGGAAGGAGGCTTTCATGCCCTGAAGATCGACAGCTTCGTGCTGATCTGGCCCAAGGATGAATTCACCCTGAACTTGGGAAAGGTGCAAGTAGTTCCTTGGGAAACAGAGAGCTGGTGCAGCTTCAGCTGCCCAAAGTGCTTCCTGCGTGGAAAGCAGGCAGACGAGCTAATCTCCCCACGTTCGAGTTTTGCTCTTGGATTTTTGCCCCACCACGGAGCCAGAGGGAGCCCAAGGCTGCTCTGGGATGCTTGGAGGGGAGCGGAGCTGCCCCGGGGGACGGGGCTGGCCTGGAGAGCTGCGGGCACTGTCCGGGCCGGGCTAAGGGACACGGGATGGGCTAAGGGACACGGGATGGGCTAAGGGACACGGGATGGGCTAAGGGACACGAGCGGGGCTAAGGGACATGGGATAGGCTAAGGGACACGGGCTGGGCTAAGGGACACGGGTCAGGCTAAGGGACACGGGTCAGGCTAAGGGACACGAGCCGGGGTAAGGGGCACGGGCCAGGCTAAGGGACATGGGATGGGCTAAGGGACACGAGCGGGGCTAAGGAACACGGACTGGGCTAAGGGACACGGGCCGGGCCAAGGGACACAGGCCAGGCTAAGGGACACGGGATGGGCTAAGGGACACGGACCGGGCTAAGGGACACGGGCCAGGCTAAGGGACACGGGATGGGCTAAGGGACACAAGCGGGGCTAAGGGACACGGGATGGGCTAAGGGACACGGGCCGGGGTAAGGGACACGGGCCGGGGTAAGGGACACGGGATGGGCTAAGGGACACGGGATGGGCTAAGGGACACGGGATGGGCTAAGGGACACGGGCCGGGCTAAGGGACACGAGCGGGGCTAAGGGACACGGGATAGGCTAAGGGACATGGGATGGGCTAAGGGACACGGGCCGGGCTAAGGGACACGGACCGGGCTAAGGGACACGGGATGGGCTAAGGGACACGGGCCGGGGTAAGGGACACGGGCCGGGGTAAGGGACACGGGCCGGGGTAAGGGACACGGGATGGGCTAAGGGACACGGGACCGGGCTAAGGGACACGAGCGGGGCTAAGGGACACGGGCCGGGGTAAGGGACACGGGCCGGGGTAAGGGACACGGGATGGGCTAAGGGACATGGGATGGGCTAAGGGACACGGGATGGGCTAAGGGACACGGGCCGGGCTAAGGGACACGGGCGGGGCTCGTCCCGCGCCGCGCAGCCCGTACGGGGAGCAGAGAAAGCGAATGCACGCAGACCTCCAGTGGCCCTCCCGAGTACTACACGGCACTGTCGCTGTCACTGTCGCTGTCACTGTCACTGCCACTCCAGGGACGGGGACCTCGCCTGAGGCTCCTCTTCTTCCCCTGCCCCTGCAAGTGAGCGAAGAAGAGCTCATGTGCACAGTGAGGGGTCCTGTAGGAAGGCAAAGGGATATGGAAGAGTTACTCCTCTCCCCTCTGCTTCAGCGGATGTAACCTTATGGTCTCACCCTTCCATGAGACTGATTTTGCAATAAACCATCTTTAATCGCCTCATCAGTCGACCCCGTCTACTCTGTATCCTGAGCAAGTGGCCAGTGCCTTAAGGTTAAATAAATAAGGTTGGCTGAGGCTGCAGGCTGTGCCTCAGGTCTCAGGGAGAGGATAGGACAGTGCCTGTGCAGCAGAGCACTGTGTGACACTGCCCTGTGCCAGCCCTGCTCCATCTCATTTTGAGGCCCAGGGCCTGCAGCTTCTCTAGGAGAGTGGTCCCAGGACAGGTCCCTGGAAATGCAGATAAACCTGCCCAGTCCTAATGTGGGCAGGGACCTGGTGTGGCTTGCTGCTTACAGCCTTGGAAACACAGAACCCGAGAGCAGGCAAGACAGTCGGGGATTTCGTTTCCCATCCTTGACCATATGCTTTCTTACAACGAGGGACCAGTGCTGAGGAATGCTCAGTGGGAAACACTGAAGGTCCAGAAAAGATCTGCCCTAAGGATTTTTACAGTGCATCACTGGGACAGGCATCACATATAACCTCCCACACACAAGAATGGGTGCAGTTCAGAAACTCTGTGCCTCCCTCCCCTTTACTCCCTCTTTCTTTGAGATGCAGAGGGGCTTTCCCATGGATATCATCCCTCCTGGTGTTCTCATCCAGACAGGTACAAGGCTTGAACTCATCAGCTTCATGTGATTTCATCAAAACCCTTCTAACAACCACCAGTTAGTTCTTCATGTGCCTCTATTGTAAACACCTCCATAAGGAATGGTTACTCATTTACAAGGTAATGCTCTACGTGCCAGTCTGCTGCTCCTGCAGCAGAAAAAAAACACTTCAAGAAAAAAAAAGTAGCAGCACAAACCCCTAGGGTTTGATGATGGTTTCCTAGGTTTTACAATGACTAAGGAATTAGCTTCGAGGCTTTTTTCTTCTGTGATCCCTTTGCACCACATGGCTGGTTTTACTTAGTCTAATTCCTTAGCCCAGTCTCTTCCATGTTTTTTTCTGATTTTACTGATGATCATCACCTTCCAATCATGCCTTTTGCAAGAGGCAGAATCATCTCAAAATTCAGGACAAATGATTTAGATACCAATGAGGTATCTTGAGTGGCTACAACAAACAGGTTTTATAAGGGGAAAATCAAGAACTGTCTGAACACAAAAGGGACAATCCGAGGATTTGAGTTCAAGGCTTAGTGTCTAATTTCAGCATGTCCAAGTGAGGATGGAAGCTTAGTAAGAAAAACCTCCTTCCTTGCTGTCCCTCGTTCACCTGCTGGTGCTCCCTGGAGAGTGCTGCTGCCTGCTTCAAATTTCAATTTCTGCACTGGCAGTGGCATGTTGGGCCTGGCAGTAATTGCTTTGCCAGACAGCCCTCTGCTCATCACTGCCTGCATGCTGGGGAGCCAGAGCAGCTGGGATGTGGTGCTGGGATAGTGCCATAATTCACAGGGCTGTGAGAAGCCCCATGCTTTTGGGTCAGCATATCCTGCACTCCATCATGTACTCACTCCATGTGTGGCTCACCGAGGTTTGGGGCTCAGTACCTTGTGGTTGCTGAGGAATGGAACCTTGAATCAGCAGCACTGAGCCAACAGCCTTCCCCATCCCATCCCATCCCATCCCATCCCATCCCATCCCATCCCATCCCATCCCATCCCATCCCATCCCATCCCATCCCATCCCATCCCATCCCATCCCATCCCATCCCATCCCGTCCCACATCCACCTCGTCCCTGCTGTATCCTCTCACTGTACTCTGGGGTGCCCCTACCTAGTGGCAAAACTTTCGAGGGTCCACAAGTTGCCTTGCTGCTGCTCACCCTCTGCTGTTCCCTGACTACCCTGTGCTATTTCCAGTACATCTCCAGAAAATAGCTCACTCCCCCTGACACCACTGGCTCTCTACAGCAGGGAGCGAACTCAGCAATTTACCAGAGGGATTCTGATTCTTATTTTAGACTCCTATTTTAGCCTTCTTTTTCTTTCTAAATGTGTTAAGTTAATCCTTTTTACTGCTCTGGAAGCGAGGTGCAGCATCACAGGGACCCCAGAAAGACTTACTGGCTTCTCAGCCTCACTCCCTGCAACCTGCTTTCCTCACCTTGCCCTCAAGAGCCCCCTTTAATTTGGACAATAAAAGATGCTCTGAGCTAAGCAGATGCTTTTTATTACTGTTATTATTTTTAAAGCTGCAAACATCACCATCTCTTCAACTATAGCAGAGAAGGTGAAATGGAAAATGTGGAGTTTGGGTATGCCTGATCCAGGATGGCAGCAATGTTGCTTGGGACTGAAAACTTCAGAGTCCTACTGTAAGTCAAAACTTGGGGTGATATCCATTACCTTGCAATCTGCTCCATGCCTGTATCCTTTATTGCAAGTAGCCCTTCTCAAGACCATGCTTCACCATGGGATCTGCCTTGTATCTGCTATGTGCAGAAACCTGGTCTCCAGAAGATCTGTGTGTAACATCTGTGGGTCATCTCAGTTTCAGTGGCTGGGAAGAGGATGATTTGCTGTGGTCATGTGAGTCTCTTTTCAGTTGTTCTAACACATCAACACGCTGGTACAACTGGCCCAGATGACATCTGTTATTTCTGCAATGCCAGCTATGTATCATCTTGACTCATTTTCTATTAGATCCAGCTGTTCTGGCTGATAGGCTATTGACCTTTTCAGCTGGTTCAGCACTTGGCTACCAGGAGGTCACTGGATGCCACTTGGAAACAGGCTCAGTGCTTACAGCTACTCTGCTGGGGTGAGGATGGATTTCATCCACCTGTTTGGAGTGTGAGCACCTTGAAAGATCAGCCTTTGCTACCAGCACAAGGTCACTGCCATACCTGCAAGCTTCAGGAAGCATCCATAAATCAGCCTAGCCCTGAAGTTTCAGTAAATTGTGTCATTTGGAATGTGCAGCTCAGCAGCTCATGCCTCCACTCTTGGGAACTACAGGTTCACATCACAGCATGACCAGGTACTGACTTCAGCTTCATTAGGTGGGAGGAGATGCCATAGTGATGCATGTACTCAAAATACCTATTAAATATGTAGCAGCCCTGGGGGAATGCATGGCCAGGGCTTGGGAAAGGGGGGAGGATAGAAAGACAGGGTCAGTGACTGACTAATACACATAACTGCAATACAGGAGATGGGAAGTAAGCAAAGAAAAAAATGTTGGGATGTCATATTTCATAGAGTGACTTGCTCTTGTGGGGAGTGATTTCTCCAAGTAGCTTTATTTTTAATTTTTGTTCATCTGTTTGCCCATGTTCAGCCTCTAAAACAGCATTTCTGGTTGAGATGATGCCAGAGTTTATGAAGATTTCCTTCATCAAGCATAGCGTGTTTCTGTACTATTCTAGGGCAAAGTTAGTTTGGTCTGTCATTAGTAACCTTTATAGATGGGGAGTCTGAAGATTTCTTCAGTAACTTAATCTCTGTTTTTATTGTCTGATGTTTAAATCTCCTTTTAGATACTTGTCTGGAGCCACTTTTGCTGGATATTACTCCAGTTATCTGTGGCTCTCCTGTCAGGGGCTGAGGGACAATGTCTGACCATCTCCAGCTCTACAGGAACCTTTTCTGTGTTGGACAATTATCCTCTTTTGTCATGTTAGCTTCCTTTTCTAGACTAAACAAGCCAAGACCCATCTGAAACCCAGGGATTGATCTCCTTGTTGCAACCATTGTGATTTGCAGTGTGTGTCTGCCTTGGTTCCCAGTGGCAGCCCAACTTCTTCAGGAGGCTTCTCAGGCTTCCTGTGTCTTTGGTTTTGGCTTCCTGGTGGTTTTGGCTCCTTCTGGTGCTGTGGACAGGGAAGAAAATGGAGCAGAATCTGTCCTTCAAGGCTTTTTCTCTGTCTTTGCTCAGTGCAAAAGCCTGTGCAACATTCCTGGAGCAAGGCAGCCTGGGCTGGTGGTACCCTCTTTCTGAGGAAACATGCCTGGATATGCTTTTCCTCCCCTACCTGTAGGGAAAAGGTAGAAATTTGCTCTCCTTGGGCTTTTCCCACAGGTTTCCTTTTCTCTCTGTAGGTGGGAGCTTATGTAACTGGTGTGCTGTCACAGAGGCCATCTGGGCCAGGTGTCCTGCACCTTCTGGGAAAAGGAGAACAGAAGGACAAAGGGCAAGTCAGCCCCCAGACACCACATCCATACCATGGTGAGCTTTGGTTTCCTTATGGCTGGATCTACACTGAAGCCCCTCTGGGTCCCCAGTGCTGAGGACAAGTTTTTAAAACTTTCACTTCATTTCTGCTTTCAATAATTCCCTGCATGTCTCAGAGGCCCCAAGGGGGATCCACATCCTGCTGAGGGACTTCCCTCCATCACTGGTGGCAGGCATGAGGCTGTTTGTAGGCTGGAGGGACACTATGGGAACAGCACGTTTAGCTCGTTTCGCTATCTCAGAGGGCCTGATTGTAGGGAACAGCTGGTCTGGCCAGGAGAGAGGTGTGATAGCGAGATGCCAGATGAAAAGACTGAACAAGACTTGTCCCAGCTTGTCTGCCCCTTACAGCAGATCAAACCAAAACTGAGCCACCCCAGCAGGTCACTCAGATGAGAGCAAGTGCAAGTCAGAGCCTTAATTTTAAAAACCAATTTTCCTGACAGAAAAGGACCTGTTTGGAGGACTTGGAACCCTGCCTCCTTTGTGCCCTGCTCTGATCCTCAGAGACTCACAGAATATTTTACTGTCCTGCTAATAATGCTCAGTTTTCTCTACCCGAGGCAATTTCTGTTGTAAATTCTGGTTGTAAATTCTTGTAACTATCATGCTGGGTACTGCTTCCTGCAGGGACATCCACCTCCTCAGCCCAGGGGCAGGTGGCCATTGCAGGGGGCATTCCAAGACTGCTGGTGCTTCTCACCCCAAGGCACTTTGCAAATCTTTGCCTCTCCTCCTGAGCCAGCCTTGGCTCATTGTGTGGGGGAGATCAAGTTGTCAGCCACTGAATTTTGCTGGTAGAATGTTGAGGTGCTCGGGCTCTGCAAGAACTCTGGTCTGAATTTAGAGGACTTACATTAAGAGTCCAGTTCAATCATAGTGCTTAATGTCAGGAAAAGTCTGGGATCCACCCACCAGATCTGACTGCCTCAGCAGCAGGGAGAAGCTCTACAAGCAGGAGTATGAGCACAGCCATAATCTCGTTCTCCCAATAACATTTGGGTGGAGATATTTTCTCTTTAAGCAATGAGGACAGTATAGTGTTCTTGCCCAAACAGAGGAAGGTCATGCCATTTCACAGCCTACCTGGTTTCCAGCTGCTCTGTACAGGGAGGAACCTGCCCCAGGCCCCCTGTCACAGCCACCACTCCCCTACAGATGGTCCAGTGCCTGCAGGCCACCCTCAATGCTGCTCTGTGCTCTGCATGGGCAGCTGAATGGGGCCCGTGCTGGCTCTGCTTTGCAAAAGCAGACCCTGGTGCAGGTAGGCAGTACCTGGTGGGCCCACTTGTACCCGGACTCCAAGATGTCATTATTTGAGACTGGAGCAGCTCCAGTTGATATTGTGACTGTTTGGGTTAAACAGGCAGCTGCACAACTGGGCTTTGGGTATCCCTTGTTTTAGCTGCAGACACTACAGCCTTCCCTGCAGAACAATGCCTGGCCTCCAAGTGTGCGTAGCCAGAGCTCGGTAGAGTGTGGTTTTCTCTCCCTGTGAAGTTTGTTAGGATGTCAAAGAAAAGAATAATAAATCTGTTACGAGTTGCCATGAAAAGCCACAATCACCAAAGTGTTTTCCAGCTGTAAACCTGAAGAAAGGTTCCAGTGTGTGCAACTGAAATGTTTCACTTCCATTTCAAGAATGCAGCAATTGCCTGTCACCGCACTCCAGCTGCAAAACAATATGTGTCCAGCAATGTCAAGTGTGGTTCAAAAAATACTGTTCCAACTTGCAAAATTACTAAAAGCCAACTTTTTTTCCCAGCAGAACACAATGTTTTTAGCTCATCTGATCAATTTTTAATTTCCCCATGAATCTTGTTAGCCCAGCAGCAATCCAATAAACTCCTAAGGGTAGTTAGGCACTGCCATTTTTGTGGGCATTAGAGGAATAAATGTGGCATGTGGAGTGATTTATGCAAGTTCACTTGTGTTTCCCAGTTGTGGTTGCAGTTCCCCTGCAGTTTCAACACTCTCCAGGAATTTTCTTTCTTCTTGCCCTACTGCTGTGCTCCTGAGTGGGCTGTCTGGGTCTCCCATCTGTGCTGCTGTCTCCCAGCCCACCCACACCAGATCAACCTGTCACTGTGATGAGAGTGGAAAAGGGAGCCAGGAGTGGGGCTAAGAAGTGTCTGTGTCAGCCCACCTGCCTGCCCAGCACCAGTGGGCCTCCACCAGTCTGCTCTGACTGAGGCAGCAAAAGGAGGACACATCAGAGGAGGACAGCAAGGCTGGGGGAGCCAGAAGCACAGAGGGATTAGGAGCTAGTGGCACTTGGAAGTTTATTTCATAAAGATGTATTTCAGAGGGATAATTTAACTTTGGTGCATGAGGAAAATGTCTGGTCAGGGAATAAGACAGAGGCAGTCATTTTTGTTATTAGGCATCTGAAAGAATCATGGATTTCTGATGAGCTTTGAGGCCTGCAGAGCTTCTCCTGGGTCTGAGATGTGAAGTCAAGCATGGAATGAAATCAGTTCCTGGGATGAGTTAATATTTAGCATTATTGAACGGTGAACGGGAGACAAAGGAGGGAGGAAGTCTCTGCATGGCAGTCAGGCCTTGAGTCCTGCCAGACACAAGAGTCATGGAGAGAGTCCCAGATGGGGACAGGAACAGTGACTGAGCCAAGGCAGCTGGAGAGCAGAGATCCCAACCATATCCCTGCAAGGGGAGAAGCACTGGGATATCCCACTGCTCCTTCAATCTCTAGTTGCTGTTGAGGATGTACTCATTGACTCAAGTTATGCTCCTTGTGGAGAATCCTCATCCGTAAAAAAAGGAATCAAATGAAGCTGAGATCCCAGCAGTACTTATAAGTTCCTCCTGAATGCTAAAGTCTTTGGGATGACAAATTCCCTGGACTGCATCTCTAAAGCACATAACACAGCACAGACCAGCTTCTCCTCTGGGGTCTCTCTGACTACAGCAGGAATGTGTGGTTCTGGTATGTCCTCCTGGGACCTGACATGTCTGTGGGCTCCTCTCTCACACAGTTGCTGGCTGTTCCACAGGGCTCCTTGGGCAGGTTTGGCTTTGAGGACATGGAATTTTAGAATGTTAAGTGGTTTCTTGCTAATGTCTAACCTAACTTTCCCCTCTTTCAATTTTTATCCATTACTCCTTGTCCTATCACCACAGTTTTTGATGTGAAGTCCCTCTCTGGCTTCCCTGTAGGCCTTGTTCAGGTACTGGAAGGTTCCTATGAGATCTCCATGCAGCCCTCTCTTCTCCAAGCTGAACAGCTCCATCTTTCTCAGCCCATCTTTGCAGGGGAGCTGCTCCAGTTCTCTTATCAACTTTGAATTCCCATGACCCAGATGCAAGACCTTGCACTTTGCTTTATTGAACTTTAGGAGGTTTACACTGGCCCACATCTCGAGCCAAAGCCCCCCATCACTTCCCGTGCTGGTGGGGGATTGGGGAATGGCCTCAAGGGTTAACAGCCACTGCCAGCTGTGGCTCTCCAGCAGGGACAGAGAGGGCCCAGGCACCCTGCCAGGAGGTAATGCTGCTTGAGCACTGCTGGCAAAGACTTCAAACCCCTCAGCTAATTTCGGATCTTCTGTTTGTGACACATAAAGCTGCTTTCCCATCTAGGAAATTGCTCTTCCTTGGGACTAGGAAGGGAAGGGACTATTTATTAATATGACATTGTCAAGAGTGGCACATCTACCTTTCTGAAAGCCCTGTCTGAGGTGGCTTCCTTCATGTGACACTTTTCCTCCAAGGAGCCCCAAATATGCTACAGAAGATGCCGTCACAAAATGCTGGAGACATGATGCAGGACAACCACTCCCTCTTCTTCTAAGAGTCTGAGAGAATAAAAAATGCTGAATATTAAAAGCAGAGAGAAAAAATTGGGCAAAGTCATGTTTACTTTTCCACATTGGCAAAGTCACATATAACTTTTCATCTAGAATAAAAATATCTATATCTGTAATAAATACAACATTTTCTTTAAGCCAGTTAAAAGAGAGTTTTAGCTGGATCAGACTTGGACCCTACATGTCAGTTGCAGAGGATCCTGCCTGTCTGCAAGGCCCAGGTAAGAAAACAGAAGTGCTTGTCTCCATCTGGAGATGCCATTGATTTTAGTTCTCCTTGGTTTAGGAGTTGCTGGGGAGCTCCGCAACCTAAGGAGAGCCACCCAGGCTCCCTTTGGTGCTCCCTTGTGGACACAAAACCTCTTCTACTGCAGTAGAACACTGAACAAACAAATCAATCTGGGGAGGCTGGATTCCCCATGTCTGGCTTGGGAAGGATGATGGGAACGGAGACCTTTTATCAGTGAGGGACTTCCCAGAGTGTGGTGTTGACAGATGCCAGTAATGAGATCATGGAAGAGCCATTAGCATCAGATGACCTGATCAGTCTCTCTTTGTCCTGGGCATGTGTCTAACCCAGAGCCTCTACCTTGTAATGCACTGGATTTGTGTTGACAGCATGAGATACACATGGCCTGTGACAATACTTGGCAAGGCTGAAACAGTGTCCCCTAGCCCTTGCCACGGTCCCCATAGACAGCTATTGCGATGATCAAAGCTGCTGGATTTAGGAAGTTTGGGATGGGGATTACTCCCTGTGTGTTGTCAGCTTTATGGTGAAATTTTACTCCTAGCTGCCTGGTTCCCCAGGGAAACAGATATATGTGGTTGTAAGATGTCACCATTATTATCATGACTCTTCTCAAGAAGCCACAGGGTAACAATGCATTCATTCCCCTGCTTTGCTGTCCCTCTTGGGTAAATATGTCACAGTGCCTTGCAGACTGGCCTTGCCATTGCCTGTAAATGTGGTGTCAGTGTCAGTACTTGGATTTTCATATCCTAATCCCCACATCTGAAAGTTTCAGTAAAAACTGAGAACAGGATGGGGATGAGGACTCCCTTCTGACCTTATGGTTCTAGAGATGGGAGATTGCTTTGTGCAGGGACTGGGAGGGCAGTGAGGATCCTGCTGTGCAGGAGCTGCTGGTGCCAGGACACCAGAGCAGGAAGGGTGAGTGCCATTGACTCTGAGAGCAGTCCTGAGGCTTTGGTATTGTGTTGTCTCTGTTCAGTGTCAATTACTTGGAACTTGGTGAAATTTAGCCTCAGGACATGTTTCTTTCTCCACAATGGTTAAAAAAGCCTCAGATCTATATGAATAAACCTGCTTATTTTCAGTCCAGAAAAAAAAAATAAGGAATGCCATGTACTTTTGTACTGTGCTGGAGGTTTCCCTCATTACTCAGGGGATGTGCAATTGAAGATTGTGTCTCCGCTGGGCTAAGGGACACCACGAAATTCTCAGCATCACTGTTGATCATCTGACTAGAGAAGCAGAAAGGGAACACAATCTCCATGCTGAAAGTAGGAAATCCAGGCACGAAAAATGCAGTGAAATCCACAGCAACAAGACAAGCCTGTGGCACAGACAAAATCTCCTCAGTCTCCTATTTTGCCCTGGCACTGTCTGCTTGTTATAGCTGCAAAAGGCTGTAGGAGCACTGGGATGTGCACTCCAGACCCTCCATGCTGGGGTCATGCAGTAGCTGATGTTACTGCCACAGCACAGGGTCCCACGTGGCTTCCCAGAGTCTCCATCTGAGTACTCTGACCCTACAGCACAGATGTTCCCATGCTCCAAGGGTATGTCAGGATTTCTGGACATCTGCTTGGCTGGTAAGATTGGCTGCCCCAGTCAGGCTGCCTGACATGTGTAAATTATGGACAAATGTGCTGCAATCTACAAATCCCACCATGGCCGAGACAGAGAGCACGTCCCCAGGAACACGGAGAGCTGGCTGTCCTCCCCTTGCTGTGATGTTTTGTGCACATGTAGCAAATGCTTTCTGTCATTAGCTCTCAGAGACCTTCCTTATAAATCCACCTCAACTTGGCAGGCTTGCTGCAGAGAGTGGGAGTTTTTCCTTTGGTTCACAAGTGCAGTTGGGATGTGAAACTGCACGGGTTTGCACGCTGGGCTCAAATGTTGGCACCAAGACTTAATGCACAGCTGTGGAGGAAGGGAGCAGAGAGGATGGGGAAAGGAACCAAGTATGGAAAAAGAAGTGCTGGTTTGTAAAAGAGGAGCACAGAGCCAGGAAAAAAAAAGAAAAAAAGAAATGCAGAAAAATTAGTGAGGAAAGAGGAAAGAGCAGGGAATGAAAGAGGGAGTTTTAGAAAATCAGGGGATGCAATTATAGTGCTGCAGGTGCCTGCCTACACCAGACTAATGTTCAGCTGGTTCTCTTAGTCCTCTCAGAGAAAGAGAGCTGGCATCCCTCTAACTACAAACCACGTATGTGCAAATAAAACCTACAGCAGCTGAAACACCCCGAGATGACACACAGGAGATTAAATTACAAGATAATTGGGCTGAGATGTTTTCAGAGAAGTAAAAGTTTTGGCAGGAGGCAATTTGTCCTGAGGAGATGTCCTTGTCAAACCCTCCTCTTTGCCTTCTCTATTAAGCAACCTCATTCCTGCTCTGCAGAAAAGGCTGTGCAATTTTTTTTTTTTGTCTGTTGAAGGTTTTCATCCTGGACAAGTCTTCAAAGGACTATGGGACCTTCTTCGTCCCATGCATGAAACCAGTATTGCCTGCTGCATTCCAAATGGGAACTTCTTTAGGTCCCCAATGCCAGAACACATTTCTAGTAACATGGTCAGGGACCTCCTGCTCTTGTGGGCTCATTTAGTCTGGAAAATGAGAGTGAAAGGAGAAATTCAGCAGCTGTTCACAACTCCTTGAAAGACAATGATAAAAATGATGGAAACAAAATCTTCTCAGGAGCACAGGGCAGTAAGAGAGGGGAAGGGGAGGTCTGCAGCTTGGGAAGGACAATAGGAAAAACATAATTTCATGAGGAATGTAGTGCAGCACTGAAACAGGTTGCAGAGAGGGAGCTCAG